>NC_066317.1:54088678-54718678 GCF_022539315.1 Serinus canaria
CAGGGGTAGGTTCTCATTGGAATTACCAGGTTCTTGTCCTACATGGTACATAACATTCTTATAGTGCAACAGGAATTACTTATACAGAACAAACCACTACTGCTAACCAGGGCCTGCACAGCATGAAACTATAGGAAAATTTTTGGGGGAAAAAGTTTAAAAATTGATCCATGTTTTTCTGAGTTTGATATCTTGGTGCATGAAAGCTTTCAGGGGCTTCAGATAAGACCTCCTTTGTCCTTTAGTAAAGACAGTCCTGAGAGGGTTAAATGAAATTTGTGGACAATAAGGTAAAGACTGACAGTAGGAAAGACTATATGAGAATGGTTCATCAGAATTTGCATGATTTAAAAGTTTTTGAGTATCCTATTGTGTTGTAAAAAATGAAATTGCAAGAAACCTCATTTTCAGACTTGATTATCTCCCTACTTCCATAGTGCAAGCAAATCAATTCGCATTCCATTAAAATAATAAGAACTGTATGTCATAAAAATATACTTACAAGAAAACTGGGAATCTTATACAGAGTTCCCACTACACATATATTTGTTACTGGTGTAATAGTAAAACCCCCCGTGTTTTCAGATCTGTCTGACACTGGCTAACAAAGTTCTATAAATCCTGCTGCATGAAAGGACCTGAGATAGGATTCCTAGAGTGAGCTCCAAGCTCCTATTATCCTAGCAGTAATATTCAGCAGAGATCTTCCTTGTGTCTGATTCTCTATGCTCTATATGTACAGTAGAACTTGTGAGATGTTCATTCTTTAGAGCAGCATTTTTCCAGTTGTCAAGGCAAAATCTGGAAGGAAACAGCTTCTCAGCAGAGGAAACCATGCTGTTCAAACACTGTTGCACAGAAAACATCTGCAAAATTATCCTGCAGAACAGGTCTGACTACTTTTTAATTGGAAAAGAGGTGAGAGTGTTCTCTTTCTCTGTCACCTTCCTTCTCTCATTTTGCAGACAGTCAGTTAAGCTTCCTCCCCTTCTTTGGATAGGTGTCCTTCTTTCTGAAACTAAAAACCCTGTGTAGCCATGGGGTGATCACTGCATGTAGGGAAACAGCTAACACAGAGATCACCTCCTACTTACCAGCCACAATGAAGTAAATGTCTGCAAGGATTAGAGATGCATACATGTCAAAATTTCAGTGATGGGCAAGCCAATCACATCCCTAACTGCTGGACCATCTCTCCTAACAGAGCAAAGAGTTTAGAAAGCTCTTCAGAAATTGATCTTTAAGTCTAGCCTGGGGAAGTGTTTTTATATCCTTAGTTTTAATGAAGAGCAAGCAGAAAGGAACGTTTTGCGTTATAACTAATGTCCTCTCTCTCTGATTTTTTACACTTGTAAAACAGTTGGTACTTAGATATTAAGTGAAGGCCATAGAGAAATTGATTTTGATTACACATATAAGTAGGTAGACATTTTTCTACTGTACAAGTAGATAAAATAAGACACAGTTGTTAACTGAATCTCCTCACTGACATAATAAATTAGGAATTAACTTATCAATCCCTCAAGAGGCACCATTTGAGTAAAAAATATTTAAAAATAAGTAATGTGCATTTTGTAAAGTCATCAGGAATCCAGTGTCTCTATGTTTTAAGACTTCAAGCAGGATGTACCAATTATGCAGCATTTGGCAATATCCATTTGTAAGTTTGTAGCATTCCTCAACATCAGATTTTCTAAGCTGATTTATATGACAGGTGAAGAAGAAACATATTGTGTTTACCTAGAGCAGTTTTAAATGAATGGAAAGATTTTTCTATTTCTTCCTTTTTAGCCAAAAATCGTGTTACAACACAAGCAAGTCAAGTTAAAGATGCCATAATGTGAAGAATTTTTATTTTAAATCAACTATTTTTTCAGGAAGACTTACTACCATATTCTCATAAAGTCACAACCCTGAAGGGAAAAATAAATTAAAATATTTTAAGGCTACTTTTTCTTTTCATAGCTCAGCAGAATCTGTTTACATCAGTCACACAGTTAATTGTCTGAATATTCCTAAAAACACCATTCAAAGTTGTTACCTTGAACCTTGAATTTTTTATTCAAATGTTTAAAAAATATTACTGTTTTTGCTCTCTGTCTTTTTAATGGTTTTCTCTAAGGTTTATTGTACATCAGACTCGGTATTGTAAGCCATGAAGAGCAATTATATCCTAAAGTATGGTGATCACTGCTGAATATGATACTCCAGGTGAAGTATATAACTAGTAATCAGGCATTATTAATTCCATTTAGTTTGATTTATCATCTCTTTCTCCAGGAATTAAATATAGTGTTCTCTCTAAGATGTGTATCCTGCAGTTAGAAATTCAACATCATGTTAGAGGAGATTGGTGTGATAATGCCTTGTTGGTCACTACATTGCAGCTTTCTTTAGAGCGTTAACTGTGAATAAACTATTTGCCTACTTATATATATGTAAATGTTAATAACTGAAACTTTTGACCTTGACAAACTGTGATCACTAGTACTTGAGCTATCTTGAATCACTTCATTTGCGATATTCTCATTAGATAGTCAAATTAGCTCTAAAATATACCTTCTAATTGCCTCTAAAAAAAAAATCCTGGTCCTCTGATGAGTTGACACACTGTTTTGACACATGTAGCTGATTTTCTTTTTTGTATGAAAGTTTTTTCAGCTGAAAAATCCTTTCTATAATGAAAATTTTCAATTAAAATGTGGTTTCATTTTGCTTTCCCAAGTGAAAAATATAAAATTCCATTTTTATTTACCTAATCTAATTTTTAAATGTCTTTTTCTTTATCTTAATCTCCCTTTGTTTTTCATCCTTCACTTCATCTAGTCAAAAGATGTAAAGCAGTAAGAGGCTAGGCAGCAGTTCCCTCATATTACATTTATTCTAGAATAGCTGGTATATGATTACTTACAACCTGCAATAATTTTTGCCTCTAAGTGTATGAGTTCAATAATGGGGTTGGTAAGGAGATGGGAATCAAATGGCAGGAGAAAGAGGAAGCACATGGAAGTCAGGACAATGCTTTCAGAACTGTGTTCTTTGTGATCATGCTCATTGTTACTGTAGTGATAGGAACCAGGTCCTCCTTGTGTTATATTCAAGATGTATAAAAATGGGGACGTAGAAAGATCTGAATTTCCAGCCAGACTTCAAGTATGCCTAAGCTGCAGACATGAATTTCCTAAGTGACACAAGTTTTGATAGCCATTGAAGTTCTTCATGCATTGATAGCTGTACATTTTGCAGAACCCAGCTTGCACCAGCTCTCTCTGGTACCTGTCCTGTGCTTAAGGCTAACAAGAATCTATGCTTAGATGATCTCTCAGCAAACTTATTTCAGAGCCTCAATGCAACAAAGGGACATACCAAGATACCAACAGCAGCATTTTCCACTGGCTTTCAAAGCAGGAGCTGGCATGGTATGCCTGCCATACTCATAGGCTGATGATTATAATCCTCCAACCATGTTAATCAGGGTGAAAAATAATTAGCCTGGTGGGAAAAGGGGAGTTCTTAGCCACATCAATGGTTAAGATAATGCTATTCAACAAAGCCTGTGGCTGAGGAGCCAAGTGAGCTGTGGGGACAAGGCGGTGAGGAGAGAGCACTTTCTTAGAGCAGCCCAACTGCTGACAAAACAAATGTGGATCTACCTGCTCCTCTCCATTTGCAATCTGGTTCCAGTTCAGCAAAACTCCTAAATACACATCCAAGAGGTGCTAAGGAAGCAGAGTCTGCATGCACTTCACGGGGAGCTAATGCTGTGCATCAGCTCTGATTCTGCCCCATTAACTGTGCAACACTTGAGGAAGTGCTTAAGACCTACAGCCAAAATTATATAGTTGGAAAATAGACCTCTCTTCTTCCCAAATACAGTCAGGACTCAGGAACTAGAGAACTAAATTTTGGAAGACCTCACCTGTGCTTGCAGGCTTTTCTGTGTCCTGTTCTGAGGTCTCTAAATCTGCCCTAGGCAGGACCTGGAAGTTGGGAATGAAGTAGCACAAGCCCTGTCTCAGAGCTAACCTTTGAGACACAGCAAACAGATGCTATTTCCTGAATCGGGGTCTGCAGAGGAAAACTCACAACAGCTTTAGGGGAAATTTCAGGTCTTGCCACTTTAATGACAAATTGAGAATTAGCTAATCACTTTAAAGTTAAACAACTTCTAAAATTACTTTCTATAAACAGATGCACTATTAAAGCTGTTTTGTTTTTAGAGTGATTTTGGAGATGCTAATTTGCATGATCAATTAGTAGAGATCATGAGAAATACATGTGGCTATATGCTAACATTTTAAATTTTTATTTAAACAGAACAGAAAAATACCCTCTTTGATACTCAGATGACCTTCCAGATATCCATGTACAGTATCTATGGATTTTTAAGCATAATTAACAACTTCCATTTCAGTATTTAAGAGCTGCAAGTTCTGTTTCTTTGACAGTCAAAAGCTAATCAATCTTGTTCTCAAATGCTAATACAAGCAATTAAAAATAACATTAATTGAAATACTGCAGGGGCTGTTAGTTTTTTTCTTAACCTCATGGCAATACTAATTTACTGTACTAATTAGTGAATTGCCCTTTGTATTATAAATCTTTAGAAGGGAGAACTGGCCTTTAAAGCCCAACAGAGAGATGCAGATGGTCACTGTACTTTCAGTAAACTTTCATACTATCAGGATATTCATTTCACCACATAAGCTAAACATGATGGATTACATTGTTTACGATGAAGAATATTAATTTCTGCAAAAAAAAATGTGTTGCCCATTTGTCCTGTTGTAAAACATGCAAATATTCTTTATAGAATAGAGTAAATTCTTTCCAGTTGTCCTAATTAGAAGACTATAACTGGCCCATATGAAACACAGGAGAGGAAGGTAAATAGGCAATATGTTGTAAAATGGAACAAGACAAACTATGAAATATGGATAAAAATATATAACATGTTGATTGTAGACAGACATAATTTAAAACATCTTGCTGAGCAATTAAAAATTCAAAAGAAAAAAAATAAAACTTATAAAATAACAGTTACAAAATAATTCCTATTTACCCTAATGAACCTTTTCCAGAAGATCTAGTTTAATTTGTTGTCATGGCCAGTTTTATTCTCTAAACCAAGGCAGTTGGAATAGTTTCTTTTCCAGAAGATTACCAAAGGCTCAGGTGGTTCTTTGATTTAGGAACAAGGTTGGGAGTTTTTAGCTATCACACTATAATCTACGCAAACAAGAAGACTGATTCTCCTTGGAAGTACCCTTATAGCATCATTCTAACACATAAACATGAAGGTACACTTAGGTCCCTCTATAGTCCTGCAGGCTGATTTTTCATGTGGTTTTCATGTATTGCTGTTGTGGATTTTGGAAATCTGATAAGAATTTTTCTCTTTTTAGTAACAGCTGAATGGAAATTTTGAATTTTCCACAGAAGACCTCCTCTGTGCCATGCAGAATACTTGCTATTATACTCCAAATATTCACTGGGCTACAGCAGTGGGTGGGTAAGACAGGGTATTGTTTGAAAGAATAACATGGGAGGTGAGGTGAACACATATAACTACAGAAAGGTTTCATAAGCCAAGTCAGTCCCTGAGAGTTTGTCTGATACATAGGGTTTGCTGTTGAACCTCCAACCTTCCAGAAATGCAAATATTCCTCTTAGACCAATGGAAACTGTGGCAGGTCCTAATTGCCACCAGGAGAATAACTGGTATGTTTGACTTCCTGTTGATGTCATCCCTCACAAGGAGATGGCATGCATATAGGGAGATTCCCATTTAAAACATAACACACTTTGGGCTCTGGATTTGAAGCTACCAATAAAGCAGGCAGCCTTTTAAAAAGAGTATGAAAATAGATTTTAGACCTTTACTGGGATGTCACTGTTTAAGCAGTAAGAAAATAGGATTGTAAAGACAGATAAGGTAATGACTTGTTACTAATAAATGTTGCATTAAGTAACCTTTAATTTTAATTGATTCTATCCTGTTCCTGGAGATGAGTATTTCTTAGGATTCTCTTCTGCCAGCTTTGTTCCAGACAAACTTGTAGGCAAAGAGCCACAAGTGGAAATCTGATGCTGGCTGCAAGTTTATGATCTGGCTCTTTGGCTGAAGCTGAAGTACTCAAAAATAACGTAGTGGAGCTTCTCTGCAGTGCAGGATGGTGGTGGCCTTAAGAGATCAGCATACCTGCACATTTTTAGTACTGGGTATATCCACATTAACAGGGATTGTGCTGTTAGCACACACTCAGGTTCCTGCACACAAAGGCAACAGGATTCCCAGCATGGGCCACTGCAGGTCTCCTACTGCTGAAAGCAGCAAGAAAGCCAAAGTTAAACACAAACTCATAAAGTGGTTGGGTTGGATGGGATCTCTCCCACTCGGTCAAATGCTCAAAATCCTCTCCAGTCTGGCCTTGAACACTTTCAGGGATGGAGCATATGCAGTTTTGTAGTCTAGCCTCTGTCCCAGAACAATTCTGGGAAAATCAACTCTCCCCTCCATTGTATAAATGATCGGGAAGCTAACATTAGGACATAGGCCAGCCAAATATTGAAATATTGTTGCAGCTTGTATCTCAGTTTATTCCTAGATCCTGAGAAACCGAACAGCCTAGAGGTGACATGTGCCAGCTACTGAAAGAGAAAGAGCAATTTTAAGACTAACCATCAGTGTAAGATCTGACTGTAAAGCACTTATTTTTCATCTAGTTCCTTCCCCATCTGTAAAATGTGAGACAATACTTAGCATCCTGGGTCTTAGAAAATCACATTAAAGAAGTAGCATGAAAGAGTCTCCTCAAAGTAAAAGCAAAATATTATTACTTTTTCCTCTTTTCTTCCCTCTCAAATGCCAAAATGAGAAAGTCTTGATTCAAGGACAACAACTTGATGTAACACTGCAAGAGGTAAAGCACACATGTCCTTTGTAAGAATAGAAAAGTACAAAGCCAACAACATTACTTGTTTATATATTAAGTCTCCCTGTCTTTTGTGAACAGCTGCAGATTTTAAGCATTGTATATAAAGGTAAAACAACTTGTTTTTAATCTAAGCATCAGAGCTTTGTGATTTTTCCCACTGGCAAGTTACAGACTGTACACATGACTTCTTCTTATTGTAGATACTTTTCATTTAAAAAAATAAATTGTTAAACTTTTCCTCTCTGTTATCAGAAGCAGGTTAGTTAGTGCAAAGAACCTCTTGCAATTAGAATCTTATAAGGCAAGGGACCTCCAACAAAATATTTGAATCCATGTTATATTTAGGATGAGAGGAAATGGCCTGGTGTTTCTCCAGGGGAGGTTTAGATTGGCTATTAGGAAAAATATCTTCACTGAAAGGGTTGCCTGGCACTGGGACAGGCTGCCCAGGGAAATGGTTGAGTCCACCACCCCATGGGATATTGAGAAGGAGTGTGAATGCACCGGGACATGGTTCGGTGGTGGACTTGGGAGTTATAAATTAATAGCTGGACTCAATGATCTCAGAGATCTTTTCTAACCAAGATGCTTCTGTGATTCCATGATCTTAGGGGAATGGAATGTCAACTTTCTACATTAATTCTGTTTGAAAACTTTTTACCTACTCCAGCTCAGGCTGTGCCCTTCTAAGTCAAGGTTAATTTGCACTGCACCTAAGATAGGCTGGTGCTCCATGAAATTAAGCAGTCCTGAGATATTCATCTAAGAGATATTTTGTTTCTTCTTTGTTTCCTTCTTTGAAGAAAGTGAGGAGCAAGTGAGGAGGCAATGACTTGCTGCTGGTACTACAAGGCTCCACATCAGCACCACCCTGGCATTTTAAAGAGGTGGAGTTTTATTCCAATCTTCTGCTGCTTTTCCTCACAGAATTTCTCTGAGGATGGGGGAGCATTTAATCAAATTTATCAGAGGGATCACATAGCATAAGTTGGACAACATCACAGAAAATTGTTAACATTAAAATGCAACATTTAAATTCAATGTGAAATGTGTATGGGTCCACATTTTTGCATTCAAGTTTTAAATGAGTCAATGCTCCAAAATGCAACACTTATGCTTTATAACCTGTCATTCTATGTAAATCAGGGGATTAGTCTTTCCTTGCTGCTCATAAAGAATTGGCAGTAAGGTTGGCAGACTCAATTACAATACTCTTTCAGTCATGGAAGTTGTTCAACTCCCCTTCTCTACAATAACCAAGTTCTGGGGTAGTGTGGGTTGGAGGACTATAGTAGAACATTAAGCTTCTGTAGTGGTTGACACTATCAGGATGTCAGGCACCCACCAAAGCCACTCTTTCACTCTCCTCTGGAGCTGAGCAGGGGACAGAAAGTATAATGAAGGAGTCATGGGTTGAGATAATGACAAGAAGAGATCACTCACCAATTAAATTACCAATACAGGTGAAACGAACTCAAGTTCAGGATATTAATTGAATTTATTACTAACAAAGTCAGAATAGGATAATGAGAAGTAAAATTATTCTTGAAAATACCTTTCTATTTTCTCTCCCTCCTTCCCAAGCTCTTCTTCTTCCCCACAGAAGGGCAGGCACATGGGGACAGGGGTTACACTCAGTTCATCACCCCAATAGCCTCCCCACCACCAAAACCTGGCCACACAAATCAAACACAGCTTCTCACCCTTTCCTTCAGCTTTATCTGTTAAAACCAATCCATGCAGCGTCCTTCTACCTCTATCCTGTAAGCTAAAGAGTACACGACAGAGTTTCTTTCTCTTCCCAGCTGCAATTTTTTGAAGACATTTGGGAACCTAATTTGGGTGATGGCTTAGTGTTGTGAAATTCAAGCTGGGTTAAGCAGATAATTTAGAATTTTTTAAGGGGAACTTTTTATAATTTCCTCTCAACATGAGAAACTTTCTTATATCCCTATCTGAAGTGTACTATTAAGTATAAGTGTAAATTAAGTATAAGGCCACACACCAATTCCCAGTTACATTCTGCAGGACAGTAGACAAGCAGCCTGCATGATTTAGCTCCCATACAAACTCTAATATCAAATTATTTTTAAGTAATATGCATATGCCATGAAACAAATTAGTATAAATACATTACTGTTTGACCTCTCCATGTCACAAATGTTGTGGTGCAGATTTTGTTAGATAAGTAAGGCAACCATTCAGGTGTTTGTTCTTTCATTAATCACAGACTGTATTGCACTTCCCTGCATCATGTCAGAGACTTGGCCATACCTGAATTTGTCTATCTACATAAATATGATGGTGGATGTGAGACAAGAGTAACAAAAATGATCAAGGAACAATTGCCTGCATAGCTGTTTGGAGATTTTCTTGGAAAAAGTACCAAGAGAAATTGCAAGAAACTTTATAATGGTCATATAACCTGGACAATCAAAACCAGGTAAAAATTAAGAGAAGAGAGCCTGGATTCTTTTGACTGGTTTAATTAAGAAGATAAAACAAATCTAAACTGCTTATTTCTTCCATATTCCTAGAAATATAAGCCTGCATGTCACTTATTATACATATGCTCAATTTTTTTAAAGAAATGTAAGAGCAAAAACCCATCTCTGAAGAATACAGGATGTTGCTACCATAAGGCACAGGGAGAAACAGAAAAAAATTAGTCCCTAAAAACACCATTGAGGCCACAGCTGCTACATTTATATGGATTCAGTAGTGGAAATATGGCTCTGGTTTTGTGACAGAAAAATATTTCCTGGTAAAACCAACAAAATTCCTGCTGTAATATGTGAACTGCACAACATAATGCTTTTATTAGAAAATAAGCCATTGAGGAACCTGCAGTACACTCCTGTCTGTGCTCAATAGACTAGACAGGGAAACAAGTGGTCTGTTTGATTTATGGTGTGCCTAAATCTTGAGGGAAAAAACTTCTACATATCAAACCTCTGTTCAAAAGAGTGTTGCATGGAAACATAAGTGAGACTGACAGGAATGTCTGTTGGTCCAAGGAAGTCGGAACAGATGTGATAAGCATTTTTCCTCTCTTGTTTGTACTACTTTTAACTTAAAACTATTAAAAAGGAGGGGCAAAAGCAAATCTAATTCGAAGATGAGACATAAAACTCATATCCACAATGAACTTGCAATACACTGCTGTCTTGGTGATAGAATGGTCTCCAAATACAGTGAATTTCCTGCTGACACTTTGATTTAAAAAACACATTAGGAGTTCATTATTTCTAAGCAGGATTTTCTAAGACTACTTGTTACATTCTGCACTAGCTTTTGTCTGCATTGGCTAGTCAAGGCATCCCAGTTTTTTATTTCTTCAGGAAATGGACAAACATTAAAAATTTCTGTAAAAGGTCAGCTTCAAATAATGAATGCTTCCCTATCCTGAAGATGTACACAGTACATCACTATAGACAAGCCTTCTCTACTTTGTCATCCTTGATAAAATTCTGCTTATTTGGGGTATGTTTTTATACCAAACACATCTAGCCATAACAGAAGAATATTCCACTACTGGATAGTGAGTATCTTCCTTTGACTGGCTGCCATGATATCTGGATACTATGATGACAGGCACATTATAAATAGGCATAGATCTCCCTGCCTCTACCAGGCTATTTATCACTTTGTTTGGAAGACCTTCTAATTACTCTACCAATGTAGGTGGTCACAGTAGCTGAAGGAGTTGCTTTAGGTAGACTGCCAAATATCTCATTTGTCTTGTCATCCTTCACATTAAGTGCTTATTTCTTGTAGGGTCATTTCTCTGTGCTCATTCTTCCTTGATAGCTCTGTTACCTTTGACACCATAGGGCACCTACTACTCCATAAGAAACTCCCACCCTTAGGTTTATGTGGCACCAGCTCACTGTTTCTTCATCTGGCTGACAGCATTAGAGAGTTAGTGCTGATGGATCCTTTATTTCTTCCCTGTCTCTGCTGGCATCTCTCAAGGCTCTGTCATTATTCCCCTGTCCCTCTTCCCAGTCACTGTCAGGATGTCTTTGCCAGCTGTCCTGGACCCACTTATTTCCCACTATTAATGACTCTTAAATTTGATCTTCTGCCTGCAGCCGTGCTTCAGGGGTGTCTTGCTGAACCCCTCATGGCTTCCTTAGATGCTGCATGCCTAAGGATGAACCTCCAACTTTCTTCATGGCAACTGTGCTCTTTATCACCAGCTTATGCATGTGCCTCATGGTTATTCTGACTATTCCTTTTTTTCTGTCTTCTTCCAAACATTTCCTTCTAAAATACTGTTGCCTCTGTTATTATTTTTCCATTTACTCTGCCTAATTTTACCAAAATTCTTTTGCAATGGACTGAATTGAACTTGCTCTGACCTTTATTCTCCTCTGGTATTAGCTCCTCTTGTACTTTTTTATAAAACTTGTTCCTTAAGGCAATTCCCTATCTCCTTTCTAAACCAGCAAATTTAGCATATATGTCTGCTTAAGTATTTTGAGACTAAATCTGAAAAATGTAGAAGAGTTTATTTGTTTAAAATAAAGTATACTTTTAAGCTATTATGGTAAAAAACTTTGACACCATGAATATTTGTAACACTATCAAAAATATTTACTTTATACCATGGCAGTAAAATGTGTCTCTTTGGCAGTACTGTTTATATCTTCATGAACATGATATAAGATTTTCTATTGCAATGTGTTATACAGTAATTTCTAGTTCTTTTCATCCAAAAAGCTACAGCTGTGGCAAGTTGTAATGTGAGAATGTTGCTTTCCAGACTGAAGCAAAGCTGACATCTGTATCTAGTTCCCCCCAAACTGATGAAAGAAAAGAGGTGAATTTTGAACCTGATAAACACATAGAGTAAGGATGTATTCTCAGAGGCTACATCTGACAATTCTTCCAGGTCTGTGATGGTAGATACAGGGAATGTTTTATTTTACAAATTACAACATTTACTGTATAAGATAGGCAGAAAAAAAATTTTTTGATTCCGTTTTATGCAGTCATATGCTTCATAGGAATGAAAACAGTTGAATAAATTACTTATCTGACAGACAAGCACACCTAGGCAGGTAAAAAGGAGTTTTGTAATTGGTGGTACTGAGTAAATGTTAAGCCATTTTAAGCACATTGAGTCAGATTTAAATCATCATGTTAGCAGTTCATTTAACCACCAGCTGATCTTCCCTTTGTGGCTATGAAATACTGGAAGTCTATTGGTGATTGCTCAGAGATTCAAACAGTGGTACTGCTAAGTATTTTCCCCTTTACTCTATTTTTCCTTTAATGTTAAATTGCACTGTGAAGTTAAACACTGAAGATCAGTCAAGACATGTAGTGAAAAATAGTAAAAAATTTCTAAGAACAGCAGTTTTAAAGGGTTGTTCTGAAAGTGACAGCACTACAATCTGCAGAGCAAGAAGATCTGTAAGTATCAAAGCAAACATTATCAACTAACTACTTGGCATATTAATAATGGAAATAATGGAGGGAACCCCTGGATGTAATGCAATAAACCTGTTTATCATAACTCTGCAGGTTTTATCTTCTCCAAGTCTTTACTGGAAAGTGCTCCAGATATGGCCTTTGATGGCCAGGATCATGAATATTCAGACCAGGTATGTTGCTGCCCTTTATCCACCATGGGTAAAGAGATTGACCTCAAGCTCTGACTGTGCAGAAATCAATAGCAGAGCTTACAGTTTTGGAAAAAAACCTCCAAACCAAAACTCTCGACATGTCCATTAATGAGTACCATCATGGAGGGTTAATTATGAGACAGGGTAGGAATGCTTTTAGCTGAACTGTGTCCCACCATGACAACCTGATTGTCATTATTCTGTAAAAAACACCTTCTGCTCTCCCTGCCTTAGACTGTCTACAGAAATTTTCCCAGCTTGTAAGATGTTACTATTGACAAACATTGGACTGAATCCAACCCAAGTTTGTCTGCATTAGCTCTGTAATCTGAGAGAAGATTATCATTTCCCTTGCCTAGTGTAACTTTAGTATAATAATCAAAATGGTAGTATATGGTATGTGCTGAGAATACTTGTTTCCTGTTGATCTCTTCTTGTCCCTTTGGGGTCTTTTTAAGGAGATACTGGCTATTCCTTACCAATACAGGTGGCAATACTGAATTGTATACTCACAGAAATTAAAGTTTCACAGAAATTTGTGATGACAAGAAACTCATAGAAAGTGTCCCGTACTTAAAATGAAAATGTCAAATCCTGCTTTTCATATTGACTTTACACAAGTCATTGCACACAAACATTTGCACTTCCCTAATTTTAGAATGAGGACAATTACTAAGTTGCACTTGTTGAGGTGCCTTTTTCCTACTGGTTTACCATTCATGCTCTTGTTCATCATCAGCCATGTTTATTCTTTCTGAATAAAACAAACTTTTATTTATTTTATGGGCTTGCACATTTGTACTATGCAATCAATACTTATTCAAAAAAATAAGATTCTTCATAGACCACAAAATTAGAACTGTGAAATACACTTTTCTGAAAAGTTCTGGAATTGACATATTACAATATACAGAATCTGTCTCACTACCAAAAAACATTCAATCATGCAAATGGCATGTACAGGCAAATGATATATATGGATTTAAATGGATGTTTAATAATCCAGAGAATAAAAAAGAACATTAATTTAATATCATGTGTATGACTGTGACTCATACCAGGTCTGAGTGAGCAAATTTTAAAGAAACACAAAGGGGAAAAAATTGACCTGAACAATGGAATTAGATTAGATTTAGGCTTATATTTCAACAGCATAAACAAAAAAGCTCAAGAAAAAGACCAAAGAAAGATAATCAAAATTCTAGTAATATAAGTGGCAATCTGGGTTGCTGACACAGATGTGTGACATAAAGATGCCATACAGCATCACAATTTTTACACTTTATGAAAGTCAAAATACTTGAATTATGTTTCTCTGTATGGAAATATGCAGATAGGATTAGGAAATACTATCAAAAAGCATCTAAAGAGGTTTCTGTACATCCACTGAGATTCCAAACACTAATTCCTTTTTGTGAAGGATAATGGGACACAGAACCTCCTACTCAATGGAATGCATTTTCATATATAATTAGGTTTTGGTCACATTGACATTAAAAGTAAATCTACTGATTTTGGAACATGGAATTTTATCTATGTAGTATGTTCAGTCATCTTCTGACAAAAATTCTTGTGTGCAGTTCTGGTCACTGATATATGAGAAAGACATCAAGCTGTTGGAGAGCATCCAGAAGAGCGCAACAAAAATGGTGAAGGGGAGTATGAGGAGCAGCTGAGGTCACTTTGTTTTTTCAACTTGGAGGAGACTGAGAGGAGACCTCATTGCATTCTACAACTTCCTCACAAGGAGAAGAGGAAGTTGTAGAATGCAACAACAGACACCGTTCTCTTCTTCCTGGTGACCAGTGACAGGACCCAAGGGAATGGCTTGAAATGGTGTCAGGAGAGGTTTAGTCTGGATATCAGGAAAAGATTCTTCCTCCAGAGGGAGGCTGGGCACTGGAACAGGCTCCCCAGGGAAGTGGTCACAGCCCCAGTCATGGCAGAGCTCAAGAGGCTGGATGATGTTCTGGGTGAACATCTGGATGATGTTCTAGGTGTGACTCCTGGAGATGACACTGTGCAGGGCTGGGAGCTGGACTCAATGACCTTTGTGGGTCCCTTCCAACTCAGCGTAATCTGTGATCTCTGTCTAACACCACTCACAGAAGTGTCAAATACACAATTAGGTAAACTAGACAAACCTGTCCCAGCTATACAGATTCCATCTTTATGGAGACTCCTAGGTGGCACTTGTGTAACAGAAGGGCAGGTTCACCATATCACACTTAGAGATCCAACAGGCCCTACACAAACCACACTCCAATCAGGTATGTCTGAACTAACAAAGGGGCTCAATTCCACTTCCAATTTCCAATTTCTCATTGCAAAAGAAGCATTTTAATTTGAGTGTCATTTTTCCTCATCATCAATCAAACATATGCTTTCTTTTCTTAAAGTAAGCTAGGTACAGGACAGGAGATGCACAATTAACAGTCCAGCAGCACATGCACTGGCTTCCCCAAATAGATGGATTAAGACAAGAAGAAAAACTTTTTTGGTACAGAAACAGATTTGTGGTTAAAGCCTCTAAGGAATTATTAAAACCCTAATGAATCTTTTTAATTATCACCCACAGTGTCCTTTTAAGTGAAATAATTTCAGAGCTGCAGTGCAAACCAGTTAAACAAATTGCTAGTTGGGAAAAAAAATCCAAGTCTCTTGGCAGCTCTTCTGTTTCAGATTCCTACACAGACAGATATATATACATATACATATATATAAAAATAAATATATATATGGCAACGCGTGTTGGAAGATTTAAGCAATATTAAGCAATATTAGGTTATTTTAAGGAGAAGTGGTGGTTTAAATTTACACCCAGATAGTGAAAACTTATGGCTGCAGTGCAGATATGCCTGGCTACACTGGCAAATAGGTGTTTCTCTGCACCCCAAACTAGCAAAGAATAGATACTTTAAATAGATCATTTTCTGTAATAGATCAATACTCTCTTGTTTTACAGATTCAGGTACATACAGTGGTTTGGCTGTTAAAAAAATCAATACAAATATAGTGCCATCTTTGCACCTGGGACCAGTGCAAGGGAGTAGGATGCTATAGCAGAGCTTCTTCTTCAGCTCACCTCCAGCCACTCCACTGCTTCTCTAAAATCTCTCAAACTTCATGAAATTCTGCAGGACAAGTGTTCGCTGCTCCACAGAGTGAGCTGCTTCTCACCCTTGCCAAGTAAAAAAAATCAGCTCTTCAGCAAGGCTGTGGTTATTACTGGTAGGAGGCTAAAACAGGGGCTGGTTTCACAGTGTCCAGCTGCTTTTTTAATCTGAAATCTTTTGCATAGCTATAGCAACCATGCAGCATAGTCACATTCCAGCTATCTGTGACAAAGAGGGATGTCTACTGTTACCTGCTTTGTTTTTCTTGCACACAGAACTGATGCTATCCCACTGTATGTTTTGTAAGTAATTTATAAACATTGCTTATAAATGAATAAAACTAGGGTTCTGGAAAACCTTTTTGTTTAAGTAAAGACATTTTTCATATCATAATAATCTTCTCTATTGCAATTCTCATACAGGTGCACAGAATTTTCTTGTTTAAAAGCATAGATTATGACTGAGAGAATTAAAATGGTCTTTCCATGACTAAAACTGACTATGGAAAGGATGTAGCAGAACACTGCCACCTCCAGTTGCAGACCATACACAGAATATACTGAGTGTATTATTCTGTCACTTATTCAGAATTAATGGTAAACAGGCATGAGCTCTGGCAAAAGACTCAGCCTGACTGCCAGTGCAGAGGCATACACACATTTTAGCCTTTGATTACAGCTGATTTATTTAAAAAAATACAGTAAAAAACTGATATCACATAAACAAATAAGCCACCACTCCCCACATACTATTATAATCAAGTTGCCATATCTGAAAAATTCCTATTACTAGGGACATTCAGTTAAGGACTCTGATCTCTAACTTCAGGGCTTTCCCTGCTCAGCTTAGATTGGGTACAAGGAAAGGGAATCTACCTTCATGTTTTCCTATGTCCTTGCTTTCTACTTGTCTAGGATGAACTTCTCAAAGAGTTCTAAAGTTCTGTGGGATAGCCTATGATGTGCGAATATGTGCAGAGGGGGGGAACATCCAGGCTGAATCTTTAGTGCCCATGACCCAACAGAGGTGGAGGTTTACACTGAAAGGCTGCACTAATGTGGGATGCTTTTTTTGGCCAATGTGAAGTGATAAGTGTCATCACTTATCACTTGTAAAAAAAGGAGAGCAGATTTACAGCAGATTAGGTGGAGAGGATGATGATGGCTGCTGCCTACCTCTATAAAGGGAGTGAAAAGACATGAGATAATACCATTAAAACATATGAAGTGTGAGAATACATCTCCTGAGTGCCAGGTGAAAAAAAAAGGTTTTTTTTTTCATAAAGTTTCTGTACCTAGTATCTCCTGATGGCTAGAGCAGAATTTCTAACTTAGGTTCCAGCTAAGGCTTATTGCTGGCACACTGTCCTCCTTACCTCTCCTTTCCATCTCACCTGTCTTGGCCACACTATTGGCCACTTCTGTCTTCCTGCTTCAGCCACTAAGCCATGCTACTTACAACTCTGCCTTCTACATGGGATTGATATTTTTTCCTATGTCACTTTTCCAGTCTTAGCTCTGAAAGTGCTCCTTGCCTTTTCCTTGGCTAAAATTGCATCAGAGTTTACTTCAAACACGTATCACCTGTCAGATCAGGCACCAAGCTGTAACACTTGTTATTAGCACAGTCTCATGTTCTGGGTGTGATTTGTTTGGAGAGAAAGCGACAAATTAAATGAAGCTGAAAGAAAAGCAAAAGGTATCAAGAGATGGAAAAACATAAATTAGGAGTTAAGACCAAGAGAAAAGATAAATATGCACAGCCTGACTAAGTGAGATCTTGCTGGAGGAGAGGAAACAGATACCCACAGGTGTATGAATAAACACAAAAGAAAAAAAAATACCTAGCAAAGCGCTTGGAAACAGTAGCAATAGGGAAGAAAAGAAGGAAGAATATTGAGATTAAATGATATATATTAGATAGGGAAATTGCCTTCCAAGTTGGAGTCTTACAATAATATTAACATTCTACTTTTAAAACAATTTGTGGAATATAATTAACCTTTTAAAAATCTTTATCTTTAAAGACAAAGCCATTATCATTTTGCACCAATATATGATTACATCATTTAATACCCTATCACTGCCTGCATAAATGAGAATTATTCTCAGAGAGGAGAACAAGTAAGAACAACCAATGAGCTAATAGTATGGAATATGTTTTCCTATGTCTCTGGAAGAACCTCAGGTCATTTTCTCATTAAAAATAAGCATACTGTAAAAGGCAATTATGGCAAAAGGAGGGCAGAATTCTTTCAGCCAGAAAAAAAAATATTTCGGGGAAAATATAAATATTCAAATTTAAAATCTCCCCAAAGAAACATTTAAATTTCCTTTACAAAATGAGGTATATATTTTCAAATTGTCCTGACTTCAAAAATTGCAATAACTTAAAATTACCTAAATATTCAAATAGTATACTCTAGATCACTCCATTCCTTTTTGTTTGCTTGTTTCAGCTTTGTCTTTAGGCTAATAAAATAATTATTTATGCATATCTACTTCCACAAAACCACTGCCTAATACTTCCAGAGTACACCTCATACCAGATTTCTTTTAATGATTCATGAAGAGTTGCAGACAGCACTCTTATATTTATAGAATTAAAGACCAAGAGATCATAAGGTCATCTAGGTTTATCTTCAGTGAATCACAGGCTCTTAAATTTCATTAACTTCCCTGGTATATATCCAAAACTCATATTTGACTAAGGTGTATCTTCCCAACTACACTGAGCACTGATGTGAAGGCAAGAGGTGCAGAATCCAGACCTCCTCTTAATCTTTGCCAATATTTAATTGCTTGCACTGTTAAAAAATGTGTCTGATTTCTCATTTGAAATTGCCTCTTTTTATGCTTCTCTTCACCAGATTAAAGAGCTCTTTGGTACCTGGTATATTTTCCCCATGAAGGTACCTGTACACTGTAATCAAGGCACCTCTCAATCTTCTTGTTGATAAGGTAGGCAGATTGAGCTCTTTTAGAGTCCTCCAGTAAGACATTTTCTCCAGCCCTCAAATCATTTTTGCAGCTCCTTCCTGAGCTCTGTGCCATTTTTCACTGTCCTTTTAAAGAAGTGGACACTAGCACTGATGAAATATTCCTGTAGCTGTCTCACCAGTTCCTTATGCTCTTTGCTGTACTTATTCATCCTCTGAAGAAAGGCAGAGCTAGTCAGAAGGCACCATCTGGTGAGGAAGTCTGACTGGTAGGGGGCAGATTTAAATACTTAAAGAGTAGCAGAGGGGAGGGTGGAATGGGCAAAGGACATTTAAAGACTGACTTGCTAGACTATGATCATTTTTAGTTTCCCCAGGAGGTTAGTGAATTCTTCTCCCTTGGACTGCTATTGCCTGTGTTTAAAAAGGTGAACAGCAGCAGACTATAAAATATGGAAAATGAAAATTTCATTGGGATTACACATGGATGAGAAAAATCAGCATCTGCCTGCTGGAAAACACAGGATTAATGGGGAGAAGGCAAGCAGGGAAAAGGGGAAAAATTAAAAAAAAAAAAAAGAAATGCCATGATAGTCAAATAGGAACAGAAAAACTGCACAAAAGACTATAAATGGGAAGGGGATTCCATGGCCCTAGTCAAAGTTGTAACCTATATTAAAAAAGCATACTGAAGTCTCAGAATGCAGGTCCAGTATTGAAGCTAATGCCCACCCTGCAAAGCCAACACCTGAGAGGGGACACTAAAGATTTTGCCCCACTCAGTTCTGCAAATTGTATTTCTTAGTAAAAGATTATTTTTAGAAGCTTATAAAGGTGTTGAGTAAAGAACAGGATGTAGAACCTGGAGACTGTTTACTTATGCACCCAGCTGCTCCTAACTGCTGGGGCAGCTCATAAGAAAAAGACTGCCAGACAAGCATAAAGCTGGTTGTTGAGATCAGAGGCAACAGTCTGAGTTACAGATATAAACAGCATGCAAGTGCAAGAGAGAGCTTTTGAATGTCTTTCAGAAGCTGCAGAAGCCAAAACACTCTCTTCTCCCCTTCTGCAAGGACTTAGGCATTTGTCTCTGGCTCTCCATTCAGCCATGGTTATTCATTCCTCTAGGATCTGTAGATCTGGTTTTTACAATGCATGGTGACTGAAGAATAAACTTGAAAAGTGCATGACAGTTGTTGCAGCATGACCCTGCATAGTACAGTGAAGGTATTAATCCAGGCAAAAATATACAGCCTGAGCTCTTCACTGACCCTCTATCTGCAGTAACACAAGCAATGGTTTGTCACTTTTTAAAAAATCATCCAAGCAATCATTCATCCAAGAATCCATTATAAAGGATACACAGTATATAAAAACATGGGTTTGAACTCTCTTTATAAAATTATGTTTCATATAATTTCTTTTACTTTCAAGAAAGAAGAGTGCAAACCACTGTAATACTGTTGTTGTTTTCTGACTTATTTATAGAAACATTGAAACACCTAAGGCACATACAGTTGATTCTTTCTGAAAAATCAAAGCTTTTCTTTGTTGCTTAAGCCCTTTACTAAAGTTCCCATAGCAGCTGTCCATATAAACTTTATTATTCCATACCAACAAATTAGGCAACACAAAGAAGATCAATAAAATATTACACTTTAGATGCGAAGGCAGTGAGTGTTTCTAAGATTTCAAAAGTCTTGCTAGTCCTAACCCAGTGGTGTTACTGAGGGAATAAAAAAGGAAGACTAACATGGAAGTGCTTTAAAGGCTTCTTAAACACTGAAACAGGGGGGACATGGTGTGAGATGCAAGAGAAAGAACCTTTGCAGACATTCTTTCCCTGTTTTGCAAACAGCCACTGCAGAGGAATTTTTCCCCCTTTGATTGACAATTAATCCCTTGAGCCTAACATTAGCAGATACTTGCCACACAAGTCAAATTCCCTCTGGATTTTCTCTCTAATTCAAGATTGTTGCAAAAGCCCTATATTCTCATATTGCAACTTGCTGTTACACTGTGTAAATGTTACAGGATGCACAATTTGAAAATAGAAAACACTAATTACTATAAATATTAGGAAGGCCTTTACTTTCATTAGTTGCTTTTACAAAGCAAAATAGTAGCAGCAACAGAGGATTCCTTCTTTCAGGGAATACCAAGGAAATACACTTAACTGTTACATTATTGTAAGAAAATGAAATGTAAAAGTAAATTTTTAAGCATTTATCATGAACATGATAAAATTGATTTTTCTTGCAAGAACTTCATTTTCTTATATTTCCTTTTTTCTGAAAATAAGTTGTTAGGGAACTCTAAAAAACTTAATGTAGCTGGTCTGTTGTTATTCTAGCATGAAGAAGTAAAAGCTGTGGGTTTTTTCCAATTTATATATTCTAACTTGCTTTATATCCAGACAGATGCAGCATTCTAATAGAGGTATAATGCTTTGTACTTATTTTACTACATGATAATTTGATTTTTTATTTCCAAGAAATATTATCATCCATCTTTTTTCTGGGCAAATTATTCCATCATGTAATAGAATTATTAACTCCTCAAAAATCTTCTGTTCAAACATCAGACTTGCTTCAATAGGGATAAGTGTCCTTAATTTCTTTGAAATAGTAACATTTTGTATTTAATTTACAGTGACTATACAAGTTCGCCAGATGACTTTCTCATTAGAGTTTTTGAAAGATGCAAACCATGCATTCAGGTACATATTCATATCCTCTGATATGAATGTTTATTTCAAAATGTCTGTTAGCAGCAGGAATGTGACATTGCACATACAGAGTAAGAACAGGAGAGCAGAAAAATCCAGGTACTATTCCTGTTATTATCCCATTTGCATTTTGACCTTAGCTAAATTACACTGAACTTGTGCTACCTCAATTTCCCTAGTTTAACACTGATATCAAGATATTTCATTCCCTGGGTAACAAAGCTAAGTACTTCCTTATATAAAAATGGGAGAACCCTTAGCAAAATTGATTCAATGCAAATAAGCTAATGCAATGCTATGGTTGAGAATCTGAACAGAGAACTCTCAAAAAATGCAAAGGCAAACTCCCACAGCAATTATAAAGTAGGTCATATTGAACGTATGTGTTAATGCATGAAGGGGCATATACTTACTCAGTAAAAATTGCAGTGGCTTTTAACCACCAGGCACACTTGAGTTCAAACCCAATGCACTGTTTTCATAGCCTGAAAGTTGCATTTTCATTTAACAAGACTGGATGAGAGATAATGCATTGTTTGCATTATATCCAATCACTTCTGATACTATGCTCTATTGATCAATGTTTTCTTTCCTTTTATATTGACATTGTGGGAGCATATACGTAAATCTGCAATGACACTTCTTCGTTTGACATTGTAATATTCCCTGTACAGCTGCATTTATATCATTTGCAGCCCTTTAGAATGACAATAACTCCCATGAAATCAAATGATGAACTATTATTATCACAGAAACATAATGAAAAATAACTAGCTTGGAAGCTGGATAGTAATATATTAGCTACCAACCCAAGCACTTCAAAACACAGTTGTTGTTTTTTTAACACAGCATATACTAACTAAGTTTATCTTCTCATTTTTTCTTCTATTTGCAGTTATAAAAATGGGTCTTGGAAGAGATCCATTTGTCAGTAATTGTCAAATGAACATCAGGATGATCATATCACTGGTCTACCTACTTAAATGGTCAACAGCAGACACTTAGCCAGACGAAATGCAGAGCATTAATACATCCCATGGAAAGTACTCAGGAACATATAAAACTTGGAACAAAACTTGTACAATCACTACAACATTTAATAGCTTTCTCTCAAATTTTGAAATACCCTTTGAACAAATTTTCATAATATTTTGTTAATATGTTCTGCCCTTAGAAGAAATATGTTTCCTGTTGTAAATTAAAAGAAAAATCACTTTTTCTGGAATATAAATCGGTGACTAAGAAGTGATAGATATCTAAATACAGATGCTTATTCTAGCAAACTGAACTTATCTCTCAATTACAGGAAAGATATATGTCTATGTGGAAAAGCTTAGCCAAGCTGTATTACATATTAACTTAGTTTTTGCTAATAGTGATCCTGTATATAATCCTAAGAAAGCATTTACAATGTACTTAAGGGCCCTGAGTTTTTTAAAGCTGTATTATCTTAAAAGAGGGGAGATGTAAATCAACGCTGTCTCAAAGACACAACACTACCACAGCATTTTTTAATGATGTGCCTCTGTGGATTCAGTACATTTGCTTCTGAAAGGTAACTCCATATGAAGCATGTGGCTTAGAACTGATATCAAACTCAATGATGTTATGTGATATCCACATCTGATGAATTTAAATTCACAATTTTCATAAAAGACTGTTTATTCATCATAAAGGCCAAAATCCATCCTTTTTATTAGTGATTTTTTTTTCCAGCGGAGTTGTCATTGTCTTTCATCTTGTACAATAAAAAAAAACCCGAAACCATAATCAAAAAACTACAGTAGCTACTTCTGATGTGGGGATTACATTGTACATGTAAAAGTCATTTCTTACAGGAACTCTCTAAAGTGCAGGTGAGCAATAATTGCCTCTAACTTTTTGGCCACCTAGGTGTGATTTGGAGATTAGAAACTGGTTAGCTGTTGAGATCCCCAGTTTTTGCTTGCACAACTAAGGCCAACAGCAGCAAAACTGAAAACTCCTGAATTTTACTTCAGCAATCCCGTAGTACTGCTAAGCAAAGAAAACAGTGTGTCTGCAACAAAACTGATCCTCTGAAGAGGTTTCTAGCAGGGACTTAATCACGAGCTATGTGGCAGTAGTACAACATCCACAGTGCCTAATTACTCAGGTTATCCTCTCTGAGGGAACTAAAGCCTCCTACACTGGATCTCTCCTCTACAGAGCAGGAGCTATTCTTGCTCTGCAGTTGCTAATGCTTTTGAAAACTAGCAGTTCACTGGGGCTGGCTCCTTCTCAATCAAAGCACATCCCAGGTACTGTGTGAGGATGTGAAATACTGGCTAGATCCCAGTTCCCCAAAACCTGAACAAGCTGCTGCATCACTCAGTCTAGCTCTCCTCTTTCTAACACTGCACACAAAGCTCCTTTGTATTACAGTCCTTTCCCCTGGGGAGAGCTGATCAATCCAGAGACATCTAGCAGCTAATGCACAAATCTGTCTTTTAATTTCTTTTTTTTAAATCAAAATCAAAAGAGTGTCAGTGATGAAATTCACTCACATATCTTTGTTGCAGAAATCCTCTTCTGTTGTACTGGCCAGGCTTCCCATAACCCTAATTATATAGGATATGAATTATTACCCTAATCTCAGTAGAAAGTTTCCCAGCACGAGCTCACAAGCTCACAACTGTGGGGTATTTTTTCACTGAAGATCATTTTGATGCCAGATTATAGGACATTTTGGAGAAAGAAAATGTTCTTTCCTAATTTTGCACTGCAAAACTGCTGGTTAAGAGTTAAAAAAAAAGCTCATTTTCACGGGTTAAACTATTGAGATTAAAGGATTACTGTAGAAAAAATTATGTATAAACTTTGACTAACAAGCAAATATTGCTACAAAGTGGTAACTGTAACTTCAATTGTCTAAACTGTCTCAGATACTTTTCCTAAGAAATTATATCTGCTCTTGTCACATAATACTGGCATTTAACTGGAACTTTATGGAATCATACTTGTGTCTTCTGGACCTTTTAAAATTACACTAAAACCTGATAAAAATATTGTACTATCCCAGTTATACCTTTAGGATTTTAGGAGTTTCTCTGTTGTTTATTTTGTTTGTGTTGGTTTGGGTTTTTAAAAGCTTTGAATCCCTCATGGTATTCGCAACAAATTCAGCTTGATTTTAATTCTTCTGCAGTGACTACTGCAAAGCTTCTTAACTTTTACACTATAATGCAGTCAATGTATTTATAGTTCTTGAAAATGTCACATGGCAATGTTATGCCAGGGACAGCACATCTCAGAGACTCCTTAATATGTCTGCATTGTTGTATTCTATTTGTAGAGGCATTTTTGTCAGCAGCAATGAAGAAACAGAGCTGCTGCAGCAGCTCTTTCAATAACATTCAAGCTTATAGTTGACCCAAGGGGCTCACATTATGACATCCATATTTAATTTAACAATAAATCATATTTTCATGGACTAGAGTACTGCATTATAACCTCACTGTTTTATGTGCAAGGGAATGCAGCAAAAGCAGGCTTGTACGTATCTACAACACAGACTAAATGGTTAGTTCATGAGAGCAAGGTTGGACTGTACAGTGACAACAATAAATAAAAGGTTTTATAACAATTCTCTAGAAGTCTGAGGGGAAAAGGACACAAAAAGCTATCTAGGAGGGACTGCATTTAACTTAAAGTTCAATTTTTAAAATCTTAACTGCACCACCTTGCTTACTGTCAGTTCTTGTTCTGCTCTGCACTTCCCATTACAGTCAGAATTCTCTGTATCTCATTTTCTCTTCTGCTTTATTCAAGCATATTTAAGGAGAAAATTAACACCATCTGAATCTTGAGCTGTATCCATCCTTTTCTCCTCACAATCATTTCTCCTTTTTGCCCTGCATCTTTTACTGCTGACCTTCCAGCTGAATCCAAATTAAATGTTCATATGTTTCCTATTTACTTCCAAATCTAGTTCTGCTTGTTCACATTTATTCTTGCTCATCTCCCTCTTATTTGCCTCTGCTCATATCACATCACATCATCCTCAATTTCTTTACTTTCTATTTCTACTAACTTCCAGGACCTACTTCTTGCAGCACTCTGCAGCCCAAAATTCATTTAATTCATTTTTTCCTCCCCATCAGCATTATTAGTAATCTTTTACCAGCCAGACTATGGAATACCTTCACTGCTCTTCTCCATCAGCTGGCAATAGTTTACCCATATTTGCACTGCTCTCCTCCACAGATTTTACAAAACTACATCATCTTTCTTAGAAGGCTCCATTTTTCAAAACTAAGTACTTTCAAATACCATTTTTTCTTTTTTGGCAGCCTTGATCTTTGGCCTAGATGTCATCCTTAACGTACATTACATTAAATTAAGAAAGAGCAACTGTAGTAAAAAGCATTTGACTACCCTGACCCATGTTCTCTTTCTACCTCTCATCCAGATTTTTGTTCTTCATCTCTTCATGCATTGTATCTAAATTAGATTTTCAGTTCCTTGGGGTAAGAAGACATCACTTTCATTTATCTGTAGAGCACCGTGCATGCTTATGGCTCTATTGAGGTGCTAAATATGCATATCCACATTTCTTAAAATATTGATGTTTTTATCTATTCATATATTGCAGAAGCAACATGGCAGCAGTTTTACACATTTATAACAGCAATGATATGATTTACAGTAGCTCCATGCTGTTCTCTATTTCCTACTTCATTTTTACAATGCTCATTCTGGTCTTTTTAACTAACTAAAAAATAAAAATCTCAATTTTTTTCTGAAATTATTGATTTACCAATTCAGGACTGCTCCTGCCCTCCAAAATTGTGTGATTTAAATGGTCCTGATGATAGCAAAAATTTTAGGAATTTGGGACATGTAGCTTGAGAGGCACTGAAGTGCTCTGATTTTCAGAGTACTAGAGCATAAACCTTTCCAAAACACAAGATCTTGAAAATGAAAGATTCTTATTATTTTGAAAATTTTGGATGACAAAACAAGACAACCAGTGTAAATATGTATATCTTAAAAGTTAGGAAGGTTTTTAATTTAAAAAAAAATTAAATAGTGATATTATCATGACCTTTGTAGTCACCTATGTTTATTTCTTGTTAGTCAAAAAAATAAGTAGATGTTTAAGTCCCACAGCAGAATCTGCACAGTCTCCTGTCATGACTCAAAGGCCCTTGCACGAATGAGTCTGTGCTAATAATTTCAAAATTTAGCTCAAAAGATAAGGAATTATCACAGAATAGACACTGTATGCAAAGCAATTAAACTGTTATGCTTCATGTAACACTTAATAAATGGTTAAGCATTTAACCACTGAATAAAGTGAACATCTCTAAGTATCCTGCTTTGCATCAATCTGAGCTGAAAACTTGAAATGGGCTGTTCATTCGTAGGTCATTACATGTGGAGTGGCCTTGACAAACTGTTTACTCAGAGTAGTGGGCACAAAGTCACATGGGGATAATGTTACTGACATT
This sequence comes from Serinus canaria, assembly GCF_022539315.1. Taxonomy (NCBI): domain Eukaryota; kingdom Metazoa; phylum Chordata; class Aves; order Passeriformes; family Fringillidae; genus Serinus; species Serinus canaria. Next base: position 54,115,503 of record NC_066317.1, read on the forward strand.
TCTTCACAGAGTGCCTGCAGCTGATGGGTTTAAGAGCTATGTTATCTTTGTACAGAGGGACCCATTTCAGCCAGCATTCCACCATGCTATTTTACTGGATAAAATGATAAACTTAATGTCAACCTGCATATATAACTAAACCTAAGGTTGCACTGATTAGACTCAGACCTACACATTTCAAACTGGTTTTGGACTGAAAAATGGTAAAGGCAGATTTTACTCAACCCTTGATATCTTCCAATAAGCATCTACCTCCAAGCTAGTCCCATTTATTTGTCACTATGCATAAAGAGAACTGTGTCAACAAACACATTACCACAGGATTCATCAGACCTACCCTAAATATTTGCTTCAGGAAAAGCTGTTGTACATTCTAAAACATTGTCAAAACAACTAGATTTGGTAAATGAATTCCATTGCATCAAACAGTGAGAATTCTGTGTTTCTTAATTTCTTTGCATCTTCAGAGAAGCAGATATCTTGTCTACAAACCTAAAAGTAAACAAAACTCCTTGACAAAACTGTTGTCCAAGGCCAACTAGTTTCCAGACATGGCTTGGGGGTCAGATCTGGAACAGCCCAGGAGGTGCTCTCCAGAGAGAGATGGTAGATTACCAGTCTGCTTCCCATAGAAAGAGAACCTATCAATTGGTTTTAGAGCTAGAAAAAAAGTCCTGTGCATCTTCTACTCAGTTGTAGAAAAAGAGGTAGTTGGCATGGATTTTTGCATAATTGCAACTCTAAACTAAAATGAAGAAGATAGAAAGACAGCTTTTAAGTGAAACAGGTTTTAAACAAAAACAGTTTTTTAACAAAAGTAAGGATAAAATAAAGAATTCAAACAGCAAAAGTATAAATTAAGCATGACAGTATAGAAGTGGCCACAAAAAAATATTGAACTATGATATGACTTTCATGACTGTGATCACTTTGGACAAATACAACAGGGATACTAGCTGTTATCTAAATGAACTAACATCTTAAAATGCATTTCACTTGCTACCTTGTGAGAAGATCTACTTCCAGTAAATTACTATAGAGAAGACTACCAAAAGAAGAGAGGTAAGAAAGGAATTTCCAGAAGGTTGGAAATGGGGCCAATACAAAAACTAAAGCATAAAAACAGAGCTTTGCCAGTGTTAAACAGTTTTGACCACCTTGACACGAAGGCAGAAGCTGAGTTATAATGCCTTAATGGCTGTGTACAGGAATTAGTTGTTACACAGACTTCACTGTGTGTGGGAGCTTGCGTTCTGCAAGGGTATAGTGAGATGCAATGGTCAGATTTTTATGTGCACTCAACTTTACATCCTACACAATAAGAAGCATTAATGATAAGCGCTTTTTAACGTGGTTGCTCTGCTCAATGAAGAACTTTGACCTTACAAAATAAGTTTAGGACCAATATATATATGGAGCACCTTTTCTTTTGCCTCCCCAACGAGACTAAAACTTCTTGTTTTCCTTTCAGCTAAACATTTTTTCCAATCACACCACTTTACTCTGATTTACATAAGTTTTACCTTCAAGAATCATAGGTCATTGCTGAATGCAAATAAGCACTACACAACTGATCTTTCATCATTTTAAATATTGAATTTTAAAATTTTCTGTAAAATCAGTCTGAAATACTCCCATCGTTGACTGGCATCAAGTAGAGCAGGGTCACTTTGTAAAAACCCATTCTCAGTGATGTAAATTATAGGGTTATTATATGTATCCTAGAACAAGAGAGAGCAAAAGTTTTATTCAGAACAGATGTAAGAAAGCCCATAAAATCAGATGCATTACCCTCTATCTTTTCTAAGCTACAAACTAAAACTAGTTTTCATCAAATTGCACTGACCCTATTAACTTAATTTTCCATGAAGTGACCTTTTATGACTAACAATGGAAAAGCAAAACTGTGCAAATACCCATGAAGACAGTGAAATGACTTATTTTAATGAGAAGACTAAAATATCTTTCCTGCATTAGCATCTGCTTATTGTCACTGCTCCTTAACCCTTGGTACTGGCATTCACCACACATCTCCTTGCCAGGAGTAGATGTATGCCAGGAAAGCTTTACTGCCAGCATCAGAAAGATAATTTCTGGAGTTCAAAAGATGATATAACACTGGTGTGTCATTTCAAATAGTAAAACAGATATCAAATAAAAAGGTAATAGGAAAACACTAAGGTTCCTACTCTCTATAGCCAGCATGAAAAAATAAATTACAAATCCCAAGGTGACTTGTTTATTTATATCTTCTACAATATCTTATGCCATTCAGATGGGCTCCTAAAAAATCTTCTGCAGAATTCATAGAGGTTCAATCAATCTGAGCTATAGATACAAATCCACAATGTTTTCTTCAAATGTAACCACAACTGCATCAGGGCTTAGCAGTAGTTTTCACACAGTAAAACTGCCTTGGAAGCTCTGGTACCAATACTGGGGCTACACCTTTTAAACAACCATCTAAAGCAACATAAGGCCCCCATTAGTAATGATCACTCAATCTCCAAATTTTATGAAGCAGTAATTTACATGAATATCAATAGTGCCAATGATACTTTCAGATTTTCAGTCACCTCTGTTTTTTAAGGATTAAGGCAAACCAAACTGATACAGGGAGCAGGATGCCATTTCCCAGGTCCACAGTGGTTTTGCAGTAAGAATTGACTCCTGAAAATATTTAAGGAAACAAACAAGGGTTAATAATAATTTTGTTACATTTTAACACTTGAAGCAACCTCACTGCACATTTTCCCTATTATGAGATGCAAATATTTTCTCTCAAGTGCATGCTGACTACTGTTACAAGACCCCAGAGTTGGCAAAAATGCTCAGCATACAAAATCTTCCAACCAGGCACATAAAATGAAATGAGGATGCAAATTTTCAAAATAGATCAGTGGACAGCAACTCCCCAGGAAAAACATAATTCTGATGGGTGCTGGTCACATGAAAATATAATCCTTTCATTTAAATGCCTGAACGGCAGCCTGACTGCAAGTGCAAGATACAAGCATGTTGGAAGAAGCCTGATGCTTGAGAGCCTTCCAGGTAGATTTGTTCTAATGAAAGCATTTTTCTCCTTGAGAACTGTGTATTTTAAAAACTTCAGTGCCACACTCAGCAAGGTAACTAAGCTGATCTTTTATGTTTTGAACTTGGTTAGCTGGATTATCTGTTTCCTCCAGAATGTTCCACTCTCCATCACTGTGTCAGCATCAGGACAAAGACACTGTCAGTGTATTCAACATTTTGCAATGGTGTGAATTCAACATTTTACTCATTAGACCTATATTATATTTAGGGTTTTCAGTGGGTTCTCTGTGATTTTAGATGGAGTTTGAGGCACTGGTCTCTTTAGCCACCAGCCTGAATGGCTTGACAATAGCCTATCCGAGAAACCATCTCTAACCCTTTGCACTGCCACTGCTGCAGACTGCTCAGTCCTTCTAACTGCAAGAAGGAATTAGCTCACCTCTCTAAAAGCTCATGACTTCTAACCTTTCTTATCCCCTCTTGCTAAGACAGAGATCAACTTTAATTTCCTGGATGTGTTGTTAAAGCTGGCCAGTACTGGTGATGTATTTCTAGAGGCTTAAAAGGAATTCACCTTCTGTACAGATTTAGCAGTGGCTGACATGAATATGTTTCTTAAAGGACGATTTTTACACTGCTGAGAGGTCATTGTAAGTTTAAATATCAGGATACTTTAAGCTCTCAATAGGCATTTTTAATTTTACTTACACGCAAACACAACAGTATTGCTTTTAAACCTTCTGAAAACACTAGATATTGAAATACACATCATAAGCTCTGGTTCAAAGAGTATCAATTAACTGGCTCTTTTACTTGAACTATCTGGTTTACTGCAGTAATTGGAAAAGGCCAACAGTGGCCTTGAATTATTATTTGTTAAGCTAAGAGGCTCCAGACAGGAATAGGTCTCTCTCATGCTGGTGGAATGTAGAAATCAGGCAGTCTTTGCTTCAGAGACTTGGGCTAAATGTTCCAAACTGTTTAATAACCTCAGAAACTTAAATTTCATAAAATTTTTGTAGGTTTTAGACTACCACATGTCCTTAATAACACATAGTTGCTTGTGAAATATCTATCCCAAGGCCTCGATGTATTGAAACACAGAACTGGGAAATGTCTGCAGAAGTAGAAAACACAGCAAAAAGTAGGAGGAGGAAGACCAAATTGCAAAGGTTAATAAAAGGTATGCTGAGGAGGTTATGTATGGCTTAGATCATTATTTTTAACAGTTTCTGAACCAGAGATTTCGTTTAATCCAAAGCAGAAATTTGTTCTATACTTCTATTATATATTCCTTGGTATTTTCAGGTTCAGCTTACTGTGTATTGATGTTTGAAAATGCCAACACAGAATGCCATACTATCTTCTTCTTAAAAGGACAGTATTCAACTTAACCCAGCTTCAAATGACTGATCTTAGGGATTCCTGCCAAATAGCTTTTTTAAGACAACATTTACTGCAGCAATCAATTATGAACCCCTGATTTAGACAGTGACTTCTTCTAAACAAACAGGTGCATACACATCCCTTAGCACAGCAAGACTCAATAAGATTGTTTACAAAGTAATTCACAATAAATCTCACATGTAGTTTGCTTTTCCTTCTGAACGCAGCACCAGAAAAACTCATTAAATTCAGAGGAGATACGTGCCTGTGCCTGAGAATACACCCATGCAAAACAGAAAGGAATATACTAGAACTTAAATTCTGAAAAGCAAATTCTTGCATTTTGCAACAGCAATCAGCAGCAAATACATCTTGATTCTCCCACTTTTGAATGGGGTTCTATTTGTCTTCAGAAGGACTGGGTGTGTGTCAGCTCTTTGCTAATGAGATTACAAGGTTTATTATATAAGCTTAAAATGGGAAAAAAGAGCTTCTTCACTGCTATGGGATCCTGTCCTCTCATATTCAACCCCCATGTAGAAGACACTGGCATTTCTCATCCTAATTTTCAGATTATAATTATACAGTACCATTTACAACATCTAAGTGCAACCGGCTATAATTTATTTTTTACATCTCAATTAAACACCTATATTGGAAAAGATTTATGTCTTTTGTTAGAAAATGAAGAGAAATAGAACAGCGGGCCTGAAAAATGTGAATGTCAAGTAAAATTTCTAGGCTGTCTCATACCTTCCAGAGTAGGCTGACTTAGTTTGTCTGGATGTATCTGTGAGTCAGTTAGAAGCAGAAATACAGAAGAAAACATTCTTCTGAGGAAGTGTGTATATAAGGGTATTGTGGAGAAAACCCAAAATTTTGGGGTTAGAGATATCAAGGAGCAGTTTGTCAGTAGAAAGTGAAGGATTGTCCTTTTCTCCTTTTGATCATCTTCTCTCCCCATTCTGATTCCCTACCTTCATGCTGAAGTGAGGCATAACATCAAACTCTCACAGACTCAATATCCCCTTGCCTACAACTTCTGTCTTCTTCTGCACTGACACCTAATGTTTAGCAGCTCACTTGTTCTTCTCAGGGCACCTTCTAGGGTAAAAATAATTATACAAAAATACTTAAAAAACTTGGTGTGAGCTTTAAGCTAAAGTCTGACACATCTTAGGAACGATACATCTACAACATCACTGCTTTAAAAGACCCTACCTCCACCAAGTCAGAAACAGAATGGTTTTAAAGGTTTTCAAATGTCCTACATCTTAGGTGTGAAATTGGTAGTGAATCAGTTGGTGTGAATGATTTTATTTGAAAGGACATTGCTTTAATCTTTCTAATTCTTCACATGCTCTTTGCAGAAATGTTTATATAGAAGATGATGGCCTTTCCATGCTATGCAGTTACAATTGCTTCAACAGATCACTGCACAGGAGAAGTGAACTCCTGCCTAATGAAAGTTGGCCTACTTGGACTTCTGCCAATGCCCTTTCGTTAAATGTAAAGTTCATAATATTAATCAGGCAACTGCTTATACTGGGGATCAAGTGAACATTTTCTGAAACTACAGCTGAGTTTTGTAAAAATATTAGCTTTCCTTACCAAATGCATTCAGAATATTAGTCCACTTCCTACAATGCATTCAGAATGTCCACTTGCTATCTCCCACTCTGACAACTAAATAACAAAGCCCATTCAGTAGGCAGCTTGCTGAGGTTTTACAGTGCCTGCAGTCCCAGCTGAAGGAATATCAGTACAGGAAAGAAACCACAACTACTCAGCCAAATTTAAATTCAACACACCACAAAAAGCATTCTGAGGGAAAGACAAGCTGTGCCAGTGAAAGTGGGCCATGTATTGTAAATTTTGGTGGCAAAGAAAAAGCTTCAATTCAAGCCTCTCTGGGACACTGGCACATGTATCTGGCATGCTCTGCAGGGAAAAATGGCTGGCTGGTCTGCTTACAGCAGATTTACCAGCCCCTCTTTTCTGAAATCTTGAAACAAAGGCTCCTCCACTCTCTGGTGAAAACCTTGATCTACAGGATGCAGAGGATAGGCTGCTGTCTACTGAACAGCCAGGCTCTACATGACCAAAATTCTGCAGAAAAAAGATTGCTTCTGCTGGTACCACTCTAGTACAGATAAGGATAACCTGAAGAGTATTTTCTAAGAAGCCTTATCCTTTTTAGCCTTCCATCTTTGCAGTCTTCAAACCAGAAGAAAGGAATTGCCAAGGAAAATACTGCCCTAGAAGTATAAGGATATAGATCTTCTTGGTTGAACCGAGATGCAGAAGAGTAGGAAGCAGAATTGAGATTCAGAAGTTCATTCAAATATACTTTTCTGTTTTTCTCCTTGGAACATTATCCTCCTAGCATACAAGAAATCTCAGCCAGCTTCTTTGATTCTCCCATTGTTTCTTGTTCAGCTTCAGTTGCTTTTATTCTTCACAATTCTCTTTATTTCTTCTTTTTTCCATTCCCTCTGTTTTGTAGACACAACTGCCCTTTCTTGTCTTTTCCCAGTGAGTGACCTTAAGCTCTCCCCCAATCCACACCAATGGAATTAAAATAAATTAATCAGAAGTGAAACAAATTTTATATCTGACTTCTAGCAATCTGACCAGTTTATTTATGTGCTGTATCCCTTTACAGTGCCTGCTGAGACTGTGAAAACTCATCTTTTCAGAGCTTCTGTTTGCCAGAGAAGTAAGCATACTTCCTATCAGTCTGAAGAATCCTCTATAATATGCTAAAGAAAAATGTCTGGGAAAAGTATGTCCCTTAATGCAAAATAGTCAATGTGAAGTTCAGCACATTGGAGTATACTGATAAGCTATCTAAATGCACTTGCCAAATGAGATAACTTGTCTATTGTAAGCCATCCAAAAATATTCTCATGGCTAGGATCCCAGTAAGTATAAACATTCTGATGAAGCAAAATGATTTAGAGTTACAATTAAAAAAACTGGAGTAAGCAAAAAGATACATAGGAAACATAATAATAATCCTATCCCAAAAGATTGTGCTATCCGAGGGGATCTAGAATATTAATTAGTAAGTTGTTGCAAACCTATAAAAAATCATCCTATAATTACTCTGAAAAAAAGTTGCAATTTCAAAGCTACACTGCAGAATAGCATACTGGATTAATTATGCCAGACTGCAGCAATAACCTTGAATTAAAGCTGCAACCTTCTATTTTTAAGAAACAATTGCCTTTCTGGTTGATGAAACCTGTCGTCCCATCAGGTAACAGACGTGACCAGGAAAGAGAAAAGCAATAATGAGTCAATCCAAGCTGTTTGATACATTTCAAATCTTCCTCCCACAGAGTGTAGCTGCCACAAGCTACATCACCAGTCTGGTTCTTGAAAACTCGATCTCCTCCCTGATGAGTGAATATGTCCCAGACATTAGGGCCCTTTCCATCTGCATTCCAGCCTTCTGCTTGAAAAACAAAACTTGGTCATTACACTTTTGACATCAAAAGACATATGTTGCAAGTAAATAATTTATCACAAAGTAGGTGCAAATCCCATGGGAAAATTGAGAAGTATTCTCTACCCACTCCTTATATTATTTAAAGTAACTAGGAACTTTCAAGCATTAATATACATTTGCATTAGGTTTTGCATTTATTCATATTTTTACTTGCTGCTAATTATTTGAAAACTATGTTTTAAAAAACATTCAGACTTCTAACACTCTTCATACTTCCTTAGCCAAAAATCAGATGTTTGCCACTCTTGAGATATTACAGGTTTTCACAAAGGGCATTTTCTAATGCAACTTCCATCCATGAATGTAAAAGATCAGTCCATATCAAAGAAAGCCTTTAGGGTATGAGAAATACATCCAACAAATAGGCACTTATGGCTTTCAGGATGTCCTTTGAAAATCTTGACAGTTTGTTAAAAAGAAAGGAATGCCATTATGAGCCATGGCCCTAGGCATATACAAGCTGAATTAATAACACAGCTTTAAAAAACTTCAGCTTTTTGTTTAGCCAGACATCCACAGAAATTAAATTTGAATGTTCAAAAGCACTGCACCATTTTCCCCAAACTTTCAGAGTTTTAGGATATTTCTTCACAACTCTAAAATTAAGATACACAGATTACCATTGAAATATTCACAATTTAGCTGTTGTCTGAGATCTAACAATATATACTGTTTAATTTGAATAAATGCACCTCTCTTCATTAGAAGTTTCTTTGTCTTTCCTGAGCCATGCTACAGCCGAGGCAAACATTACTTTTTTTGTGGAGAGATCTGTAAACTTACTTTCCTTTGTAAACCCCTGTGAAGTGTGATTTAATCATTAAATTGCAATTAACCTCAAAATGGCCAACCTCATTTACCACCAAGATTTTTCAGAGTCCCAGTGAATGCACTGTTCCAGGGTTATTCTTTAAAAACTAAAATGACATTGTGTGTTAAAATTATGTATAAATTAAATATCAGTTAGGTTATAAGATTAATAACTATATAATAGCTACATATCAATCCTCAATAAAAGTGTTTTAATAATCAATTAGTATCATAGAAATTAGAGATGGAGAAGAACTATTAGGAGGTCATTGAGTCCATCCCCTGCCAATGCAAGATTGCTCCCTTAAGTATATTCAGTACTTAATATACATCTGTCTTATTAAATCTAAGTTTAATGCAAGGTTAAGCATATTGAAGACACTTAATTTAAAGCATTAATAAAAGCTGTAATATCACTTCTATAACCTAGCTTTTCGAAGATCATTTTCACATTTCATGGTCTTTACAGAATTTTATTGCAGCACACGAACACCAATACATCTACATTTGGTTGGTCAGTAAATTAAATTTTACATGGGACAACCTTCAAAGTAGGTCAAATTTTAGACAGTTTGAATTTTTCTTAATCTCAGATTTTATGATAGACTTGGTGCTCTGTCTGTATGCTCCTCAGAAAAACACAATGCTACAAATTTTCTAAATCCTGCTTCAAATTTCAAACATGACTGCTGAAATAAATAGTCATCTGAGAGAAGTGCAGGAAATAACAAATAACAGTAATCCTTTGATGGTACCTCGAGTTTTGAAGCCTTTAAGAGCAGGCTTCCTGCACCGTATTGATTCGATAGCACTCTTTTTTCAGTAGGACTGGAATGAAGGGAAGAAAAAGCTGCAATAACAGGCAGTGAACACACCTTTGGTTAAGAATTGTCATCTAGAGCAGAGGCTGAATGATCCCTCTTTTTTGCCTGCCTTCCTCCAGCAAAGGGAGTGGGAGGGAGGAGGAGAAGCATTTGATTTTTAGCAGTACTAACAGTACAACTCCAGCGGTCATTAGCCACTGTAGAGCCCTGACGGGGCTGTAGCAAGCAGACACGCTTTCAAGCATTCCTGACACTGTTCAAAGAGACTTCTCTGTACAGCATCGTGCTCTGAGCCACCTGATAGAGTGTAGGAAGGAATCCAGCCGAGGCAACAGAAACCTCTAGATACACTAGCACAATTAGTCTGCAGAGAGCTCTGCTCTGCTTCAATGAACCAAGCTTGCACCTCCAAGCTTGCTCAGAAACTTCCATGCTACACAGCACTCCATAGTGTAGGCATAACTGGAGTTTTAGTGAGTTTTGGGGCCAGGAAAGAACAGTAATGATTTTACACTCAAAATGTGTGAATTGGATACCAAATCATCACATGGCCTACCATCAAATGAATAATCTAAATTATTATCATACATGTTTCCCATACTCTGTTGTACTCCCATACAACAGAAAGAAATGCAATGGTTTTTCAACTTGTGAAGACCCTAAAGCAGGAATATTACTGATAAGATTATATAAGTTTTCATGTACTTTTCCAAGTCACTTTTCTTCTACCTCAGCTGTCCTTTAACCTTTTGGAGTGAAAATTTCTTGACCTGGTCTCTGACCAAAAAGTTTAATTTTGTTTGAATTAATGCAGTTCCATTATTTGGCATATGAAAGAAGTGAAGAAAACCACTTTTACCATTACAAGAATTTTTTTGTAACTTTTCCCCCAAAAAATAAAAAAAAGAAGAAAAAAAAATCAAGCAGAGAGTTAGAATTTAGCATAGAAATGGCCCTCAGTAAGAAGAAGTGCTTTTGAATGTTCTGGTGCAAATTGATTTTGATTTGACTGAGTCATGAACCTTTGAAATCTGCACTTTGAGCATGCAGAGTACAATTGGTATGATTTTTTAGCGCTTTGAAATATACAGAGTGGAGAAGGTTGTGCTGTGCATAAATACATAGCTGACAGTAAAAAATAAAGTAGCCTGTCAGCTCGTGCCTCTTCCACTGTGTATCTTGTGATATGCACAGCAACTGAGTTTGGACTCTACAAGAACTATTGCTTCAATCATTCGGCCTCTAAGTCGGAAGCTGCTCAGCCTCTGAAGCTTTCAGGAGAAGGAATTCCCTGTTGAGTTTCTTACTTCTGCAGGAAAAGGGTCATTTGAGTAGTGTCTAGACCATATTATAGATTTTTTTTTTATGTTTTCCCCGCTCAGAAGCCTTAAGAAAGTTCATTAAAAATACATTAAGAGAACATTAAAGTTGCACATCTAGCCACTCAAAAGGCAGGAAATTATAATGCACACACAATTCACATTTTAAAAATTAGTTATAAGAGCTATGTGCATTGCAGGACTCAAGTTAGAATCTGGCCCAGAATATTGATTCCCTGGGAACTGTGAGCTGTGCAGTCTATTAGGTGAAGTGAACTGAGCTCGTTAAAAGGTACTGAGCATGGGCAAGTACTCTCAATTTCAGCAATAACCAAGAACTAAAGGCTACATCCTCAAAGACAATTTAGGATCTACAACTCCCATTTAGGTACTGAAATCAATGGGAGTTAAGTGTCTTGTATGCTGCAGGGTATAATATGAGAAAATCAGGTCTGTATGTATTTTGAAGGTTTATAAAGACAGATTTATGAAAGGATAAAGTTTGGAGGGCTTATGGCTGTAGGTGTCCCTGTGTTTATGTATTTAGATTTCCTAATCTGCAACATATTTTCATACTGTGCTGGGCAAATCCTTTCATGAGTCCCTCTATTCAGCTGGGAACATGACACATGTCCCTGGGGGATAGCCCCCACAAGTCCAACTGTTAACCTCTCAGTTCATTGTTTTTCATAATCTTTGGAGATGAGTTCCTAACTGAAGACTTCTTGTAGTACCAATGTCTGATGAGGCAGTTCTCCCACCCAGTTTCAAGATAGCCAATAGCAATCTACTTGAACTAGCTGTACAGAAATGATATATGCAATAAGTAGATGAAAAAATTACTGATGACTGCTTCCTCCTCTCCCTCCCCCCCGCCCTGATAACTAGCTCCATTTCCATTATCTAGCCATATTTCTGAGATTTGAAACATCTTTTACCTTCTTCTTACTCCTCAAGTCAGAAGTGTTTAAACAGAAGTGCTACATGAATTTGCATCAGAAATAGCATCTACATAACAAGACCAAGATCAAACACTCTCCTACCTGGGTCCAGACTTTTGGTTCACTTCAAACTTCTTTAACACTTTGATAGCTAAAAATTGACACCTTCAATTTGATATGCTGCTGTAGCTGCACCCCAAGCAAATCCAACTGGAAAAGCAATATCCTCCAGCACCAGCTGCAGAGGACAGGTGAATACACAGCATTATGTGTGCAGTGGAGATGCTGGTTTCGTTTGCAGACAACACTCCCTGGCTTGATCACTCTTCCACTTGTTACAAGCAGATTCTATATGAAAGACAAAAATAAACCCTGTGCAGCTTCACACACTGAAGGGTAAGCCATGCACTTTGCATATCTTGGGATTAAAGCGGAGAGGTTCAGTCAGCTACCAGTAAAAGTGGAAAAGGCAGCAGTGGAAAAGACTAGGGTGGTCACAGTAAAAGGGCACCTCCTAATACAAAGAATTAATATGTAAAACAGATCCCTCTTTCCCTTCATTTGACTCTCACCTTCCCATACAGAGAACTTCATGGACCCTCTATTCAGTATAATTCCTTTCGCCTCCAGGTAAAAAATAATTTCTACCAGTAAACGTCAAAAACCAGCAGTCCCTCTTCTTTTCTCACATCAAAATATTTTTTTCTCTTCCAACACCAAGAAAATTTGCCTGAAGTAGCTGAAAAAGGATATTTTAGCCATTACATGTTTTGCAGTGGAAACCAATGAGTAGATGAGCAAGATTTGTATGGGAGTACAGACAGAACAGCTATCTTTCTCCTTCTTTAAAACCCCGTAGATGCTCATTTTTTAGAGCAGCAATGACAACCTTATGGCATGTGTGCCAGAATCAGCATCTGCAAAACAGCCCTCAGGTCTCTTCCTCTACCTTCTGTCAATGCTGTTACTGCTCTCCTGTCAGCAGACTGAAATGGGAGCAGCAGCAGGAGGAGAGTCAGGTAACAAGTGGGATGGGTTGAAAGTAGTTTACTGTCCCTCTCCAAGAAACTGCAACACCTGGCACACTAGATGGCACTACTGATTTTTTTTTTTTAATATTTTTTTTTTTACTTACTGGTGGTTTCCCCCCATTTATTGTAACACTACACCCACACTGCTTTTGCTGAGGTCAGTTTCAGCACACATTGAACTGCTGTAATATATCACCACAATTCTTCTTCTTTACTCCACTTAACTCTCTAGACTCTCAGATCTTTCTGGGTGAGGACCTACTTCTGCTAAGCCTTACACAGGTAACTGACATTTTCTTTGATAATGAGAATAAGAAAACTTTCTATGCAAAGGAAAGCCACTAATACATTCAATGCACATACTTTTGACAAGAATACACACAATAAAAGAATCAACTTTTTAGAAAAAAATAAATTCCTTTGTAGAGACTCAGGGAAGCTGATTTAATTCCAGAACGAATATTGCAGAACCAGACAGTGCAGATGCAATGCAAAATAATTTGGGCTTTCACAGCAGGCATATATTTCCTCCAGTGTCTTTCATAGGAAAGGTAAAAGCCCCTTGAATACAAAGGAACAAAGGGGCAAATGAGGCACAACATACTAATTTGTTCCTAAAACACATGCTGACATAGGCTAGGCAAACATGCATATCCTCCATGTGTATTATAAAGGTGATCAAAACCTGATAAAATGAACTAGTCAGTGTTCTCTTGTTGATGCTGCATACTCAGGCTTTCATCTGCAAGATAAGGACAGTTACCAGTAAAAGTCACCAGGGCCACCTTAAATTATGATTAATAAGTATTAATGGACCAGAGTAATAATGCTTATTTTTTACATCATTAAATATTACTGGTAGGCACCTTTGAAAATGTAAGTAACATTAAATTTTTTCCCTGAGAAGAACACATTTCAATTTCACAGGAGATATAATAAAAAGGTAACTCAATAATAGGGGGAGAGGGGTAGACAGGACATAGTAACAATAAAAAATCCAATAAAAAGTTTTCTAAAAATGCTTAAGCATAAAAACAAGGCTAAAAAGTGTCACTGCTGATTCCCTATCAGGAATCAACAGAGATGGGTTTTGAGAGAGATTGAGTAGGAGAAAAATATTCCATAAGCAGTCTGGGGGACAGTGAACAAAATTTGCCTCAGAGGTTAAGACAGATTCACAGTAATGAGATACCAGCTTATGTCAGGTAAGTAGGCAGATTCTGAAAGATGCAGGGGTCAAAATTCAGAGAAGTTGCACTGATAGCAACTAAGATGAAACATTTCTGGCAACACAGATTGTACATTTCTGATCCCATTTCTAGTTGTATTTCTGGATTCATAAGCCACTCCTTACTGCAGTGGTGTGACTTGAAATTACATCTTCATTAGACCTTCTGCATGGCTTCTAGGATGCACTCACCTTCTTACTCTGATAATTTTCCCTACATCTAACAAATTATCTGGCCCCAATGTGAATTTCAGTATTTCACTGTCCCGTGCTTTTTTTTCAATCTATATAAGTATAAAACTTAAAGAGAACTATTAAGCTCTACCTAGAGGCAATATTTTTCCAGACTACATTTAAGGCCTTTACATTTGCACTGGCACATACATAACCAAATGAGCTCAAGCCAAGTATGCATAAGAAAAAACAAACAGCATCCAAATGTATTTGGAAAAAGATATCTTTGTCAAGTCAATAAAAAGCAGGAGTAATCAGGCCTGATAACACAGGTTAGCAACTAACTTTTCAAAATGTGAGATATTTTATTAAGGTGAAAGAAGAATAGATTTTGGTGTTGGACTTCAAGTCATGTGGGGTTAATTATTATCAGAAGAGTTGTATCTTGTCAAAGGGAGATTTTCCTGACTGAATTGATGTTTCCTATTATAAATGTCCTATTCCTATTAGTAATAGTGTTTACTATGGAGTTTAGAAATTAAATTTTGAAGGGGTGGTGAAAAATTAAATCTTGTTCCTGAAATTTTACACTATGCATGGACCAGTAGAAAGATATACCTTCTTTGGAAGCAAGACTCTAGGTCTCTGAAATAGCCTAAGATAGAAGTTCATATCTTCTGGGAGTTCTCTTTGTAATTGCTACTCATAAATTTAGCTTCTCTCTCTGGCAACATAATAGAGCAGATATTGAGAAACAAATTTACTAAAACACTTTGAAGTCTGCCAGACAATCTTGATTTTTTTAAATAGAAATACAAAATTAATGAATAGAGAGCAGAAGATATACTGTCATTTGTCTGACTTTTAGCCATATACTGTATTCTTTAAGATATTTTAGCACTGGGCTTTAGCAAGGTGTTCTCAATTAAGTAATGGAGACACCATACTGTCTTACACTGTTGCTGCAGTAGAGAACTCATAACTTTGATTCTCTAAATTCAGCCTTAATTAGAAGCCTCTCCTGGACTGTTGATTAGCCTTTCTTCTCCCATCACCAATGTGTCAAAATTCTGTTCCCAAACTTAAATCAAATTGGAAATGAACTATCATGTTGACTGAAATGAAGGGTGATGACAAACAATGAAGGGTAATGATAAACAATAACTTTGAGGGGAGGCATTTAGTGCAGTACACAAAGATTAGTATTACTTCTGATCACATTTAATAGCTTCAATAATGAGCTGGAAGAGGGAGTAAATGGTACATTAATGAAATCTGCAGATCTATTAAACTAGGAGGAGCTGAGCACACTGCTGAAAATAGAGAAATAATTCAAGGGTTCTTGGGAAGATTAAAAACACCAGCAGAATATTGCAATGAGATTCCATTTAGAAAACAGATGAATAATATTTTGGTAAAAAATCAACAGATGGTAACAGGTAAAAATCTGGAGAGCTGTAATGCTGGAAGAGATTTAAAATTAAGAACATCAGGAAAACTAGGCAGGAATCTGTAACTGAGCAGTAGATATAAACTGTGAAATTTGGGCAAAACTATTAAAGAATAAGTAAACAAATAATGACTCATCTTTAAGCAGTTTTACAACCATCAGTTCTTTTCTGTGTACAGCATGGGCACTGGAAAAGCAGACTATCAGTCTCAGGTGGTTACAGATTTTACAGCTACGGAACTTTTTCCTGGAAGAAAACCTAAAAGTAAGCCTTCATATAACAGTGTTGTCCTCCATAAAGTGAATGACATAACAGTGAGCCACTGGCTAAAAAAACATAAAAAAAGCCCAAGAGTGAAGAAATAAAATATTCTCCCACTGCTTCTGGTAATTGAATCATGCAGCTTGAATTTTTTGATATTCCTGAGGAAACTGCCAATGGATTGCCAGCTGCTATGAGCCTTCCAATACCAGATATATGGGCACAATATCTTGGAGACCTAAAGCTGGTTGTGAGCAAGTTAGCTGCATTTGGGGAGCTCACACAAATTAATCTTGTTGGGAATAACTCTACAGAAACTGTAGTGGAGGGCCAAACTAGCGTTACATCACTCCCTGAACCAGAAAAAGTCTCAGCATGACAACAGCATTAGGATGTGTAGTAAGTTTGTAAAGTGATATTCCATATTGGTCATCAGTCTTCAGAAGTCCTTGATAGTTCTTGGATGTTGAAGGCAATTGTTCTTTATTGCTGAGTGCCTCCATACAGTATTTTAAAGCGGGCTTGTCTGCTCAGGAGTTTGTCACTGTCACTGCATTGTGACACAACACTGGGTGCGTGGAGCAGGGCGCTGATCCACAGATTTAAATTTGCACACATCAGTAGAAAACCTGGCAAAAGCCCTTTCATGTAAAGCCATGCTCTATTCATTTATATCTTGGCAAGTCATGCTGTTCCATACTTCTGGATCACTCATCTTTTAGGTGAACGAACTTAAAAACAATGAGTCAGCATGAAAAAATATCAGGATTTAAAAAATGGAAGAGAGAGATATATGAAAAACAAGACAAAAAATACCAGGAGTATAGACAGGCCCTCAGGTCCCTTGTTGAAGGCACTGTGAGACAGCACCCTTTCCCTGGTGTTTCAGGAAGAGTTGTCTAAATTTTCTAGATATGGAGAGTTTCAAGATATTTGCAGAGCTACCTACTGGCAAACATGCTTAAAATGATTTTGCCAGGAAAATATCTGCTGCAACTTATCAGTTTGGGTGCAACTGGTTATAAAGAGACACCTGAATGATTTTAGCTAAACTTGTTAACATTTTTAAAATAGAAGGCAAAGACTTACACATGTTTGAAATTGGCACAATTTCCCCATTTATGCCATGAATCTGTAGGCTATTTTGCCACACAGCTACATCTTCAAAATCATGTACATAGAATCTTCACTGGACATACTTAGTTCTGCTTTAAAATCAGTATGCCTTATTTTTGACACTAGATACACTTTGAAATCCCAGCAACTTATCCTCTGGAACATAATTTAAGTGCCTAAAACAAGAAGCCAAATTTAGCTGATTTGAAAATGTTTTTGTTTTGCTGTTTCTGAAATGTCTCCCTTCTTAACAGGTAAATCATATTTACCCTTAGAAACTTGTCACATTTCTTGGTTTTTATTGCTGAAAGATTATATACATGATATCTATATTATTCTCCCATTCCAACAATCCCAACTTACATATTTCCTAGCACAGGAATGTTTTTAATTTCTTCTGACCCCACATGCCATCAACAAGATGTGTGCTGACATCACATCACACAGCAGGCGGTAAAAACATTGCTGAGATGTTTGAATACTTACAGGCACAATAACTGTGGAGATCACTGACCAGAGCCAAACAAATTTGAAAGAAAACTGGCACTGGTGAGAATACATGGCTGAATAAATATTGGTGCTGCAACATGGTGGAAAGCCTGAAAAGCTGGTGCTGGTACCAGGCACCAGAGAATATACTTGAAGAGACACTACACATGCTGGTACTAAGGGAAATGCTTCAAGCAACATCCATATCACCACAAAAAAGCAAAAATCAACACCATCAGATAAGCCTGTTTTAAAACTGAATTATCTCAGAAACACTTTTTTTCATTTATATGCAGATTTTCTCACCAAAGCACTAATAACCTAAAATTTCTTAACAACTTTTACTGCCTTTTTTTTTTCTTTCAAGGTTTGGGTTGTGGTGAGTTTTTTTTGTTTATTTGTTTTTGGGGGTTTTAATAGTTTTTAGTTATTTAAACACAATCATAGAATAAACCAGGAAAGGATTCTGCCCAGACCAATTTCAAATTGGGGATATATTGACAAAAGAAAATTATTTCATATGCATAAAGTCCTGCTGAGTCACCCTATTTGTTTTCAGATTTAGCTTGAAATAGTGCAACTAGTTTATACATCACTGAAACTGTATCTTTCATTTTCTTTTTCTTCCAGAAATTCTGTTTCTCCAGTCACTGACTATGACTAATGACATTGACTATGACTTTAGCAAATATGCTTGAAAAGCTTCTTTCACCAGTCAGGATTAAGAAATGCCATTATATTAGTGCATTTACATAAAATTCACTTCCCTGTATCAGCAATATAGAACCATCTACTATTAAATGGCAGCACACTATGAGAGACAGTAGTTGATATTACTTTCCAAAAGATTTGTTCTTCCCCATTATCCTGTAAATATTTTTTCCTTTTGCAAGAAATACTATCCATTGTACTCCTTTTCATCCTGCAAAATAGTAGTGAGCACTATTGCTTGCACCTGGAAAAGGAGATGTACAACAGTACTCTAATTTGACAAATTAATTCAAATACCTATTTGAAATTCAGTCAACACAGGTTATTTTTCAAACAACTTGAGTTTTATGCATACATACACACACATATATACAGTCTTCCAAACTGTATTTCTGATGTGCAGTGATATCTATGGACTATGCTATTCTGGTACACAAAATATGTACCTTACTCTGAAGCTAATTTAATAGAATAAAATGGGAAAAAAATCAACACAACTGTTTAACATAAATTTCTATTCATTAATTTCAACACATAAATTTAAAAGAAGATTAAAGGATACAGTAGGCATCATGAGGCAGCACTGACCTTTTTACCATCACAAAAGTTGTTTCCTTAATAAAGAAATCACATGGATAAATACAGTGTCTCATTCAATTTAAGCTCTTTATGGGTTCCCTCATATTTTAGCTCGGCACTGAGTAAACTGAACTATCCCATAGTGTTGATGAAGTCAAACACATTTTTACCCTTCTTAAATAATACTCCAGAATTTTATAATTAGACAACAAAAAAGGTGGAGTTTATGGGTAAGCAAATTTATTTTTTGATCAAACTCCTTTGATTTTCTCTTTATTGCCCTTCAAACTAAACTGGTGAATAGAACTAGTAAGGGTTGTTGTATGGAAGTTTTTGGCTGCTGAGTGATCAATATCCCATAGGAGGCAACAGTTAGAGAGCTCTGAGGATGTGGATACTTGGCACACATCCATACTGAGCTCTTAGAAATGTTTCTGGTTCCTCACATTGCCACGGAGGTATGTAGAAAAAATTGTGTTTAGGTAATTAAAAGACTACATCATAATCTATGGCATAGTTTGGGGCAGGGGAACAAAGGCAACCCTTTATTTTCTAGCTTTTGAAAAGCAGATGTTGAGAATAACCACTATTTAGCAGAATACATACAGCAGCTCATTTAATGTATTTAAAATCTGTCCAATGGTGGTGCTGCTGCCCACATCAATCTCCTCTCAGCCTGAGCCAAGGCAAGAAGTTGTAGCAGTAGAAAGCTGCTGTCTCTGATGTGGACCTTGCCGTTGGTTGCAGTTATTTGTTTCCTTGCCAAAGAGTGAGTAACTTTATGGTGAGTTCCAAGTTCTCCAGCAGACTGTGCTCTACTGATTACCAATTACTTTATACTCTGTTTCTGGCCTGTATTCATGATCTTAGCCTCAGTTTTGTTTTGGTTTGTCTTTTGCATTTTTTTAAAACACAGCCTTTGGCAGTAGCAGGAGAATGAAAGAGGAACTTTTGTTGGGCCTCCAAATTCTAGTATGGAACCTGCTCCAGCTCTGTAGGAGCAGTCCAATCCACTTAATGAGAAGATGATGGGGGCTGAAGCATTCTCAAAGTAGACAGAAACTTTGGCAGATTACACAACCAAACATTAACAAGTTCTCCACTGAGCTTATATAATGTGTATTTCTTCTCCAAGGCTTACACTGGGTCCAAATTTATGGAAACTTAATAGATATGACAAGAGAGGTAAGCTGACAAGAATGTGTCATTGGTGTCCCAATTTTTATTCACTCCTCAGTCAGTGCCTAGAGTGCTAAAGCTATCTTGTTTCCTTTCAGCAGAAATTTCATGCTTTAGATGCCTCTGATCCATACCACTCATATAAATTTGAGCCTGAAAAGAAAAAGGCAGCCAGACTTGTGGTCTGAAACAATGAAGAATAGATGCAATGGTTTTTAGACATCTTAAAGGAATTTTTTGCAAGGATCTTGTTTTGCCTGAGACAGGTTAGAATATGCATTTCTCAATAACCAGATGAGTGTCTTAAGCAGCACATATTGGTTATCCTGTGCTGAACTAAAAAAATTCCTCTTTTTTTTTTTTTATTTTCTTCTTGGCATCCTGGGTATCTTCTGGAAAAAAAAGTATACCATAATGCTGCATTCTGACAACATATCTTGGTTCTAAATCTCAGTTTAGAGATTTAAAAGGGAAAAAAACAAAAGAAAAAGTAATAGTAATTTCTTTTTTGACCTCATCTTTCCATACCCACTGTTTTCCTTCTTCTAAGCATCTTTGTCCGTAATTCCCCAGGATACAGTGGAAAAAATGCAAACTATCATATTTCCACAAGTAGAATACCCAAAGGTTTCTATTTTGGACTCTGTATGGACACAGGCTCTACAAACAAAATCAAAAAGCTTTCTATTAGTCATTGACAGTAGGATCAAGTCTTAGCTTTCACCACAGGAAAAAAAAAAAATGAGCTGGAATAAAATAAAAAGAGGAGAAAACAACCAATGAATGTTATCAAAGCTTTTTTGTCCATCAAAAATATTTTTTTTCATATGACTGCAACTGACATATTTAAGGTACTTTTGCTGTCTTCTTTCAAAATGGCTGAACTTCCACTATGTCATGGGATGTTAATAGGTATTGCAAAAGAGATTTGGATTTTTTATTTCACTCTCCTTCTCCTATTCAAGATTAGCCAAGTCCTCATGCTATATATAAGATTTCTAAGGATTTTCTAATGGCTGCAGGTTTGGCATCTTTCCTGCAGTTACAGAATACAGCCCTGGATTGATGCTTAGAACAGATCCAAAATATGTATCATTCATCATGCTTTGTGTCAGGTGCTATTGGTTATAGAGCTTGAAATTGTTATCCAGCTGGATTAGTGCCTTAACTGTACCTTTGCTATTCAAAGAGGAGGTTTAAAATGAACACTATCTTTGTTCTCCTACAATAGTTCAGTGAGAATGTCAGCATAACAGAGCAAGCTGGGAACACTTTCTTAAGAGAAGATCTTGTGATTATTATAACTTCTGTTTATCACTATACCTGTTTATTACCCTGGAATAATTTATAGCCATTAATTTCTCTAGGCAGTGGTTTTGTTCTCTCTTTAAAAATAAGGTGACACGAAGCTGAAACTTTTTCAGGTTCTTTTTTTCCCTTAAATTTGCTGAGTTTTCAGTTTTATGTGAACATCTATGAAAGGTGTTCACAGATGAAGCAATGGAATGAGAACACAATACATAGGGAATAGCACTGCCAAAAGAGAAAGAATCCTTAAAATAAAATAAAATTTTAAAAAATTAAAAAACGGAAGTATGTTCATAACAATTGTTTACTGCCACAGTACTGGAAGCATTCAGTGCAAAAAGATTATAATGGATTAAAATGCTGTTATGCACAGATCTTTCTCTGTCCCTGGAAAGACACTACATAGGAGAAAAGAGCCCCTAAAGAAAAGAGAAATGATTCCTCAAAGGCCACACAAAAGATCAATATCAGGATTAGGAAACATTCAGATCTTTCATCAGGCACATGTCCTTTCCAGAGGACAATACCTATCTGAACCTTCTCATTCCTACTGCAGAAAAGCTAAGAAAACATGCAGATAGATATTTACTTTAAAATACATAACTATAAAAATGGAAAGCTACAAGTTTTTTGTTAGCTTTAATTGTCTTTCACATTGATGTATACCCTGAAAGCAAATATGCAGTTCTGTTTTGCTCTGGCCAGCATGTCTGTTGGAATGTCCTACAGAATTAGGAGCTCTGAATGTTCCTTCAAAAACTGACATTAATGGAGCTTTGTAACAGAAATGTAAAAATGTCAGAAACAAGACCTGAAACCCAAACCCATGCATCTCAGCTCTGTCCTTCTCTGCAGTAACCTGCATGTACTGCTGAGTGGATGCTGAAATATATCTTTTCATCCATAACTTTGCAATAGCAAGCTTCCTGCACTAAATTTACTTTGCATCTTAAAAGTTTAAAAGTTGAATGATGGCCTATTAAAGCCAATAGTATAGAATCTCAGCTTCTGTGGAGAAAGAAATATTAAAGGCATGTGTTCTGTACACAACCAACTAAAATAGGAACACTGTAATGACATTAAAGATTACCTTTTTATTATTCAAATTTTTCCTGTGAATCTGTAAAGGAAAGAGGTGATTTTATAAAAGACATAATTATAGCTGCTTTTGAGGAGAGTTGTGATCACAATCTACTAAGAGGATGGATAAGTATTTGACTATGGGACTAGAATTTTAACAGAAGTGACAAACCTATCTGAAAACAATAGCTTTTCCATTGGACAGCATCAAAAAACTGCTATGATTTTCCATTGTGCCTTATCTCTGTCACTGCCCACTTAAAGCACTTTAAAATTTATCCTCTTAACAATCATTAGAGCTTGAATAATATGTTTGCAGAGTTATTCATCACTAAGAAAATTAAGGAAATTTTTGTTTAGGGCTGGAAAAGGGAAAAAGAATTGGTTATTTGACCATAATTCAGGGAATTCTATGGAGTAATGCCATTATCCCATTCACAGCATTTGTTACTTGTAACCTCCCATGAGTTCATTCATTCTGATCAGACAGGCACTTCTGCAGGCACTGTGTCTCTTTGTGAGTCCTTGACCATGGTGCAATCTCTCCTGGGTGCTTGTCTCCCATGCCATGTCACAGCATCATTTAGTGAGATAAATGCTTACATGTACTTATTCTGAGACAGAAACCACATAAAAAGGGGAGGAAATAATTCCTTTTTCCAAACATTGGCAATTTCATAATTTCACTTGTTTCTTAAAACTGTTTCTTTCTAAACAAGGTCCATACCAATTAAAAAGAAATACAGTTTGTATAATCTGTATATATCTATCAAATAGGAACAGATTGGTAAAAAAAGCACTGAAAAGAACATATCTATACTAAGTGTTCTCTAAGATAAATTTCAAAGTCTTCAGATATGAGTCTTGCTTAAAGCTCTGTAAGAAAAAATCCACAACCCTTCATGTAAGGAAAAGCAAACTGCTGCATGTTAAGATCACAAAACTGGATGATTTTTTTTCCCCCTCAAACTTAATAAGTGAACTGGGATAAAACTGACCTCTGGTCAATGATTATATCTGAGAAATTTCAGCTGTGAAGGTGAAAGTTTGACAAAGTCATAAATAGCTGAAAAGGACAGAAAGGAAACATTTCAAAACCCTATAAATGTCACTATGATCTCCATTTGGAACACCATTGCTAGTACTTTTACAATGCAGTACAGACAGCAGTCTAAGGTGATCAATGGAACAACAATATGTCTTAAAATCCATCTTAAAAAAGAGGAAAAGTATCATGAAGAATAGAGATGAGATCACAGATCATCCAGAAGACCACCTGCAAGGGAGTAAGATAAAGAAGAAAAGAAAGTCTGCTTTAGCCAGCTTCAGTTGGAATGACCTTTGAACCACTTAGTCATCAGTTTCCAAACACCCAGCTCTACTGGCCAATTACTCAGCAGAACATGATCAATGATCTAAAAGTTTTTAGCTGGTTGTATTGATCAAATATATAAACAAAACACAACTGTCAGCTGCTTTGAGTTTACTGCTGATGAAGTGATGTTTAAAACAATTAATGAATTAATGCTCAAACACAGATGAAAAAAACCTTAGCATATATAAAAGAGCAAAAATATTTACTACTTAATTAATTTGCCTTATAATTGATTTTTTTGTTTGACTGGCAAAACAGAAGTGTGATCTATAATTACCAGCTACCTATTAGAGCTTTTTCTTTTTTTTTTTCTCTTTGGATTTCTGTTTATTTATAAAGTGAAGGAAGCAGGATCGCTGGTGCTGCCAAACCCTTTTCAAATTATTGGTGCTAAAAAAATAAATATCAGAAAATGCAAATTATAACAAAATGTGAAGGTTGATTACTTTTTGTAAAAAAACAGGCAGATGAGCAAATGCTATGAAATGCTGAGGAAGGGCTGGGGCACACAAAGGAGTTATGGTAAATGAGCTTCCAGGTGTCGGCTGAGCTTGGGTAGCTAGTGATATTTGCACTCTTAGCCTGGAGCAAACCTGAAACAAAAGGTGTGGGATAAATATCCAGAGAAAGCACCCTCTGTTGGCAAGACCAGCCCCAAAGAGTCAAAGTTTGCAAAGGCACACCACTTTATGAAGAACAACTTACTTCACTCCTCCTTGACCTACTCTGAAAATAGGAACAATTTCAACTTTTAAAGGCAGTAATTTAATTTCCCTCTGACAGCAACAGAATGATCCAGGACTCAGTACAATCTTACCTTTTCAGAAGTGTCTATAAAACAGGGGTTGCTTTCAAAAAAAGATTTGGAGTCAAATTTATTATTGGTCTTCTGGAAAATGTAATTTATGTCTTGCTTAGCCAGGTAAGATGGGAGGTAATCTAGCTGTTAGAAAATAAGGAGCTGAGTCAAAGAAAATGGAAAGGGAAAGAATTAAGCATGAAAAGAATACTATTTAAGGAAAGGGTAAAAACAGAGAGATTAATTTACTGTTAGTTCCATTTTATCTCTTGTAAGTACATTTTTAAATTTTTTAAATCAAAGTTCTTCTGCTTAATGTGTACTGCCATTATTTCCCTGAAATGGAAAATGTCTGTTTTGTTCAGCAAGTGCATGTTAGAAATCTTGCGCTATTAAAAGATGGTGCCAATGTTAACTGTTACACAAAGGATTAAATCTTAACTAAGTAGTATTAAAAAGTGACTCTATAAACCTTTAGGTTATTGGTACTTAAAGATTTTTTAAAGAAAAGAAGACCAATATGAGGGATTAATAGTTAAGGTTATGCAAAATCCACTTAATCAGCATGGCTAATTTTAGTTTTGACTAAAGCTGCTGGCAACTATGTGTATTTTGCTTTGGGGCTTTACTTTTGAAGAGAGCAATGAATACATTTTTGAGGTAAATTTATCTTAACTGAAAGTCTACCTAATGCTCTTTAATTGCTGAAAAAGTGATGTTAATAGCATTTGCATTTAGGAGAGGAAGAAGATTTTCAGCTGTGCATTTTTAAGACCCTAAAATAAGCATTTTATTTTCACATTTATATAATATACTGCCTGACTATAAAACAGGTGAATTTTATAAAGAAGGCAGACATCAACATGGGCATTGTTTATGAAGAAATAATAGTTCTCCTGATAGTACATTCTCTATTCAGAAAAGAGCCTAGGGAAACTGGAGCATACTCCAAAGATACAAACACAATGACTTGCTAAACTATCTAGGGCACAAATGTTGAGAATGAGGGTCTTTCATTGACAGATGTTACCTAAGCAAGGCAGATGCAGAGTGTCAGCTCAAATAGCCCAGGCACTTTAAACCAAAAATAAAAACTTGCTAATACTTAGAGTACTTTTACCTGACTCCAAAATCACAAAGGTTGAGATCATTCAACATGAAGTGGATTAAATGGATGTTATACTCTTAGTTTAAATTAAACTATATGAATACAAACTCTATGCTTCTTCTCCTTAGAGAGTCACATAAAATCTGACTGCATCCTAAACTGGTGGGGTAAGGTGTTGAGAAAGAAAGGGCTGGGCATTAGGTGAACTCAACTTCACAAGGCTGTCAAAAATTGTGTGGGAGGAGTTACCCTTTATATTAAAAAAATGAAGAGCCATGGTCATAATTCCAGAGTGGATGATAAAGGGCTTTATCTAGTGAAAAAAGTGGGTAAACCCACTAAAATTAGACTATTGATTTACAATTATGTGAAATTTGGGTAAGTGTACCTATGTTAGAATACTGCAATTATTCACACAAACAAGGTAATGTTATGTAAAAACATATGGCAAGATCCTAGCATACTAGTATAGAACAATTTAATTTATCATAAATGGAAGTCTCTTCAGGTACTTTCAATACTACTTTTTTTTTTCCAAGTGTCATGAATGAGTTAATTAATTTAAATTCATGCAGCTTTGCTTCTCTACACCTGCTGTCATGGCCTGAGAAGGTCATGCCACCTTCTCTCTCTTTTAGCATTTTCATGGTACTTTTTCAGTGGAACCTGTTTATCAGCTAGGATCATAAGGTATGATTACTGGAATAGATTCAGTGCATCCAACTACGTGAGTATTCTGTGTGTGGCAATAATCAGCATCTTCAGAAGAAAGCACACAAATTCCCAGTGAGCAAATGAATGTTCTCTCAGCCTATGCCAAGGGCTGGAGAAGGCTTAAGCACTTTGTACAAAAGCTGAAAATTGCATGAAGTTAAGTCAGTTCACCCTATCTAAAATTAGGCAAAGTGAGTAACTGAACAAAAGGCACTTTGGGGAAACACAATCTCAACCTGTCAGGAGTGATGTTTTCCTTCCAGTAGAAAATTTATTCTGTAATGAATGTTGTGATTAGCTCTGTGTACTTACAGTGGTTGAGTTTCAGCTAGCTAGTTGATATGTTGATAGTACTGTTATTTTGACAGCAATTGTGCAATTGACTAAAGACTCACATAACGATTTGAGTGGCAAGCTTGTGCTGATCTTAGTGCTGCCATGGCCACATTGCTATACAGAGCTGTGTTATAGACTGCCTCTCCTACAGGCAGTATCTGTTATAGGATTTTGGCATATCTTGGACACAGGTCCCACAAGAAGCCATATGTTCCCCCATGGTCATGTTAGAAAAGCTGCCTTCCAGGCTGCAAGTGGCAATTAGACCAGACTCAATGAAACTGAGATAATTCATAATGTACTATTTCCCTTGGTTAAATGTCATCCAGTAATACAATTCTGCCTTTTTAAAATCTTCCTGCTCCCACCATCTAGTCTTACTCAAATATTGTCTTTGCTTCTTGGTTTAGATAATTGCATGGCAGATGACTGCATGGTACTCTTTGCTACACCTCAGAAGCTGTACCTCTTTGATTGGAAAAAAAATGTTGGAAGAGATTTGTAGGAGGTATGTATTTGAAAATTAATTATGTTAATAGTTTGGTTAAGAATCTTCAAAGTATTAACTTTTCTATTTTTCATTGTAGACTGGCAATTGGAGAACAGTAACTACGAGCAATAAGGATCTGAGCCTGAAATTTCCTATACAGCTGTAATTCAGATTTCTTCACCATCAGAGAATCACACAGCCCCCAATTCCTAATACAGTTGTTTGGTTTTTTTCTTTTTTTTCTGAAGGCATTCAGAAAGGGCATATGTATCTTCACATCTTAATATTTGCTATTTGGATTCTTACTTACATATATGTGACCTAATGCACTTCTGGAGGGTAGATCTCAAAACACTTTAAAGCTTTGAAAACTACTTATCTGTATGTGTTTCTACATAGGTATTTATATTACAACTTCTCAATTAAAAAAGGAAAAAAGTTACCCTTCCATATCTTCTAGGAAACATTCCTAAAAATGTATTTTAAGCTCTGATTAGACCTCCCTATATCAGAAGCTGTTAGGTTTGATTTTTTAAGTGAAAGTATTGTTACTTATGAATAAATTTATTTAGGTATGCTATAACAAATGGTTTCAGTTTTAGAGTAGAAGTATCTATATCCATTATAACTCACAACAAAGAATTGTAGACTTTGGAGGCTATGTAAATCTCTATGTAGCATTCATTGTTCTTCAAAAAACCAGCATCTAAAAAAGCCTGACAACTACCTGGAATGTAAAAATTGGGACATTAGATAGGGTCTACTATTCCCAGCAACTTTTGAAAGCATTCCTGGCACATTGTTTCCAATGAAAGAAGAGGTACTGGTGTGTGGGCTTCTTAAAATGTCCTTACAGCCTGCTGAGAGTAACTTAAAAGATGTCTTCTGTTTTCACACTGCATCAACTCCAGCCATGTGGGCCTCCAACAGCAGCAACTCGACAGTCACTCTTGTTTACTGTCTATTCCACCCATCATAAGCAACATTTCCTCTCTGTATATTGCATGTATCCTTTATTTTCTTCTCAGCAAGCAGGACTTGCAATCTAATATGTATCTGTATGCTGTTAAAGGTTGCTGCCATTTTCTATGAAGTGAACACGTCTAAGAAGTAGAAATTTATTTATAACAGGTAAAAACCCCTAAATCTATCCATTTTAATTATGTATTTTAAACTCTTAAATTTATCCTAAGACAATATTGTGGTTGTACTAGTACATACATTTAGGAGTAGCATTCATTATGAGGAAAAACAAAGTTACCTTCATCTTTGCATCTTTACATGTGATCCTTTCCCTAAAAAAAACCCAGTGAAGCAATTTTCTACTATTTAAAATACAAGCTCATAACTTTTTAACCTCAATCTATATAATGATATTGTATCCTTGCCCTTTTTAAAATTAACTATTCAAGCCGTGTGGTACTTGACTGAAATGAGAAGGCTCACTGCTTATGAGTGCAAAGCCATTCCTGGGGAAGTCAGAAGCAATTTTGCATATTTTTTTCAACATTAAAGCAATCTGAATTACATTAAGGGTGTAGAAAGGACCGCGGCAAAAGTTTTACTGACTAGGATTTTATTTGTGGCATAAATATATATATTCATTATGCTTTAAAATAAAGTCTATATGCAGACAAAATCAACTCTTTAACAATTAATAGTATTTGCTTTTTCTTGTATAAAACACTGTTCCTTACATCTGCCTATTCCCTGTGCTCTGCATTTCAGTCTTTTTATTTTACAGCTGATGTCTCCTTTCACCATTATATTTTTATTCCAACACTAAAATACATTTGTTGTGTTTTATTGTCAGATTTGATTAGCTTACCTGCTGTTCAGTTCTGTGCTACCCTTCTTAACTTGGAAAGGTTGCCTCATAAGAATCTGCAAAACTAACTTGATAATCATCCTTTAAAAGTTCTAAAAATATTCCTTTCCTCTAACTGCAATGAAAAGTCAAGAGAATAATGAGAGAGCTGATGTTCCTGCTACAATTGCTGTCTGTGAGTCTTATAAAGAGCCTCTCATTGATATCATGGGATAGTATATCTCTATCTTCTATTGCCTCTTAGCACATGGGCTTTTGGGACAAGAACATGTTTCTGTATTCTTAAAAGCCAGAACATTCTCCTAGTTGTCAAAAAACATAGGTGACTTTTTTCCTCTTCATCAAAAATCAATTATTGCAAAACTACCACATGGCCATATCTGCCAACAGCATGACTATTTGCTGTGGTGAAAACAAATAAATAATCATATGAATCTTTATTAGCTTTTATAAAGAAAAGAGAGCAAAATATCCCAAAGACATGTAGTGCCAGTAGGCATCTTTTTCCACTCAGTCAAAACAAAAAGGCATAAACATTTCATGAATCCTGCGATTTTAGATGAATGGACAGAAATACCAGTCAACAGAAGCAACGTCAATAAATAAATTTGAGATAATCCTACAGCAACCAAAGCTCTATTTAGATATGCTTAGGAATATTTAATGCATCTAAATAAAGCAGCTCAGCTGTGTAGCAGAAAACTGATGCTGATGTAAGCTATTCTGGTGCTGGCATAGAACCAAAATGGCTGTCATTTTTGCTGGTCTGCTCAGTTTCTTTATTTAGGTGTTTCTTACACAAGATGCTGTTTTATGGGGTGGGGGGGTTGACTTAAGGAAAAAAATCCCTTCATGTCTAAATTGAGCTGTATAAGATGTTTGATTGTACAAAGTGTTTTTGATCTACTCCCAGCTATCAGCTCAACTGGAAAAGTTTTCCAGTGTTTGATTTATTTACCTGTGTGTTCATTTTGTGCTGGTTCTATTTAATCCAACTAAACTTCTTTTTGAGAATGCCACGTGCAACCATGATTAGTGTTTTACTAATATTAAGAAATTCTGTCTACCACTTTTGTTTTTTGCATTCATTACTTCATCGAAGAAACCAATTAGTTTGGTTTCACTTGATTTATGCTTTTTACAAATGTGTTACCGATTTATCACTGCGTTTTCTTCAATCTGTTTACATACTGATTGCTCTTGCTTTACTAATTGTTCTAGTTATTTGTCAGATATTGAAGTTAAAAAGTGGCCTATAATTCTTCTTCATTTTTCCTCAACCCTCACTTATTCTCTTCTTTTAAACTGTAATACAATTTTAGCCTGCCATTGGTTTCCAGAGGCAAAGAAACATAGATGGATATTAAACTGTGCAGTAAGCAATAGCACAGCTAATAAAATCTAGCTCAATTAACCAATGACTTAATGGGCAAAGGAGAAAGTTCTGCTTAAAGAGAGGTAGTGAGGTCCCTTCCACCATCAGCTCACAAGTCCATATCCTCTCTTAACTCCTGTACCTCTTGTTCTCTGTGAGTATTTATCAGGGTGTGAGGGACAGTGAAGAAAAATGTTGTCAGTTGTTTGTTTAGTGTCTTCAGGTATGAATCAACTGAGAATAAAGTTCACTGCTTCAGCCAAGCTAGAGCTAGGACTACAACATCAGTGCTAAGGCTGTATAGAAAGAAATAGATGGCAATAGCCAAAAGATATGTAATCTCTGGCTTTATGTGACTGTCATGGTTTAACCACCTAAAGCCCACAAAGCTGCTCGCTCACTGCCCTGGCGGAAGAGAGGGGAGAAAACTGGAAAGGTAAAAGAGAACACTCATGGGTTGAGATAAAGACAGTTTAATGGAAATGCTGCCCACCCAAAAAAACAAGGAAATCATTCACCACTTCCCAAGGAATAAATTGCCCACTTCCCATGGGCAGGCAGATGTTTATTTGGATATCTCGAGGACAGAAGGGCACCATCAACATTTGTTATCACTCCAAATGTACATCGCTTCGTCCTTCTCCAACCAGCTGTATGTGCTGAGCATGCAGTTAAAGCATGTGGAATATCCCTTGGGCCAGGGATATTCCACATCCTGCTCCAGGCAGGAAAAGCAGCCCTGGCCTAGGTCTGCCTCCCAGGAAAAAGTCATGGAGCCTGGCATCTTGGGGCAGTTTTGCACTCCCCTTGGGATGCCTTTGACATGGCTGCGCTGTCCTGGAGCTCTGGGCTTTGTGCTTTCCGAGACGCTAACCCTAGGTGTAACCCTAAACCTAGCTCCAGGCAGGAAAAGCAGCCCTGGCCTAGGGCTGCCTCTCAGGAAAAAGCCATGGAGGCAGGCATCTTGGGGCAGTTTTGCACTCCCCTTGGGATGCCTTTCCAGGCTGCACTGTGCCTGGAGCTCTGGGCTTTGTGCTTTCCGAGACACTAACCCTAGGTGTAACCCTAACCCTAGCTCCAGGCAGGAAAAGCAGCCCTGGCCTAGGGCTGCCTCTCAGGAAAAAGCCATGGAGGCAGGTATCTTGGGGCAGTTTTGCGCTCCCTTGGGATGCCTTTCACAGCTGCACTGATGCCTGGAGCTCTGGGTTTCTGGTTTCCGAGACGCTAACCCTAGGCGTAACCCTAACCCTAGCTCCAGGCAGGAAAAGCAGCCCTGGCCTAGGGCCGCCTCCCAGGAAAAAGCCAAGCAGGCAGGCATCTTGGGCAGTTTTGCGCTCCCCTTGGCATGCCTTTCACAGCTGCACTGTGCCTGGAGCTCTGGGCTTTGTGCTTTCCGAGACACTAACCCTAGGTGTAACCCTAACCCTAGCTCCAGGCAGGAAAAGCAGCCCTGGCCTAGGTCTGCCTCCCAGGAAAAAGCCATGGAGCCTGGCATCTTGGGGCCGTTTTGCGCTCCCCTAGGGATGCAATTGCTGGCTGCGCTGTACCTGGAGCTCTGGGCTTTCTTCTTTCCGAGACGCTAACCCAAAGCGTAACCCTAACCCTAGCTCCAGGCAGGAAAAGCAGCCCTGGCCTAGGGCTGCCTCCCAGGAAAAAGCCATGAAGGCAGGCATCTTGGTGCAGTTTTGTGCTCCCCTTCGGATGCCTTTCGAGGCTGCACTGAGCCTGGAGCTCTGGGCTTTCTGGTTTCCGAGACGCTAACTCTAGGTGTAACCCTAACCCTAGCTCCAGGCAGGAAAAGCAGCCCTCGCCTAGGGCTGCCTCCCAGGAAAAAGCCATGGGGGCAGGCATCTTGGGGCACTTTTGCGCTCCCCTTGGGATGCCTTTCACAGCTGCACTGTGCCTGGAGCTCTGGGCTTTGTGCTTTCTAAGACGCTAACCCTAGGCGTAACCCTAACCCTAGCTCCAGGCAGGAAAAGCAGCCCTGGCCTAGGGCTTCCTCCCAGGAAAAAGCCATGGCGGCAGGCATCTTGGGGCACTTTTGCGCTCGCCTTGGGATGCCTTTCACAGCTGCACTGTCCCTGCAGGTCTGGACTTTGTGCTTTCCGTGACGCTAACCCTAGGCGTAACCCTGACCCTTGCTCCAGGCAGGAAAAGCAGCCCTGGCCAAAGGCTGCCTCCCAGGATAAAGCCATGGAGGCAGGCATCTTGGACCAGTTTTGCGCTCCCATTGGAATGCCTTTGTCGGCTGCACTGTGCCTGGAGCTTTGGGCTTTGTGCTTTCCGAGACGCTTACCCTAGGCATAACCCTGACCCTTGCTCCAGGCAGGAAAAGCAGCCCTGGCCAAAGCCTGCCTCCCAGGATAAAGCCATGGAGGCAGGCATCTTTGGCCACTTTTGCGCTCCCCTTGGGATGCCTTTCACAGCTGCACTGTGCCTGGAGCTCTGGGCTTTGTGCTTTCTGAGACGCTAACCCTAGGCGTAACCCTAACCCTAGCTCCAGGCAGGAAAAGCAGCCCTGGCCTAGGGCTGCCTCCCAGGAAAAGCCGATGGAGGCAGGCATCTTGGGCAGTTTTGCGCTCCCCTTGGGATGCCTTTCAAGCTGCACTGTGCCTGGAGCTCTGGGCTTTGTGCTTTCTGAGACGCTAACCCTAGGCGTAACCCTAACCCTAGCTCCAGGCAGGAAAAGCAGCCCTGGCCTAGGGCTGCCTCCCAGGAAAAAGCCAAGCAGGCAGGCATCTTGGGGCAGTTTTCTGCTACCCTTGGCATGCATTTCGAGACTGCGCTGAGCCTGGAGCTCTGGGCTTTGTGCTTTCCGAGAGGCTAACCCTAGGCGTAACCCTAACCCTAGCTCCAGGCAGGAAAAGCAGCCCTGGCCTAGGGCTGCCTCCCAGGAAAAAGCCAAGCAGGCAGGCATCTTGGGGCAGTTTTGCTGCTCCCCTTGCATGCCTTTCGATACTGCACTGAGCCTGGAGCTCTGGGCTTTGTGCTTTCCGAGAGGCTAACCCTAGGCGTAACCCTAACCCTAGCTCCAGGCAGGAAAAGCAGCCCTGGCCTGGGGCTGCCTCCATGGAAAAAGGGAAGGAAGCAGGCATCTTAGGGCAGTTTTGTGCTCCCCTTGGGATGCCTTTCGAGGCTGCACAGAGCCTGGAGCTCTGGGCTTTCTGGTTTCCGAGACGCTAACCCTAGGTGTAACCCTAACCCTAGCTCCAGGCAGGAAAAGCAGCCCTGGCCTAGGGCTGCCTCCCAGGAAAAACCCGTCGAGGCTGGCATCTTGGGGCAGGTTTGAGCTCCCCTTGGCATGCCTTTCACACCTGCGCTGTCCATGGAGCTCTGGGCTTTGTGCTATCTGAGACGCTAACCCTAGGCGTAACCCTAACCCTAGCTCCAGGCAGGAAAAGCAGCCCAGGCTTGGGGCTGCCTCCCAGGAAAAAGCCATGGCGGCAGGCATCTTGGGGCACTTTTGCGCTCGCCTTGGGATGCCTTTCATAGCTGCACTGTGCCTGCAGGTCTGGACTTTGTGCTTTCCGTGACGCTAACCCTAGGCGTAACCCTAACACCAGCTCCAGGCAAGAAAAACAGCCCTGGCCTAGGGCTGCCTCCCAGGAAAAAGCCGAGCAGGCAGGCATCTTTGGGCAGTTTTCTGCTCGCCTTGGCATGCATTTCATAGCTGCACTGTGCCTGCAGGTCTGGAATTTGTGCTTTCCGAGACGCTAACCCTAGGCGTAACCCTAACCCTAGCTCCAGGCAGGAAAAGCAGCCCTGGCCTAGGGCTGCCTCCCGGGAAAAACCCGTGGAGGCAGGCATCTTGGGGCAGTTTTGCGCTCCCCTTGGGATTCCTTTCACAGCTGCGCTGTGCATGGAGCTCTGGGCTTCGTGCTTTCCGAGACGCTAACCCTAGGCGTAACCCTAACACTAGCTCCAGGCAAGAAAAACAGCCCTGGCCTAGGGCTGCCTCCCAGGAAAAAGCTAAGGAGGCAGGCATGTTTGGGGCACTTTTGCACTCCCCTTGGGATGCCTTTCAAAGCTGCACTGTGCCTGGAGCTCTGGGCTTTGTGCTTTCCGAGACGCTAACCCTAGGCGTAACCCTAACCCTAGCTCCAGGCAGGAAAAGCAGCCCTGGCCTAGGGCTGCCTCCCAGGAAAAAGCCGTGGAGGCAGGCATCTTGGGCAGTTTTGCGCTCCCCTTGGGATGCCTTTGCAGCTGCACTGTGCCTGGAGCTCTGGGCTTTGTGCTTTCCGAGACGCTAACCCTAGGCGTAACCCTAACCCTAGCTCCAGGCAGGAAAAGCAGCCCTGGCCTAGGGCTGCCTCCCAGGAAAAAGCCGTGGAGGCAGGCATCTTGGGCAGTTTTGCGCTCCCCTTGGGATGCCTTTGCAGCTGCACTGTGCCTGGAGCTCTGGGCTTTGTGCTTTCCGAGACGCTAACCCTAGGCGTAACCCTAACCCTAGCTCCAGGCAGGAAAAGCAGCCCTGGCCTAGGGCTGCCTCAAAGGAAAAAGCCGTGGAGGCAGGCATCTTGGGGCAGTTTTGTGCTCCCCTTGGCATGCCTTTTGGAGTTGTTTTGCGTCTGGAGTTCTGGGCTTTGTGCTTTCCGAGACGCTAACCCTAGGCGTAACCCTAACCCTAGCTCCAGGCAGGAAAAGCAGCCCTGGCCTAGGGCTGCCTCCCAGGAAAAAGCCGTGGAGGCAGGCATCTTGGGCCGTTTTGCGCTCCCCTTGGCATGCCTTTCGCAGCTGCACTGTGCCTGGAGCTCTGGGCTTTGTGCTTTCCGAGACGCTAACCCTAGGCGTAACCCTAACCCTACCTCCAGGCAGGAAAAGCAGCCCTGGCCTAGGGCTGCCTCCCAGGACAAAACCAAGCAGGCAGGCATCTTGGTGCAGTTTGCGCTCCCCTTGGGATGCCTTTCGAGTCTGCACTGAGCCTGGAGCTCTGGGCTTTCTGGTTTCCGAGACGCTAACCCTAGGCGTAACCCTAACCCTAGCTCCTGGCAGGAAAAGCAGCCCTGGCCTAGGGCTGCCTCCCAGGAAAAAGCCGTGGAGGCAGGCATCTTGGGGCAGTTTTGCGCTTTCCTTAGGATGCCTTTCACTGCTGCACTATGCCTGGAGCTCTGGGCTTTGTGCTTTCTGAGACGCTAACCCTAGGCGTAACCCTAACCCTAGCTCCAGGCAGGAAAAGCAGCCATGGCCTAGGGCTGCCTCCCAGGAAAGGCAGTGCAAGCAGGCATCTTGGGGCAGTTTTGCACTCCCCCTGGCATGCCATGCGACTCTGCACTGAGCCTGGAGCTCTGGGCTTTGTGCTTTCCGAGACGCTAACCCTAGGCGTAACCCTAACCCTAGCTCCTGGCAGGAAAAGCAGCCCTGGCCTAGGGCTGCCTCCCAGGAAAAAGCCGTGGAGGCAGGCATCTTGGTGCAGTTTTGCGCTCCCCTTGGGATGCCTTTCATAGCTGCACTGTGCCTGGAGCTTTGGGCTTTCTTCTTTCCGAGACGCTAACCCTAGGCGTAACCCTAAGCCTAGCTCCAGGCAGGAAAAGCAGACCCGGCCTAGGGCTGCCTCCATGGAAAAAGCCATGGACGCAGGCATCTTGGGGAAGTTTTGTGCTCCCCTTGGGATGCCTTCCACAACTGCACTGAGCCTGGAGCTCTGGGCTTTGTGTTTCCGAGACGCTAACCCTAGGCGTAACCCTAACCCTAGCTCCAGGCAGGAAAAGCAGCCCTGGCCTACGGCTGCCTCCATGGAAAAAGCCATGGACGCAGGCATCTTGGGGAAGTTTTGTGCTCCCCTTGGGATGCCTTCCACAACTGCACTGAGCCTGGAGCTCTGGGCTTTCTGGTTTCCGAGATGCTAACCCAAGGCGTAACCCTAACCCTAGCTCCAGGCAGGAAAAGCAGCCGTGGCCTAGGGCTGCCTCCCAGGAAAAAGCTAAGGAGGCAGAAATGTTTGGGCAGTTTTGCACTCCTCTTGGGATGCCTTTCACAGCTGCACTGTGCCTGGAGCTCTGGGCTTTCTGGTTTCCAATTTGCTAACCCTAACCCTAGCTCCAGGCAGGGATGCCTTCCACAACTGCACTGAGCCTGGAGCTCTGGGCTTTCTTGTTTCCGAGACGCTAACCCTAGGCGTAACCCTAACCCTAGCTCCAGGCAGGAAAAGCAGCCCTGGCCTTGGCCTGCCTCCCAGGAAAAAGCCGAGCAGGCAGGCATCTTGGGGCAGTTTTGCGCTCCCCTTGGGATGCCTTTCGCAGCTGCAATGTGCCTGGAGCTCTGGGCTTTGTGCTTTCTGAGACCCTAACCCTAGGCGTAACCCTAACCCTAGCTCCAGGCAGGAAAAGCAGCCCTGGCCTAGGGCTGCCTCCCAGGAAAAGGCCGAGCAGGCAGGCATCTTGGGGCAGTTTTCTGCTCGCCTTGGGATGCCTTTCGAGGCTGCACTGAGCCTGGAGCTCTGGGCTTTCTGGTTTCCGAGACGCTAACCCTAGGCGTAACCCTAACCCTAGCTCCAGGCAGGAAAAGAAGCCCTGGCCTAGGGCTGCCTCCCAGGAAAAAGCCGTGGAGGCAGGCATCTTGGGCCTGTTTTGCGCTCCCCTTGGGTTGCCTTTCCCACATGCACTGTGCTTGGTGCTCTGGGCTTTGTGCTATCCGTGACTCTAACCCTAGGCGTAACCCTGACCCTAGTTCCTGGCAGGAAAAGCAGCCCTGGCCTGGGGCTGCCTCCCAAGAAAAAGCCGTGGAGGCAGGCATCTTGGGCAGTTTGCGCTCCCCTTGGGATGCCTTTCGCAGTCTGCACTGTGCCTGGAGCTCTGGGCTTTGTGCTTTCCGAGACGCTAACCCTAGGCGTAACCCTAACCCTAGCTCCAGGCAGGAAAAGCAGCCCTGGCCTAGGGCTGCCTCCCAGGAAAATCTAAGGAGGCAGGCATCTTGGGGCAGTTTTGTGCTCCCCTTGGCATGCCTTTTGAAGTTGTTTTGCGTCTGGAGTTCTGGGCTTTGTGCTTTCCGAGACGCTAACCCTAGGCGCAACCCTAACCCTAGCTCCAGGCAGGAAAAGCAGCCCTGGCCTAGGGCTGCCTCCCAGAAAAATGCTGTTGAGGTAGGCATCTTGGGGCAGTTTTGCACTCCTCTTTGGATGCCTTGGGTGGCTGCGCTGTGCCTGGATCTCTGGGCTTTGTGCTTTCTGAGACGCTAACCCTAGGCGTAACCATACCCCCAGCTCCAGGCAGGAAAGAAGCCCTGGCCTTGGGCTGCCTCCCAGAAAAATGCTGTTGAGGTAGGCATCTTGGGGCAGTTTTGCACTCCTCTTTGGATGCCTTGGGTGGCTGCGCTGTGCCTGGATCTCTGGGCTTTGTGCTTTCCGAGACGCTAACCCTAGGCATAACCCTGGGATGGAATATCCCTTGGGCTCACCTGACCCCAGGTGAGCTTTGCTGGCTCTGTCCCCTGCTGGTTCCTTGTGCAACGCCAGCCTCCTCACTAATGGGGTGAAGTGATAAGAAAAGGCCTTGATGCTGTGTAAGGATAGCTCAGCAATTGCTACAACATCCCTTTGTTTTCAATACAGGTATAGCTGGGCATGGTATCTAGACAACACAAAGAACTGAAGGTAGATCTATAAACTAACAGTTCAGTGGGCTCCTGATTCTCAATGTGCAGCCCCAGAAAAACAAAACACAGTAATGGGAAATAATGGTAAATAGGAACAAAGAAGTTATGTGGCCTTGATGAGGCTAGTATTGGAATACTGTATTCAGCTTTGGCAACTGTTTTTGGTGGGGATGAAGGTTGGGAACTGGAGGGGGTAAAGAAAAGATCCACAGAAGGGAAAACCTTTGTATGACAGAGATGGTTTGGCTTGAAAAAGACTGCAAGGTGTTATGATTTCAGTGTATTGATATAATTCCTGTGAGTTAGATAAATATAAATATAAATATAAATATAAATATAAATATAAATATAAATATAAATATAAATATAAATATAAATATAAATATAAATATAAATATAAATATAAATATAAATATAAATATAAATATAAATATAAATACCTTTATTTATTTATTATTTGCTTAATATTTTATAATAAGCAAATAATAAATTATTATATGAATATATATAATAAATAATAAATAAAAATAAATATATTTTAGTTAGTTAATTAGTTACTAGTTTTTTAAAAATGCACAACTAATTTTTAAAACTGAAGGTGAACAATCACTGGAAATAGATTACTAAAAGAAGCAATGAATTCTCTAGCTCTGGATGTTCTCAGAAATATCTTTATAGAGAGCTTAAATCAGTTACAATCCACTGAGTTCAATATGGACTTGTGATGGCTTCTTATATGTTAGACTATTTGACTGAACAGTTTCTTCTGACATTAATTTCAAGGATTCTTGACCCTTTCTCCAATGAAGAAATATCTCAGTTCTCTTACCAAAATACTCTGATGCCAATTATTGCTCATAGCAATGCAGTCTTCATCAAGGTCTACAGGCAGTGTTATTGCAGCTTCTTACATTTGTTGCAGAGGACAAGGGATAGAGTCACTTTTAGGTCATCACTGTGGGGATCATGATTAATTTAAACAAGAAAAGTATTTAAATTTTTTAATCTGACATCCATTCCTGAGAGTTGGTCATTTTGTAAACTAGAAATATGCAAATCCCACTGACTAATTTTGACTCATTGGTTTTAATGAACTGCTGAATGTCAGCTCCTTCGGCCAATAGGGACTGCTTTTCCTACACAAGTATGTGATATTTTATTATCATTATTATCTCCAGATAATGCTAATTACACTGGAATAAAATGGGTGAGAATCTTTATTATTGTTATTAGCAGAGAAGTTTAGCAGAATGTAATTCACAGGTACTCAGAATATCTAGTAAATAGATTCTAAATGAAACAAACTCAGTCTTTAACACTAATTTTAATGGAAAAATATGAAACAAAGATCAGATCTGCTGGGAAAATAGACAACCTTTTAAATTAATGTTCCCTGAGCCACAATTAATTTAGATTTAATAGGACAGTTAGTGTATGTTTTATGAATACTGATTATTAAACACTCACCACGGATTAAAAGTTATGTAATAGATTCATAACAGTGAAATTGATATGGACCTATTGCATTGCCATAATACTCTGCAAATATGTTTTAGTATTTAGCTGCTATTTGTTTAATATGTAATAACTGTTTAATAAAGTTTAAATTAATACTTGAATCTCAATTGCCTACAAGACACAATTTGAAATATGTTTACTATGCTGTGTTATCATGATAAAATCACATTGTTTATAAAAAAAAAAACAAAAAAAAAAAAAAAAAAAAGAAAAAAAAGGCAAGCAGTCTGAGGGGCCTGCTTGAACAAAAAGTTTTTCCTGGATAGTTTCACTGACAAATCTCCCATGGAAGTGCCTAGATGTCAGGATGATTAAGTACTCAAAGAGCAGTATCCAGAAATTTTGCTGATGTTGACATCAAAATACATTGTTTTCTCCACTTCCTCCTGTCTTGGGAAGAAAACCTTTAATGATGTATTAATTGCTATTTATTATTATGCTTCCTATTGCTTTAATTTTTATGCCTTGTGATCGTTTATCAGAACTATAAATAATCCGATGGATAAAACGTACTGGGAGAAAAGAACAGTACAAGTCTCATTGCAGATTGTTTAGACTGTAGTTTTTTTTAGGAATTGAGGGTGCCACAGAGATCACTTCTTTGATGATACAGCTCTGCAACCTGACAGGCAGCTAAAACTTACTGCTGTGGCTCCACCTGCTGAAAGGTATGGGTTTGAGTTCCGAAGGAGTGCCACAGTGAGGCACGGTGTTTCTCCCATCCACTGACTGCTTCTTTTGCATCTCTGCATGGTAGGGCTGTGCCATGTGTCTGTCTGTGTGCCACACACAGTGTACATCCATCTTGGGTACTGGACAGCAAAGATGCCAACCTCTGTTTCACAGGCAACATCTTACTTATTGTCATCAGTGTGCCCGTGGCTCCTGCTCCATCGCTGCGGGTACACCTGTGAGTCCAGGGGAGCTTATTATCAACCTCCCTTTCTGCTTTTCTGACTATTGCCCAGGCCTGGCTCAGTCCAGCAGCATATTGTCCGAGCTACAGTCCTGTGGGACTCAGTTGCCACTTGCCTCTGGCCAGTTTAGTCTTCTTTATTTTTGTTATCACAATAGCATTTTCCCTCCTGTTTTTCCATCTAAGTTTTCTCCCTGAGTTCAAAATATCATGCAGGGAAGAAAAAGAGATTCTCTTGCTTCAGGCAACATTATACAGCCAATAAATTTGGGACTTTTCTATGGCTAATGTTCTGTAAAATCTAGAAAAGATTTGGGAATGAAGGAAATACTTCAAACTATTCCTCTTAAGGAAGCCTAACTTCTGAACCATTTGATTTGCTTAAGCATCAGACAGCTTTTCTTTCATATGCATTATTCACACAAAAGTGATACCCATCTAACTACCTAGACATAACCACCACCACCTTAGAACACCATCACCTCCTTTCAAGCCATAAGCACTGCTATGTTAGCAATGAAGTAGTCCAGGTTTTGTTCTCCTTTACAATTTTTCCTCACAAGTCTGAGTGTTTTAAACCTACCTACATTATAACCTCTACTGAAGTATATAACAAAGTATGACAAGGAGTAGAAGGAAAATTATTTTATTTCTATTTTTATTAGTAGATTATTGCTTAGAAACCTGTAAGTACTTTATTGCTGAGTAATGTCCCTAACAGATGAAAATATTTCAAAAGGGACTGGAATGACTGTTACACATTTTAGAAAATTTTTAATGCTTGGTTGTATGAAAACTATATTGACCTCTTCCTCTTCCATGCAAATATATATTTTTATCACCTTATTTTTTTGTGAGGAATTATGTAAGATAGATAGAAAGTCAAAGTGTTTCAAAATTATATGAAACAATTATTTGAAGGCTAAATGCATAAAAAGTGCTAATGGAATTTTTATGTTAAAAAAAGAAACCTTGTACAACATATTTTACATATTTTTGAGCTGTTCACATTGCTTTCTAAAATTACGGGATGGAACTGTATTTCAAAGCCAGTGCTCCATCTACAATTATAGGCTAAAACAGCAGAAGAGGAGTGAGATCCCTGTATGAGTCTGCTGAATCCAGACAGAATGGGTTTTTTCCTTCAGTCATGGCAAAGAAAATGAAAATCAAGCATGAAAACATTCAAGGACTGACTGTCCTTTCCACAGAAGTGAATCTGGTGGTATTTCAAGTTCTATTAAACAAAATTTCAGTGTATAATTCTAACTTAATTTGAGATTATTGACAGCCAAACCCAGAGATCTCTAAATAAGCAGCTTGGAGACCATTCTTCTTTAAAGCATTTCAAAAAAGTTTTCCATTAGAAGTATACAAACTAAATCAATGAATGTTTGGTATTTTGCGAAAGTATTGGTGAAATATGTCTGCTTAAAGAGCAACCAGCGAAAGGGAAATAATGTTTCTCCTCACATTCCCAAGAGAGGCTAAAAACTGCATTTTCCCCATTATACTACTCAAGCTGAAGGTCTCTGACCCTTGACTGCTGCAAACCGGGGAGAGTGGCAGCAGAGAATATCTCTGTGTCTGAGAACATATGGAGAATGTCAAGCATGGAAAACATTAGCCAAGCATCAGGGAATACCTGTGTAAATCACACAGCAGAGCTTGGGGTAACTCAGTGCACAGGCTGACAGAGGCAGGGGCGCAGTACTACAACCTGCAGCTGCATAAGTAGTTCTACGAAGGTGACTCTGTGCCTGCTTAGATTTAGTGATTACCAACAGCAAGCCAGCATGTGTCAGCAGTTATCATCACCTCCCTGTACTTGGAATATCAAATAACCACAGTATTGCAGACATAGCTGAGGGCAACTAAATGCTTCCTCTTTCTTGACAATTGCTGTAGCAAACAAAATGTAACTGATGATATCCCAATCTATGAAATGAGCTTGGTAAAAAAACCTCTGTGGCAGTGAGAAAAAAACCCCAGAAGATATGAAGGTAGAGGTAGCCTGGAAGTCTCTTGAGAGAAGAATTTGAGAGTAACTGTTTCAGTGAAGGTGATGATAGCCTACGAAAATGTGCAGGGATGTAAATAACAGACGATAAAAAAAAAAAGAGTAAGGAAAGAAAAGAATCAGAATGAAAGACAGACATAATGTAAAAGTTTCTATTTATCTCTTTGACCTGAGGACAAATGAAGAACTTGAATTGCTGCCAAGGCTACCTTTTTTTTACACATAATCACCAATAAGAATTTAGTTGCTTTGCCCTCTTTTCCACTCCCTTCTTCTTATATACACTGGATAGAAAAAGTTACTAATTAGTAGACTAAAAAGAAGGGAGGGAAAATTGTCCATTTCTGTGGTTTTCCTTCCCTTCATAAAATTTGCCATTAGTACATTCAATTTTGAAAAGTCATTTAAAGTGAATGTACTAGTGGCAAATTTTGTGGAGGGAAGGGAAACCACAGAACTGGACAAAACGTGCTTGTTGGCAATGTGAAAGCAAAGCACATTCAAAAAAGTTCAAATTACATGGCTCACTGCAAAGAAAGCCTCACCAGCACCAACAACATCACCAACACTGGTGGAGAATGAGGGGATTGAAGGGAAGAAAGTTTGGAGATTTTTCAGTGCAGAAAAAGAAGCAAGAATTGCAGAAAGAAGTGATATTTTAAAGTAGCTGCTACCCCAGCTATAGCCAGTAAGCTTTGGAAACAACTTGCTTTCTTTTTTGTATCTATATCAGCTATTATAATAAAAAGTATTTCCTCCTCCTACAAACCTTGTCTTTCTTGAAGTTACATAGGATAGCTTACTCTGATGCCCAGGTGGGAGGTTTCAATCTCTTCCCACCTGCTCTTCAGCTCTGATGTTCTTTTAACCCTTGCCTGCCTTGACTCAGCTCAATAACTTGGCAGAAAACAAATCACAAAAAAATCTTTGTTGTTAAATTGGTTTGTTAAACAATCAGGTAACTACAGCACTTGGAGCAAGACTGAGGGCATATATCCTAAAGGTAAAAGTAGTTGGAAAAGTAGAAGCTACAGGACTACCTGGTTTTTGAAGCAACTATACTATGTAGCTTTGTTCTTATATCCTTAGACCACAACAACTACAATAAAAGTAGTGACTTAATAAACTTGACAAAGGTATGCTGCAGTTCAAAAAACCCCAAACCCTCGCATGAAATTTGTTAAGTGACTCCTGTGGGACATATGTTTTGGATTAAGGCTTTCCTGAGTTAATGTAAGAAAAAACATTTTCAAATATTTGGCACAGAATGGAAGTTGCAGTAATTTGCATGAAAGAGGAAAGATGAAGGGACAAGGATAAGCCTTCAAGAGGAGACTTGTGCTTGAGGCCTTCAAGCTTTTTGGAAACAGGTGAAGAACAGTGGAATTAGAGTCACTGCAGAAGTCGTCAAACTAAGAAGAAAAATCAACAGAGTGCAAGACTTGTAGGTTTCCACAGTAGCAGTTTGAACAGAGGCAAAATTTAAAATCATAGTTTTGCAACTGGCATCCATAGCAAGATATCTTAGTAGGAGTGGTTTCAGCAGAGATGAAAGAACAGAGAAAATAGTTCAGAAACATCAAGGGCAATTAACACACAAATCTGTACATTAGAAAGGAATTGGACATGACATTAAGATGAAAAGAAGTACAAGAAATTTTTCTCTTCAGGACTTTAGGAAAATGGAATATACAATGGGCTGTGATCACAGACGCCAGAAGCAACAATTCATATTTCTATCATCATCATCTTTAGATTATGTGACCACATGGATCATCTCACTGATACAACCGATCAAAGCATGCATTGCCACAAACACAATACAAGGTTGAGAAGCAAGTAGCTTGAGAAAAACACAAGAATGTTTCTTTCAGTAGCAGTGAAGTGCAATCTCTTGATTAGCTATGCTGAAACTGTGGTGATGCCAAACCAAAATTCAGGTTGAATCAATTGTCTGAACTGCCCCCACTGCCAGAAGAGGCAGTTCTATGCCCTATCTCCATGCTGATCCACTACCCAGCACAAGCTTTTTATGTGGCTATGCAGAGAATTGGGTCATGTTATTGATGCAGGTAAAAATTCTGGGAAGAAGGTAGCCAAAGGGAAGAACTGCTTAACACAGCACTACTTCAGAGGGAAAAGGTATCTTGGGCCATGGTTTGATTTAGTTAATCCAGCTTTACAACTCCTGGTGCCAGATCAAAAATGATAAACTTCTATGATAAAAAGCACCTATCAAAAGCAGATTAACAGTACAAATTGAATTTGTTTAAAACAGAGCCCAAAATGAAAGAATTTTCTGTACACTGGTGAATTTCATGCTAATTAGACCTCTCTTCT
Source organism: Serinus canaria (assembly GCF_022539315.1). Lineage (NCBI taxonomy): Eukaryota > Metazoa > Chordata > Aves > Passeriformes > Fringillidae > Serinus > Serinus canaria. The sequence continues at coordinate 54,160,349 of NC_066317.1, forward strand.
CTTGCAGTTAGTATAACTGCAGCATAAGAGCAAAAAAGCAGTGTCAACTTTGCATTTTGTGTCTGACCTAATTTAGTTCAAGTGTAATAGTGGCCTCACGTCTCACCCAGATCAGGTTGGTCCTGTTGAGTGACTCAGTGGTACACAAACATCATATTAAAGCTCAGGGACCAGCATCTTCTTTGCACTCTGGTCAACAATTTCAGTACTTAGAACATGTTTCATCTTCATTTGTATGAGGACACAGAGTCTAGGAGTAAAGGCTGATTGTGAAATTTTTACTGTAATCTTGTTCCTTTTGCTCCAATCCACAATTCCATGACTTGCCAGAATCTTTTGTTAGGTTACATTTAAAATTGAGTTACAGTCTGAGTGTTCAGCATTATTCAAGGACATCTTAGGTTAGAGATTTCGTAAGACTCATTTTGGCAGCTGTTACTGACAATATCTAAAACGACGTTTCTGTGTAATAGCAGGTAGTTTGCAGGGTGCCATTTGCCAGTTCTCTTCTCAAAGGATGGGGCACTCTGAGTTCTTGCTTAGTTACCAGAACTTCCTTTGGGTTCTGCAAAGTCTGTCTTAAAATTTTTAAACTACATCCTGCCACTTGTAATTTCATTGTTAGGGAACAGTTATTTTATTATCCTCACACCTACCAGAAGAAAAGAACATACTGAGAATTTCAGCTGTCATTGGCACGAAAGTGTTCGTGCCTGGCTGTCCTGGCTGCAGAGAAATGTGAGAACATGACCTAATTACACTCCGGAAAGGAGTTTCAAGAGTGCCACGAAAACACACATTGTAGGTAGGTGGGATTTGGTGTGTGTGTCTGTGTGATTCGGTTTTTGTATAGGTGAGATAAATTATATTCAAATAACTTTTGGCTATCAAGTGCAAATAACTGGTTACCTCATCTTACGGGGCCAATGTGAGGAAAAATGTTTTTAAGTATTATTTACTTGGCGCTATGAATTTTGAAGCCATTCAGCACCTAGGCAGGGGATTATCTTTCCTCCATAAAGTAAGAACAGCAACAGTCCTCAATGTAAGATTGAAGAACTGGAGTAGGAAGGCAAGAGCCAAGTCATGGAAGCAAAGGAGAGGGAAACCAAAGCGCTTTATCGAGGACAGGTCTCACGGAGAGTCCCAGGGCCCCAGAGAGCTGCAGCAAGCCAAAGCGCCCAGGCTGTGCCCATGAGGGGACGAGCGCCACACAGTCTCCCCCAGCCCGGTGCCCCCGGCTGCGGCCCCCGCCCGGCCCGGCGCATGCGCAGGAGTACGGCAGCCACAGCGGCGCTTGCGCACTGGGGCCGCGGCCCGGCGGGCGCGCTCGGTGCCGCGGGGTCCGGCCCCGGCGGGAGGCGGCGCTGCTGCCGCCGCGCTCGGCCCGACCCGCGCCACACAAAGGCGGCTGCGGCCGCCACGGCTCCCGCCCGCCCGCCGCTCCCTCGGCACCGCATGGCGGCGGCACCGCCCCCGCGGAGCTAGGCCAGGGCGGACCGGAGCCCCCTTCTTCCCTCCCTCCCTCCGGCCTTTCCCGGCCGGCCCGTCCGTCGCCGGGAGGAGCGGAGCAGGGTCCTGCGCGGCCCCGCCATGCTGCCCCCGGGCCGCCGCGCTCTCTGCCGCCCGCCGCGCCGCCGCCGCCGCCCGGCGCGGCTCGTGCCCGCGCTGCTGCTGCTGGCGGTGCTGGGCGGCGGCGGAGCTGCGCTGCCTCCGGGCTGCAAGTACGACGGGCGTCCCAAGAGCGCCGGCAAAGCGGCGGCCGGCGGCCCGGCGGAGGTGAAGGTAGTTTGTAGCAACCTGGAGCTCGCTCAGGTCCTGCCTCCCGAGGCGCTCCCCAACCGCACGGTCACCCTGTGAGTACCGTCCCCGCGTGGGGGGTGGGCGAGCTCGGCGCGACGTGGACGGGGCGGAGGGGGAGTGGGAGCGCCGGTCTGAGGTAAAATGGGGTGAACTGGGGGGGAGTGGGAGCGTAGGTGACTCCCCTCTGCTGCTGGAGAAAGCCCCGGGAGCGGATGTACTTTTCATGTTTTCCGGTAGTTTCCCGGGGTGGTCGTTTTTGAAGGGGGCGAAGTGTCCCGTAACTCACTGGGGGGAGGCACCGTCCCGTGGAGCTCACCCCGCGGAACAGCATCCCCAACTCTCCCTCCTTCATCCCTCAGTAGGCGGGCTGTTTTTCTGCGGAGGCAATTCCTGCTTATCCATATGAATAACAAGTTTCAAACAGGATATGCAACTTAATCCAAAGTAAAAAACATGTTGCCACTTACTTTAGACATAAGTGTGCACGTGTAAAGAGAGGCTTTGCAAGTTGTTTTCCTTCCTGGGACATGATTCTAGCAAAGAAGTTCATAGAATGGTTTGGAATGGAAGGGAGAATCTCCATCCTCTGGCATGGGTAAGATCGCTGAGCTCTGGATCTCACCAGTGAGTGGTCCCAGGAGTGAAACCCTTTCCCTTTCTTTAGAGAGGCTTATTGTGCCTGTGCTGCCATGGAAAGACTCAAGAGCAACCAAGTTGCGTGCAAGAAAGTCAGGGAAAAGTATATATTTTAAAATATTTATGTACTTAACTGGAAATCGCAGGTTTGAAAGATCTACCGGTAACCTGACATTTAAAAAGTACAGAATGTGCTGTCTAGAGAACAACAACCTGGTGCTTTTGTGAACACTGACAGCACTGAAACACCAAGGAATGGTGTTCTTCTAGAAGTCTTAGTGAGGTGTGTACTCAGCAGATGCATGGGCCTAGACCTGTGAGAAAAGGGAAAGCAAAAAATGGGAGCTAAATAAGGCTAAAGTAGTTGTTCTTATTTGAATGTCTGTAAGGGTTCAGACAATATTTCTAAATTACTTGTGAGAAATGATTATAGATGTTCCTACTTGAAGTTTCTGAAGTAGAAAACAAGGCAAAAAGTAGAAGTGACAGTAGTTTGATCAGCAAATCTCTTTTAGTCTTTGTTAGCCTCAAATGCTTTGCAGCTGATTAAATGTTATGAGTATGGTATTATCTATAATAATTTTGATATAAGTAGATGTTAGTATGGTTGATATGCTGAAGTTCACTGTGGGGTTCTTTTGGTTCAAAAAACTTGAATCACAGCTATGATTGCTGGGAAAGACAAACAGATACCAAACACAGTAGCCTTGCTGTGAGTGGATCTTTGTTCATTATTGTACTGACAGAAGAATTTGGAAGAATGGTTCATCTTTCATCTTGATTTTCATACTCCTTCAATATCTGGAGCATATCTTCATACACTAATTAGTAGCTTTCAATTAACCAGCCTTTGAAGTTCATAACAACTTCTGAAATATGTTTCTGATTTGAACTTTTTAGTAGACATAGCAAGAAACAATGTCATTTTTTCATTGTTATTTTTAGGAAATATCATAACTGTGTTGATACAATTTAATGAACATACACTTCAAAATTTTGCTTAAATATAAAGCAAGGATTATTAAACCAATTACCTTTTTCCCCCAAACCTAGCTGTTGTGCTCAGGTTCAGAATCTTGCATGTTTGTTGACTCTTGAAGCATGGCTTTCCATTCTCAGGTTTTGTTTTGTTGTGGTTTTTTTTGTTTTGTTTGTTTGTTTTAATTATTATTACCAAGTCCATGTTAACCTAGATTGAAAGTGTTGATGATGTGTAGGTTTTGTCACCAAATGCCACTTCTCTAACATGTTGATTAGTAGTGCCTGGATTAATTGTTACCTAATCTTTTGCCAAAAATGATGTTTTTTTTCCCCAAGCTGATACTCAAAATTGCAGCACTTGGTGAACAGTTGTCTGATTAGAGTCAAACTGCCCTGAGTTATCTTGATTTTTGTGGGATTCATCTATTAAGTACTACTTCTATTAGATCTTTTTGGATTATTGGATCACTGCAGAGATATGTAGCTGAAAATAGATCACTTTTGTGTAAATCAGCTGCATTTTAATTCAGTTAATTTTCTTTTATATTGACTCTATTTTGCACAAACCAGTTTTAAATACAATGACCTATATAGCTTTATATAACAACTTCTTTTTTTGAATGAGTTAGGAATGATGCAAATGAAGTGATTATATGCATTGTGGAAATACTGATTTCTTCCTTATCATTGTTCAAGTTCTTAGATTTTCAGGAGATTAGCTACTGTGCCTTTAGCTTTTACCATCTCTTTTTTTCCCAGTGAAATACTTTTGAGGACAATAGTCTGTAGAAAGTGAGAAAATAAGTGAGAAATAGTGGAAATTAGGATAAGCGAGTAGCATCTGAGGATGCTGGCCAGGTTCCTTCATTCTTCAACACCATTGTAATTAGTGGTTAATGATGATACAAGTTGGGCGAGGTCACGTAATTTTTTGTTTGCCACAAAATGTGTTATTGACCCAGTAATTTAGGTCAGTATGATGAGAATCTTCAGGCAATTCAGAAAAAACATCCTAATTTAATTTCAACTGGTAAGAGATAAAGTAAGTTTGTTTCATGAATGCGGAAGAAAAGCAGACATGGTTGTTTCATGATTGAGGAAGAAAAGCAGATGCGGGAAGAGGACTATTAAAGTATGGAAATGTGTTTATGGGAGAGTAAGTGATGTGTAGGATTTCTGGTAGTACTGTAAATTGGTTTTCCTTTACAATCCAGGTTGAACTAGCTGTTGCTTTATGGGGCTCTTAGGTCAAATTCCAAGGTGAATTCAAATTCATTTATTGTTAAGGAAGAGACTTTTTTCTTAGCATTATATAATAACAGCTGATTTGGATGCAAATGAAGGGTGTATCTACACGAACACCATCAATTGCTTTGACATTTGTAGGTTAAGCAGACAGATAAGATGCTTTTGGTTTGAATATACCAAAACAGGGTGAATGTAACTGTAGTTTGTCTGCCATGCTCTTTATTTCAGTAGGCACTGAAGCCATTGCCATGATGCACATTTAAGTGAGGAATGCCCTTGTAATAGAAGCCTGAGATAAAATATCTGTTGCTGTTGTGTTTCTTGGTGCACATTCAAATCATGATGTTGGATACTTGTTTGAGCTTACTGGCTATTAGCCATTACGTTGTTTTTTGGGAGAGAATGTGTAAGTCCACTGAAAACAAGGCCGTAAAACTTATTTTTTGCGAATATTGTTTACCTGTTACATATGTTATCAGAGCAGGAATCTAAATAAACAAAGAAAAAGCATATGTACTCAGTAAAGAAGTGCATTCTTGGATCAGGAGGCTTACTGCTCTGCAAACAACTTTGTGTAAGCACATATCCTCATAGGAACATAGGAGTATCAGTGTTTGCACTTAAAAAAAAGTGTTAGGATTTACAAGCCAGAGCATTTGCCTGGGTTGATGTTCGGAGCTTTTCAAAGATATGTTTAACTGGATTGCTGTTAAGAAACATCTTAAAAAGTTACAGCTTTCATCCAGCTCCTAAATAAAATCACATCAAACTATGTCCATTAAGAAGCTCATATGCATACTTACTTGGACTTCCAAATATCTGTGCAATTTTTCTATTTATGACATAAATATAAATTTCAGAAGTTTCAAAGCAAAATGTCACTGATATTGCAAGAAGCCATTTTTATTGCACTGTTATTACATTGTGTCTGAGTCATGCAATTTTAATATCCTCTGTGGAAGTTTGTCTCTTTTAAAGTGCATTTCTGTTTACTAGCTTGATGTTACTCTTGATAGTTGTTGGTTTGGGTTTGGGGTTTTTTTTGTTTGTTTTTTTGTTGGAATAGTCAGTTTTAGACTGATGAAGTGCTCAGTACTAATAATTTGGGCAGTGATAACATTTTTGAAGGTACAAGGTACTAATAATCCCCATTAAAACTTTAGAACTTAACATTTTCTTTGACCAGTGGATACACAGGCTCTGCAAAATGCATCTTAGGAATACAAGGCAGTACAGAGATAGTACTTGAGAACTGTAGCCACAATGTACTAATTCACAAGTACATGTACATGCCTCTTTATCAGTGACATCTGACTCCTAAAAATCCTTAGTGTGTAATTTAATGATAGGCTTGTGTTCATACTTCTGTCAGATTTTGTGTGTCTTTTACCTTGTTGAGAAGAGAACCAATTTCGTGCTTTTCTGTATGTACTTTTCCAACATGGAGTCATTGCTGTGAGCTTGTTATAGGAGATTGAGTACATGTAATATTTTCTTATTATGTACACTTTTGTGTGTGTTTGAGTATTGCAAGAAAATTCTGATGTCACAATTTGAACAGTTTTCTTCTAAATTGCAATATTTAGTTCTATCGGAAAAATTATTCAGCTTTGGAAGACATCATGTTGCATGGTTTATGTGTCCACTGGGATACACTGTCAAGATTGAATAGTGTTTTCCTATTTCATGAAGTGCTGCAGTAATGACTTTAACATACATGGTGGTTTTGTAACTGGCAATAGTCTTCATACAGTCTTGTATTCATATTTCTGTTTAATAAAAAAAAAAATACTCTTTTGTATTAGCATTTTTAAATTATTTTATGTGCCTTTCTCAATGAGATTATTTTACTTTTGATTAAACACGTGAGATAATTAGAAATATGGCTTCTGTACCACAGATAGAACTGTAGCACTTGTTACAAGCCTGGGGCTCAGGTTTTGCATCAGAGCTATGTATCGGTTACTGTTGAGTTAAAATAAGGGAGAAGGACAGAGCTAAGTTCTGCATAATTCTGGAGAGTAAATTTAAGTTTTTGTAGTGGAACATTTTTTTTAGTTCTCAGATTTACATATTAATGTAAAATTGCCCAAACCTTTGTTATTAAGTAGATACCCATTTAAGCAATGCTCTTCCTGTGTTCAGGAGAGCCCTTCAATTAGCCCTGAAGTGACTATTAAATGTTGAATGTGTTATGCTATTTCTAGCCTCAAGAAGACAGATTTGAATCTTCATAATTAATACTTTTTTATTTTATTGTTGTCTTTTATTGATCGGTAGTATTCCTGGGTTTGCTTCAGAACTGCAAAATACTGAAATTTTTGTTTTTATTTAATGCCAAGAGTAAAATAATTGAACTAGAATTTGTGCTGCAGTGATGAAGAACGAATAAATTCTTATGTCTCTATGCTTGTAGTTTGCTCATGTTTCAGAGGTTATTTTTGTAATTTAAAACAACTATGGAGCTGCAAGTTTAGATTTTTCAGAATTTTATGGTTCCCATATGTACTTTGCATGCGCCAGATATGTTGCAGGTTCATGGATTTGTCATTACTGCCTTATATAGTCTATCTTCACCATTACAGTCTACAATTTTTGAATCTGCTCTGTTTAAATGCATTTTTTGTACTGCTAGTTAATCCATGAAGATTAAAAACAGTTGAGCATTTATTTTCACCAGTGATAATAAACTGTTTAAGAGCGTCACATAAAGTATGTTTTTTGCGGGTTTTGCTTTCTGTAGTTAGATAAATAATGAATTAAATTTATTTTTAAAAATTATATAATCTATTAAATGTCTCTAGTTTTTACCTAGTAAATAGCTGAGAATTTAATTTTCCCCATGTATTCACTGTTTGGGTGTTAAGCAATGAAAACTGCAATGCATTGTTGCTCTAGAGTGCTAGAGATCATATCCAGTACTAATTACTGTTTACGTGGATCATGTGTTGTGGCTGAGGATTGCTGTGTTGTGGCCGATCCTTGTGCACTGCTGCAGGGCATGTCCAGTGGTGGCTGTCCCACAGATTTCCAGGCTGCCCTGGGGCCAGGCAGATGCCAGGGCACTGCAGTGCAGAGCTTTTGGGTCCCCAGGGAGCAGACTACCTACTTTGGTTGTGTGTTTGATCCAAGCTGGTCAGCCAGTTTTGGCTGGGCTGCAGTGTTTTCACTTCTGGAGTAGGACATGACCTTTTTGGTAAGACAGACCAAAAGCTTTTTGAGGGGAGGGAAGAAACCCAAACAGAACAGATTCAGACTGATTAAAGATGTTTAAGAAATAGGTAGCTTAATTCCACAGTTCTTTCTGCACTGGACAGTGTGTTCTAGGATTCATCCAGACTCCAGGTGGCTGAGGGTGTGCTGTCTTCAGGTCTTTTGTCTAAAAGTACAATCTGTGCCCTCTGCTACGTCACTTCAGTCTAGGGAAAGAAGGTGCTTTGAGGTAGGGGGAGGGAGGTTAGAGTCTAGAGTGAATAAATGCAGAAGGATTGGATTTAAGAGGTGGAGGCTGTTGCTGGGAGTTGGGATGGACGTGTGGGTTTCTTTGAATTGATATGTTAGTTATGGAGCTGGGAAACCAGAAAACTTCAGAGAGAATGAAGGCAGAGCAAATAAGGTACTGAAGGCCGAGTGTAAACTGGCTTGATGTGGGATCAGCAACATTCTTGGAAATTCAGCAGCTACCCCTGAAGTCACTAGACATGACTGACATCTCTATGCCAGTAAGAAGAGATGGGTCACATGAGGAATGGTAGTGGTATAACACAGTCCAGGAAAGTTCCTCTGGTGCTGTCCACATGATGTGCTGTTTCCACCTGAGCTGTTTCTGTCAGATACAAGAGCTCCTTATTAGCTTTCCCATGTTGTTGTAGAGTATGTTTTACCTTGAAACTGAGCACCAGGCAGAGTTTTTGCAAGTTATGCTTAGGTTTCTATAAGTGTCCTGTCAGACATTCCGGACAACTTATTCCTATACTCGGACTGTTGTTTCAGGATAACAGCCTCTGGTGTTAGTAGGAATTTTAAGCAATTTAATTTGTGTGCTGATTGACTCATTGATGTTTCTAAGGGTTGCAGTGACCTGACTTACTGCTGTGAGCTGCAGATCCCCTTCAACCTTCTCTTCGTGCGTCTGACACAGGATGATAAGATGCAAGGGCTGAGGAGAGAAGATCTCTCACTCTGTGTAGGGAATGTTGCCTCAGCATCCCGCTGTCGGTAAAACCATAGCCTAAACTGGAGCTGGTGTGTTCATACCTTCGCCTCCCAGTCTGTCGCTGTGTGGATGTTGGTGGGTTTTTTCCCTCCCCTCCCTGGCTGCAGTACTAGTATTTGTCTGGCTCCATGCCTAGTCAGTTCAGGGAGCTAAGCTATCCAAAAACTGTTTACTTCTGTAGGATTAGGATATAAATTTTTGTAAATGTATCTTTGTGTGCCAGCAGCTGACAGGAAGTGCTTGTTAACATGTCTAGACAAAGCACTTTCATAGAGAGCAGGTACACCTGGTAGGAAATGTGAATACATGTGAGACTGGGTGTGACACTCTATGTTCTAATTAGTACTACTGTGATATGACACAGAAAATTTATTAATTTATTTGCCATAGCAGCTAAAGTTAGAAGTGGCTGGCAGGGCATCCATGTGTGGTATTTTGTGCGAAGCAAATTATTCTTGCATATATGGATGGATTTTTTTGGGGTCAGGTGAATTTGCACTGAACTGCAAATCAGTGGTAGTCCTAAAAGGTATACAGCTGGTGGCTAAGTGGGAAAATCAGGAGGGAGCAGAAGTTAGTAAACCAAGACAGTTATTACAGAAAAAGTTGATAATGATATCTTAGCATAATGCAGGTACTACAGATCTAACCAGTGGGGAGAAAACTTGGAGGAAGCTTTCTAGAATGAAGTGGTCACAAGGGTAAGACTTCCAGTGCTTTCTATTTGCTTTAGAAATGGCAACACAGAGTTAATGTTGTTAGAAATAGGGTGTAGCTGTGCCCTCTGAATTTTCTCCTTGGTAGGCTTTTGAACCTGGCATGAATACAAGAAAGAAAGGAAAATTTAGTTGGTAAATTTGTAATTTTCCAAGAATTCATTTTGAAATTGGTATGATTTTCAGCAACGCTGCTGCTCATTCTTGCATTCTGTTTTGCCCCTCTGTTCAGTCCTTTCCTAAGGTGATTTTTATTTGGTACTTTTACATAGAGAACTTGATGTGTTGCTCCAGTGATTGACACTGTATTTCACTAGAAATAATTTCTGTCCTTAAGAACAGTTTGTTTTTAATGAAAAGCAATAAATAAAGCATGTAGCTACATACTGAATATCAAGAAAAAAATTCTTTAATGGCACTGCATAGTGAGCATCTCTACTTGAACAATCCAGGGATTCTGTAGGAAAAATAAAGATTCCTCATTTAATTATATAAATTTAGCACATTACCAGTTAAAAATGGAGCAGTATAAGTAGACACAGTTTTAATTCTGTAATTTCATTACTTCTGAGAGGTTTAGTTTACAATTTTAATATAGTTTAATATGCATAATAATGAAATATTGCAGGAAATCTTTTATCTGTTGAAAACTTCTATTTTGCAAATGTTTCATTGCTAAGCTTCCTTAATTATAATGTTTTTGTTGAATTGGAAAATACTGTTTCCTTTTGTTAGAGTTTTGGAATTATTAATAGGTCTTTCTCTGTATAAAGCTTATGGAGTGCTTTCATTTCAGAGTTACTATTAAGCAAGTACTGTTTGTGTTCAGTCCAGTCTAGGTTTCAAGGTTTCTTTTGCTTTGATACCAGTAACTCACTAGAAGGCAAAATACTGACTGCTGAAAAATACTGGGTTTATATCCTTGTTAAGTCACAGTTTCTGCAGGATAAACTTTAAGAAATGTGTTTATTTTTCCATGTTCACGGCTTTCAGGAGAAAGCATTTTTCTTGGTTGTGTACAGATGGTTATTTTAGTCTGACTCTTGGTGGTGGCCACTTTCCCAGTTCTTAGAGTATGCAGTCACCATGAATTGATCTGATTTATTATCTATTTCCTGGCTCTCCATTTGAGTCTTTTAAAATGCGTTTTGGAAGCTACTTCACTGTTCAGCAAACAGTTACACTTCATACAGGCCTCATACAGGCTTCTTGGTGGTCATTTTGACTATTTGTAATAGTGTTAATGGATGTGTGTGTGTTTTAATAATATTCTCTGGACAACACAATATTCATTTGTGATGTTAGGAGATGCATTCTAAATTACTGTTTAATTGACTGTTGTCTTACTGATAGTTGTTTTATAGCTGACAAGCCAAAATCGTTTCTCAGAACAAAACTTTTTCTACTCAGTGCATTCTAATGGTAGAAATGGATCCAGCCATGATTTTATTCCCTCTCTGTATGAGAAAGAAAGTTAGTACATCATCTTTGGTACTTATTGCTAGAATTCCTCACAGTATAAAGAACAGGCTTTGGGTTTGACTGCATTTATGTTTTGCCTCCTGAGCATCTACTGATAAAGGTCTCACCAATAAGTTAATAGTCATAATTGAGTTTCTTCACAGTTTTGCTCAAGTTGTCTGCCAGTTTATGGAATAAAATGGAAAATAGGCTTTTGATCCAAGCTATATTCAACAAAGAAACATTTCAGCAATGTTCTTGGAATAGGTGAAAAGCTGGGGAGAGTTGAGGGGGTTTGAAGGGTTTGGTACGTTTCTTTTTTTGAGGTACATGGTTTCAGATTACCTCTTGGTCTCTCAGATCTTCTGCTCAGAGGAAGAGGGAAATGCTTTCTTGTAAGGTGACTTGAGATGTCCATAATTCTTTCTGGAGCCTATTTTTCAGCTGCTTGTTCTTCCAGGTATTTTTAGTGTTAATTCCCATGGCCATGGTTTTTTAACACAGGAACTATCACTGCCTGCGTTAGTTTCACTTTTTTTTTTCTGATATACAAATGTTGGACAAGGAAAATGCATTTGTTTCAACCAGGCAGAAGAAAAGAAAACAAAAATCTCATATGGAGCTCATTGGAAATATGGAGCAACAGTGATGTTGGGCTGTGGAAACCCCTTTGTGAATCTTCAGTGACATCATTTGTGTTTCAAAGTCATTTGTTAAAGAGTTGAATGAGATGGGGATGAGTGCAGCTCTCATCTCAATGGTAGCTCTCTACTGTTTTTTCTTTAGATTTCTTAATGATGGAAAAGTTAGCATATTTTCAGAATTACTTGCCTCTTTGGAAAAATTATGGTCTTAAACTAGTAACTTAGAATTATTATTGATCACAAATAATATCCTCTGCCTAAGTGGTACATAATAGTCCATCATTTCATTGTACATTAATGCACAGAAACTGAAAGTGACTATAAAACATCTACTTTGAGGTGGATGCTTTATTGCATTTTGTCCTCTTGTGCCACATCTCTTAATACTTCAAATAAAGTATGGACTATATATTAATAGCAAGTTTTAAACTGCATTTTTTTAAGATTACACAACATTTTTGGGTGATGAAAGTGTTTTAAGTTATATGGAGTGTTGTAAAACCTATCATTTATTGTACTAAACCTTTATGGTTGAACAACTAACAGCCTCTGCAGAGAAAATACTCAATCAGTCTGACTGTAATTTGTAAATCACACTCAAGAGAGAAATTTACCTTGAACCCAGATATTCAAAGGCATTTACGTTAGACCTGTTATTTTATAGGCAATGTCAGCAGACTTTTTTTTTTTTCTCTACAGAACTGTTATTTTTATTTAGTTTAAATTTAGTTCAGTCAGTTATAGCTACTTTTGAAGTGGTTCCAGCTCCATTTTTGAACACCTTATTTTTCTGGAAAAAACACAGGTATACCAATAAATCCTTAGATGAAGTAAATTGGAACTAAGATACAATTTAATTTCTATGCTACCAAGGATTGCAGTTTGCTTGCTTCTGTTGACTTAAATCAATGTTTGCTTGTGAACATCATGGGGTTTTTTTCCTTAATTTCTCCTGAAGTGTGGAATTGGTATGCATTTTTTTCTTGCTGCTGCTGTTATGCCTTATGTTGAGTTTGCATTAACTATTAATGATTTTTTATAAGCTCCTTCCTTTACTACTTTATATATTATTACTATTTTTCTTCATGCATACATTTCTGAAACCAGGAAAGATGTTGAAGTAGAGGTGTACTTTATTTGGTTTTCTGGTGAATGTATCCAGTACCTGCCATTTTTACAAGTTATAACTTATTATTTAGGCTGAAACCTTTTTCTCTTTGGATAGAAGGGGAACTACTTTCAAAGGCTGTAGGATGTGTAATTTTAATGGTTCAGGTTAAATTTTACTAGTTTTGTGGGCATTCCAATTTGTGGAAGATTATTATTATTATTACCACCAAACTTGCACTCTTGCAAATGTATATAGTGGTTTTGTGTTAAATGTTGTGCCATTCTTGATGGAAAGAGTGATTGAAATACACGTACATTTTTTAAGAGTACCTGTGCTTCCTTGGTTTCTACGCATCTTTTTAAAAAACCGGCACTGTTTCTTTTGTTCATTTAGTTTGTCACAGCTGCAGGCGAGGGAAAATTTTCCTTACTTTCTTCCTGTGAGGTAGCTTAATGTATTGGACTACAAAACTATGTTTTTACAAAAGCTAATGCTCTTCACTGACACTCTAGTAGGTGTTACAGGCATTATAGCAACGCAACAGCAATTTATCAGTATACATGTAAGTATTTTTTCCCCTTCTTCCTTTCCACCATTCCTGTGATCAGTCTTCACCTGGTATTATCTGACTGTGTAGGATACTATGTTGATCTTGTGTAGTTGACATATAAATCAATTTCCTGGGAGTTGCCCTGGATAAATGTGTAGTTTAACATTTGCTGCTTGTGGAGTAGTGGGCACCAGGGATAGGTTGAGATGAGCTGCAGAAATACATGTTATGATTGGAAGGTGAGAAGAAGGAATGGGATCTCCTCATTTTAGCATCAGAACATGTTACCTTTGTTGAATGATTGAAGATTAACTTCAAGAATTTTCAAACCTTCTTACCATCAGGCTGGAAATGAAAGGATTTTCAAACCATTTGTTCAGCTGTCTTGACTTTGTGTTTGTGAGATGAGAGACAGAGATTGAGTCAGAGCTAGATTTTTTGACAAAAAATGCCTGCTCTGTGTTTGTCTAAACTATAGAGACTTGAGGTAATCTTTGAGAAACCTGCAGAAGAAAACTACGTAATATAATATACAGTTGTGTCAAAATGATGCTTTTTTCATAGATTGCTGTATCTCATTTTTATCAAATTCATTGTGTTTTGAAGTATTAATCCTTGTCATTACATAGTAAATTTTATGCACTGGAGGAAAGAGTGGGATGTGTGTGTGTGTTTGGTTTATGGCTGTTTTAAAAGACATCTGAAAGATGTAGTGGACTTGGAAAGAAATCTCATAGTGTGGCACCTTTAGGTGCAGAAGTAGTTCTCCAGCCTGAAGATGTAATTGGTGTAAGTGAAGAAATGAGGGGACATGTTGGATGTGAAGGTTGCATTTGACAGAGGATCTGTCTGAAATTGAAGTGACTGTAGCAGAAGTTGTGGAACAATCTGACAGTGAATAAATTTCCAGGACAAGATGGTGTGACTGAAGAGCTTTTAGAAGAACTTGGGGATGAAATTTCTGAAATCTTGCTTAGAATAAACATGATTTTTGAGGACTGGAGGATAGCAAATGCTCATTTTTAGAAGTTCATCACCATTTGCATGGTTCCAAGTCTGATGTTTGTGTTGAAAAATCATTAGAACTTACAATAAATATATTGGACACCTGGATAAAGATAAATGTACCATGGGAAATTTACATCATCTGTAATGAGACGCTCTTCCCCACAGTCCTTTGGAGTTCTTCAGAGTCAGCAAAATATTTACAAGGTTGATCCAGTTGTTATAATGAAACATGCTTTTCTAAAAGGTGTGTCTGTCCCTTGCCAAAGGCATTTGATGAAAAAAGTATGTCAGTCTTAAATGGAGGATCATCAGATGAGCAGCTGACTTGCTAAAGGATAAGAAGAGGGTGTGGAAGTAAATCCTTCTCAGTGGAGTGGAGTCATGGAGAACTGTAATGCACAACTTATTTCCTAATGACCTGTAAAACAGTGTGAGTAAGGGGTTGACATAGTTGAGTGAGTTGATTGATGTAATAAGGATGAGGATAAAGTGAAGAATTTTGGAAGAAGTTTGTGAAAGTAATTGGGCAATAAAATGGCAGCAGCAGCACACTATAAAAAATTTAAAAATTTATTGGGGACAAAACCACTGCTATCTTGTATAAGATAATGGGCATTGAGATGACTAGAAATCTTAGATTCTTAGCACAAGTGATAAAGGCAGATTATATGTTAGGAATTGCTAGGGAAATTATAGGAAACAGAATGTCATTATTCCAGTATGTAGATTTGTAACTTGTCTGTGTGTTGTGTACTATTTCCGGTCTGGTGGTTTTACCTCACAACTTTTTTAGTGTAATAAAGCTGGAAAGAACTCAGAAATTGTTAAGGTGGCACAAATGGCTTTTGTGTAAAGAATAATTAAGTAAAACATGGATTTTACAAATAGAAAAAAAGACATCTAGTTTTGTACATAATTGCACATAGTAAAAAGAGGGTAAGTGGATTGATTACTGTGTGTTTCACTTTTTAGAAGTGGGGAACATTAAATAAAGCTGGCAGGAGGTGTTTTCAAAACAAAAGTGAAATTAAGTATTTTTTATGGATTGGAGAGTTGTACTGCGAATCCTTTTGTAAGGAGTATTGCATATGCCAAAATTTGACATGATTCAAAAGGAAAATGGGCTGGTTTGGTTTGGTTTTTTGTCCAACAGAGACCTATGTGGTTGTATAGAAAGCAGGTCCTTCTAAGTAAGGAAGTATCAGCCATACAAAGAATTTCCTACCTTGAGGATAATTAGCATCTGCTGTGATCTGTGCAGATGGCTGTGGTTGGAGGATGGAGTGCTTGGCAAGATAGGCCTGATCCAGTTATTTCAAAGGAAGAAGGAATTTGTGGTTGTGTTGTCCTTTAGGAGAAGAAAGGATAGATGAGTGCTTGCTGAGCTTATTTGCAGATGTTTTAAGAAGATTGCATTGAGGAATAGGATGAATGTGTGAAGGATGGCTGGGAAAGGTAGTACAGTCTGGATGAAGTGCATTTGTGTATGTGGCTAGAAAGGGGAGCAGAGGAAGTGGGAAGCAGGCAAGATGCTGCTTGGTTAGGAAAACCAAAATGGGTACAGAAGACAAAAATGTAGAATGTACTGATTTGTTCTTTAATACTTAATTTCTACTACACCACTTCTGGGTCTTATTCGAATAATCTTAGATGGGTGTTCTTCCTTTCAGATGTTATATATGTAAGCTTGCATGGTACTTAAAACAGATGACCCACAAAACTTTTTTTCTTTTTCTCCTTCATAATATTTAAGCAGTGCTGTTGTGTACACCTCAAGAAAATGAGCTAGGCATTGTAGTTTGATACAGGCTGTTAAACAAAAAGAGTTACAAAATAAGTATAAGCTGTAGCAAAAAATTTGTTACCAAACTTATAATACATTGTTCTCAATTGGTTTTGTTTACAGGATTTTGAGTAACAATAAAATAACAGAGTTGAAGAATGGTTCCTTCTCTGGATTACACCTTCTTGAAAGATTGTAAGTACTTCTTGAAAAGCTATTTTCAAGACTTACTTAAAAATCAAGTTATATACTGTTTGTTTCATTACTTCTGAGAACAGGCTGTCTTAAATAAGGGATCTATTCTTCATTTTGATGTATTTTTTGTGATTGAAGAGTTAACATAGCTAAGTGTTCTCTTAATATGAATTAATGAATTATTCAATAGTATAAATAACAACAGCAAAAAAGGGATAATCTCACCTGCAGGTGAGAGGGCAGTTTCAGTGGGAATGTTACTAGAATGCTATGATGGCTGGATTTGCTTTGTTCGTTATTTCATTATGCAAACAATGTGTTGTAGAGAAAATTACTTCTTTAATTTCTTAAGTGTCAAACTGTTTATTGAACAGTTACAAAGTATATTTGCAGGAGAAGCATATGTATTAGAGCTCCTAAGAGAGACTGGATTTATTAAAGATTTGTTGTTGACAATTATTTTGAGTTTTACTGCTTACTTCAGAGCTTTGGTATATGCCAAAGGTACAGGGGGATGGGAGTGAATCTGATGGGAGTAACTTCTTGGCTATCTTTTGCTTCCTGTTTTCACTTTCCTTACAGATGATACATTGCCTATGAGATAAGAAGGAACATTGTAGCTTCTCTTACAGTCAGCCTTTTTCCAGCTGGTAGAAGGTCAGGATTGGCAGGTTGATCTACCTGGGAGCAAGCATAAACTTTAGAGATAAGGATTTTTCTAGGCCATTTGACTGGGAAAGTAGCCAGTTTCATAATCATCTCACAGCATCTAGGAAGAGTTCCAAACGACTTTTGGCTTCAGGGAGTTAAAAGTATTTTATTCTTCCTCTAAAACTCGAAAGCTCCAATCCCAGTCACCTGACCTAAATAAATTCAAACACTTCTACCATTCCCTCTCCCACAAACCAGAAGAAACATCTTTTCACTGCCAGATGAGCTTTAGTGTAGAAGTAAATTGCTGTGCCAAAGAAGCAAGGTTATCAGCAGTGATGGCATTTGATTAGGTAATAAAGGCATCTGCTGATGGTTGTTATTTGTTGAAACCCATTACAATTTTCAGACAGGAAATACTTGCAACTCTAGTTAGTTTGAGATAATGATGTAAGTTTTTTTAATGAATCCAAATCCTAATTTTCTTTAAAATCATAAGAATGCAGCATTCTTCCATTTAACTATTTAACTCCTGTCATTTGTAAGGGTTTTTTCTGTTATTTTAGTATCTTCTTTCATGAAAAGGAAAAGGCTGGCATCAAGTTTTGAGCATTTGAAGTGAACTGGGATAGCAGTGTTTTAGAGGGTATGGTAATCTCATCAGAATCAGAACATTCTTTATTGTGCACTGTTTTAGGAGTTAATGCATCAACCAAAGATTAATGATGTCCAGGTGTCTTCATTATAAGTGGAGGGATAACAAGTGTGCTACACTAATTATAAATGATAATATTTTCTTTTTTTTTCTTCCTTTTGTACATGCAAGACTTGTTTAAAAGGCATAGATATTTAGCCACAGTAAATTTTTCCTCTTTAAATGTTTCGTGACCTTGGACAGAAACTACTATTGTAATTAAAATAGTTTTTCAGACTTAAATAGATAATCAATAGTAAAAGGAAAAACAGTCACAGAAAGTGACATTAACTATTTAGGACATTCACATTATGTTAAGTAGTTTCAAATTATTTTCCTGATGTTCATTGTGATAACTTGCATGCCTTGAAAATTGCATTTTTTGACATTTTCTTGCTTATTTTTATTTTGTCTTACTTCTCCTACTTTCCCTTGTTTCCTTATGAGTGTTTTGTGGTTGGTAAATAAGTTCCTTTCCCCGCATTTAATTTAAGAGATGTCATGGAGATAACAGAAATAAATTCTCAGTATTTAAATAGTTAATTCAGACAGATTGTCTGATTGTCACTTTACTGCTTACTAGGGGAGATACTCTGTATGCATTTCATGTTTCTTTGTTCATTCCTTGGGATGTTACACTTGATAGGAAAAACATTTGCCACTTCACTGTAGTGGTTTTCAGGTAGAGATTATAGATGTGTTGATATGAGCCAGCAGTGAGCCCTGGTGGCCAAGAAGGCCAAGGGCATCCTGGCCTGGATCAGGAATAGTGTGGCCAGCAGGAGCAGAGAGGTCATTCTCCTTCTGCACTCAGCACTGGGAGGTCACACCTGGAGTGCTGTGTCCAGTTCTGGGCCCTCAGTTTGGGAAGGACACTGAGGTACTCGAGCACATCCAGAGGAGGCAGCGAGGCTGGTGAGGGGCTGGGAACACAAACCCTGTGAGGAATGGCTGAGGGAGCTGGGGGTGTTTAGCCTGGAGAAAAGGAGACTCAGGGGTGCCCTTATCACTCTCTACAACTTCTTGAAAGGTGGTTGTGGTCAGGTGGGGGTTGGTCCTTTTCTCCAAGCAGCAACTGACAGAACAAGAGGACAGTCTCAAGCTGCACCAGGGGAAGTTTAGGTTGGATATTAGGAAAAACTTTTTTACAGAAATAGTGATAAAGTATTGGAATGGTCTGCCCGGGGAGGTGGTGGAGTCACCATCCCTGGATGTGTTTAAAAAAAGACTGGGTGTGGCACTTGGTGCTGTGGTTTAGTTGAAGTGTTGGGCCTGGGTTGGACTTGATGATCTTGAAGGTCTCTTCCAACCTAGTGATTCTGTGATATATTTAAATAAAGCCTTTAGAACTATAAATCAGAGGACTATGTCAGGAACATGTATCTGCATAATAATTGATTGAATTTTAATCGATACTGACAACTTTATAATTCATCTATTAACATACTAACCTTTTTTCTCCTGTTCAGTTGTTGAAAGTTTTAATGAAAATGTGGATATTTTTAAATAGTTTCTGTCATTGTATTAATTTTTCTGGTAAATTTGGGAACATGGTATTTGTAGCTGGCAACTTGTTGCACTTCAGGTTATCATTTTACTCAAACATGTTATCACTTGACCTTGTCCACTTCAGATAATTCTTCTGTGTTACTATTGAAAGGGATATAGTTTTGGGGCATACAAGCAACAAATAAAACAATGAGCAAGTGCATTAAAAATGGTGGCCCCAGGTAGACATAATAAGTCATAGTTTTAGGAAATAATAATATTTACAGATGTGTTAATTTATGATAATGTGAATTTGCTAATGCATTATTTTGTAAAGAGGGTGATAAATTTACCAAAAAAGAAGTTTAATTTTACTGGAAAGTGAAATGTATGTTGATTAGAGTAGAAAATGACTATGCTTTGTCTACATCTATTCTTACAGGAAAAAAGTATGCAAATAAGAGAACCAGGTCAAAAACTTTAACAAATGTCTTAAGTGGTAATAAAAGTGTCTGTACAAAAAGATGTTAAGTATTTAAATCTCCATTTTATTTTCATATTAATTTGAAATTCAACAAAGGCAAGTGCAAAGCATCCTGCACCAGGGGAA
Organism: Serinus canaria; assembly: GCF_022539315.1. Classification (NCBI taxonomy): domain Eukaryota; kingdom Metazoa; phylum Chordata; class Aves; order Passeriformes; family Fringillidae; genus Serinus; species Serinus canaria. The sequence continues at coordinate 54,180,144 of NC_066317.1, forward strand.
GAGGAGCCCCAAGCACCAGCACAGGCTGGCACTGACCTGCTGCAAAGCAGCTCTGCAGAGAAAGACCTGGGGTTCCTAGTTGACAACAAGATGTCCATAGATCAGCAGTGGTCAGGAGGACCAATGGTACCCTGGGGTGCATTGGGGAAAGCATTGCCAACAGGTTGAGGGAGGTGATCTTGCCCCTCTATTCAGCCTTAGTGAAGCTCATCTGAAGTTCTGTGTCCAGTTCTGGGCTCCTCAGTACAAGAGAGACATGGAGCTCCTGGAACAGGCCCAGAGGAGGGTGACAAGGATGATGAAGGGACTGGAACATCTCTGTTACGAGCACAGGCTGAGGAAGCTGGTCCACTTCAGCCTCCAGAAGAAACAAATGGGAGGGGAGCTCATCAATGTCTGTCAGTACCTGAAGGGAGGGTGGCAGGAGGATGGAGCCAGGCTCTGCTCAATGGTGCCAAGCAGTAGGATGAGATGCAACAGTCAGAAACCGATGCACAGAAGTTCCACATGAACATGAGGAAGAACTTCTTTACTGTGCAGGTGACAGGAGATAGAACAGCTTTCCCAGGAGTCTCCCACACTGGAGATACTCAAGAACCATCTGGGTGCAATCCTGTTCCATATGCTCTGGAATAACTGCACGTGGCAAGGAGGTGGGATCAAATGACCCACTGTAGTCCCCTTCAACCTGACCCATTGGATGGTACTGGGACACATAAATATTCAGTCATAAGCATTTGTTTGATTTGCCCACAAAAAAGTACACCACAGAGAGCCAATGAAAGGATAGGCTGACTTTGTAACGTTTGTAATGTATAACTATTACTATTAGAGAAATTACTATTTCTGTAATTTCTTACCTTGTGCTCTTCCTTCATTTCCCACTTGAGAAAGCATTTCATAGAGGAAGAGTCCATGGTTGCTAACATGTTTCCTGTCTAACATTTACTTTCAAGTAGTGTTAAGGAAGAAAAGATAATTTATCCAGTGGTAGGTAAGAAAACTTAATAATGTGTACATGTCAATATATATGTATAAGCATAGTTTGTGACTGCAGGATGCTTTATTAATAATTAAGACAGTCTTCACTGTGCTGAGACAGAAAGCAGTAAATTTTTGAGTATGTATACATGCACTTTTAAAGCATTGGTAACTGGCTACTGAAATGTTTCATTACAAAGTATAATAAAATTAAAGGTTTTGTTTGCATAGAAAACCATATTTAAATATAAGGAATCTTTCATTAAGATACTTTTCACATCTCAACAAGAACATAAGGTACAAAAAATTTTTTTTGGTGAGTTACTATTTTTCCACTTATTTATGGCTTTGATAAAGGGCTGTTCCAATTTGACAGAACAGTATCTTCTGTCATGAGAGTGGTTAAACAGAGAGTTGTGTGATGGTGAAATCTGCATCCTGTGAGCTTTTCTTTCAGGCCTTTATTGGATGTAACAGTGGGGCAGTTGATGTGATTTAGTTGTAATTTGAGCCAGAATTTGGAGTACATGGCTGACCTCAAAACATCCCTTGAAACCTGTTTTTCTACTATCTTAACATCTGTTAGTGGCCTTCGCTGATGAATATGGGGAACCCCTTATTTACAGTGTTATTTAGATTTAGGAGAAAATTAAGAGTATTTTACTAGATTCTCAGTGTAAGATTGCTCTACTACCTGGCTTGTGATTTGTGTTGTTATGGGGGTGGGGGTTTCTGTTTGTTTTTTGGCATCTTTATGGTGGGTTGGTTGGGTTTTTGGGGGGGAGGGGGTGGCATATTTTTTTTTTGGATCGGTTTTTTTTTGTTTGGGGTTTCTTGGTTTGTTTTCCTTGTTTTGTTTTTTAGAAGGGTTCTTGATGGTGGAAGATAAAGTTAGTACAATATAAATGATGCTACCCTAACTCAAATCCTTTTCTGCATTTTTTTTTTTGGAGAGATTTTCTTCCATTTGGACAAATATGTATCTGTAGATATATCTTGTTGTTTGAGCTTTGCCAAAGAAAAATCGACATCTGAAAGGATTAACTTCCTCTTGCTAAAGCTAAAATACAGCTTATATTAATGTATTCACTGGTATTAAAAGCAGCAAAAACATTAAAGCCAAACACAACTTTCTAGTAAGGTTGTTTCCATGTCTCCCCCACCTCTCTTTTATGAGAGAAATTCAAGTCTGTTGGTTTGGCCACCACTGTAATTCCTTCATTTAAAGGCTGTTTTACATGCTGCAGTCCTGGTAGTTGTACCAGCCTTAGTTGCATTAACATTTTTCACTGTTTCTGAAGAGCTGCTAGACATGTCAACACTGTTAATTCTGAGATCTTTTGGTATCTCTTTGTTTCACAGATTTCCTCTGCAAATACTTTTTGGTAGATTGATATACAGCTAGTGCCTACCCAAGGACTGCCACTGCGAAGGGTAAAAAAGCCCAACCAAACAGAGACTCCCCATCTGTTGTAGTTGCAGGTTGAGAAAAGTTTTAACAAGTTGGCCATTCACTGATTTTAATCTATTGCAGTGGATTTATGAAAGAGGTGTATGAGGGAGTACTCTTTGAATTTATGGAGTGAAATCAAAGAGCCCTGATAGTCTACACTAGTGGATTTCCAAGGCATGTTGTGAAGGTTTTTCTCCCTCAGTGGTTTCAACAGCAAGGTTTTCAGTGGGAGTTACATGATTTTAAATAAAAATTTGAAATATGAACAGTAAGGGTAATTTTTATTCCTTACTTCAAAGATTGATGGTAAATGAATGACGAATACCTTTTATTAGTCTCAGATTTTCAATGGTCTGGTATACCAGGGTGTTTATATGCCTGAAAGAGCCAGTTCTTCAGGCTCCTGGTACTACTGCACTGGAAGGATTTGGCAGTTCCTGCTGCCATAGCAATGGAAGAAAATAAAGTTAAGAGAAGTGTGTAGATGAATATTAATTTATTGCAAGGTGAATTTAATGTATTTCAAGTACTTCAGATGTTTAGGTAGAGCATTCCAGCATGATCCATGTGCCATGATGCTGTCTGTTGTACCATGATTTGTTAATTTGTCTGCAGGAAATGCTGTTGTAAAATCTAGGGATGAATTATATTTTTACTCATGTATATGTTTGTGGTGGTAGCTGTAATCCTCTTGTACAGTTCTCTCTCAAGCAGAATTATTAATGTAATGGTAGATGTAGGAGGTCTTTTTTCTACTCTTGCAAATTTAATCACTGCTTTTGAATGCTAGTGCTATTTTTCTTTTCAAATCTAGAATGTTTGGACATGACCAAGGAATGAGAAACTTTACATATAGTAATAAGTGCCTTCTGAAGTTTCAGATAGCAGTAAAGTAAAAATCTAGTGTGACTAGGGAGGTGGAAGTAATTTTAGCATTCATGCAGTGATAAAGTTTGTTCAAAACTGTCTAAGTGCTATCAGCTGCTTTCTGTGACCTTTGAAATTAAGCTGTATCTGCAGAATATCTCAAATTAGGAGTTAAAACTCCTATATCACTTGTACAATTAATAAAGCAGTTTAATTTAATTTACATTTCTCCTTATAGTCTCTGGAAACTTAAGATTTAGAAATTTGCTCTGAAATTTTTTCACCAGCTGTATTTGGGATTTTCAATGAGGGCTTTGCTATTGTGCCAGCAACATAAATGGAAAATTTCAGTGTTGGGTCTTCAGTGTATTTTCAAGATCATATTTTGCTTTTTTTGGTAGATGTTGGGCACTACTGAAGTATTGAAAATTGAATAAGCTACAGAAGACAACATGTGCTAGACAGTATCATACTGTGTAATAAACAAGTGTCACCCTGCATAGCTGTAAACTGTTCACACTGTGGCCAAGTATCTTTGAGGCTATGTCATTTCACGTGATATGAACTGATAGAATGTTTAATGGAATACACTGTTTCTCCTTGTAGCTAAAATATAGATTTTTCCAATTTTGAAAGATGCTATGTTAGAGCAAGTAAAAATGTGTTCTTGGTTTTTTTGTTTGGTGTTTATTTCTGAGTTTTTTTGGGGGGTGGTTTTCTTGGTTTTGGATTGTTGGGCAGGGGGCAGTTTGGTTTGGGTGGGGGGTTTTTTTTGACATTCTCAAGCAAATTGAGACAAGTTACATGTATCTTTAAAAATATCTCTCTTTTAAAGTGTAATTTTTGGTAAATACTATGTCTTATTTTTTTCTCCACAGGGATCTTAAGAACAATCTTATTAGTACCATAGATCCAGGAGCTTTTCTGGGGCTTTCATCTTTGAAAAGACTGTAAGTAGTATATCTAGCTAGTCAGTTTAAACAAAACAAATTAAAAACTTCTCAGAGAGAGTAAGTATTGGCTTCTGGAAGTTCAGACAGCAAAGTTACTATTTATTTAAAGTTGAATATATATATATATGTGTGTGTGTGTGTATATGTGTATATGTATATATATGCTGTCTAATATATACACGTGTTGTGGAGTGAGGACTTTACAATTAAAATTGTAAAGCAAGTATGTTTTATTTCTATCTGGGATGCATGGGGGATGTTTCCACCATACATGTGTACCTGCTGAGGCAGGTGCCAGGTTTAACTACGCATTGATCCCACAAGCTCACACCTCCCTGCCTGCCCATTCCTGCCCATTCTCCACCTCTTTGCACTTCATACTATAATTAGTCTTCTCTGATGCCTTCTGGTGGTCCTGGGCAGGGGCCTTCTTGGTGAAGTAAGAGGTCTTCCTCAGGTGTTGCTTTCTGACCTCATTTCTGGGCAGGTGCAGTGGAGGTTTGGCTAACTCTCAGGTCAGTTTGTTCTGGCCAAAACCAGGAGCCTGCTTTTTTCTGGCTTCTTAAATAAAAGGTTCTGCTTTATTGGTTTTCTACAATACTTGAGTCTTGCAACTATAATCTTGTGTTCTGTTACAAGTTGTTTCTACCTAACAAGTTAACATTCCTGTAACATTCTTGTGTTCTGCTACAAATTGCTTCTTCTGCTTTTATAAATGTGCTAAGTAAACTATATATATTTCTGTTTCCCTCCACCAGCCTAAGTAGATTATGTGCTTCTAAAATTCTGAATTTTTGTAAACATACATGTGTTTTATATCACACACACGCATGTATAAAACAAAGTCTGCTTTCAACCTTATGACTGAAGAACATCCACTGCTTGTGGCTTGGCAGCCTCCCTTGTTCTGACAGTTGCTTGTATTATTCCTTTTTTTGTGCTTGAGTGGCTTGAAACCTCGCTGGGTGGACATTTTTTCAGAGCTTTGATTCCATCAAGTCTTGTTTTGTTGAATGTTAAGCTCATGATTTTTATTTTCCAAAGGTCACAGTGGAACATAGAGTTGCTATTAATACTACGCTGAAGTTACAGCACTATTTATGCTGCTTTTTGTAAGGTTTTGCCAACATTCCCATTAACATATTTTTGGGACATTTATGCTTTGCCTGTAAAAGTTCTGTACCAGATCAAACTTGAAAAACAAAAACTCAGCATTATTTTTTTTTTCTTTTTTTAAACACTCTTCAGATTTTTGTTATATTGTTACACCTTTTGAATATTAGTGATTTTTTGGTACTTCCTCCCCTGTCCTGTTTCTTAAATTTTTAGAGTATATATGTTAATTTGTAACTGATCAGATGATCTGGCTCACTTAAACAAAAGTGTGTTGGTAATTGCACTTCTGAAAACCTTAAAAGTAAAACTGAAGAGCCAGTTCTAGATCATTATTACTTGCAAGCTTAATTTTTATTACTTGAAGAATTTTTGATAATTTGATTCAAGACCTATACCGAAAAATATATAACTTTTAAGTATTTATTGAAGCATAATTATAGAAATGGTTTTATTTATCTATAATAAATGCACTATTATGGGTCTCTGACATGTTAAAAATTAAGTTACGTACTCTGTTTATATATATATATATATATTTATACATAAATATATATAAATACTACACAAATATGAAAATTTGCTAGGTAGGGATGTAAGCCAAGCATGTTTAAGGGAATTTATTGGTAAGTCTAGGCTTGTTGAATTGTATATGGACAAACTATAATTAGTTAAGAGATGGATTAAGGAGTCTGTGTGCATGTGTAGACGCCCAAGAAAACCCACAAGCAGTACCTTGTGGGTTTTCTTGAGAAAGACCAAATATGCATATGGTGCAATCTGTTACTCATGAATTTTTGTTCAAGTGCTTCTATTAGTAGACTGTATGTCATTTGGAAATAAACCAGCTTGTTCCAATTTTTCCTTTTTTCTATTTATAGAGACTTAACTAACAACCGAATAGGCTGCCTGAATGCAGATATATTTAGAGGACTTGTAAACCTTATTAGATTGTAAGTATAATTTGTCTTACATAAATACACTTAAGTTTTAGCCTTGTGTAAGTTAACCTTCTTTGTTTCAAGGGGAGAAGTTTATTTAAGTGTGCTCTTGAAAGACAGCCAGTGCCTATGGTTGTGGTTTGTGACTCAGTAGCAAGGTTAAAAACAAGTGCTGGGGCCAACCCAAACCTCGCTATTCAGTGATCTGTTGGCCTTGCAGCCCTTTTCAAGTTTCTTAGAATGTGTAGCTGGGATGGAGACTAGGAGACTGTACAAAATATTTCCTTTAAAAAAATATTTCAGCCTTGTAGACTCTTTCAGTATCCATGCCTTATACAGTGGCATTGCTGTCAGTCTGTTTTGCTGGCAGTCTTGCATGTTTTGAAGTCCTTCATTTACTTTAAGAGGATAACGTATAAGATTATGAAATATTTCTTTGCCCTGGTTGTTAGTTTGTTACATACAGTGCTTACACTTTTATATATAGAAAGTTGTATGGATAATATTTTAAAAAAGCATTCTGATAGATTGAACATGCTTCTTAGAGCATGTTAATAGGAAGACAGCAGTTCACTGTGAACACAAAATTAATTTTACACTTCTTGAAATCTGTGCTCAACATCTGCCAGTTTATGCTTTAAATAAAAGTAAAGTCTCTGCATTTACTTTTTTTCCAATCTTGAAATTCTTCACCTTAACCAAGAATATTAGAGAACAGTTTATTTGGAGATTTTTACTAGGCTATTGAGACCTGATTTTTATTCTTAGAGTCTTGTGAACTAATTACAGTGTCGTAATAGTACCTTGTAACTTTTAAACATAGAGTTATATTGAAGAGAAGTTTTTTTATTTCACATGTCATTTGTCTAAGGATGAGTTGAAATCATGAACATACTTTTATTTCTCAGGAATCTTTCTGGAAATCTCTTTTCTACACTTACACAGGGAACATTTGATCATCTTGGTTCACTAAAGTCTCTGTAAGTACTTCTGCATCTAGTCCTACATTATTCTGAAAAAAACAAAGCCATTTTCTCATCTGGGCTTCTAAAGGTTTTGTTCTATATGTATCATTTATTAATTTATAGTAAATAAATAGCATTTTACACCTTTATGGTGAAAGAACCAAATACTTCTAAGCAAGATCTTAGTCCTTGAACAGTATTGTTTTGTTACACATAGCAGTGAGTAAATATCAGCCTCATGTTCCTTTGCTCTCTCTTGGTTTCATGAGTTGTAATCTTGTGTAGGAAAGAAGGTAAAGGAAAAAATAGTGCTGATGACTAGCTTATGCTTTTCCCTGGTAGTCATGACAGTTGGTTCCCTGTTCTGAAACTTAATCAAAAGTTTTGGTTTCTCAGTTTGACACTGAGTTAATTTCTTGTTTATATTTATAAAGGAGAATGTTTCTTTCCCTCCCTTCAGCTCTTTAATTGTTCCTAAGGTGTTGTTCCTAATATTTTAGTTGCCTGCATAAATGTTGCTATCCAGCTACACCACAGAAATGACAAGAGAACCTGGATATAACTCATTATTATTAAAATAATGGCTGATCTGGAGGAATTCATGTGAACAAACACCAAAGAAGTTTTAAGGGAATGTTGATTTAGTGTTTGTAGTGTTCTGCCTGTGATGTGTTATCCTCTAGACAAAAAGAGAAAGAAAATGTTGTCACTAGAGGTAAAAGCCAGTGTAGACATAACCATATGTTTTGCTACATGTTTATCTGTTTCTAAACAGATAAAATAATAATTTCTGAACAGATTAATTAATTAATCCCTTATTTTAGCTGACTTCAGCTAGCATCTATAGGGGATTTAGTATGTCTTTTTACTAGAAAGTACTGAATTATATGGAGAAGACTGAGTCAATTAAAAGCCTTATGATTCTCATATAAAGCAGAATGAAATTGTATGAATAGTGCTTCTGAAAAGAGAAATAGTTGAGGAGCTGTTTTTATTTCAGTTGATTTTACTGCTAAAGCATTTGGTCACTACATTGAAGCAATGAAGTATCTTCTTAGGTTATGACAGTGCACATTCAAGCAATTCTTTCTTATTTTGCACTTGAAGCAGCATGAACACTTTCCATGAAAGAATTTACTAGTATTATTTTCATGTACTGGTATTAGATATTCCTCATATTTATGGAGAGTATTCCTTTTCTGAGGCAGTATGTCCTTTTGTTCTCAGAGTACTTGCAGAGGATTAGAGTAATTTCCAGTAGGTAAAAGTAGGCAAATCCACTGTAGTCTAGACTTTGCTTGTTGTCTTCCTGGTGACAATGAGAGGCATGGCACAACTGTTAAAGTTAAGCTTTCAGACCTCAGAATTCTGCTGTTTGTCACTGTAAATGCCTGTGTTTTGTTGCAGAGAATTTCAAACTGATTATCTTCTTTGTGATTGCAACATATTGTGGATGCATCAGTGGTTAAAGGAAAGAAACATAACTGTACGTGAGACTAAATGTGCCTATCCCAAGTCACTTCAGTCACAGGCAGTGACTGGTGTTAAACAGGAGCTTCTCACCTGTGGTAAGCACTCCAGGCAACTGGTATTTGTTTTCTAATGCATTCCATGTTCTGCTAATATTATTGAGCTGACTTTTTTGCTTTATTTCATTTCCCTAAAATTCAGCAGTTAAATGACAGTGGTAATAACAAATCCTTTTCAAAGGCTGATCTTGAGTTGTGATTCATTATTGCTTGCTTTTGGAAATAAATAATAAGTAAATTGATGATGGTGGATGTTAATTTGTAGAAACAAAGGATAAAACACTCTCTCGATAAACTCTTCTTTCCTGCTTATCTGTGTTTTTCAGAGATCTTTACGTAAACATCCCGAGAGGAATCAGAAACTGATAATTTCTTTCCTAGGTCTATGTGATTTCAGATATGTCAATTATTCTAACCCCAAATTTCTGAAGTTAAAAGAATCTTAATTTTATGGGCTGCTTTCCTGCGTGGTGATTCTATTCTTGATTAGCTTTTTTTTTTTGTGACAAAACCATGACCAATTGCATAACTTCTTTTTTTATATTGGAATATTCCAACTGTAAAAATAAAAACTCGTATGTTACTGTGATTTTGAAGTCCAAGTGAAAAACTGGGAAGAACTAAAATGCATAATGACGTTTTTCCTTCAAATGTGTATTTTCAATATGGGCTAGCAAAAGAGCCTTGAAATATATTACATTAAAGGTATACACATTTTGAAAAAGAATATGATGATAATTTGTATTTTGCAACATCCAATGCAATGAATGTATTTTTATATGCCTCTCATCAGATGCAACTTTATATTGACATACACTAAATGAGTATCAATTATTTATATCTTTCTCCTCTTTTGAACATTAGGTCTCTAACAGATGCTTGCTGTTAATTTTGGTTTTATGTCTTGAATTCTAGAACCACCGCTTGAATTACCATCTTTCTATATGACTCCATCTCATCGTCAGGTGGTCTTTGAAGGAGACAGTCTACCCTTCCAATGTATGGCTTCATATATTGATCAAGACATGCAAGTCTTGTGGTATCAGGACGGGAAGATAGTGGAAACTGATGAGTCCCAGGGTATTTTTGTTGAAAAAAACATGATTCATAACTGCTCATTGATTGCAAGGTGAATCCATAGTGAGAAAATTTATTTCCTGCTTTTTGCATTCTGCTCTGATGTAGTGACTATTACCATAACCAGTAAGGCCCTCTCATACTGTCACTGAATGAACATGTTCACAGAAACATCCCTAGTAGGGAAGTAATCTTCACACATCTCCTATTAACAATAAAGTTGGAGAAGGGAGGTCTAGAGATTTGGTAGGTCAAACCTGCATGCTTAAAATAGGATTAGGTAGAGGAAGTTGCAGTTGAGTTTTAATTTTCTGCAAGTTTCACCCAATGCATTAATTTAAAATATGTTTGTGGTAGGATACGTTTGCTTTCATGGAATGTTAAAATTATGAAAATGTGGGAAACATTTAAGGCATTTAACTGAATTGCTCATGGATTCTTTACTCTTCCTTTTGAGCACACCACAGTTGTTAATATTGTTCTCCAGCAGAGATCTATAAGTGTAATTTATTCTGCCTGCAGCAGATTGTTGACCTATTCAGCATCTACTGAGTGGTTATAGATCCTGTAACTGTATTAGTAAATTAGAGCGTCAGTGTTTATAGCAAATTATGCTTTTGGGAGTTTATTTTAGTTTGGCCTTTCTAAACAACTAAAAACTTTGTCTTGAATAGCAATGATAACACTTAAGGAATTTGGACTTCTCCTTTCTTCTCTATGAAGTCTGAGGACTTTTTACTATGGCTGTTCTTTTTGTTTCCTACCTTGACAAAACTAAAAGCCCAAAGAATAGTAAATACTTCTCTGTTAATTACAGTACTTTGAGATGTAAATAGCTCTGGTTTTCTGAGATCACTCATGGCTGTATGTAGTTTGATTTTTCTTCCATTGTCTTTCTGTACTTGATTCATCTTTTGGTAAAAGCTTATATAAATGTTATTGCAAGACTGTTTTGATTTATTCTTTTATTTTATATTTCCAGTGCACTGACAATCTCAAACATTCAGGCTGGCTCCACGGGGAACTGGGGTTGTCATGTACAAACCCGACGTGGGAATAACACAAGGACAGTAGACATTGTGGTGTTAGAAAGTTCTGCACAGTACTGCCCTCCAGAGAGGGTTGTGAACAATAAAGGGGATTTCAGGTTAGTAACCTCAGGTTTTTTTTCAGAGTAATAAAAATGTCCCTTTAATTTCTCTTCTAAGATCTTATGCATTAGAGGCACCTGTGTGGATGTTTGCTTGTAAATGGTGTGTAATAGATTTTTATCTGTTTTGAATTACTGTGTGTTGACAGACGTGCCAGAAATTATACTATGAAATGTTAAGCTCTGAGCCTGGTAACACGTCCTTGAAAGATACTGAAACTAACCCATGATACTTGAAATACATAAATGAAATTATTTAAATAGTTTAAGTTCTGTAGATTACCAATAAGATTGAGTTAGACGACATACTGACAGGGGGATTTCTGCCAGGTTATCATTCTCTCTTTAAAAGCCTTCTGCTCCTATATGACAAAATATGCAACTACTTTAGAAATATGCAACATAGTTTGGCTCCTTTCCCCCCCCCCCATGAATATTGGAGTAAACAATAAGAATGGTGCTGCTTTCTTTTAATGATTGTTGGGACTGTAGTGGTAGCTGTGATATTCCATTGTGTTGAATGTTGCAGAGTATTTTATCTTTTTTTTCTTACCTCTTCACCTGTTTTCCCTTTTCTGATCTTTCTGCTGCTGGTCACTCTAACAGCACGTTACTCCTGGAGGTGCCAGCTGTATAGGTTCTCTATATGTAAGGTAATTCCCTTTATGACTACTCTGTGTTTTACCTCCCTGCAGTACTTCCTACTGAGAATTAGTGTCTGCAATAGCATTGTGTTCACTATGGTGCATAGGATTTCTTAATGTTGTATAAACTGCTTTTACCCACCCATTTCACTTTTCTTATCCTGCTTGGCTGTGTTGATCTTCTGCTTGGTCTTTTGTTTACAGTTGGAAACTTTTCCTTTCCCTCTGTGCATTAGAGTTTAAGTCATGCTCTTTGTATATAGCTGATCTAAGACCATGTATTTTTTATATTAAGACATGGAAAGTAAGTTCAACAGGGATATAGCTTTTGGGGGGAGGGAAAAACAAGCTTTCAACTGAAGAAGACCTCCAGTTGTAGCAAAAATTCACTTAAAGTCCTGTCTGAGAGCATTATTTCCAAGCTGATCTCTTTTATGTTCATCACTTGGACAATTTGAGAAAGGTTGAGTAACAGGAACTATTAGTAAGGGAATTAGTGTTAAGATCACTGGCTGCACAGAGGCAATTTAGAATTACTGAAGAAGTTCACTTCCACATTGTAAGGAATTATTTATATAAGTAACTTTGTGCATGTTCTCTTTTTACACTGTGGTGGTTTCAACTGCAGAGATAAGCATTACATTAGAAAAGGAGAACTTCTTCCTGCATTAGATAAAAGGCGAAGAAAGTCAAAAAGACACAGGTTGTATTCATCAAAGAACACATCTATTTAAATCACTTATGCATTTTTTTTATGATACAGGTGTGAATTGTTCTTCTTTGATTTGCCATTAGAGGTGAAAACAGATGGTAAAGGCTTATTTCAAAGTGTTTCCCATTAAATTAACCTATGCTGTTCAGTGACTGTTCAGTGTAATAGGATTTACCCCCTCTGGAATTCAGTAGAAAGAAATAAGCTTTCAGGAAATGTTGAGCTTATCAAAAAGTTCACTATGTCTGGGTTTACTATAAAAGACTTCTTCTTGTAGCTAGGGTAGAGTAATAATAAAGAGTAATTTTTCACCTTTGAGAGCATATGGAAATAAGGCTTTGACTAGTGAGAAAATGGTTCTGAGCAGATGGCTGTAAATGATCCTAGGTGTATTTGATTTTATAGGTTTTTTTTAGTTGGAACTGGTTAGTCATTTTAGCTTGGATGGTGTTTCAAAACTGGCACCTAGATTTTTATCCCTGCAGAGATGGGATAGCAAAGAGCAGCAAAGGAGGGTGTTTGTCTTCAGTGTCTTTGGCTCAGTATTAGTTCAGCATAGTTTGCAAAGGTTTGGCAAAAACTTCATCCTGGAATATGTTTTCTTTAACTTAAATATTCTAAGTCTTACTCAGATAAACTCCCTGAGTATTTTACAATCAATGATTAAATTGAAAATACATTTTGCATGTTTAAATACTTCCACTTCAGTAAATCCTTTAAGTGTTGCTCTTAGCATAATTTTATGCTGGTAGTTGATTCTTTTTTAAATATAAGAATTACATTTTTGAAAAGTGTTACTCATTGGGCGTAATGTATTTTAAAACTGTAATTATTGTGCTGAATTTAGAGGTTTACTAAGATGCAATAAAAAGAGACTGGACTATCTGTAAACTAATGAAATTATGATATAAAAACTCATTGTAACTTTGTAACTGAAAGTTACTGTTCATTTAAAGAAATGAGTGCTTTCAAAACAGAAATAATATGAATGAAGGAAAGGATTCTTTTATAATGTCATGGTCTGCCTTTTTTTTCCTCCTGAAATGAAATTAAAGTGCTTAAAAGTAAATGAACCATCTTTTCCCCCACAGCTGTCTACACTCATGTATATGTGATAAATTTTGAGCACCTAATTATACAGAGTAATGAAATAAGAGTGTTAATACGGCCCAGATTTGCACTTCTGCTAGCAGTTGGGTGAACTGTGAAAGATACTCAAGCTTAGACTCACAAGAAATTAAGAATACAAACTTACATAGCCTTTGTTTGCATGGTAAGAATTGCATGACACCTTTTGAGCTCTGCTGGAAGGATGTCCTCCTTTCTTTGATGGAAACTGGAAACTCTTTAGCTCATGTCATACAGGTATTAGGAAGAAACAGTTCATGACTGAGAATAGTACAGCTTAACATTCATTTAGCATAACTAGGGAATAAGGGAAATGTAGTTAAAGCCAAAATCAGTTATCAGTTCCCCTCTCCATTCACCACTGGGCTGCAAAGAAACTTGTACCATGCAAGGGGTTTTGTGCATGGGAGAGTAAAGAGGCTAAGAGATGCTGTTGTTTGAAAGTGTATCTTTCTATGGTGCTGTGCATTTGTATTGTTTTTGTGATGTGAGTTTATGGCACAGAGCTGTTGAGTTTTAAATTGTCCTTTTTATGTCTGGTTTAGTAGAAAGCTTTCTAAATCATTATACAAATAATACATTAGTCTTAAAAGTAAAATGTTTCTGTACATATCTAAATTTGTTCTAAAGGTAGTGTAGACTATAAGACTACCTGGCATTGCTTGTATTCTTTTGAGATCATGGCAAAAGATGATAAAATGCTGTGTAGGGACATGAATGCAAAGTAAACTCAGGGAGAGTGAAAGGACAATAATGAAAGAGAGGGGTAATAAAAATAGGGAAAGTGGAGATAGGAAGAGGGAGAAAAGGCAAATAACCTTGTGATAATCAAATAACCTTTGAAATAGTGTTCTCACTTTTTTCTGTTTGACTGTAGAAGTTCTAGAAGATACATATATAGCTTAGAAATATTACTTGTTTAAAAGCATAGTATTTAAAGCTCTCCTGAAAAACCTGGTTTACATTTGAGTTCTAGTCTGAGAAATTAGAGAGAAACTGTTTTGTCTTTTTCTACTTCTTTAGCACTAGATGTGAATAGTGAGAAAAGGAACAGTGTGTGCCATATTTCAGTTAAAATATTTGTCTTGGAGGTTGTGTCAGAAAACCTGTCAGGACCACAGAATTTTAATTATTCCAAGGCCGTGTGGCATTCACTCTGTAAGGTGATACATTCAGTGAAAACTGAGCTGACCACACTTCTACTGAAAATGCTTTGGGAAAATACAACTTCCAGAAAGCTTTAAAGACAGAGACAAATACCCCTTTCAAAGTGACATCTCTGTCAAAACTTAATATAAAAATTTCAGCATTGATAAATGGTTTTGGAAATTATGCTTTGGTACTCCAGTGGCAGTGTTTCTGGAAACCTGACTTTGCATTCTAGAAGTGGAGGTTTGAGTGTATTATGCGTGGTATTTGTGGGCCTGCATGCCTTGTAACAGCTGTGCCAGCTGATTTATTAGTTGTCCTCATCTGCCTGTTTTCTTTTTGGCTCGGTTCTCTGAAGGCTTATTATAAATACATAAAAATTGGGAGCACAGAAGTATTTCATCTTTGTACTTGTTTTTCTAGTCTGTGTTGAATCAGAGCTTATTTCAATTTGTTGCTACTGACATTTCAGAGACTTGGATAAGTGTACATGTATTGTATCCTGCTGTCCCTCCCTCCCTTCCCAGCAGATGCATAACTTGCTCTCTCCATGAGCAGAGTTGGCCAGACATGATCCAGTCTGATATTTTGTTAGCTTGCTGAGGTGCATGTAACATTGCACTAAGATTACTGCTGGAATTGTGGCAATTCACAACAATACTGTTGAAATTTTTTCTGAGGAAGATTTTTGTCCTTTCTTTTTCTTTCTTTGCAGTTAAAAAGATGTTAAAATTCTTTTGCTACCATTGCGGAGTCTATATCTGTTCTTTTAATTAATTTACATTCTCTGGAATACCTCAATATGATTCTAGGCATTTAAAATCTGTGCTGATGATTTTAATTTTTTTTCCTCTTTCTTTTAACTATCTCCATTGTCACCAAATCTGGTGTAAGTTTTCCTTTCTGGTATTAGTTGATGGTGACATTTCTCTTAATTACTTCAAGAGGCTGCTGAGGTTCTGAGTGTGTGTGAATGAATATTTGCTGGGCTGGATGAAGCTCTGCTGGATATCTAAATAATCTTCTGTTTCTTCTAGTATTCAAATACTCTAGTAATGGCCATTATAACAGTCTCCTTTTCTTAATGAAATTGTCACTACAATGTGGAGAGCTGATCATTACTGTAATGTCAAAGCTGTGACAAAAGGTAGTTAAA
Organism: Serinus canaria; assembly: GCF_022539315.1. NCBI lineage: Eukaryota > Metazoa > Chordata > Aves > Passeriformes > Fringillidae > Serinus > Serinus canaria. The sequence goes on from NC_066317.1 coordinate 54,195,962, forward strand.
TTTAAGTCCTTGTTTCCTAGTTTAGTTTGTTATATTTATTATCTAGTCTTTTGCATTACTTTTCTTACTGACTGAGAATTCTTTTATGATTGTTGCAGTGACCTATGTAATACTGGGATGCCACCAGCAACTATCTTTTTGCTACTTCTTGCCCAAACTTAAGTAATAGTCGAAATGGCCTGAACTGTCTCTCTTCCATTACTGAACGTGTTACAATTGTTCTGTTGGAATTAATTAGGAATAAAGGGGAATTTAAAATAGAGAAGACTTCTAGTATACCCTAAAAGGTTCATATCTTCTATCGCTTAATATAATTGAGAAATGTAGTTTTTTGCCTTTGTCCATCCCTGGAGCTAATTACTTCTCTCAGAAAGAAGAACTGTGAAAATAAGTAACTCCTCTTCAGTAAGAGGAGTTATTTAACTGATGAATAAGAAAAGGAAATGTTGCTGACTTCTTCAGTTTCTTTGTGTTGGCAAGATAACTTAAATTTTTAATTTCCTGGATATGGAACATCCTTCAAGGTGTTTACTTCATCTTCGTGCAAACAGCGAATTATTTTTTTTTTTTCAAATATCAATATGTTCATAGCATTTCTTAATTTAGATGATAGTGAATAAACGGCCATTTACTACAATGCAGTCCAGATATAAAAGCGAACTTTAAAATCACCGTATAATACACCAAATTTGTTTTGTTTGACCAGTTTCAATTTTTGGACTCAACTGCTTTGTACAAGGCCCTTTGAAATACTTAAAATGTAGAAAAGCTATGTTAGCTCTAAAGACTCTTAAAGGAGCTTGACATAATGAGACTACAGAAAGCCTGGGATGAATCAGCGAGGCTCACATGCTCTCAGTTTTAGTTAAACCTTACATGTTGCATTGTTAAATTTGAGATACTGAGCATTCTGCAATTTAGGTATGTATTCCATTTTACTTCTAAAATTTAAGAATTAGTGCTCTGAATGATGAAATAGCACTTATGCATATAAGCTTGTGCATATAACAGGGTAGAGAGCCAGAAGCAGGGGCAGCCAGACTGGCTGCCATTCCTTGTCCTTGTCCCTTCTGTCTGCTCAGCACTGCATCTTAATTCAGGAATGGTTTTCTTCTTTCTTCTATTTTTATTTTTTTCCTTGGATCAGTTCTGCTCTAATGAATGATCAGTGTATTACAGATGTATTGCAATTTATTTTCTGGGGTTTTTGTTGTTATCTGTGTGTGTTTCTACAGATAAAATATGCAGTAAAATTAGAGGAGGAAGTGGAGAGAATGTTAGGATTTTTCTTAAGAACGGCATAGTTTCACACACCTTGAGTGAAAGAAATTCTTTTCTGCTTTCTTGACATTAAGAGCAAATTTTTTCCAATTAAATTCTCTTTGGTATTTTGTTTGCAAAACTGATCAGAGTGGTTGTACTACTGCTACTGGTGTTTCTTGAATACTACAAATGTAATCTTCTGTTCATATCTGCAGTTTGGTATGAAAATGAATGCAGTTGTTTGAAAGTTGTATTGATGCATGTGTAGAGGACAAGTAGGAAGCAAGCATCAATTTGCCTTTATAATGTTAACAGGGAATTTTTCATGAACGAAGCAAGGTTTTTTATCAAAAAATTGTAAACTATTTTTAGTTGTTTTATAAGCACCTTCTTCTCTCCACCTGAAACCTTATGAAGAATTAAAAAAAGCATGCTGGCATTAGAACTCATTTTGTTAATAGACAGAAATATGAACAGCTTGAAAATGCTGAAGATGAGCCAAGGTGGCCCTTTAAATAGTTTAGAGATGCTTAGTTTTGAGTGTCTCTTTATTTCATGTTGTAGTGCTTAATCCTCTTATTTGCTTGTCATGTAAATTTGTCTAAATGTGAGGATTTTTTTTTCCTTTTGACTCCCCAGGTGGCCCAGAACATTGGCAGGCATCACAGCATACCTGCTGTGTACACGTTATTCTGCTGGCAGTGGGATATATCCTGGCAACTCACAAGATGAGAGAAGAGCCTGGCGCAGATGTGACAGGGGAGGGTACTGGGCAGATGAGGACTACTCCAGGTGCCAGTATGCAAATGATGTGACTCGAGTTCTTTATATGTTCAATCAGGTAATTTGTGCATTTCTGTAAAACCAAATTATGAAAATCTAATTAATGAAAATAAAAACTCAGAAGACCCTTTATCTTCTCCAAGCTGGAAATACTGGTGGTCTAGATGGGTTATGATGGACACATGCCTCTGAGTACAATACTGAAACTTGTAGGTTTAGGTTAAAAACTTGGTTTAATATCTGTTTTGAGTGCTCCTAGATTGAAAGTGCAAGTAAGATTTTATTCTTTGTACTTATCTATAGCATAAGAGAATGGCTTGTCATGATTATTTTTGTCAGCTGGATGCCCTGTTCTGCCCACATGCTGCAAAGTAACAAGGCAGGCTTAATCTGTAATGAGAAGAGCTCTCTTCATTTATAGTGGTAGAGAGTAGTCAAACTCTGCTCTGCCTTTGTTGCTGTAAACCTTTGGTAGATTCAACGTGATTGATAAGGGTTAAATAGTGAACGTAGTGAGTATTAACCAGGCTACTTTATCTGGTAGCACTTACCAGAATCCAAGAGAGCATTCTAGAATTTAAATTTTTCAGCTACAAGTTCCTTTTGAGGTTTATGTAGTTAATGCACACTTCCACAAATGCTGTTCTGCAGCGATGTACCCATCCTTGTCTGTATAGGTGCTCTGTTGGAAATTACTCCATAAAGCTATGAACTTCTGGTTTGAGCTTGTTTTCCAACTTGGGCAGTCACATCACTAGTATGGATGCAACAGTTGAACCCAAGGAAATATGAGATTGTTTTTGGTGAGATGTTTTGGAGTTGTTTTTTTTTTTTTTTTTTTATTAATAATACTTGGTTACTGGATGATGATGTTGGTAGCACCACTTAGGTTTAACATGGGGTCGTGGTGCTTGTCTGAGCCCAGGGTAGGATTTCTACATGTTGTGTGGGTTTGGAATGTTCCAGTTCATCTCACATTCTTTTAGGGAAAACTTCACACTACCTGTGTGAAGCACATCAGCCCCCAAACAGGACAATCAGATCTAAACTGGTATTTTCCCCTTTGGGATGCCTTAGATTTATACACACAGTGAAATCTTGGTGTCCGCTTGATTGGGCTAACTCCAGTTTGAGGCAAAAGACTTGTACTGCCCATTGTGTAAGATGGGCCGGCTTGCTCCCTCTGTGTTCAGGTACTTAATGATGCTGACACAGCTTTTTCTTCTTCTCTGGTTCCCTGAGGACCCCTGGGCGCTGGCCAACAAGGATGGCAGGGGTGAAAAGGGAAAACAAAAAAGGGAATGCCTGTTCCGGCCCCAAAAAACTTAGAGGTTGACATAACTCTTCTGCTTTACTGCTTTCTATTCCTAGCACTAGAGGTGCATGCCATGGCTTGGTCACATGAAACAGGTTTGAGGGCTCAAATGTTCTTTCTTTTTGACTGGTTAACAGGAGAGAGATGATCACTTTGTTCTTTTCTGGGACACAGAAAGGTTAGGTGTTAGTTTAAATAGAACTTCAATGCTGCTGATTTGCTTTTTTCTCACCTGGGAATTCACATTGTTCTGCAAGGTCTGTGACAACTCAATGCCATTCCTGTCCATTTACTATAGCCCAGATGCTCAAGAGCCTAGATAACTTAAGGTTGTTATAACTGCTTTTGGTTAGCCAACATTTTTCAGGTTGTGGAACAATGTTGTCAGCTTTGTGTTAGGAAGTTTAAAGTGTGACCATCAGACTGGAATCTTCAGAAAAGCAGAAGAATAATTTTCATGTGTGAAGTAGATAACCTCTTATGTACTGAAAAATAAATGTACACAGGTATTCTATGTTGAATTTTTTTTAAAGGGAGAAGAAGAATGTTTTGGGTTTGGGAGTTCTTTTTACTTATGGAAGTTGGCTTCTTTTTATGTGTGGTAGGCCTGGAATTTTTAGCAATATTATGCAAGAAGTTTCTTGTCTCTGAGACTAATGTTAAATGTAATCATATTGCAAGCGTGTTTATAGCCTTTGAAGAAAGGTAGTTGAGCTGTTTTGAACATCAGAACTTTGCCAAACATCTTAAATCAAGTAAAGGTTCACATGTAAAATAAAATGAAACCTTTATAACATTCTACAAGAGCATTCAGATTCCACTGTTCTTGCTTGTGTATTGAACAAGTACAGTTTTAGGTGACAAGAAATTATTGATTAAAGAAAAAGTTCAAAGAAACGATAAAGAGTGTCTGGATTTAAAAGTTGACTTTGTTCAGTATGTGTTATGACTTTGAACTTTATTTGCACTTTAAATGCATAACTTTTAGCATATTAACAAAAAATTAACTACCATTACTCATATTGAAATTTATACATAAGTGCTACGAGTGGCAAGGACAAATATATCGTTGTGCTTAGGCGGCACTTTTCAAATTCAGTTGGGCAGACTTGATATCTCCACATCAAAAACCAGAGGGAGAGCCTCTGTAGGTTGGATTATCATGGATAAACAGAATCTGAACGTGAGCTGATAACATTAGCACAGCTTTCCAGTGTACTGTGTAAAATTTCCCATTTTTGGTTCCTGCTGGCTCAGGCATGTGGATGTTGTGTTTTATTTAGTGAAGAATTTTCCAGCATGGGGTTTGTTTCAGGAGTGAAATCATGACCTTTGTCATAGTGAGATCTGTCTTGGTTGTTTTGTGCATGTATGCTATTCCAAATGCTTCCTGTAATTACAGAATTGAGAGTAAATGCTGTGGCAGTGGTGTGTTTGAATTGGTTTTGGCTTCTCTTCCTATAAAAATGCTATATTTAAAGGGCTTTGTTTTGTCATGCCTTGGCTTTGGTGAAAATGAAAATAAACAGTTGACAATACTGTTTTGGGAGATTTTTCTCCTTTTTTTTTTGTTGTAATACCTCTCCCTTCTAGGACAACAGCACAAAACCCAGTTGCTGGCTGCCAGTACAAAACAGTAGTTCTCTGGCTTGTAGGAAATGTTTTTGCTTACAGATGAGGTGGTGGTCCTTAGCTACTCAAATCACTGTGATCCCTCTAGGAATTGCTCTCCTCTTTGGATCAATGCTTATTTATTAATTGGTGAAGTGTTGTCTCTGTCTTGTTCTTTTTCAAATGCTCATGTTTGTTTTCTGCTTAGATGCCGCTCAACCTCACTAATGCAGTGGCAACAGCAAGACAGCTCTTGGCTTACACAGTTGAAGCAGCAAATTTTTCTGATAAAATGGATGTTATTTTTGTGGCTGAAATGATAGAGAAATTTGGAAGATTTGCTGAAAAATATAAAGAGGTAACTGGATAATTTGCCATCACTTTAAAGATAACTAAAGTGTTTGTGCTTAAGTATTCTGAGCAGTGAAATCTTCCCAACACTAGATGCAGGCACTGAGTTAGTGGATTGTCAGATTCTATTCCATGTTTTTGTTTGTTTAGTAGGTCCCTGAAGTTGCTGACCCATGGTCACAGACTTTGCATTCGCGCTGAGATGATCCAGCATTCACTGGACCTGTAATGTGAGTAACACCTCTGGTCAGCACTGGAGCAGGGAGATAGGTACAGTAAGTCTGTTTTTATTTAATATGGAGTGGGTCACACAGGTTTTCATTGGTATGTTCTTATCTAAAAACACAAATAATGAAAGCCTCAGAGATCCTCTCAATAATGAATAAAACAAGACTTATCTTCTCCCCTTCCACTGTGATAGACTGTCTTTATTCAATATTGAGCCATATCTCTAAGGTTTTCAATACTCCTCTGTCTTGCAGGATTTAACATAAGACATTAAAACAAAATCTTAGAGAACGCTCATCGTTGGGGAGAAAAATGCAAGTAGTTGAATAGTCCCACCAGTGGGTAGAAACTCTCTGTTTCACTGCTGAACAGAGGTTATATTGATCTCACTGTACAGTGCATGTTGGGAATTTGGAGACCACAATGCCTCGAGTTTAAACTCGTGCATAAAAAAAGCGCTAAATTTTCCCTGTCCATCCTCCCGCAAACCATAAATGCTGGTTCTAAGTCCTTTGCAGAATTCCTTAGAGGATTTTTATCTTAGACAATTGGGTTTTTTCTCAGTGGATTTGTTTTGAAGCCAGCCTGTAATTTGCTGGTATATTTAAAGAACATGAGTACAATTTGATGTAAAAATTTTAGTATCTATTAATAAGGCTTGATTTCTGCTCAGGGTGTTACTCTCTGAACTTGTTCTTGATGCTGTTATTTGTATTGATTCACGTACACCGCCTTCGTATTTGTTCCCTAGTTTGGTCTAAAGGGGCTATTCTGAAAGATTAGTACAATAAATAACAATTCATTAGCTCTTTCATATCAGAAGCAACAAGACAATTGTTCAGAAAGTTCTTAGCAGATTGTCTTAGAATGCAGTTGGAAAAACTTGTACATTCGTCAATAAGTAGGAGAAAGGATAATGTTTAATAGATTATAAGAGCATGAAGCAACTTAAATTCTGCAAATTCTACTGGTTTATTATAAAATCACTGTTTGTTGATGTGTAAAACTTGTTACCATTTCTCAAGTAGAAATAAGTCATGATAAACACTTTGAATTAATTTGACTTTGTTGTTGAAGATTTAATGAAAGGACTGCAGCCTGCAAATGCTGCTTAAGGCTCTGTGTTATACAAGAATTTTTACAGATAGAAAATTCTATTCCTCAGACAGTTCTCAAAGTAACAAATACTTTTTCATTCCAGTTCTTGCCTTTGTATTTGAAGATTTTTAAAAAGAAGAGCAAATTACTGTGTTCTCTCCTTATTAGTAATATTCTGGAAAAAAAAAATTGGGAAGCCTGCATAGTAAAGGAGATACCTTCCTCACCCTACCCTTTGTCTTTTCCAGCTGAAAATTCCAGTCCTTAAATTTAGGCACTGTCAGTTGCATTTTGTCTCAGTTTAACTAAAAATTACACTCATCCTTACTTTTGGTCCAGTATTTGTCACTGCTCCTTAAATGTGAAAATCTGGCATAGGTCAATGTTTGTCAATGTTTATAGGTGCTCGTTATTTTTGGTACAGTGGCCTTAATTAAGTAAGTTCCCTTTATAGTTTGTATTTGTTATTCATACAGAAAGCAGGTGAGGACTGTGAACTTAAAACAATGTAATTGATGGTTTGAAAGCAGCACTGGTACCTATGGATATTTGCTGTCTCTCTTATGTAAACGAGTGGCCTAAAACAGGTCATGTAAATTTGAAGGCAAACAAGAAAGCAATAAAAAAGTTTGACTCACTAAAAGGAAGCAAAACAGAAGGGATGTATGCTAATTTTTGCCTGGTTTACTCTTTTCCTATTATCTTCTGTCATACATGCAAACTGCTTTATAGTTGATGTATAGTTTTGGTTTCCAAGTTGATTGTAAATGGTCCTCTTACACAATTAGTACAGTAGAAGGTGGAGTATTGTACCGTTTTTTTTTAATAATATATTTATCATGGGTGTTTTTCTAAATACTGTATGAACAGATACATTCTATTGGCACTACATTTTTCTTCAGTGGGAGTAAGTGTCTGAGTCAAAGTGTTTCAGTATCTCAACGTGATGAGCTGATGGAAGTAGGAACAATCATTTTCTTTGTGCTTTTTGTTCTGCCAACTCACTTTGTATTTTCTGATAATGACCCTACCTGCTGAAAGCTTTCATACTTATAAGAGTCTTACTTCTCTTCCATTTTAGCTTGGCGACGTCATGGTGGACATAGCAAGTAATATTATGTTGGCTGATGAGCGTGTTCTGTGGATGGCACAAAGGGAAGCCAAGGCTTGCACCAGAATTGTACAGTGTCTGCAGAAAATCGCTATGTATCGCCTTGCAAATGGAGCTCAAGTTTATTCTACTGTAAGCATGAAATTATTTATTTATTTAGAAGAGGTTTTGCTCGCTCTTGACTTTGAGTAACTTTTTGTTTTTCTTAATAAATGCTGGCATTATCTGAAATGCCTACTATTTCTGAAGGGAGTAGAGCAATACTCTGAAAAGATTTATACCTGCCAGATAAACCAAGATGGTTTTCTGGATGTGTTTTTCTGTGAAGACAGAGAATCCCTTTCAGATTATTTATTATCCTGACTGTGGTGTGTAAAATCATTTCATGTTTGATTTTTGTTGTCACAGTATTCTCCAAATATTGCTCTTGAGGCCTATGTAATAAAGGCTGCTGGTTTCACTGGGATGACTTGCACCGTATTTCAGAAAGTGGCTACATCAGACCGCACAGGACTCAGTGATTATGGGAGAAGAGACCCAGATGGAAATCTAGATAAACAATTGAGCTTTAAGTGCAATGTTTCAAATACACTGTCAAGCCTGGCTTTAAAGGTGGGATGTTCTTTGTTTCCCTACTGACTTGGTAATAATATATATGAATATTAGCAGTCCTCTTAAAAATGTGAAATATTCTGCTGAGAGTAATACTGTAATTAAGCATGAGGTAGAAGATAGACCTGAGACGATAGTTTTGTGTGTGCATGTGCATATACACACACATACTCACATCTCTATATGGGTGTGTATAAAATGGAAACGCTTCCTCATGTTCCATAAAAGTATTTTTTTCAGTTATATTCCCCAACTTACCAGTGTGTTTGTAGCACTTAATTTGCTTGAATGTCACTGCAGGTTGTATATTACAATTTATGTTTGTGTAATTCTATGAAATTATATGCATGCTTCTCACTCAAGTATAATTTATATACAAGTAAAACCACCCTGTTTGTACACAGCATTTTGTTTTGAATGGTACTAGTGCACAATTGCAGCATTTCTCTCTGCTTGTGTTGGTTGCTGCTTCTAGTTACAAATAGTCTAGTCTCGAAAAACTCTCGTGATACTTTACCGATACCAACTTTAACTTTACTCTCTGTAGCAAGTAAGGTAACTGCAGCCTCTTAACTTTTTTTCTTTAAAAATGTTTTAAGGCTTTAATAACCTGATTAAGCTATTTTATCCTGAAATACTTGTAAACACAGTCAAATAGGTTGATCACGATGCATAGTCTGCTAAATGCATTCATCTGACCCTATACATATAGAGGAGTTGCTAATTTAATCTCTGTAAAGAACATAATTTTCTCTTTTGAACTTAAAAAATCTGTTTGTTTCTAGAACACAATTGTAGAGGCCTCTATCCAGTTGCCAGCTTCCCTTTTCACCCAAAAACAAAAAAGAGAAATCAGACCAGCTGATGAATCTGTCTACAAGCTTCAGCTTATTGCATTTCGCAATGGAAAGCTTTTCCCAGCAACAGGAAATTCAACAAATCTGGCTGATGATGGGAAACGTCGTACAGTTGTAACTCCAGTTATTCTTACCAAGATAGGTTTGTTTTTATTATTACTTTTTTATGATCTTTAGTAAACAGTTTTGACTCCCTTATTTTGATTAGTATATCCACATAAGTATCCAATAAGTATACTCCCTTATTTTTATTAGTGTATCCAGTAGAACGTTTTAGCATCTGTATGTGTTAGTTACATGCTGAGAAGTTTATGTGCAAATACATTTTCTTTGTAACAGATGGATTAAACGTAGCCAGTCACCACCCTCCTATCAACGTGACACTGCGGCGCATTGCACACGGAGCAGATGCTGTTGCAGCTCAGTGGGACTTCGATCTCCTGAACGGACAAGGGGGATGGAAATCTGATGGCTGTCGCATCCTTCTGTCTGATGAAAATATTACCACCATTCAGTGCTACTCCCTCAGCAACTATGCTGTTTTAATGGTATGACACTTGGGAATTTAATTTCTTTCTGGATCTTAAAAATGTTTGAGGATACAATTCTGTTTGGTTTTTTTTCTTGTGTTAAGGAAAATGAGCATTCCCATTTCACATAAAACTAGACATATAAATACATCTTTAGTTTTTGCTTTTGTTGATGTAAACGTTGAGGTTAGATGAGGCTTAAGCAGAAATCTATCAAAGTGTAATTAATTGGGTAATAAATAATTAATGAACAACTGGATATACTAGGAAAAAAAGAATTTCCATATGCAAAGTACTTTATTATAGGAACACATTTTAACGAGTTACTTAATCAAATTCATGAACATTCATGAACTTTAGTCTATGAATGACAGGTTATCTTCAACTGTTTCTGCTCTTTATTTTAAACTATCGTTCCTGTTTTAGATTAGATTTGTTTTATTTGTCAGTTGACCAGGAGTGTTTCCCAGGTGTTTTTTCTGTGATCCATAACCAAAGACGTTAATTCACTTCAAATTAACTGTTAATTCACTATTATGTAGTCTGTTACCAGAAGACATCAGTGGAAATGGAAAAAGATCAAAACACATAGTAACTATGAAAAATATTTTTTAAATACTGCTGAAAAATAGTATCCAAAATCTAGTCTAAGCATATTGGTATCAAAAAAATAGTTAACCAGTTCTGAAGCATGGTGAAGAGACACTTTCTTTTAGTGCTCTGCACTTGGGAAGCTGAATTTCTTCTTTGTCTGTTCTCAGAATTCTTAATTTTAGAGTCTGGCCTGGGAAGCCTCCCTTTTTATAGATAGGGACTGCTACCCTGCTTGTCAATAATTCCTACAGATGCTAAATTATTAAATGTGATACATAAATAAGATGGACTGGTAGTAAGCTGAGTGAAATATTACGAGATTTAGGAAATACTGTTAAATGTAAATTTGGTATGGGTTTTGTGGCAGTTAATGTGTTCCATGTGGAATAAAATACATATTTTTATGTAATCATTCATGGAAGAAAGAGCACTCTTTTATGATGAATAGTGGATTAGAAGTTGATATTTTTCTTTAGCGACTCAGATTTTCAAAAATCTTCCCTAGAAGAGAATTAAATGGTAATTACCAGGCTAAACTTACATAAAATTGATTTACATGCCAAGCTTTTTAAAAGTGCTCAAAGAGAGCAACTTTTCAATTTACCTTTGAGGGTATTGTTTTAAATTACTTTAAACTTCTGCAATCAAGTCAACTTTAAGAAGTAGTGTTCCTTTCTTTGATATTTTTAAAATAAATAGTAATTTCCTAAAATTTAGCAGCATTTGTTAAAACAGAAGTAAAATTCACTTGTATGTATAATATGCATGTAAAGAAAGATTATGCTTTAAACTGGTCACATTTCTGTCACCAGGAGGAAGGAAATTGAAAAGCATGTTCAATCTGCTTCTATAAAGACTAATTCTGAATTAACACGTTGCAAGATTGTGTGAATGTCTGCTTGTGAATTGTTGGGGGAACTGTTGACAATCAGAAATCAAGTTAGAGAAAGGGGCAACTTTCTTCCTTTTCTGTCAGTAGCTCTTGTTGTATACTTGCTCATATACTTGCAGAACTGGTATTCTTTAAGTATTAAGCCATTTATCAAAATGTTAGGCTGGAGAGGAGGGGGTAAGTGGAGGGGCCCAGAATAACACTCATCTGACAGATGTTCTTTGCACACAGATTATACACTGCAGAAACTCTGGATGTCTATGTGCTGCTAAAAAAACTTTTCATAATGCCTATCTATGTATTAACAAAAAAAAGTCATAATAGCCTATTTCATTTCTAGACTCCTATCATGTTGTGCAACTCTGGGTTCTGGTCTCAGGCTCAGGAAGTTCTTCTGGGTTCAGTTTTAGAAGTTTGCTCTTTAATTCAGCAGTTGTCATTAATATCAAATATATGAAACAGCAGAGCAAGGAGGGACCTGAACATGGTGGTTTATCATCCTGGCTTGGATGGTGAATGACTTAACCAGAGCTATTTCACTCTATTTTAATCGACTTTACTTTAGTATGTATATGTGTAGTGTAATTTGTAGTGTACTGACCCTTTTCATACATTTCAGAACATAATGTGAAGTCCTCTGATAAGGAAGCAATCACTGATTGCCAGCAATCACTGATTGCCTGGTTTTCTGATCTAGTGATTTAGGAAGATGCAGTTGTAAAACTTTGTATTTATTTGGAGATTATCTTCACCACTGTTTAATAATAGAAGAGATAAGCAGATGGCTCAGCTGAAAACTCTTTACTACAGACTGAACAGAGGAAAAAAACCCAGCAATTGTGGTTGAGAAGAAACAAGAGTTCTGCTAATAAACTATAAACTCCCCAGTATTTTTAGTGCCATCTCTACTGTTACTGTACTGCCATTCTTTCTTACTCAGTAATTATTTAGGATCAGTTTAGCTCAGAAATAACATTTTTAGCTCCCTTTACTCTTTTTATTAGGTCTGATGAAAAGTGTCCGTGCAATGGATAAAGAATTCCATTGATTTATTCCATTGGTTATTAGGTCAAGGCCTCAGCTCTCTAGGCAAGGCATATACTGAGTTTCCTTACATGCTTTAGAAGATTATTGTAAATCTTGTGATTTTGTAGCTCTCATTCTTGAAATTCACACCAATACATGCATGAGATCTTGTTACCTGACACCAGTCTGGAATCAGCAAGCAGAATCGCCCTATAGATTGTCTTTCCTGGTACTCATGGGCCAGGTGTGACAAAACATTTGCTCATGCTTGTAACAGCAGTGAGTTCTCAGGGATCCCCAGCTGCATAACAACCAGGCCATGGGTAGTGTTGAAATTGGATGACACTGGCTGCCTGAGGCATAAATTCTTATGATCCTTTGCCAGGTGCCAAAGAAAACCAAATAGATAAGAATCAAACTGACAACTTGATTAAATTAGTTTGAAATGAGGTTGTTGAGTTAGTTAGGAATAACGAATTTATATTCTGATGAAAGAACAATTGAAGGTATGGTGAAGAGACTGTTGACTCTAATTTAATTGTAAGCCTCAATTCAAAAAATCTTTTTCTGTCCATGAAATCACATTACCGATCTTAAGCTTAAAAATATCACTGCTTTTTCTCAAAACAGACTGAAACTTCTTCCTAATCTTTTACTGGTCTTACTTAATGCTAAGTTTTTTCTCCTTTTCCTCAGGACACTTTTGAACTTTGCTAACTCCAGAAGTTTAAAAAGTAACTCACTCAGAATTAAAAGGGAGAGATTTTTCTGTATCCTGTCCATTCCAAAAAATTACTTTTAATAGATTTTTTTTTTCACTAATCTTAGTTAAGTAAATTTACTGTATTTTGTGCTGCGGACTACAGTTTCTTTTGAGTTGTCATGTCATGTCTGTGTCCCCTCCCCACTCCTGAAACTCTAGTAAATTTTAACTGCTTCCAAACAGAATTATTTCTTCTTCTGAGTAAATGAAAATCTGGGTGGATTCAGAAAATTTAATTGATGCTATAGAGCTGTTGAATTCTCTAGAGTTATCAAGGATCTATTCTGGTCAAACAGTAATCATAGAACAGCGGTCTGGTAGGAACATCTGGTGCCTTTTGGTCCACTTAACCTGCTGAAAGTTTGACTGTCTTTGGAGTCAAATCTTACTGCTCCAGATCATATTCAGTCAAGCTTTGAGTATCTCCAGGGACAAAGTCTCTCTGGGCAATATGTGACCACTTCAGAATTTTTCTCCTGTGTCTAATCAAAATTTTCTGTGTTGCTGATACTGTCAGTTTCCTTTCATTAGTGAATGGTTCAGCTCCAAGAAGACTTTGAGTTTGACTTGGTCTTCTTTATACCATCCCAGTAGGTAGTTTAATATAATAATGAGATTTCTCCCCTCTTCCTTTTCTTCTTAAAGATAAAAGACATCATCTTCAGCCTCAGACACCATATGCTTCAGCCTGCTAATGATCCTGGTGATCTGTAAGACTTGCTCCATCCAGTATGTCTGTGTCCTTCTTGTGCTGGGGAACCTCAAACTGCAAGTTCTGCAGGGTGGTCTCTCAGCAGAAGGGAGGGATCAGCTTACCCACTTGCTGTGTCAGTGCTCACACAGCAAAGCATGGCTGGGGGCTACAGGTGATGTTGCTGACTTGTGGTTGGCTTTTGTCTACCACTAACTTGGGTTGCTTTCTAATCAGTCCAATGCCCAGCCTCTGTTTTTATGTCCATGGGGTTATTCCATTCCAGATGCAGATCCTTTCAAATTCTCCTGACTGTGATGTTCTTTGGGCTGTTAAAGAAGATAATCATAACTGAAACATACAGTTATTCCACATCTGTACATAGAAGTATTTTAAGATGAAGAAAATGGTTTGTTTCTATAAGCTGCTGACCTCTCTATATCTTCAAAACTATATGAAGTTGAACTGTTGTATAAGAATTGTGACTTCATTTATAAAGGTCAGTCAGGATAGTAGATAATTGCAGAAAAAAACCAGAAATAACAAATAATTGCAGAGTTGTTTCAGGACCAATGGGAAAGGAAGAAAGGCATTTCATCTAAAAGCTGTCTGTTACTTCTTGTGTTCCCTTTGTCATTGCCCCGCCCTCAAAAAATAGATACAGTGGACTAATGTTATTTTTGGTTTTGTTGTCAGGACTTGACTGGAGCTGAGTTATATACTCAGCCAGCTGACCTTCTGCATCCAGTAATTTATGCCACTGCCATGGTTTTGCTGATGTGCCTGTTGATGATCATGGTCAGTTACATATACCATCACAGGTAGGAATCAAAATTACCAGACTAAGAAAGTGAGTTTGATCATGCTTAGGACTACCTTTTCTATTTTGTAAGAGCATGATATAGTAATATGCTTTCAGTGGTTTTTTCCCTATAAAATTTGTTGATGCAGACCAACAGTTATGCAAGTTGCTATTTCATCTTTCTTGAGTATGATAATTTAGCTGTCATAACCATGTCTCTCCTTTAATTCTTCATTTTGCTTCATGATGAAAGAGGCCATTCAATAATAATGGTAGAATTTAACAAACTGTTCAGCCTTTTACATTTCTGTTGATGTGAAAGCTTGAATCCTAAAATTTTTAACTCAGGCCCCAAATAGATGTATAAAATTTGTAATAGGTGGGTGTTTTCATTTAAGATCGTATTTGATTACAAAGTATGTGTCAGTCAAACAATCATTTACAGGAAATACATGTTGTTTCTCACAAGAATGTCTTGCTGCTTTCTGAAAACAGTAATGTAGCTGTGTTTTATATTGTCTAATCTGTTTCTTTTAACAGTATGATCAGGATCAGTGTTAAAAGCTGGCATATGTTAGTTAACTTGAGCTTTCATATTTTCCTGACATGTGTGGTGTTTATTGGAGGCATAACTCAGACCAGGAATGCCAGTATTTGCCAGGCGGTAAGTAAAACTTGGTTACTGGTTTTGTACTCCTATATATGAATATGCTTCCCTTGCCAGTTAGAGAACTCTAATGCTGTGTAGGCATTCATCAAAATACAAAATCTAGAAAACAATTACTGTTTTGCTTTTAAGTCATCTAGTCCAACACCCCTACAGTGAAGACAGACATCTTCAACTAGATCATATTGCTTGGAGTCCCATCCAGCCTGACCTGCAATATTTCCAAAGAAATATTGGGCATCTAATACCTCTCTGGGCAACCTGTGCCTGTGTTTTGCCAGCCTCATTGTAAAAACCTAACTTTCATGTAATATAAATCAACAGTCTTTCATTTGAAAGTCATTCCTCTTATCACTACATACCCTTGTAAAATGTGCAACAGGTTTTTTTTTTCCCAAAACGCTACCACAGAAACTAAGTTTTATTGGTTATTTCTGGTTTTGAGACTTACTTACTATGAAATTATTTTATAGGCTTGTATGTGGCCTTTACAGGCCATGTGAGATCTGATTTTCACAGGTATTAAAATACCTATTTTCATTTGCTCAGTACAACTGAAGGGGAAGGGAGAGAAATGTTTTAAGCCTCCATGCTTTATTGAGACTCCTTCTTTTTAATGATTTGTCCTTCTAAAATTTGACCATCTCAATTGAATTGCAGTGTTTCAGTATAACACAGTTGCTGCTTTCAAAAAATGTTAGTGACATTTTATTTTTTTTTTTAATCCAGTGATTGCAAAAATTTTCACCTAAAATTTTTCACCCTCGCCATAATGCTTTTTGTTTGAATTTACTGGAGTTATTACATTGACGGTTCAAAGTGTTGCAGCAAAATATATCCCTGGTCTTTCTCCTATGTGTGTGCACACGTGCACACGTACACACACCTTTTTTCTTACCTTCCTGGAGACAGAAATCCTCCAGAAGAAACCTTGTGATGCAGATAGGCTCTTTGAGAGTTGTGTGTTTTTGCTGGTGACTGGAAATGTCAAAAAACCCACCTGTAGTCAGCTTTATTGGAGCTAAAATGTTGCCCCTTCTTTGTTCATGTGCTATCATGGCAGTGTTGGCTTGTGAATAAGGCAGTAGAGGATAAGGAGATTCCACTGTGAAGCAGACTGCATTAATGTTTGGGCAGGTTAAACATCTAATGCACTCTTTATCTTTGCATTATGTGAAAATTGCTGATGAGTGCTGGCTGTCTGTGTGTTGCCATCTGCTCCATACTTATCACAGTATCACGAGTTTGCTGTTCCCTTGCTTGTTTCAATTTGAATAATAGCTGTAACATTAAGGACATTTTAAATTAAGTCCTTTGTAAAATACAGTTTCCTAAAGTGTATGATTGATATGTACACTTCTGAAAGTGTTTTTCTCCTGTTATTAAGTTTTAAAAGTTTGCATTACATATTTTTTTTGTTTTAAACTATAATGACTTGATGCTTAGAGTGGTCATTTAAAATAAGAGGGTTTTTTTCTCTTGAATTGAGCTTTTGGAAATTTCAGGTTTATGGTGAGTGGCAAATCTTATGATTACTGTATTAACTTAGGAAATATTTGGGGGTTAATTCTTTCTACTTTCTTTGTTGTCTATTTTTGTTTTAAGGTTGGGATAATTCTCCATTATTCCACTCTTGCAACAGTACTGTGGCTGGGAGTGACATCTCGTAATATTTACAAGCAGGTAACCAAAAAAGCAAAAAGGTGTCAAGATCCTGATGAGCCACCTCCTCCACCCAGGCCAATGCTGAGGTGAGTTGTTTGTTTCTGTGGCTCCTTATTTCCCAGGTTATATGCATTCATATTCTGACCAGAAAATGTAAAAAGTCACTCCCCTTGAGTTCTCTCCAGGTCTATAAAGTTCCTTTAGATTTTGTTGTTCCTCTGTGTTATGTTAAGGAGGATGAGCTGAAAGACTGTTGGTCTTAGTGTATTACAGATGCAGGGCTGGGTTGCTGACTGGTAAATTAAAAATCAGTAGTGTTTCAGCATCACCACTTAAGGTTTGATTAGGACTTTAGATAGCAACACAACCATTAAATTGTCTGAAGAAAGAATGTGTAGAGCTACTTACACAATTTAACACTGCAATTTCAGTAAACAAAGTCAAATATATTTTCCAAAGATTGTTTACAAATTATTTGAGAGATAGGAGTGTCACTCATTAGCAAATGAAAATAGTGTTCTTTGTGTGGTGTTCCTCCTGGAATTTTCGTTTCTGAAATCCCAGAAACGATACAAACTAATTCTCTGTTAAACTCACATATGTGCAATGTTCTTACTAGAAAATACTGACATACCTTGTTCACATTGCCTCCTCAGCTTCTGGATATTAATTAAAAACTGCAATAATGAAATTCTCCACAAGGTGGCAGAAGTTGATTAACTTTGATTAGTTAAGGGCAAATATTTTAAGAAGTTGATTTTGAAAGCACAGAGGCTGCAGAATAACAGATGTGCTTTTCTGATTATTTTCAAGTAACATTTTCAGTATTACATACAAGTATTTTTTTATGCGTTATTATTTATTACGAAATTCCTGCTTTGGAAAACATTGCAGTAAAATTACCACCCTCGCAGGCTCAGCTCTACAGAGACATGAATATGACATTTCAGGTCTGAGCACCTCATCTCTGACACTGGCAGTAGCTCTAGAGGCAAATATCCAAGAGAAGAATGGAGCAAACAGGTTTTGTATTTTTCAGACTTCGTCAGTGTCCAGCTTCCTACACGTCAGGAGTTTCTTCAGTCACATAGATGTGTGATGTTTTTGTATGGAAAGGCCTCAGAAGGATTATTTTTTTCAGTTGTCTTTTAAGCTTAGGTTCAAAATAAAACTATCCATAATGTAGTATCTGTACAAAGATTTGTTTTGTCTGGCCAGCTCCTGATTGCTGCATCAAGATGCAGAATAAACCAATGACAGAATCTGATCTTTGTAGGATTCATCAAGTAAATAATAAATTCAGTGTCTCTTGATTGCCAAGAAAGTCATAATTTGCTTTAGACTGTTGTTTTGTGTCTCAAGTGAGACAAGACTAATTTCTGGTGAATTATCAGAAATGCAGTGGAAAAGTCCAGGACCACTGTAATAGGTGTCTCCTGTTGATAAAAATCAAATGCTCACCCGCATATCACAGTAAGAGTTTTCACTTTTGTGTTCTGATCTGAATTTGGACTGGATTAGTATAAGCTGCAGGACTGAGTGCCGTTAATTTGACTGCTGATCAGTAATTATTGATCTGCCACGAATGAATGCAATGTGAATTCATAGAAATCAGAATGAAAAGTGAGATATTCCAATAACATAGGTCCTTTTTCTTCTTGAAAGTGTACAGTTTTCATCAATACCACCACAGGGGAAGCAAGTATATACTATATAATTACAGAATCCATCAGAAATAAAAAAAAAACCAAACAACCTGCCATCTGCTGCCCTGCACCCCAAAAAAATTCAGCTAACAGTGTATATAATATTAGGCAAGTTCATCTCTGGAACACGGGACTTACTACTTAGTCTGGAAAAGAATAAGGAAACTTACAGTGAAAATACTGAGTGCTTTTGCTTCTTCCTCCTAACACTGTATACTTTTGTTCAGTGTCTGCAAGCGGGAGGTGGGAGTGAGCAGCTTTGAGAGAGAGAGGCAGCTTACAGCAGGAGGAGAAAAACTGTAGTGAGGAAGACTTAGAAAACAATTGATACTGCCAAAGCCCAAACCTGATTCACCCTGTTTAGTTTCATAAAGCGCTTGTATACTTCCCAAATCCTGGAAAGCTCTAATTTCCCTCATGGTGACTTTAAAAAATCCATTGCACTTAAGCAGCTGCTAATAAATTGGTTTTATTTCTTAGGTTCTACCTTATTGGTGGAGGGATCCCTATCATAGTTTGTGGAATAACAGCTGCAGCAAACATCCGAAATTATGGCAGCAGACCAAATGCACCTTAGTAAGTACCCTATAAGTGAGAGCTTTGTCCTAAGATTTCTTAGGCTTGCTTTTCTTGGAATACTTGTTGCAGTTAATTCTGATTCTTCCTGAAAGTGTGGCACAGATGAGATCATGTCAATGAACTGAAAAAACCTAAGTGACTTGTGCAAGATGATAATTTATTCTTTGGTTTCTTTCTTTTGCAGTTGCTGGATGGCTTGGGAACCTAGCTTAGGAGCATTTTATGGACCTGCTAGTTTTATAATTTTCATAAACTGTATGTATTTCCTCAGCATATTCATACAACTAAAGCGTCACCCTGAACGCAAATATGAGCTGAAGGAACCCGTTGAGGAGCAGCAGCGTCTGGCCACCAATGAGCACGGGGAACTGGCCCATCAGGATTCATTGTCAGTGTCCCTGGTGTCCACGTCTGCTTTGGAGAATGAGCACAGTTTTCCAGCACAGCTTCTTGGAGTGGGCCTTACTTTGGTTTTGTATGTTACGCTGTGGATCTTTGGAGCTCTGTCCATTTCCCTGTATTATCCTATGGACCTGATTTTCAGCTGTTTTTTTGGGGCAACATGTTTGAGTCTCAGTGCCTTTCTTATGGTGCACCATTGCATTAACAGGGAAGATGTCAGGCATGCTTGGATAACAACTTGCTGCCCAGGAAGGAGTACGTATTCAGTGCAAGTAAATGTGCCGCCCTCCAGTTCCAGTGGAACCAACGGAGAGGCCCCAAAATGCACCAACAGTAGCGCAGAATCTTCATGCACAAATAAAAGTGCCTCAAGCCTAAAAAATTCATCTCAAGGTTGTAAACTAACTAACTTACAAGCTGCAGCAGCTCAGTGCCACCCTCCTTCTCTGCCATTGAACACAGGCCCTCAACTCGATAACAGTCTGACTGAACATTCAGTAGATAATGATATCAAAATGCATGTAGCTCCATTAGAGGTACAGTTTCGGACAAACGGACACCCCAGCCGGCACCATAAGAACAGGAGCAAGGGCCATCGTGCTAGCAGGCTTGCAGTGCTGAGGGAATATGCCTACGACGTTCCCACGAGTGTGGAAGGAAGTGTGCAAAATGGCTTACCCAAAACTCGCCAGAGCAACAGCGAAGGGCACTCCAGGAGCCGAAGGGCCTATCTGGCATACAGGGAACGTCAGTATAACCAGTCCCAACAAGAAAGCAGTGATGCTTGCAGCACACTTCCAAAAAGTAGCAGAAATACAGAGAAAACAATAGCTACCAACAACAAAAAAGATATTCTGAGGAAACCAATAGCAGCCGAACTTGAAAACCAACAAAAATCTTACGGCTTAAATTTAGCTATCCAGAATGGACCACTGAAAAGCAGTGGACAAGATGGACCTTTGCTCACTGCAGACAGTACTGGTAATATTAGAACTGGGTTATGGAAACACGAAACTACTGTGTAGCATTATAATTCTTTGTGGGATGAATCCATATAAACTGTGATTACACATTCCTTAAAGCTATTAACACTTTTAAAGACTGTTTACAAACTGTAGGTACTTAATGCAGGGAGGGAACAAAGATAATATGCCAAGCAAAAAATTTTATGCATTATTACCTTTGCTGTTGTTACAAAGATGAATTCTTGCTTGGTATTTTGTGAAATTTTTTTTGAAGTGTCAGTCTTGAGAGATGCAGAACACAACTTTGTACATTTTTTTTACCTGTAACCCTGCAGATGTGTCCACAACACATTTCAAATTTGTATTTAAATGTATAATAAATAGTATTTTCCCCAGCAGCCCAAAGTTGCCCTTTTTTGTTGGGTTTTTAAAATACTACTGCACTGAATGTCATATTGATTTTACTGTTTCATTATCTGAAACTTATGAGCTTCCGTTACCAAGAAAATACTGACGTTTTGGTTTTCTACACTTTGATTGTTGACACCTCAGTGTAATCAAGATAATATTTTGTTGCTGCTGTGACCAATTTGAAGTTGTAGTTGCAGAGTGGTGCTGGAGTTTGTACCTGTCTCCAGCACTTATACACATTTAGCTAAAGGTATGTGTATTAAATAGCAAAAAATGCTTCTGTATAATTGAGTACTGATACCACAACTCAGCCTTTAAGCAACAAATTGAATTGGGTTGTATATGCTTGGTTAGTTGGTTACCTGCTTCAAACTTGCCACTTTTGGGTGTTTTAGTTAAGTGTATCTGAGTTATGATGCAGCTCTTACATTGTCCCTACTCAAATACTGTGTTAAATAATTTATAAACTCATTCAGATCAGTTTAATTACTGCTTGCCAGATTTACTGCAGCCTCTAGTAGTCTGACAGTGTGAACTAATCTTCGATTAGTTTGTACGAACCTCTGGTACAAACCTCTGCAGTAGGACAGTGTTGTTAGAGTTTGGGTTCTATTTTTACTTCTTGTGGGTAGTTACCATTTAAGAATTCTTTCAGGAACATTTTGACAAGTGTATGACTCAGTTTTCATTGCTATTCTATTTTCCTGCTTTCAGGAGAGGTGCCTTTTAGCTTGTATCCAACCTTAGAGCTACCATAAGGATAAACTCTCAGTAAAAAAGGAGCTTATGGGTATTACCAAAGAAAAGAATTTTAAATATAAAAGTATATAATGTCTGTTTTAAATCTATTTGATAAGGTATCTACACATCTTAGACAACTGACTGCTTTGTCATTTCTGTTTATGGATTGTTATTCAGTTCAGGAGGGTTCCTTTTGGTGGCAGAAATGCAATTTTGGACCTAGAAGTCAAAACCAGCAGTTTGATCCTATTCCATTCCAAATGCTGCAAGTCAAGAAAACTGAACTGCAGACAGTAAGGGCATGTGCTAGGAGCAATTCACAGTCTGTAGCTCAAACTGAGATACTCTTACAGTATATTTAATCAGGTGTCGATACTGTGGGTTTTTTGTAGTAACAAATGTATGTACTCATGCAAATAATTTAAGCCTACTTTTTATCTTTAAAATTGTAGTGCTAGAAAAATGTAATTAATGTATTATTATATATGAAAGATATTCAAACAGTCCATAGATTATTTATTATCTGAACAAGGTATGATAGGGACTTAGGGTAGGATCAGTTATCCTTTAGAATCTGCTTTCCCATTGCTATTAGCACTTGCCCCCTTTTCATAGGTTTGCTTGGATCCAAACATCAGTTTAGTATTTCTTGAAACCCACCTTTAAAATTAATTCTGTGTGTAATACTTCTCCATAATTTGGTATTTTGCCCTGTTTTGATGAGATAAAAAAGCTTTTCTCATAGTACCTAATAAACTCTGACTAGCCTTGATACAGACAGGGTCATTAATGTAAAATGATTTCTTAAATCATCACTCTGATAAACTCTAATAAACATGCTTAGTTCACTCACTGTTATATACATAGCTACATTTGCTTTTTGTCTAACAAGTGTTTTGGCTCAGATGATAAATTAAGACATTGTTCTCTGATATAGTCTTGACAAACACAATGATATTCTCATCTGCTGCATTTTTCATGAAGAATCTTAAATTGAAAGAATGTCTGTAAATGAAACGTGGAAGGCAGGTTATTAGACCCTGCAAAAGGGGGAATATTCCATATAGTATCTCATTAGGAAAATTAGAAACAGATGATCTCCAGGCTTTTTCATACCTTCCTAATAATGTAAAGCAAGCTTATTTCCAGAATTGTAATTAATCTTCGCATGAAAAACCACCTAAATCATTCCAATGGAAAGAAAAAAATCCAAAACAAAACCACAAAAAGCTTATTTTGACCTTCTCAATGGGAAGTGAATCAATGAGAGAGTTGCTACAATCATTAATCAGATATGGAAAGGAAAGCGGATAATACAAAGCAGTTTGTGTTATCTACAAAAAAATGGAGAGACTAGAAGTAGTAGTTAGGGCTGGTTGCCTCCATGATAAAAGTGAATATATTTTTGCAGTCATACTACTAGCAGAAGCAGACTTTGAAAAGCATCATGGGTCTACACAGAATTTTCTATCCTTCTGCCTCATGTTAATTAATAAATGCATGCTATTGATTTGGCAAATGGTCTCATTTGCACCTTAATTTGGGCAGAGGCAACTCTTGTTAACTGGATCTCACCCATTATCAGAACATCTTCCATGCTAATAATTTAAGCTTTGTGTAGGTTAAGAAATATTTCAGATGTTGGAAAAAATGATGACTTTTTATTAAGTTCTTTCATTTTTACTTAGTTAACGTTTTGACCACTTCTGTGTTAGTATTGTGCTGATGGCTGAAGCTGTTGATGTCTTGTTTTGCTGCCCTTTCACATCCCTGAGTCAAGTGAAGGATCACTTTGCATTGATTTTATTGGGTCACAGTATCCAGGTCTTGGAGAGATTAATAGCATAGACATCAGTGAGAAGTACTGTTCTCCTCAGAGTTCAAGATTAGCAAAAAACATGAAAAAAGCATCTAACTTAAATGAATACACTGTATTTTTAATCCTTGCTTTCAAAAAAGGAGAACCTGTTATGTTGTAGAAGTTTGGTTTTAGTTTAAGTGAGGCTTGTATACCTTTGCTTCCCAGATTGGCTGAATATGGTCATTTGGGAAGATGGAGGAGGAAGTTATGTGGTGAATGAATATATGCAAATGTACAATTTATTTTATAGAGAACAGTCAAGTTTTGAAAACTTAAATTAGTAAGATTATAAGTATGACAAGTCCATCAACATCACAATTGAAACTTTCCTCCATGTAAGCAGGTAGAGAATGGCAGTCCTTAGCTAGAGGTGAGCAAAGCAGCCATCTGCCTGCTCCACTCACCTGGCCACTTCTGAAAAGCCCTCACAGAGCCAGCATAGAAGCTGCTGTGAGCTGAGGTTGTGGCTCCCCCATGCATTGTAGACAAAATATGGAATTGTGGAGGATGGCTCTAGAGAGCTGAAAGACAGAAACTAAAAGGTCAATGCAGAAATGGGCTTGCTGACATTCTCGAAGCATGACTCACAGCCAGCCTGTCTGATGTGACTTTATCATGAAAAAGCCAAACAACCATTAAACACCTTTAATCCCAAAATATACAATTTGAGTATACAAATTAAGAGCTTAGCTGAACATGGCATTTTCTCTGAAGTCAGCATTTACTCAGTAGAATAGTAGGTATAATTCTTATATTCTTTGAGCTGTGTAATGGAATAGATGAGGCGAGAGTCCATATTAGTGAGATACCACGGAGGAGAAATTTTTAGTTTCTATTAGATGAAGAGTCTTGAAATTTTGCATTTGATACTGAATTGCTGCCTATAGTAAGAGTTTGATATACATCTTCAAGTGGGACATCACTGAATAGCCTCAAATCCAGTGATTGTGTAAATGAAAGAGAAAGCTAGATGTTAGTACAGATTAATTTTTAGAACTTGATTTTAGAGATTGTTTCAGAGACATACTGTTCATAAAATGACTAAAGATATTTTTTTACCTTTAATATAAATGTTTTAACTTCTAAGTGTAAATTTCAGCTTTCACCTAGAGGAGGAGGACTTAAGCTCACTTGGAGAGCCTAAAAGGCCTTCTGTATGAATCACTATGTAATTCTTGATAGGATAAACACTTTCTTGCAATACACACCTGACATTTTCACTTCATCCACTTACAGGTTCTATTTGCTGTCTATGACCATTCTGTTTCAGCATCAAATATTCCTCCTGCTGCCTTTTTCTGGATCTGTTGCCAGCTGCAAATTAACACAGATTGTCTTCTGCCCTCCCCAGCAGCCTTCTACATTGTGACACTGTGGAGCAGCTTTCTGAATTTTTTGCGGCAATTTCCCTTTAGTTCACAAATGAGTAAGTTGTTCCTACAAGGCAGAATCCAAATCTGAACAGCAAAAAGCTGCAGTATACAGGGACTCTGTTTCATCTATTAGCTGATGGTGTTTGTATTGGATGCAACTGGTGAAGTAGAAACATGTAGAAAGGACAGTTTCCTTCCTAGGGAAGAAGGCATCCTTGGTAACATTTGGAGCTGCTGAGCAAGATAGTTAAAAGAAGTACTTGGATGTAGTGGGCATCTAATTATTAAGAGGCATATCTCTGAAGGTGCCAGATGCACAACTTTGACAGGCTCTTAGAGGAGCTGTGATACATGAACTTGTCAATTCTGTTGACACACAGCACTTAGCTGGATCAGGCCACAGTTTAATTTTCAGCTCTTACGGGCTGAAGCAGTACTACTATTACAAATTTCAAGTGAAACTGTAGTTGAGTTTAGTTATGGCTTGGTAAGTACAAGGCACATAATGTTTGCAGGGAAGATTCTGATATGAAGTAGAAGTGGATAGATGAAAGGACACCTTTGTTAAATACAGTTGCAGATGTAAAAGTATCTTCTCACGCCAGAACAGTCTCAAGATTTGATAAGCAAAAATGAGTGCAATCACCTTTGCTCCTTCCACATACAGGTAAGGAACAAGCCAAAAGATTGCCCTAAAATGTTGCCATTTTGGAATGACATATACAGTTGGCCAGTATCTCTCAGCTGAAAGATGACCTGGATGTGGGAACCATCATCAGTCAACTGACACATCCCTGATGATGACTTACATTGTCTTATCCTGTAAAGAAATGTCATCTGGTTATCCCTTAGCTGCAGTTTTATCTGAACCTTGTGGACAACACAAACAAGCTTTGAAAAAAGTCTCATTCAGAGTTAGAACAGTTGTATGTTACTGGTTTCCAAGAAATGCATCTTTCCATGTAAAATGCAGGCAGCTGCACAATGATAACATAGCATGTAGAGTAGTGTCAGCTGTTCCCTCCAGTTCATGGCTCAGCTTTCCTGTCACCTTCAACAGCCACCTTTTTGATAAATCTGGTCTATACTTGGAGATTTTTCTCATCTTTTTTTAATGTAAGTTAGCTGTTTGGCAAGTTTAAGTCATTAAAAGATACCAGCTCAACTGGTGTGGTTCCTCTTGCCTGTTACATTTACCACCTTATATTCAGTGTTCCTGGTTTCAAGAGTAGGAACAAAAGCCAGTTTAAGTCTTCTTCATTGGTCTTGTAAAGAAATCCTCAGTATCCTCATGTACAAAGGAAAGCTTAAGTATTAAGATCAAAATCTTAATACTACTTAATAGGTAAAAATATCTTCAGTGTGGTAAAGAGCAAGAGATGAAGCTGCTCTGAGGTGCCCTAGGAGTGCCTAGTGTCTAGACATGGTGATAATGCTGGAGTTTAGACCCATCAGATGTCACCAATTAATTCAGCTCCTACCAACCTCTTTTTGAAGCTTTTGTCTGCAACCATGCAGGCAGACCCAGGAGTGTCATGAAAAAATTACTCAGAATAAGGTTATGTACCAGAAATACCACAGCACTTAATGACCAAAGCCATCCAAGGGGCAATCTGTGTTCCCAAAGCACCATGTTTTAGAACAGTGTAATTACCATCATCCTAGGACCAGGGTAAAATTACTTCTTCCCTGCTGCCAAACAGCTTATGTGCATCTTAAATTTGCCCACTTGGAGGTCTTCTTCTCTTCCCCACCCCCATGAAGTTAACAGGTAACAGCTGTTAACTCAGCAAGTTGACACGTGTTTGACAAGCTGAGTTATGTATCTTTCCTAATGGGAAATTTTCTGAGTTCCCAATGTACATCTTTTTTCCTAAAGGTGTGTATTCTAGTGAGCAAAACCCAAGAAGCCCATCCCAAGTCCCCTGCACACCCTTCCCCCTGGAATACTGGCTTCTGCTGGAAGGTGGCTTTATGTAACAGAGAAGGATTTTGCTTTATTCAATACCATTGAAATTCAAGCATAGATGATAAATTTCTGCAAGGCCACAGTATTCCTTTTGTGAGAAAACTGTTCACCTGTGTCAAGATGATGGGTGCTATGGTAGCATGGTATC
The DNA here is from genome assembly GCF_022539315.1 of Serinus canaria. NCBI lineage: Eukaryota > Metazoa > Chordata > Aves > Passeriformes > Fringillidae > Serinus > Serinus canaria. The sequence continues at coordinate 54,222,976 of NC_066317.1, forward strand.
ATTATGAGTCTGAACTAGAAATGTGAGAGATTGTCTGAAAGTGTTTCTAAGACCTGCTATATTATTCCTGTTACTTTTCTTAAGTGTTTCTGCTTCTTAACAAGTATCATCTTAGCCTTGTCTTGATCAAATAGTATATCATCATTCCTAATGCACAGAAGAACACCTAGAGAAAATAAAAAGCTCAACCCTTTTATTTCTGAAAGCTCATGACAGAAATTCTAAATATGTGCCTACTTGCTAACATAATTCATAATAGGCTGTTTATATAGCTCTATTAAAAAAAAAAAAAACCTCCATAAGGAAATAGGTTCTTTTCAAACTGTGCCTGCTGAAAAGATTCAAGTTACTGTTACAGTGCATTTTTTGCATTTTTTCAATTTTTTTTTCAATTATAGAACAGATGTCCAGAACTACAAAGCTGTAAAGAATGCTTTTTAAATGCTCACATCTTGCCTCCTGTGCTCTACCATTTCCATTGCATGCTCTGTACAGATGAAGTCAGGGTGCTATCAAGCAGGCATTTTGAAGGGGAGCTGCTGGTAGCATGTGACTTGTGATAATGAAGCCCCAACTCGTTTCACAGGTGTAGAATCTCAGTGATCCAATGTCTCACACTAGCCATGATCAAATCCAGCCTTGGCAGGCAGAGTTGCCTGCTAACTCTAAGGTATTGCTCACCCAGAATAGCGTGCTAAAAACTCAGCAGGAAGAAAATTCATCTCCTTTCCCTACAATGAGCATAAGATGCAGAGTACAGTATTCCATCTGTCTCAGCTCTACTATGTTCCTCAGAAGTGTAAGCTCCAGTGGCTTCATACTTTTAAAGAGTAAAGAATTGAAGGGAGAGTACTGGGAAATGTTTCATCCTCTATGTGCAGTCTTTTTTTTTTTTTTTTTTTTTTAACAGCAAGTTTCCTTCAAACAATCTTTATTAATGCAAAGATTCCTGTCTTCATTTCAAGGACAAAATTAAAGTTGGTATGCTTCAAGTTACAAGTTGTGTGACATTTACTTTCTTCAGGCTTAAATAACACTTATGCTTTTCAGCAGCATTGCAACCAAATCTATTTGATGGGGGAGAGAAAAATTTCCTAGAACTGTGCTCCACTTATTAATGCAAAAAAGAGCAGGAAGCAAAGAAACATAAAAGGATAGATGAAGTGGGAATGGAAGAAGAACTTGTGAAAGAAATGTGGTTTATAGGAAGATTTTATGTTTATAACAGGGCTCTGCGGTTAATAGGACCAGCCTCCACTGCCTGCTGTTCTCCCAGTCCTCCCACACCTCCTAAGGGCTGGAGAAATGACTTCAAGGGCCTGAAAGATCGCAGGAGATTTGAGAAGAACGAATAGAGGAGAAAATGTATTTAGAAAAAGTTCTAAATACATTATGTTGCTAGTGACATGCCACTTGTATCAGTCAGGGGCAAAATAAATTACTGGAAACTCATCACAAACATATGGGCAGGATGTAATAACGATAATAAATACATGATATGGAGTAACAACATGACTAATAATGCTAAGGAGGCAATGCAATCCTGTCAGACAGTTTCAGTCATGGAGACAGCATTGCCACAGTCTTTCAAAGTTGCCTGCAGTCACATTAAAATGGAAAACGTCCCCAAATGTGAGCACACTCAAGATCATCTCCAGAAATGAAAACCTACTTCAATAATAGAGGTGTCAGAGAAAAAGAGTGAGTGGAGTGCAGCTGTGATTAGAAAGAGAAAACAGAGAAAACTGGCAAGTAATACTGCATTCATAAATCCTATTATTTTTACTTTTAATAGTGTGATTTCAAAGTAATTGTTTCCTGGCCCTTATATCATTAGTAGCTCTGCAGAATCCTGCACTACCAATCCCTGAAAACCTATGCTGAACTTGATGCAATAGAAGAAAAAGAAAGTTAGAAAAAACCTCAGTGACCTCCACCCAAACTCCCAGTCTTAGCTTTTGGGTTCTTACAGAAATCCTCTTAGAACAACAACGTACACACATTCCCAAATCAATAATTGTATTATGTTTTACGTAATGTATTCAATTACTTTGATGCTTTCACTGATCTCCTATAAAGCAAGTGAACAATAAACCCCAAATACTTAAAAGGTCTAGTTATGAATCCCAGACAGAAAACTGCCTTGCTTACCCAGCCCTGCCCAAGATAGCAATTGCATTAAGGAACTTGATTTATGGTAAATGACATCTGTATCTTGCATGTGCATCTTAAGAATTGAGCCAGAAAATTAAATAAATTAAAGTGATCCAAAATCAATAAAAATTAGCATTCCCTAAAATGTATGAGAAAAACACTGCATTTAAAGCTGTAAGGAAAGAGATAACAGCTGGCCTTGGTATTAGAGCTTAACTTTGGTTCCAATGTTAATACCAGCAAAAAGCAAAATAACCCCTCATATGCTATTCTTGTATTATCAGATTAGCAAAAATCAAAGCTTTCCCTCAAAATTACAGTGTGCATAACCTGTATTTTTGGTATGCTGCACCTGTGTTAAGGAGCTATTCAAACACTCACTCTATGATGTGATAAGTTTAATCAAAGACCCACAGGCTCTAATGTCTGCTCAGAAAAACATTTTGACCCATGATTAAATAGATTTCTAAGGTGCGGCAGAAGTTAATGCCCAAAGTGATCTTTCTGAAGAGTTTAATGTGCCAGTTTATTGTAAGCTGTAAATTGCTTCTGGAGATGAAAGACATTCTTTTATGTTATTAACTGTAACATAATGACACTGATTCTGAAATAATTTCAAAGCTAGGGACAGGAATACGTCAGTCTCAGTGAAACCCAGCACTCCTGAAGGAGTACAGTACTGAAATGTTCACCTTTCAATCTCAGAAGAGATAACAAAACCCATAACAAAACCCTTGTCATAAAATCCAAGCCATAACAAATTTGTTCTTTTGGGCTTTTCCTGGTCATTTTTACAGGAGTGGGGCATTCTTTAATACTCCATCTAAAATAGTGAAATGGTCATAAAGATATCAAGAAACACCAGGAAACCAAAACTTCCCTTAGACAATCTCAGGAAACAATGGATTTTAACATATATAGACACATCTTGTGTCACAGCACATGCCACAATTGAGAGAGTCACAATGCAAAGAGTGTCACCATACAATATCAGAAGGCTTCAACCCAAAGAGAGCAACACCACACCACTTAAGAGGGCTTTGGGTGTCTGTCCATACAGAGTAACATCATATAATACCAGAAAGCTTCAAGTATCTGCCCTGCTTGTTCTTTAGCCCAAGCTGTTACACCCCTCATGTTCATGCATTGCCCCTGTGTGCCCTCTGTTCCCTTTGGTGACTGGTCAGTGCACCTGGGCACTCCATGGCTCATCGCCTTCAACGCTGCTCACCTGCTTTTCACAGCTGTACCCATTGGGGATGAGGCTGGGCACAGCCCCACTCTCAGTTCCCACAAACTGTGTACCTACAATCTTGCATGAGCTAGAAGAGTAAATTCTAAGTTTTGTTTAGGAGTGTCCTATGTCTTGAGTTGTCCTGCCCATTTCATGGGATTATTTGCTGGTGAAGGCACCAGCTGAGCCAAGTAATGCCATCTTGAAGCCTATGCAGTCAGACAATTACTGCAAATTTTACCACATAAACTTTTTGCAAGATACAAGAAACACACTGGCAACTGATGTTAAGTCACCTCAAGCATGAAACCAGACATTTCAAGTATTCGTCACATGAATAATATCTAACAACAGTTTTGCAACAATTGCTCGTTAATGCCAAAATTGCAAATATGTTTGCCATACCCTTCTCAGGTAAGTCATGACAGAGTTGTACATGTGATAGACTAGTGGTTCTGCAGGTCTGACAGTAGTGGTGAAAACATAATCAGGTGTCCTTAAAAGCCACTTAAGATAAAAAATAAGCAGTGAAGCACAGAGCTAAGACCAAAAAATAAACCAGTCACCTATATCAAGGAAATGTTGCTGGTTTTGTTGTTACTGAACAGAAGCTTTGTTTGGGCTAAGAATAAAGAACAGAAATTTGGGTGCAGACTAAGAAAAGCCTGTGTTTGTTGATTTCAGAACTGAACACAAATTCTCTGGATAATTCTACTCATTCTATAGTTTTTGCTAATTTCTTAGGATTTGTTGCAAGTTAAAAGAGGGGTTGTGTGCATGCAAGTACGTGTGTGGGTGTGTGTACAAAATGTATGAGCTTCACCCTCCTTCAAATATCCCCTGGTAGTTAATTAAAGATTGTAAAATTTCCTATGGATATTTTTAGAAGATCCCAGATGATTTATGTGCTAATAAATTACTTCCACAATGATCATGGAGATCTTTGCTTCAGAATCAACATTCACACTGTAAAATCCCATCTTGGGTTCTTGTATTTTTTTTTTTTAAGAAGTCATCAGTTTTATTTGCTGCTGCTGCTTTTTTTGTTTAGAAAATAATATTTAATACATTGGCAGATGTCCATTTTTTCCCCAGAAGATGGCTCTGAAGACTATAATGCAAGGTGTAATTTTTCTAAACTGCAGCATAAAATCCTTTCATGTATGACGTATTGCATGGAGCTGAGCTAGAGGAATATGCAGCCAATATGCAAATATTTCCTAGATCACAGTTCTTTGTTTTGTCCCAGTAGCCTTACTGCAAACACCACAGTCAGGGAATCTGTGCACAATGTGTGGGTTACCTGTGGCAAGGGCAGCTCTGCTCCCCCAGAATCACTGCCTGAGCCTCTCTTCCTCTCTCTGTAACAGGGCATGAAGAGGTGCTCTCTATCCCAAGTCACCACTAATCCTTGAAAACACTGTAAAGTCTCATATTAATCTTGATAAGAGAAGGGCTACCATTCAAAATTTGATTCATTGTTTAATTAAAATATTTTTATACCTCTCACCCATGAGCAATCACCAAAATGTAAATCCTATTACTTGGATAAAAAAAAGCAGCAATGAGGAGAGAAACAATGTATTTTGGCAAAACTTAATGTTCTCTACCTCCGGCCCATGCCCAAGAAGACAAAAATATGATCATACTCTCTTGTCTCAAATTGAATTGCCCCAAGAAAAGAGCTGGCACTAAGCTAGCTGGACCAAAATAATAGGTCAGAGAATACACAAATTAAAGTAAAACAACAACAGTTAGAACTTTCCCTTAAATTTGTTGGTTTCTCATTGGGTCAGACTCTCATTTTAATTTTCCTAAGAACAACAATGTCAATTCTACGATTTATTATCATTACAAATATTGCTTTGAAAGAAACTGTGTGGTGGATTCATTCAGTAGAACTGCTACAGGTTTATTTTGTATTGCAGAAGTCAGGGTGGATATGGTTTGCATTATAGATGCATATAGGAATTTGTACCTCACATGAAATAATAATAATTGTATTTGCTGGGAATGTCCCAATGAAGGCAGGAATGATACATCTGACTCCATGTTCTCAGAAGGTTAATTTATTATTTTATGATACTATATTATATTGAAGAATTCTACTCTATACTAAAGAATACAGAAAGGATACTTACTGAATGCTAAAGAGATAATAACGAAAACTTGTGACTTTTTCCAGAGCCCCAGCACAGCTTGGCCCTGACTGGCCAAAGAGTCAAAATAACTCACACCAGAGTTCAATGAAACAATCACCTATGGGTAAACCTTCTCCAAACACATTCCACACGAGCACAACACAGGAGAAGCAAATGAGATAAAAATTGTTTTCATTTTCTCTGAGACGTCTCAGCTTCCCAGGAGAAAAATCCCGGGTGAAGGAATTTTTTCAGAGAATTTGAATGCCAATAATAATAATAATAATAATAATAATAATAATAATAATAATAATAATAATAATAATAATAATAATAATAATAATAATTTTGCATTCAGGTGAACAATGAAGTTATTCTCAAAAAAAATTAATATAATTCTCATTTTGTGTGAAAAAGGTGTTCTTAGAACTCACCACTGACAAGCTGGCCATCAAGTTACAGTTCTAAACTCTCTTTGCTATCTCTAAGTCCATGGCAATGGATTATTGGTTGCCTGAGAAGGCTCGACCGACTGACACAGAGCCAGACATGCCTTCAGAGATTTTCCCTCTTGTCACTCCAATGGAAATGTTGTAGGGATGCCTCTTCCTGGGCGGTTCACATCTGACTCAGGATAACTCAAGATCTTCCTGATGGCTTCTGTAGCACAGCATTTAGGACTGTGTACTAGATATAATGACCCTATAGCACCCTGAAGCAGCACCAGAACAGAGAATTTAATATTTTCCTCACTGATCTTTGAAACCATTCTGTCCCTTTGCTTTACTTTGCAACCTGGTTTATTAATACTTCTGTTTCTGAGGACTATTAAAGAAAATAGTCTCATTGCAGGCAATTTCCTTTTTTTCCTTGTTTCAAAACTCTTAAAAGAATTATTTCAAATCCAGTCTCTGAAATGTTAGCCAAAATTTTCTTAGGAAGAATGTGAATTGCATATTAACTAAAATATGAAGATAGAATTTGGTATGAGGTTTATTGCTGAAAGTCATCTTCATGACCCTTTCAAAACACTGTAAGGGTAACAATGAATTATGTGACTAAATGCACAGAATGAACACTTACTAATATTTAAAACAGAATATTTTTGAGTCTAACTCATGCTTACACACGATTTTAACGACTTTGCTATTTGAAAAATTTGGGTTTGCTTATAAAGACAGCTGGATATATAATCTGTTCTTTCAATTACTGGAACATGAAGAAATCTGGAAAATAAATGGAAACACATGAAATAGCACTGTTCTCATAAAATTGGACAGGGGAATAAAAATGACACCACCAAATTGTTTTATAAACTTTTTTTCAAAGTCAAAAAAGGAAAAGATACTTTTATGAAAGGGGCAAACTGTAAATGATAACCTGTGAAGAAGAAAAGCAGATCAAATGGGTTCTGTCCACTAGAATTTGACTCACAAGACAGCTGCTTTAAGGACAGCATTTTGAAGAGCAGCATGGGGAGTTACTCCTATGGGGCACATCCACATCACAAAGTGAGGTATGTGAGATATAGTGGTCAGACTTCTGAGGTAGTTTTAGCTGCAATTGTATACACACATAATATGTCCTGGGCAGTACTGTTCAGAGATGCTGCCTGGGACAACAACACAGCAAGACTACACCAGCATGACGCTGGGCTTGACTTGGAAAGTCCTGACTCTCAGCAAGCCCAAGCAGTGCCAGCCCAGTGCTGTTTTACCAGGATTACCAGTGCTCTACCTTGCAGCAATGCCCCATTCAGTGCCACTCCCTTCCACTTTGGCAGACACTTTTCAAGACCGATTCTTACTAAAGAGTGAGTTACTAAGTTTTGAAACTAACTTAAAGATTTCTAGATTATTTTCTGAGCTATCTCAAATTAATGCAGCACTTCTAAATGGGTGACAAAGGATCAGCAGTAGTAGGTTCAGAGAAGTTGCCAGGTCCCAGCAGGCAAAAAAAGTGTTTGCAACCAGTAGAGCCACAGAATTTCAATTGTGGTTGTGGTAAAATGTCTGTCTTTCCGCCTTTCTTCTAAAGGTGCCTGACAAGCCTGGAGAAGGGCCATAAGGCATCTAATTAAGCATGCTGCTTGCAATTAGCAGGTAGCATCAGGGAAAGCACTCTCCCTTTCTGGAGGTGTGGAAGAGGTTTGAAGGAGATGACCTGTGAATATTCTGTAGGCTTTTGTATCAGGAAAATTTCATGCTAGCATCCAAAGCAATTTTTCACTAGAGAAAGATAAAGAAATTCAGTCTACATACTCTCTGCCTTTTAAACACCTCTTATAATCTTCTATATCATAAACCTCCCTTCTTTTTTAGAAAAGCAGAAGGTAAAAGATCATTTGGGACACATTACTTTCAGATAAGTATTTGGGACACATTACTTTCAGGTAAGTATCTACCTTAACCTGTATCTGTCCGTTTGCATGGAACATTCTGACCTACTCTACTTAAAAAGGGATGAATATCTCAGGAGATTTTTGCATTGTGTGAGTACAGATGAAATCAAACAACTTAATGCAGATACTGAGAATGGAGTATCCTTCTAAATAAACCTAGAAACATCCCAACAGCCTGAAAAACTGTTCAGATCTTCCATATTGTTACTGGACCAATGCTGTCCAATGAGACACAAAGCCTCTGAAGCATGTTTAAGCTTTGCTGTTGAGAGAACCATTTGTTTTTCAAGATTGCAGCAAAACCTCTGTACTACCCTACATTTGTTTTTTATGACCTGGCAAACATCCTTTGAGACCTCAAAGTCTGAATGTAGGGCAGTAGTGTTGAAGACATTGCAGACACATCAAGTCACATCACCTGAGACAAAAAAAATCTGTTCCTCGCAAAGTTAAACAAAACCCAAAAAAATTGCCTCCTACAAATACCCCTAAAATTCCCAGTTTAGTAACAGTGCCAGAAAATGTTTCCGCATAGTCCAGTGGGATTTCAACTACCCACCTCTGTCTAATTTAAATGAAGATGAAATCACAAGGAAGAAAAGATGATCACAGCTAAGGTATTGGCAAGAAATGGAGAGAGGGAAAGGAGTCACAAATTGTCACTTCAATTAAAGCAGCTGGGCTGAGGCCCCCTGAAGCAGATGGGACACTGGGCTGTCAGACATGAAACTGCAGAGCTGCAGAGAGCAGTCACAGAACCAACTGACTGCTCTTGCTCTTCCACTGAGCCTCTAAACCAGGTCAGAAGCATTTCCCTGGTTTGTCTCAGAGGACGTTGGCATCAAATTATTCTCTGCAATGCTTTAACTTCCTTCTCACAGATACAGTAAAATATTTTGTTCTCATATTTAGTGCATTTTTTCTCTGTCTTTTCCTAGAACTCATTTCAGTGTGCAGAGTTCTCCAAGTTTAAACTTTCAGGATACACTTCTAGACACAAAAGATTTTTCAGTACTAAAATCTCTTTCTTACAATTTAAGCATTAGACAGGCTTCTAAGCCAAATTCTGCCATGCAATTCGCTTCAATGCTTCTCCTTAAGTCACTTTTGTTTAATTCAGACACTTGTCATGATAATGAAACACTCAGCAACAGTTAATACTGCAGTCTCCAGATGTTATTTTCAGAAAAAAAACCCAGTAAAAACTATAATGTCAAAAATACAGAAAAAGAGCTGGAACGAGTGCTTGTTCTGTTCATTACTTTCACAAGACTCCTACACAATAAATTCTTGGTATGTGTGAAGAAGTCAGCTTTAGCATATGTCATTCAGTAGCCTTTAAGGATTGCCTGATAATCAGGAAATGCAGAAATTGAAATCTAATGCCATCTCTTTTATCACAGCAAACTAACAGCCTGATTTACAATGGTATTACCAGAACCTGCCATGTCCAGAGGAATCAGAGAGCACCAGCCCAGCCTCAGCAGCCACAATTAATTGTTGAGGAACAGTGACAGAGCAGTAACAGAGCACTACTGATCTCACCCCATGTGAAGATAACCTCCCACTGCCAATGCCTGCAGTGCAGTCCTGCAGAGAATGGCCAATGGAAACCAGGTACAAAAAATGCAAACAAAGCAGAAGCTGATACCAAAGGGAGAAGAAACAGCAGCAGGAACTTTGTCTGCATTGTGGAGAAGTTGGTGACAGTCACCAACACTTGAGGAGGCAACACTTGGGGGACTTGACCTTTACGCATTTGAAATTTTGGTATTAACCTGTTTCTAATATTTTCAACAAGGACAATTTAGTGTTTGGGAAACTTGTACATTATTAATAAGAAACTAGTGATTATTTTAATCAAATAATTGAGTAGGTTTGTGGAACATAGAGGAATGAGAGGAAAGGGGAATGCTGTGAACCATGCTGACACATTTTGGTAAATGTGAATGATTATAATACTAAGTTTCCCTTTATAAAAAAAAAATATCATTTGTTTCCATATTTGCAGACATTTAGAAACAGAGGCTGAATAAGATCAGCCTAAGTGCTGTAGAGCACAAAAAGAAAATCACTAATGGATTAGCCAGACATGACTATTTTTCTGCTCAAAGAAAAGATCTACTTTTTTTCCAGCTGGCCATCTGACCTTTAAAATTCCTCTTGATGAATTGCATAAAAGTATTTTAACTTAATCTCCAAAAAACAAGCTGGAGTCTCAATGCACTTTTTGCTAAGTAACTATCTGAAATGAAGTGACAAAGGCTGTGTCCTTGTCCCTGCTCTTATAAACCCTTATGCTGACTATTTGTTTTCTCAATCAATTTCATTTTTCTTGTGACTATGAGATAGTATGAGTCACTATTAATAATTCCTAAAGTTAATTCTGTTCAGAAAAATCTTTTTTCCTGCAAAGAATAAACTTGGTAGTCATATACAAGGGGATGTGTCCCAAAGGCCTTATCCCTCTGGTACAGGAAAGGAAATTCAGGTTAAAACAAAATATTTTCAAATCAAATAGCCTGGAGTTATGCATGATAAAATGTGATTTTATTCATTGATAAGACTTGTGGTAAAGCAAGTCCTCAAGTTATTAGGAGGCTGCCATGTGGCTGATCTGTTCTCTTAAGTTCACCAGCCCTTGCTCCCTTTCTCAGTCCATTGTAAATATCTGAGGGGTTTGGTACATACGTGGGCTCACTCCTTCTTCTGCTTTTCTGATCCTCTTCTTTCCAGCTACTGCTTCAATAACAATATTGTGGTGTTTAAAAGTTTCTGGAATTCCAGGCTGTTGTACAGTCCATATTCATACAAATTAGTAGGTGTTTTTGTGCTGGGGTTGAACACTGTGTGCACTCAGAGCGTGCACAATATTTACAGAGAAGACATATTGCACACAGAAAACAGTTCTGGCTGTTCTGTTTTGGACAGAAGCAGCAATGTCCTCTGTAAAAGCCGAGTGCAAGGAAGCAAGAATGCTGTGTTCAGTCCCTACCTGAGGCTGAGGAGTTCAAATCCACACCACTTGGCAGGAGAAAGCTTCTGTGCTCAGAGAGAGACCATCCCTCCCTGTGGCCGGAGAAAAAGGAACCCAAGATCACCCAAGCACAAGAAAGCAGAGGAGCAGGTACAATAGGGAGTGCAATGCAATTAAAAGCTGTTGTAGGTGCAATTCTGGGCAGAGGAGAAGACATCCAAGGTTCTGCTGGGAGCTCTGCCTCTGGAACCTCTCTGCAGCTCAGGTGAGACATGGTCCTGCCTGGTGCTCACCCCTGCTCCATGAGCAGCATCTCCTCATTCTGACACACACTGCCAGCGTGGGAGCCCACAGTCACAGAGCAGAGGCAGATAATGGCTCACACTCAAAGCCTGGCATTTCCAGCTCTGCTCAAGGAAAATGACCAGAGTCTAGCTCCATCCAGACATGGAAAATTAAACTGTGTCTCCCTACCAGGCAAAGTACTGGAGAAACTTCATCAAGAAATAATAAAAGACTCCCTTTTGCTGTCCTTTCCTTGCCTCCATAACCCAGAAAGGTTTTGAAATAAGCAAGTAGCCACTTATTTCTAGAATTAATTATTTCTAAGGACAGAGATCTCTCACAGGACCGCAGTATGGAGCACCTCTACTCTGAGAAAGGAAGGGATTTCAGACCTGGCTGCATTCATCTTTCCTGGCTTGAAAGCTCTAGAAGTTGTTTTTGATGTCCTTTTAGGGGGCTTTTCACTTCTCCTTGCTGTGCGAGGAGTTGAGGGGCCAGGCTGTGTGTGTGTGTCCTGGCCATGGCATGCACCAACCTGCACCAGGAATGGAGGCAAGGACAGGGCTGAGGCATTTTTTTATTTTATTTTTTTACAAAGAGGTGTGTGGGGGGAAGTGTGTGCATAGGCAGGGAGTGTGAAGAAGAGGGAATAGTTTAAGGAATATGATTGACCCGAGGAGGCTCATATGGGAACAAAATTAGCAGAGCTACCAGCAACTACAGTCCAATTTCTGCTTTTTCACACAGCAGAAAAAATCAGTTTCAGGAGACCCAGTCAAGAGGGGATTCGGTGTTAAAAAAGCAAAATACAAATCTTTCATTTATAATAAGAAAATTAAAAATAAAGGTAGATTTTATCTAAGTATCTATAAATAAATAAACATCTAATAAATAAATGAATATCTAAATGATATGGACCTCTTTACCAGTTAATAGAGGAATAGATTGAATTGAAGAAGAGTCATCGAAGCAGCATTAGCTGGTGCATAGCCCTTTCTTACAATACTGTTAAGGTTGGATTTTTGTTTGATGAACATATTCATTCCCTGATAAATGAAGTATTTCATTGACTGAGTTATGTCTCTGATATTAAAAAAAAAACAAAAAACCTGTCAGAGCTTTGTTTTTCTTTGATTTTTCTCTTGCCAAGAACCCACAACCAGAGTGCTAAAGGCAAGCAATGTTCTACCTTGTAAGTTGGATGTAAACAAAAAGTGATCAGATTTATCTATCTTTCCAAGTATGTGCTGTATAATGAACATATTTGAAATAAAACCTATTATTGCTTCAGAAACAGAGATGTTTACATCCCATCATTGTTCCAAGCACTACAGAGTACACAAGGCAATCACATGAAATTGGTATAAATCAAACATCCTGAACTGCCTGGAGCCTAAACTGAGAAATGGAAAACAAGACCAAAGACCTATAAAATGTTAATGTTTTCTTGAACAGAATGCTGAATTTATATTGTATTCTTCAGTTTTAATTCTAAAACTTATTAAATCTTCCTTTCCTGCTGGCTGACTATTATTATCCCCACTCCAAATATGTACAACATGACTTAAGATTTGCTTTTGAAATTTGATGGAGTATTCCTACGGGCTGAAATGTATCAAATATTTATGGGTGTGGTGTTTATAGTTAGATGTCAGTACTAATGTGGTAAGGGTGAAGCATAGATATAACTTATAAATTTAAAGTCATCTGTGCTGAAGAGAACCATATCTTTTTTGCTGTCAGGCAGAACTTCATGATTATTTTGAAGAATCAATTTCCTGCTGCTGTTATATTTTTTATACAAAAAGAACAAGCCATTGTTATTAATAGTCTGATCTAAAAAGAGGAATATTAGAAAACCTTTATTCAGTAATTGTTTCTTCTGCTGCAGCTTGAATTTGGTTATTTCATTTAAAGATTAAAATCAGCATTTTTCCAATTATTCTTGAATACCATTTTCCCAGCTGAGCATACAACACAATTAGCAGACAAAACTGACAGGATGATGGCCAACAACAACCAGGATGATGGCCAGACATAGGATTTTGAGGAATGGGTAAAAGGAAATAGCATATACACAGGCACATCCTACAGGTGTTTCATCTGGTGCATTTAAGTGATGAAAGCTTTAGGATTTGTGACATTCTCAGTCAGCCCTAACCTGGCCAAGAAACGTGTCTTTCCTTTTTAATACATTTTGTGGAACATCACAAGGAAAACTGAACACTGTCCAGACTGGGAAACTCTTTCAAACTCTTGTTTCCAAGGGGTATTAGATGTCACTCACTGTTACTGTACTTCAAGACATGCTCTAAATTATGTGTAATGAGCTGGGTATGAGATAGTTTCACCATGACTGGTAGCTTGTAGAGCTTTAAACATCTGCTGATTTCATTTGCAGATTTAGTTACATCTCTTGCACAGGACAGAATAACAGTATTAATTTCTCTTGGAAAGTTTGAGTTTTAGAAAGTAAAAGCATTAAGTCACATGATCTCTACCAATATAGCAAGATCAGTGTGCACTGTAATTTCTGCATTAAATGGGCACAGAAATCTGTTCCTGAGGGGACAGTGACTCCTGTTCTCAGCAACAAGGAGCTTGATTAACAGAGCATACACTGTAATTTTAAAAAATCTCTGAAGGCGAGTCAATAGATTTTATACTGTAATCTGATTAAACATTATATCATTTCTATGGATTCCAGATACTATTTAGAGATCATAGATGGGAAAATCAGTTTCATTTGGAAAGTGATAAGAATGGTTTATGGCATTATCTTTTGTAGGCCATTACACTTTACTGAAGATACCATAAAGATACCATTGTTCCTCTGCTATTTGCAGTTTATGCTGGCTGTGCCTGCAGAATACACTAGAGCAGGAAAGATTATATGAAGTAAGGTGCGGATTAAGTCCATGCATAAATGAGTACTAATCCTGCTTGCTGCTTAGTGTGTCTCTCTTAACACTCCTATGGAGGCAGTATTTGATAATATAGTTCCAAAAATGAACTTGGTTCCTTGGAGATAACTTGAGAATCTTTTATTCATTTGCCATTCAGTCTGTGAGCAATGTAATCTCAGTTTTGCAACCAGTGCAGCACAGCATGTAGCACAAAACCAAAAATCCCAAATCTTTTTCAACACTGGTAGACCTATACCTTGTTGTGATCCACACAGACATTTCCCCTGTATTCTTAGCTAACTCATCCTCCAGGAAACTCCCAAAGTGAATCTACCATACTCGACCAAATCCCACAAGAGTCTGTTTCTTCCTTTCAAGAACTAATCCTGGTCACAAAGGAGTCCTTTTGTTCAGTGAGTGACTGTATAAAACACAGATGTGGCACAGCTCTTTCAGTCCCTCATGCTCGCAGCAAGGCAAAACACACGCTCCTGAGTTCCTGCTACACTACATTAACACGTGCTCAACCCCCCTCTGCTGAAAGTATTGAACTTTGAAAAGCAAATTTAAATTTAAAAACAAACCAAACCAAACCAACCTCCCCAAAAAAACAAAGTAAAACAAAACAAAACAAACAGAAAAACCCTAAAACCCCAAAACAAACAAAGAAACAAAAAAAAACACCAAAAAAAGAACATTGTTTTAGAGCAGTATGCCTTTCTCCTGGCTAAGGTTTTTTTCTTGTGGAAAGGTACCCTAGCTTTCAGTTTCTGATTTAGCAAACACAGTAAAACAGTGGCTACATTTTTTTTTAATAATAGTTCTGCATTTTTTTTCTTTGCATACTGATTGTTGTAAATCTTGTCTTTAAAAAATTTGTTCACAAGTGAGAGCTGTATGAGATATATCATACATTATTATATATTATTGTATAATATAATAATAATTATATCATACATTATTATATATTATTGTATATCTCACGGCTGTGAGAGCCGTGAGATATACAATAATATATAATAATGATGCAAGTCTTGATTACAGAAAATTCTTTTCAATTTATGGAGGTGTGTGTATGTTTGGATTGGAGATTACAGATCCCAAGCTTAAATATCCAAAAACCCAAAATGAATGTTTGAAACCACATATATTAACTCTGTGTAAGTAATTCCTACCTTACAATATAATTTTGCTCTATATTGATAATTCTTTTGCTTTTGCCATCCAAATGGATACAGACCATGTACCTTTTGACCCCTAAGACCTAACAGAGAGCTAGGCCTTCACCAGGTTATTTCCATCAACTAGATGAGTCTGAAAGGGATCTGGGATTTCTTTGGTTCATTTGATTTCCTTACAAAGAATACACATCACATCTTCATTCCCAAATCAATGCTGGTTTCTCCCTATGGAGCTTTCTGAAAGATAGAAATCTCAGGCTTTCCCTGGACTCTGTACAAAACCCCATGAGGAATACTTAATTTTTCACACAGATATGGCAATCAGGCCTTTACCCAGCCCTGCTTTTACAATTGCCTCTTGCAATCTCTGTCACTGTCACACAGCTCTATACAGGAAGACAACTTCAAGAGTGTCCCTTTTTCTCTCCTCACTTTAAGTCTCACTAAGTTCTTTCTACATGGCTTAGGCTGGGATCACTATTGCTTATTCTAGCTATCATGAAATAGAGAAGAATTTTCCTCTTTTTAGAAGGCAATTAGCTCAGCATATATGTTGCACATGAGGAAAAAACTTCATTAACAGAGACTATCATCTGGGAAAAGTAATTGAGTTGAGCAAGTAAGGGTAGAATCACAAGGGTCAGAGGCCAGAGACAAAGCTTAAGCTGGTTTTGACACTAGTTGTTTCCTATGAATTTCCCAGCTTGCTACTTTCAGAATTGAACAGGGTAGATAAGAGGATATATGATGTTTAGAATTATTTAAGTGAGTTTTGCAATAGGATTTGTCAAGCTTCTTATAGGGGCAGTGATTCTCTTTTGCGTTAAGTAGCAGAAAGCAAAAGAGAAACAAAAAGAAAAGAAGCCAATTACACTGGCTTAAATACTGACATTTGTTTTAATTTAATCCTAATAGTTTTCTCTTAAGAAGATCAGAATGTGTCATTATAAACTGACAGAAAAATACTATTTTTTCCAAAATTTGTGGATTTCTGGACAAAAGAGGATTTACAGTGCTGGCATATTGGAGATATACTGAATTATTTATAACAGTGATTTGAGATGAACAGTTCTACACTCCCTATATAATACAGGTATTCAGTGAAACAAAGGCAAAAGATGCAAATCCTAATAAAAGGGCTCACTAGACCAAAGTAACTGAATGATATTTGAGTGCAACAGCACCCAAAGTTATGCACTAATGGACAGCAGTGGACATTTGTTAAACTGTTTGCAGTATCAGCATCTGTGCTCGAGGAAGTTACAGGAAAGCCTCTGATAGTGGCTTCCTGTGTTGAAGGCAGGAGCAAACACTGGAGGAACTACAGCTCCAAGGCTCCAGGAATGTGTGACCTCTGAAAATAAGTGACATTGCATCAAGGTGTCCTACTCTGAGCTTGAAAGCCTAAACTTTAAAAGGTGGAAGAAAGAGAAAGAGACAAACACATTCTGGCTTAAGCAGGTTCTTGCTGGTGTACCCAGCTCCAGCCCTGCAATTCACAAGTGGCAAAGCTGCAGACCATGCAAACACATCCTAAAACCTTGCAGGCAAGTTTCTGTCAAAACCACTGATGAGACAAACAACAGACATGCTTACCTTTCAGGTTCCGTGCCCTGAAAGTTGCCACAAATGTCTTAAATTGCTTCTTGCTGAATTGCTTCTGGCCATCTTCTGTTCACCTGTACACCCATTATCTGTTGTTTTGCTCTTGTTGCAAACTCCTTACATTTTGAGAAGAATTTTCTGTGCAGAGAAATCTGCTGTTGCTGTAGTGACCAGAACAAGTCCTCATCAGTGGGCCTTTCTCAAAGCTGTAGTTTTGGTTTTTTTAGTTATCAAACTCTTTATCATTGGGAAAGGAAAAAAAAAAAAAAGCAGCACTAGAGTCCAAAAATTACCAAAGAAACTAAGAAACTCTCTTGTTTCTAATTATTTTCTGTTCACTTATGTTATCTACCTCTCCTCCCCATTTTCTCAAAAATCTCTCCCTTTTTCTCTCCTCCACACCCAGAAAACAATGCAAGTGATTTATGAACAGGTGAAGAGGGTTAGCAATCTGCAAACAAGCAAATAAGGGATATTTTTTAATATCCCTTATTAGGGATAAGGGATCAGGATGGAATGTAAAATATACACCCAGCAATAGGTGAGTGTTCTTGGCTGTGCATTCATTTTACTCGTTTTTAAAGGAAATGTCAATGAGCCTGGCCACAAAGCTCCCTCATTATGTTCAGTGTTGGGAAGTTCAGGGGTGATATTCAAGAGAAGAGCCAGTTATTACAAGTATGAGAAAACTGATAAAGATTTTGCATTTTATTAGTTTACTCTCAGGGTGAAACCATGTGAGTTTCACTACCTCAGAAGCCATCCCTACTGCACCATTAAGTTTTTCTGGAAAACACTGGACATCCACAACACAATGGCTTAACTTGAGTGCCTTTACCCAGGTTTTTTTTTTGTGTTAATTTAGGATTTGGATGATCAGAGGTAGGCAAAAATTGAGTATTTGTGGTAACATATAAGAATACTGTAAAGCTTATCAAACTTTCTGTAACAAGTTATCATAGAATGGTTCAGACAACTGCAATAAAGAAGGAACAGGAAGCTCAGAATTTCCTAAATTACTGCAAGTGTCCCCAGCCCTAAGGAATATTTTCAGATTTAGGCAATAGAACATGTATCAATTTTCTGTATTTTCATATCTATCACTCTGTAGAAAAATTAAGAGATCAAGAGCATGAAGAAGCACTGCATTCTCCAGTTTATGTACTAAAGCTGAGAAATGAGTGTTAAACCCAAAAAATTTCCTGGGTAAATCTATAGCTAAGGCACATATCTAGTCAAACAAATGAGGCAAGGTTGACAGA
Source organism: Serinus canaria (assembly GCF_022539315.1). Lineage (NCBI taxonomy): Eukaryota > Metazoa > Chordata > Aves > Passeriformes > Fringillidae > Serinus > Serinus canaria. Next base: position 54,241,122 of record NC_066317.1, read on the forward strand.
CATTCTGGATGGCACCATGTCCTTCTCATAAAATGTTTCAACACATTTCAAACTAAAAAATGTGAGCCAAAAAAAGTAAGTCTCCATCTGGTATTTATCTGCACTTCAGCAGAACTGCTTGTCAAAGGAGCAAGGTCTGTTTTGCTTGATCTAGGGCACATAACACCCCAGCAAACCTTTACACTCTCCCTGTCCCTCCTCTTGCTCAATTAGACATTTATGGTAACACATAGAGTACATAAAGTCTGTCAAAGATGCAAAAACAATGTTGGTAAACACAACCCAGAGCACACAGATCTCACAAAGAGAATTAAAGATTTCTCAGTAAGCAACCAGATCTGCCAAAGCAGCTTCTCATTCATGCCTGCAAAAAATCACATCTTCAAGCACATAAATCATTTGATTATGCCAAATCAACTATTCCACTGCACTTGGAAATCCAGAGTTCCATTAACTAAAAGGAAACTTGCTTGCTTGCCTGATTTCTCCCAGCTCATTCCCACACCTCTTGCACTGCATGATGCTTGTTTTCCCTCCAGAATTCTCTCTGCCCCTTCACAGAGGTCTTTGATTGCCATCTGTTAGGTCATTACCTGAAAGGATGCTGTACATGCTGCTCTTCATTGAAAGGACTCTTAGCAGAGACTGCAGCGATCACTGGACACATTTCCAAGGCATGCTGGTGTCTCTTCCAACCTGTGCTTTCTCACCCAAATTCCACTTTGCAGCTCCAGTACCCTGAGTAGTCCTGACTGTGGTTATCCAGCATTTCCCATCCTACTGGGAAATGTCTGCCCTCTTTGGATCACTTTGGAGTTATCTCTGTGTCTTTCATACCTTGGTGAATTGACTGAAAGTGGGGGTGTAGCTATCCCCTCCTCTTGGGGACACACTGCTGTGAGTAACACATCTGTGAGCACATGAAAGGAAATCTGCAGCAGTGAGCAGAACCAGAGTGGGATGGGGAAGCATTCTCAATGTTCCCAAAGCCAATCAAGCTTTTCTGAAACTCTGAGATACCCAGCAGCTTGCTTTGTGATGAGTCTCTCAAGACTCAGAATGAAGGGAAACATCTCCCACTGAATTGAGGCAGCCAAATGGAATGGGTCTTCATCATTCCTAATATGTTATAGAGCCTGTGCTTTAACATGCAAACCACTGATTTACTGCCCTTCAAGCTTACTTCAAATTTTTCCTCACTGTACGAAAGTTTGTACTCTGATTTTCTGGCTTAAAAAATGAACACACTCAGGCACAAAGTGATGGAAAATAACATTTCAGGTATGTGATCTATTACATACCATGTTCAGCATATTTTCCAAAAGCCAGGGTACCTTCTTGATTTCACAAATACCAAAGATACATAAGATGGATAAAAAGGGTAATTTTGTTTGTTTCCAATCCTACATATGCAAGAAAAAGGAGTTGAAACAGAGTAAGAAGCAAAGAGAGGTATTGATGAATTGGATCACTGCAATTTGAGATTTATAAACTGGTGTGATGTTTCAAATGCAGCCACCTTGAAACAGACTTTAATTTAGACTTCTGTCAACATATTCAGACACCACAAGAAAGACATTAAGCCCTGCTCTGCCTAATTTGAAATATTTTAATCACCTGCCATCCATTTTGGCTGATGAAGTCTAAAAACACACGTTCAATACATCTTATAATTGCATGAAAACATTTAAATACTGGAGTTAAGAGTATAGTTTCAGGGCATTTGTCTGTGTTCCCTTTCTCTCTGTCTAATTTGTCTTTCTCTAGCAGCTTTTTTGTTCAGGTCTGCCCTGTACTCCCCCTATATCCGATCTCAGATTTGTTGTTTTATTCAGAAATACACAAAGAATTGCCAAATACAATTTATGGTCCATATCTCATTTTGTAAGAAACACATATTTAGTAATAAATTCTGTTAGAGACTGAAATAATAATAGAAAGCATATGAGAAGCTTTTGACCTTTATGACTAAAAAAATCCAATGACAAATTGGTTTTGATTAAGTGAAAACCATCATAAAATCATCATTTATATGTTCAAGTGCAGAAAGTTCCTCCTATCAAAAGAAAAATTCTTTCAGTTAAGACAGACTCAGGAGACCTTTGCTCCATTTACAGTACTAGCACAGTATTCCTGTTTGATTACTGTACAAGGCACTTGGGATAATTGTCAGAAGTAATTAGCCTTTTGCAGTGTCTACGGTCATGCATCAGTGTCAAGCCTAGAACTAAGATTTCTTGCTCAATCCACAAGCTGAGTAAGATGTCTAAGGAAAGGATATCCATGATCAGGGAGAAATAAAGCACAGAAAGCACTTGAGCACTTCCTAAGCATGCCAATTTAGATACAGGGTGTCTTCTCTGTCGCCTACCAAAGGTAGCTGAGCTGCCAGAAAAGCAGATGATGATCATCAAAGTTAAGTGTTTAGCTGTGTGATGCTGAAAGCTTTTCCTTCAGACACTCATGATGTGTTGGCGTCTGTAGTTCAAATACCTTGTTTGACTCCTGGTTTGAAAAGTCTAACATGCAAAAGAAAAGTCTCAGGGCTGGTTCAAACATCATAAAATTAGTGAAATCTTTCCACAGCTCACTTCAGTGAACATTTGATTGGTAACATAACTGTTGAGATCATTGAGTCCTTTCCAATACTTCTTATTGAAGTAATACTTCCCAAAGGCTGTCAAGACAAGTGGAGGTTTCCACATCTGGATACATTCAATAACTATAAAAACACCAAATGAGTCATAATAATTTAATTACAATAGGTGAGTGACAAGCAACCTTTTCTTGTACTTAGGTAAACAAGCAGTAGAGTTGCACTAGCACATGCTACTTGCATCACTGTTTGTTCTGATGGTCAGCACCATCTAATCCTTAGCATTTATTTATTGAATCCAACTGTTAAATTTATATATAAAGATTTGAGTGACCTGACCTCAAAGTTTTCTTGAGACACTGTGGTGAGCTTCAGTCAACTGGCAGGACCAGAAGCAGGAATCCCATATCCAAGCTGTTTAGCCCACATGATAGAACTTTTCCTTACATTGAGGAACAGCAAAAACACTTTTCTGGAAAAACAGATGTGATTTTCCCTTTCACTATTGAGAATTTGGGGAATTTCCTGAGGTTTATGCTTCTTTAGGTATACTCATTCACACATTACACAAGGGGTCATTAGCCAGCGCCTGTAAGTTAAGAATGTTAACAATTCCCAAACCAGCTCTTAGATCTCTCAAACTGCTGTTTGTTTTCAGGTAGAAAAATTCTATTATCTGAAAAAAAATATTCTAATATGCTCCTCATTAATATGCAAGCATTCATTTTCTTTTTTTAAAGAGCCTGTCAAGTTGATTTACTTTAGAAGTTGTCTAGTGAGTACTCAATTTAAAGTGTCAAATCCTTCTGTTCTATATAATCTTCCTTGAGTCCCTTAGTATCCAAATTTATTTTGAACAGAACTTTCTGAAATAGCATTTTTGTATCCAAAAAACCCTTTACTTTTTGTGCAGTGAATTTTTTAACTTGAAATTTTCAACAACCATTTTTTTAAGCCGTTATAGTGCAAAAAGCATAAGTTGAGGGCAAGCTCTCTCACAGCAAGAAATTTCTTGACGCATATTTCAGAGATACTTTTCCAGTTATCCACAAGCATGGATCATAAGATCAGCTTGCCTTGCACACTTAGTGCCAGGTGATAAAGAAGGAGCAAAGGGAAAGAAAATTGTGGCATAATTGCCATATCCCAGGCTGAGTCTGCACATTGGTAGTTTCAGAAGAGCTTACCTCTACATGTAGTCTGGGATTCAAAGAGCTATAATGAGAATGGAGCTCACACAACTCATTTGGTCAGAATAAATAACTGATCTTTCTCCAATTTCCAGCTATTTATTCACTCACAGCATTGATAACACCACGGTACAGTACAACAAATTAAATATTAGATATAGTGGGGTACAACAAGGAAGGGGCAGACTTCTAAACAAGGCATAAAATTAGATAAAAGAAGTAATCAGGCAAAATATGTAACTTCAACTCATTAGAAGAGGTTCATTTCACAGCAATTTTATCCAGCAGAACTCAGGATAATTACCACTCCTCAAATGCCAGTGGTCATCCTCTACACTCAAGGGAAATGCCAGCTCTTTCCTTTAATGTCTATTTGTGTAACTACCACTAGATCTCTCCTAAAGATTTGGCTCTGAAAAGCCATTCATTTTAGATACAGATTTTAATATCTTTTTTCTTTAAAAGTGAACCTTAATAACTTTCACATGCTTCCAAACCTTTGTATCTCCTCTCTCCTTCTCAACAAAGCATGTTATTAATAAACTCTCACAAACAATTCAGTTCCCCTATTGCTGTCTCTCAAGCTCTTCACAAACACATACACTTCTAGACAAACAATGCTAAAACAAGTATGATTGTTGCCTTTCTTTGCATAACTGTTCAAAAATATTATAACTTTCCTTTAAGGAAAAAAACATCTGAGTGTCCTGAAAAGAACTGTCTCTTTCCTCCCATATACACTTGTAACTTGTTGTTTGCTATTCTGAAAGTGTCTCCCTTCCCCATTTGTGCTTAAAAAGCTTAATCATTGAGCTTGTAATTACTCCTAATCTCATCCTTCTGATTTCTACCCACCTATACTTTTGCAGTTAGCTACTCTCACCTGTGGTTTTCATTTCCCTTCATTGTTTACATTGTATGTAACAGTGATACACAGATTTTTTTTTCTCACACTTTCTTAGTTTTATCAAATTTCAGATAAGCACTGTTCAAATAAAAGCTTTCTTATTCAGTGCCCCAGTAAATATTTTTCTCTTCCTAACATTGTGATATTTATAGGAAAAAGAAATACATTACTGAAATTACTTATATTTGCATAATACCAATTTACTGAGATGTACACTTCAATTATATTCTTTACAGAAACATCTCAAGAACTAGCTAAGCTCAGATATCTGTAAACACAGCAAGTCACATCTCTCTACCTACATCACCTTCTGGAGAATTGCCATGGTAATCTCAGTGTTAAGATCAATACAGAAACCAGCTGTGCCCTGTTTGTTCCCTAGGCATAAGTTTCTGTTCAATACATCTCCAAAGGAAAAGTTCAACCATGGTATTTTGCATCTGCACCATAAGGATTCATTCAAATGCTGGGGTCATTGCAGGTGGTTAAGTCAAAAGAGATATCTGCCATGGATTATTTAATCTATTAAATCTTCAGTGCTGTTTAGAAAAAGTTAAGTTACCATTACAATCAGAAAAACTAAGCAATTATGAAACATATTTGGCCATCAATGTCATTGCTTTAAGCCATATTTCCTGGACATTTTGTATTTGACTGAAAGAAGGAAGAACCATGTCAATTTCTTTATGTACATGGCGAATTTGATGAACTCAGTAAATTATGTGATAGCCTTGATCTAATTGTACAAGAGAAGAAGTGAATCACAAGCTTTTATCTGGAATGAAAAGAGTTAAAACATTGACATAAATCATCATCATCACGGTAAATAGCGTGGCCATTGCTTATTGCTGTTAGATTGTGCTCCAGTTATGGAGATGCATGCAGAGATATTGCTCACTGCAAACAACATCAAATGGGGACACTTTTCACCTGTTTCACTGCGTATGGCAGCCACATCTTCCAGGACACCGTATGGCAGTAGTATACCTCAGAACAGCATGGCATATGACTAGCTCCAGACAGATTGTATACAAAATGTCTAGAGATTTTCATCCTCCTCCAACTACCCACAAGCCATTTACTGCCTGGTTTGGTCTCTCAGGATCAGTAGTGAATGAAGTAGCACAAACAGGTTGCTTGAGACCTCATAACCCACAGAAAATCTAGCCAGCTATTGTACACAAACCTTAAAGTTTCTTTCAAAAACAGGCCAACTTCTGCAACACAACATGTTTCTTCCTTCATTCCTTGCCAGATGGTCTCCAGCCCCTCAGCTGCTCCCTATTTGGCCCCTCTCTCCCAGAGTTCACCTCACACATGTTTCTCCTGCCTTTTGCCCTTCTATCAGCAGCTTTTATAGCTTTCCCAACATGGAACAAACTGATCTTACAACTGGCTTTATGTCTTCTGCATTCAGCACAGTTCCTGCCTGGACATTCTCCTTATCAACTTGCCACATTTTCCTTCATGGTATCTTGGTGATCACATTCCTTTTAACAGCCCTTTCCCACTCCCAGCTTTCGAACAGCACTTCTCTATCTGCTTCTTCTCTTCACAAAGATTCTATTCATAACTGCCACCTTTTCATGACCTCTCAGGATATCAGGAAAGCCAAGGCCCTTGGAAGAAGTCAAGACCAAAATCATCTTCAGCAACTTACCACTCATTTGATCATTGCATTGGGCACCAACTGGCTCAGCTCCATCCCCAGATCACAGTCTGTCAGTCCTTTTTTCACCCAGGCTCTAACAGAACCTGCCTCCTTCCTCTTACAGCATGCATTGGTTTGATGGGGCAGCTGAACAGGACTGATGGGGCTTTTGGATCTTATGAGGCAGACAATCCTGCTACAGATGGGTAGACTGTAGTTTGATTAGGATGAGAATTATCAGCAAATATGCACATTCTAGTTTGTATATAAGAAATCAAATTCGTATAAATTAGAATCCCTTAAAATTCTGTCCCTGTTTTTTCTAAAACTTTACTCATCTTTGAGTACAATGAAGCCTTTGATTGGGGTATGTGAAAAAATGTCTTGGTTTTGGCTCCTGATCAGAAGCAGAACTTGAGATAACATTTTTTTCCCCAAGCTTTAAATGCTCTACAGCACATTTTTTACTTTCTGATAGCCTGTTGGTGCTCTTGCAATAAAAATCCAGGTTTATTCATGTTTTGAAAGCATCTTGCAGAGTCTAGCCACGAGATACATTTTTCTGAAGTTGATGGATAAAACCAATAGAACATCCCATTCATTTTGTATAGAGAAGACAAAGTGCTAAATCTTTACAAATGCAATAGAGTTTCTTTATATCTTTCTGTGACTCCAGATACATGCACTAGTAGTCACATCCTCAGTTATCTAAATCAATATGCTTCTGTTGGCTCCACACTTGGTCAGGCAAATGGGCACATTTTATCTGAAGTCTTTTTTTTTTTTTTTTTTTTAATTTCTGTACTCAGAGTATTTAATTGTATTTAATTGTATTTTCAATGACAAGACAGAAACAAAAAAATCAACTAATAAACTGTGCTATTTACATGTGGACAGAATGCTGAGATTGGCCAGCTCAATATACTACCCACCTACAGTCTGTCAGCTGCACTTGTTCCAAAATACATTGCACAGCCACCATCTGTCAATCATAAACTATGTGGCCAAAGAGAAATCTATTAATTTAAAAATACAGAAAAAAAATTTCTCATGGAAATGTTAGCAGCAGTTATTAGAATGTTGATCAGCATTATAAACAAATACTAATTGGTTTTCATCTGTCTGCTTTTTTAAAAAGAATCTGCTCCTCAACACATTTTAATAAGAAATGAAGAATTCATTGATAACTTGGCATAGGAACCAGCTGCTGCTTTAGTCAATTAATGCAGTAATTTTGATGTTTTATTTATTGCCTTATCAAAAAGCCCAATGTTTCAGTAAATAATCTTCTTTTCCATTTGCTTAAAGCAGAGACAGTTTCAGAACTAGAGGTCTATATTTTAGCTGCTGGAGCCCATGTAAAAGGATCAGAACAGTGCACTATCTCTGGGTAACCAAAGGGAACACTGAACAATGAAGAGAGGCTAATGCAACTCCTAAAATATAGATGCAATTAAGAAGACAGACTTTTAGTCTAACTTCGATTTCAGAAATATTCCAATATCTTGTTAAAAGTGAGAGTAACTCTACACACAGAGACTCTTCAAAGAGAGTGAATGCAAATGTAAGGATGATGCCTCCAGCCTGAGGAACCTCTTTGTTAACAAAAGCAGAAAGCATCACCAGAATGGGTTTATCACCCTTTCTTTCTGAGGTGCAGGAGAGGAGGAAAGCAGAAGATGTGATGTGCCACTCCTAGTTCTTGATAGGGAAGGGCACCATTGATTCCATAGTTACCTACAGGAGTATCTAGCCATCAACTCTTCCATTTTGGCAATATGTTCTACAGGATAATTCTAATTCATACTTCAGAAGCATTTCCATTTACCACACTTACAAACATGTTTGGTTTTGTTCTCTTTCTTTCAACATAAGGCCCATCATGCATCCATGAGAAAAGACAGAAGAACATAATGCCATGGATGACATTCATAGGTGGTATAAACTGAGTTCTAACTATGCAACAAAATTGACTCTTTCCCTAGCTTTAGTGGTCACAATATGAGAGGCACAGTTCTTACTGAGATCTTTGGATTTTAAAAATATAAATGTACTAATTCAATAATGAAGTGGTCAGTGTATCATATTCAGGTTATAGACTCCACATAGCATTAGAGATTAACATATGCATGTTAATCTATAATGCATGCACTAAAAAGTGACATAAATCTTAGCAAATCTGGCTTTTATAGTGCATATTATAATAACATTTTATTAATGCCATGTAATAATGTATGTACTATATAGCTATATAATATACTCACCGGATAATAATATATTCATACTATATCCCACTACATTTAGGTGTACTACACCATACCTACTCAAGATAGCACACTTATGCAACAGAATTACATGCTATTTGATTATAATAATTTATGAAACATTGTTGCTGCTAGATGTAGCTGATGGTAGGGAAACAGTATAAAATTTGCTGCACTGCTTACAAAAGTATGTATCCTCACCAGCTGCTGCAGCTTGGTTGAAATTTCATCAAAGATCCTGAGTAGAGTTTGTATCACAATTATTATTTTTCATACTACCAACAGTTGTGACTTACTTGTGACACATTAGAAGTATTGATTCACATTATTTATAAGACATTTTGGTTTTCCTTTTTTTTTTTTTGATAGCACAGTCTTTTTTAGATCAATAAAAGCTGAAGATAAATGATGATAAATTCACAGCTTTTAAATTCACGTTATATCTAACTTTACTATCACACATATTTATTGTGCAGATCAGCAGAGCATGGAGCATAGAGGCCTCCTTCATGTGCAGTAGCATGGCCATACTTTATTGCAGTACAAACCACACCAACCTCAGATTCTTTATCAATAAACCAGAGGCCCTGTAATATCTGGCAAATGAATGATAAATCTAAAAATTAAAAGTACCCTTTATTTTAGTAGAGAAAAACAACTAACTCATGTTTTTCTGGTTTTCTGTCAATAAACGGAGCTTTCACTTGACCTCTCACAGAGAGATATACAGAGCTTAATCTGCTAAATATTTGGTTAATTCTAGTTTTTCCATACATTAGCACAACCTCAACAATTTTTCCAAGGACTGGAATTTAGAATTCATACCTGAGTCCTGAAATGGTATAGAAAAAATACATTAGAGACACCCATTTATAACCCTAGGTTTTTTATGTTTAATCCTTTTTACTCTCAGCACAAGTAGCCTCAGCTTTCATGAAAAGAACTGGTTAGAGAATTAGATAAGGTCTGCCTAAATATGCAGTGATATTAACCTCTGCCCTGTCAATAAGACAGTATGGAGGCACATTAATTTTTACATTTAATTATCTTTTTATTCTACAGAAGATTTTACTTTTCTTTCCCCCCTGCTTTTGCACCTCATTAATCATGATCAAAGTGTATTCCTCTTAATAGTGTCTTTATGTGATGCTTTGATCACATTTCCTGACTAATTTGAAAGTCTGGTCACTGAATTACAACACAGCCTGGTGCATTTGAAGTTTTTGGAACCATTTTCCTGGGGCCATTTTACTCTGACAAATTTTAGGTATTTAATTGATGTTCACAGGAGCATAGCTGCTCTGGACTTCTTATATAATTGACAGAATAAGCCATCTTCAGTGGAAAGTGGATCAAGTTTCTCCAGAAGATGATTTGACCCTTCTATGGGTCAAATATTTCTCAGGAGTTTTCCATTAAAAATAAACAGCAACTCTCTCAATGAATATCTGAATTTAAGGAAGATATTTAAATTCCTAGGAATAACTAGAAAACTGTGGTCTGTGTTTTATGTATTTGCCTATGATCCTTATCCCTGTATTAGCCATGAAGGGCTATTTTAATGATTCTATATGTGTGTATAACATATGTGTACAAACCTACAGAGAAATACACATGAAGTATAAGAGCATGTAGGCTCTAGAATAAACTACTCAGGCCCAGGTCATTTTGTTATATAACTTGCTCTTCCATGCACAGTATATCCTATCCATTTCAACTATCCATACCCTTGCTTTCTTGGAGGCCACCTTTACAACATCTTACACCTTACTGGCAGAAATCTTTCATCCAAAGGAATGGATGCACTTCAAAATTCATCCTCAAAAATATACCCAAAGCAACATCACTCCATGTAAGTAGTTCCACTGCTAAAATGTTTTTGTCTCTGAAAGTTCTTTGGTGAGGAATTTGTCATATAGTCAATGGGAATAGATGCAGCAAGGCCACGTGATGGAGTACCACATGTTCAGAAATCAGTAACTGCTTCAGTCAGTGGAACTAAAGATTTTTGGTAGGTAATTTGGAATCTCTGCAAGATGAACTGCATCAAAACCCTCATTAGTTAGTCACTGGCTCTGTGAGAGCTTAGTGGCAAACAGCTCCTAAGAAATTTACATGATTCTTCACTATCATGGAGCCATATTTTGAGAGATTCTGCTGATCTCATTGCTATCAAGGCTCTGGGTATCAGGTGAATTAAGTTTCATTAGTCCTTAAATTACAAATAAGTAATCTTTATAGTGTATCAGATTAACTTCTGTGCTATAAAATGCTATCATTTCAAGTTAAATCCTGTGACACTGCCGCATGCAAACCTGTGCCATACACCTCAGTAGGCACAACCCCATCCTGGCATGCAGGCACAGTACAGGTAGCACAGGATGCTTCCTTTGACTGGACATTTTCTTGCACCTCAGCACCAGTTTCCTGAACATTCCCTGCTTGCCTCATCTTAGGGACCTTTGCAGGTGAACTCGACTCAAAGTAGGGTTACCACACTTGTTGAGAATCTGAAGGAGCAGCAGTTCAGAAGTAAATTAACAGCGGTGCTGTGTGCCTTCTAACTCAATGTAATCACTCAAACTAATAAATGATCAAAATAAAAACTAGCTAAAATATAGAGCTCAAACAGGAAGTTTGCCAATGGTTTTCCAGGGTTTGTCTAAACTGGTTCTTCTGCAAGCTTCTTCCTCTAACTCATGAACACTGCCCCAAACCTGCAGTTTTGTACTGTGCAGTGAGACTTCATTCCCCCCAGGACAATCTGTATTCCTTTCCTATTCAGTGAACACAAATTTATTGCTAATTTCTGTAGCTGCCCAGGCACTCACAATTAGTACCTCTTTTTCTGCCTGTTGTTTTTTCTGTACCAGTCACATCTGATCACTGTGAAAGGTACAGAAAACTTTTCTGAGAACTCGCTGAATTTCCAAAAATGCATCTTGACAATTTTATTTGGCTTTATAATTTATTGTGTTCATTTGCCTACCGGTGGTTATGAATTCTAACTCTTATTACCAGACAAACCCCAGCTGCCTCTTACTCAGCTGATATAAATTCTATATAAAAACCATCAAGCCTTTATTACTGTCTGTATAAAGGCAAAGGGTAGAATTTTCTCGAGTATTAAGACTTGGTCTAACTCTGTTGGTGGAAATAAAAGACTGCTTGGGTGAAATCTATTTCACCCAAGACTCAAATACTGAGTCTTGTTCTTGACTTAGACTTGTTAAGTCATACTAGCTCTTCAAAATCCAGCTGTAATTTTTAACCAGTTAGAGATAATATTAATTCAATTCCAAAGTGCATTAAGATTTATTTTAGGTAGTGTGTTTTTAATCCATATCAGGAAGATCTGAGAACTAACTTGTGTTATGGTTTCAAGCATTGAAGAAAAAATAGCCAGTTTAGGGATTATTTCACTAGTTGGTTTGATTATATTGGATCAGGAAAGGTAGAATCTCCAAAAATAAATTTTATTAAATCAATTCTCTTTGTGCTGACCTAGCCAGGATGTGGAAGCAGATGTGCTCTCCTTTCTTGGCACACCATCTTTGGCAGGCTGTGACATTGTACTATGAGAAGGCAGGAGTCAGAGCAAGGGCAAACTGTCAGAAAGCAGAGAAGGTGAAGAATTTTTACAGTAGAGAAACAAGAGGACTGCTGCAACATCTTATGTCATGCTGGCTACAGTGTGGGCTGGCTGGAATAGAAGTCAAAGCAGGATGTAGAGAAGATGTCAGCTGCAGGAATCTTGCAGGAGGAAGAATTCAGAACTGCTTACAACATGCTGTAGCTGGATGCTGGCACATTCCTCTTTTTGTGGAAAAATAATAAGGTAAGATAAAGAAAGCCTCAAAGCTTGTGGGATACAGGGCTTGGAGCTAGCCCAGGCTGTTAAAGAAATAATAAAAATTATTCTTTGGGCAGGGAGTTAACCCATTTCAAGAAAAGAAATTGCCCTCATTCAAATCTTTGTGCTTACATGTGCTGCAGTCCAATGGTCTTTGGGAAGTTCTGCTGCAGGAACGCACGTGCCTGCTCCAGGGTGTGTGTGTCAGTGTCTGAGGAGAGTGTGTGTAGGTGTTCCCACATGTTGGGAATCTGCCCCATAGCAGAGTGAGTGAACTGTTTGTCAGATCTTCTCCTGGGAATCCTGCTGACCAAGAAGACAAAAAAGCTAATCCTAGAAACCAGATCTTGCAAAGGAGTTAATAGGCTCTTCTTCCAAAATATCTTTACCCTGCGCTGAAATTCCCTGAGACAGGGACTTCACTCCAAACTGCCTCTGCACCAACTACACATCCTGCTTTGCATACAAGAGATCTTCCACCAGCAACCAGCAACTGAAGCAAGCCAGCACCTTTGAATAACTCAGATAGTTTGGCTGTGCCAAAGGGAAGCTGCTGTCTAGCTCCAGTCATTCTCCCAGGCTTAAATCTTCACCAGAATGAACAGGCTACCTGTATAAAATTGACCCAAAACATTCATTTATTTCTTGAAAAAAAAACTTTATGAATCTTGCTGATTTCCCAGGAGTAACTTTTCTTTTGTTTTAACTTTGCTTACATTTATATTTAAGGGAAAGAATAACATAAGGTGAAGTAATCATTTCAAAAAAACTATGTTTAATTCTGCATAGTTTTGATTAAAATATGCACTGTGTCTTCATGGATTTAAAATACAAAGAATCAACGACTTGATGTCCTAGTTTAGGTCCATCAATTGTTAAATTCTTCAGTTATATAGACAGCAATATTGGCATAACCTTTTGAAAAAATTTTCTCTAGAGTTGAGAGGAGATGTAACAAAACAGAGATTTTATTTTACAAATAAATAAGTATGAAATTCAGTAAAATACTAAATCAAAACAGCAGGAGAAATGACTGTTTTCCATTAAGAAACTGAAACTGAGGTGAAATAATCTGAAAACTTAGATAATGAAATGACATAAATATCTGACAAAATTCAGAGGGCTCAGGTGTGCTTTGTACTGAACTTGCTGTTCCTAATACAGGAGATATTGGCATTTATAAATATATTCAGTTTCACCAGCTTATGATCAGGTAAACAAACAAAAATAGCTCATTGATTTACAGACACGTCAAGATTTTTAAAATGGGAAATCTGAGTAGCAGGGTGATAGAACAGTTTCTGCACTAGCTACCACATTAAGCATTTTTTCCCTGCTAGCTTAATTATCTTCCTAAAGAAACAAATGGCATGTTTTGCAGGAGCACCTATGCTAATGAAATATGGCAAGAGTAAAGATCACATACTTTCCTTAGTCCTTGGAAATTATGTGAAGAATCATAAATTTACCTGTGTTTATTGGTGGAGGGGAAGCCAGGATATATCTGGATAGGAGGCTAAAATGTTCCTCCCAGAGCATACTTGTCTGTAAGTCACTCCAGGTCATCACACCTCAGGCACACACCTCATGTCAGCAGGCACATCATTGCATCCACACATGGAGGGAGATCAAGGAACAGGGAGCTCCCCTGGGCTGCCAAGGTGAGGTGATGAGTGATCTTGCCAACAGATCAAAGCAGAACTGCAGTGGCTGGAAGAGCATTTTCCCTACCATCCTCTGGGAACAGGTGGAGATAGGGGGATGTACAGTGCTGCCTGCAGCTTAGCCCCAAACCATCACTTGAGACAGAGACAACAGCACAAAAGGTTCCCTTGGCACAGAAAACTGGGGAGTTTAGGGATGGGACCATTCAAAGGCCTCTTCTGCCCTGAGCTATATGGAGAAGGACTAGAAATTGTCACATGCATCAGACAATTCCACATGTTGGGAATCTGCCCCATCGCAGAGTGAGTGAACTGTTTGTCAGATCATCTCCTGGGAATCCTGCTGACCTAGACAATGTTTTATATTAATGGGAACTGGAGCTTTCATTACAGAACCAAATAGAAAAGGAAAGAGATGCTGATTCTTTCTGTCTGAGATGTTTACTTTATCAAGCTAAAATTTGCAATCAGTTTTCACTATGATAAAGTCATAACTTTATTTGTTTGTCTGTCATCATTTTATCTCCTGAACAGCCAGCTGACCCATTTGGCATTACTGACATAAGCCAAGAAGGAAAAGTTATTTGAGAGCTCAAACTAGAAATAGCCCCATACACTGCAAAACCCCACAGTCCCAGCTGAGATGTTTATTTATTCTGTGTTTTGGGTCCCTCTTACTGTAAAACTGTCAACCTTGGGTATGAGAAAATCACTGTACAGGAATAACATCCTCAGTACATGCATACAACCATTCAGCTGAATTAAATTATCCAGTGGTGTGTGGCTGATTTGTAGCAACTAGACCATCAATTAGTCTTCTGCAGAGTATTTCATAGTTGTCAAAAACATTAAGAGGTAAAGAAACCATATTGACATGTTTTTCTTCAATAAGATTAATGAAAATAATGAAAGCTACTGGAATCTTCCATTCCAATTTTTCCTACTGGCTGGCTTAGGTGAATTTCCATGCAGCTGAACACAAACATTGTGAATTGGGTTTGCCTTCAAGAGGTCCCCTGTGCTTTGAAAAGATCTTAATAAAATCATGGGCCTAAGCACATGGAAATTCCTTAGACAATACAAAAGAGCTGTAGGAAGGATTAGGGAGAAGTGGGGATTAGACACTGTTCAGAGAAGAAAATCTCCAAAAGACAGCCATTTGAGGATCTAAATCAACACCAAAGTATAGTGACACTTTAAATCCCACAACTGCTGGAAGGGAGCATATCTAATTTAATCTTTTTCTATCTCTAGGTATCTAGCTTAAAACTTGAACTCCGTCAGACATCCAAAAACCAGCTGCTGCTAAAACTGGGTTTTCAGCAGTTAGGATTTGTCTGTTCTTGATGGATTATGTCTGTTTTGTGCTGTGTTTTTTCCTTTCCTTTAAAGCATTAATAAATGCTTTGTTTTAAAGTATGGTTTATTTATTTATTTATAATGCTAATAAAGAGGTTTGAAAGAATTGAAAATGAATGAAAGAGATTTTACTTTCTGAGACTGAAAGACAAAACAAAGAGAAACTTTGGACATTTGCAAGAAGTGGAAGTTCATAATTTATTTTATTGTAGAATAGTTGATCTTGGAGTGAACTTGGGATCTGGACACTGAACAGGACACTGAAACTCTCTTAATTTAATTCAGTAAGAAGTCTCAAGCCTCCATCTTTCATGATTTCCAGCAGAGTATTTCCTAAGCCTTGCTCAGTAAAATTGAAATGAGGTAATGCCGAAACCATGCCATATTTTAATAAAGCAGAAAACAGACAATATTTGTAAGCATCTTACATCTGTATTCAAATATCTATTAATCATACTGCAATTTAATTAGGTATACCCATTAAAGTTCCTAATAAATGGGGAAATCCCTGCAGTTTTCATTCAAAAAGTCTGCAATAGGACAACCATTAATTCAGGTTTAGATTAATATATACCTGCTAAGAAACTAGCTCTATAGATCTCTTTTAATACACTAATAAATTTTTGTGGCATGAGAAAATGTAAGGACCATCTCTGAATCATCAGTAATTTACTGCTTTGTGTTATGACAAACCCTCAAAGATATTTGCTGATGATCTGCTGGTATCTATGACCTGTTAGAAGACAGAGGTAGGAAGATTTGGTACTTGGTCTTAATTCAATCCTGAAGTCCTCAAAAAACCCAGAACTGCCATCTAATCTCAAATGCCCTTTATTTAATAGTTTAGTGGTTAGAGATTCTTGCTTTAAATTACACAAACTGCTTTTCCTTCAGAAACCAGAGCAGGAGGATCTATTCTTCAAGGTGAAAAATGCTGCAGCTTAATGGTACAAGAAGGTTCTCATCTGTGCTTAATGAGTGTTTTGTTTTCGTGCCTTTGGCACAATCTCAGTAAAAAGCCCAGAAAAACCCGATGCTTTGTAAGTCTGGGTATTCTTCCAGGAAACAGTAGACAGAGGTTTCATTCTCCTCATGCAGAGGATGGAAACATAAGCTTCCTCCTTCTTTAATATGTGCTTCATATATTAGTTTGCTGTACAAACCTACATTAAAAAACCCTGTCATTCTTGTCTTTCCCAAAGATAGCAGGCAATCACACTTGCAGGTTATTGCATGTGGACCTTGACTGAATTGCTGAGTTCTTCTGCTGAATTTACTATGCAGAAGGTGGAATTTTAGAGAGGGTTTGGCTCCATGTAAGTGAGTGCCCCCTAAGGAAGTTGAATTTGTTGATATTTTTTTTATTCTGTATGCTGAAAAGAAATTACATTTTCTTTGAATTTCTGGGTCTCTGTCTCTCAGATGTATAGATTTGCTATAGGTATTTATGAGTAGCCTTCTGCATTCACTCTTGGTTTTGTCATAAGTTAAATCCCTCATTTTAAAACTTAAATATTTCTGGTGTAAGACTTATGTTATAATGCAAATACAGTATCTTTTAACAAAAATGTGTGATTTTATTAAATACTTATAAACAATCAAATTGCATAAATTAAGGCCATTTGGGTCAGACAAATAACCCCTCTTTATCTGTCATTAAAACTAGTATTATGTTTCTCAAGCATTTCAATGGAAATTAGCAGCCAAGGCAGGATAAATTTAATTCCAGCATGCTGTTAGTCTCACTAGAGTTTTTGATAAGAAAACAATCATAACTATTCCTAAAATTAAACATAGTGAATATAATCTCAGAATGTTCACATTCAAAGATTTTGCTTCATTTTAACCCTAGCAATGTATTTACTGCTTTCACCTTTTTTACATTATTTTCTGTCTTTCATATTTATTTAGGCAACAGTTAATCTTCACATTAGCTTGGACTCAGGACATGCAAGGGGATTTTGCCACTTGAATCCCTGAACTTTATGTCTGGCTAACCATGTAACTCTTAGAACAGCACCAGGAAAACTTATTCTGTGCTATCTAAAATGCTGTAATTCTATGAAAGAGGCACTCTGGCTCTGCTACTGCCCACATGGAGAACTGTCCTGGAGTCAACTGTTGTCAAGGAGAGTGCAAACTCTGAGGAATTCCTTTGTGTGCCAGGTTTCCAGGTTTCTTTCTGAAATCTTATCAAATACATCAGCAAAATCTCAGCCAATTTTTTTTTTTTTTTTTTGTAAATTTAGACTGCTTCCAAAAGACACTTAGTCTGCTGAATCAATAGCTTCTAGCAGAAACATCTCACCATCTCACTTGTTTATTGCTGGTTTTAATGGTGTAAACTTACAGTTGATCTCTGAGCTTCCCTATATTAATCTCCAGTTTCTAGCTGTTTGGAAACATACCATTTTATATTAAAATGACAATTATACTTGCATACTCTTGTAAATAAATATATTTCCTAAATATATTTCCTTGGCATTTTAGATACTTATTTCGTGATTACTTCTTCCCACATGTTTTTCAACCGAGTCCTTCTTTTCAATAGTCTCAAGATGACAAACTGACAAATGGTCAAACACAGGTTCATAACTTACAAATCAGGTCTATACTACTGTGAGTGGAAACTTTAAAGGCAAATCTAAATAAAAAGCTTGAAAAACCCTGGAACTGGGAATCTTGGCTTTAAGAAAAAAACATCTAGAAAAGAGCAATGTACGATCTATGATATTTTGTAAATATACTGCTACTTAGCTTGGGTTGTCCTGTTTGTAAAATGGGAAACCTAATGATCTATCCATACACCTTGTTCAACAAGCCCTTTTAAAAATCAGAGTAATGGTTTATCATTATCTGTCTGATAAAAACATCCTGGTGGACTGATTGAAACTTCTTTGCCAAGGATACATCAGATACATTCAGGTTATCATCAGAATAATTCCAGCTTTGTGCACAGAAATGATAGAAGCAGATATAATCACTTACAGGTTTTAACTCACTGTCAAACTTTAGAGATGCAGAAATTAAAGCAGATTTTCAATCCTGGTTATGAGTTCAAACATTCTGAATACAGATAGAAATTTTATTTAGCTTTTATTATCGAATTATAAATGCAGAAAAGAAGGAGTATCACATTAATATCCATAACATAAGAAGCAGCACTCTCATTATAAAAAACAATTTTACCATTCCTTAGTTTTTTTATTCCAGGATATCCTCTAGCTTCAATCTGCATGCCTTCATAGCCAAACATTTAGGGCCATAAATCCATTTATAGCTGTTTGCATCATGTACTAATTATATTTCTGAATATTACCTCCAGGACAGATTTTCACAAAGTGGCTCCTTTTTAGCAAAGAGGAAAACTTAGCCAAAACCATTTGGTAGAAAACTACCTTCTTTCTTCAAGACACCATTGGATAACACAGGAGGGTCCTATGGACTGTTATACAGGGATCACTAAAAATATTTGTAAAAGTTTATTCCAATTTTAAACTCTAAGGAGCTATACCTTAGAGTTAAGAAAGGGTAAAAGAAAAATAAAGAAGTCTACCTTTTAATTCCATAACTCCCTTTCTTCCATGGAAGTACAATCATATTCATGATTTATTGCCAAACATTCAGTTTGGGATGATTGTCTTGTAGATCACCTGTGGGAATGAATGGAAGGTGCAAAGACATAGTAAGGGACAAAAGGCATGCAGATGCTTTTGCTATTCAGTGATAGTTCACTGCTGCTGTATGTGAGGCAGACAGGCTGCTGGGATTGGATAATCAACAGTTGTCAACAGGTTCTGCTGGGATTTTCATACTCTATGTCAAATCTGTTATTGTAATCTTGAAAATACCTCAGACAGATGATCTATATCTTCAAAAGTTTTTAAAAAAATCTTAAAATTCAGTATTTTATGGCAACTATAAGGGTGGACTACCAAGCATATTTCTTCCTTAATGAAATTGGCACAAACCTCCTAGCAAAGATAAATTGCACATTTATTTTAAAATCCTTAATAATTTTACTTAATAGAATTCTGGAATTGCCACTGTAAAAGCTTATCTTCTTGTGCACTATTGGCCTTCACTTTGATACAGTAGCAGCTTATATTTAAAAGAATAAAGGTCTGGAGCATTAGTGTTCATAAAGACTACAGCAGAAGGGAATAAAAGCTTCAACATTTATTTTTAAAAGCAAGTAAAATTAAGTTCTCAAAAGCTTTGGCTATTGATTTAATAAAAGCACATGTTATACTGAAAAATTAATGTTCATTGCCTTACATAGATAAAACATGACAAACAACCAGAATGTATATGTAATTAGGAATCCTTTCTCACTTAGAACCTTTTAAGTAGGGGTAAAAATCAGTGACAGCTTGAGATTCACCACATTATATGAGAGAAAAATTAACTTTTGGAATTATACAAAAAACTTCCATAGGGAAACTCATTCTTAACCAAAATCTTGTCAAGGTCCCAGCCAACAGAATATAATTTCAAGTCTCAGCTACACATAATCTAGGTAAAAGAGGTTGGTGGAGGCCTAATAACCAACACTTAGATTCTTTTTCTAGACCCTAGGGAAATGCTAATTTACATTTGTGGTGTTGGTATTTGGCAACACAGTGGGTGCTGGTGCTGGGCAATGCTCCCTTGCTACATGGTACAGCATGTTCCATCATGCTGGGCCATGTTAGAGACCAACATTGTCCTTCACCATCACAAAATGTGTTCCAATCATAACAGTAATCCACAAGTTAAAGAAACAGAGAGACTGAAACTGAAAAATGTAGAATGTCTCTGAGAACAAGAAGGATCTAGGTTTGAGAAGGGATAACCACCTAATGTCCTTCATGTAAATTTCCAATGTTAAAGGTCTTGACTGTCAAACAGTCTCACTTTGATGCTACAGCACTCTAAGTAACCCATGGAGACTGTAAAAATGTCAGCCTTGGAAGGTTTCAATACTTGACTAGACAAATGATACTACATCAAGTGGAAATTTGGGCTGCAAGCTCCTTCCAGCCAACCTCTCTTCGATTCTACATGAGGAATACATTTTTATGTATATTTCATGGGGTAAACTCCTGTCACTACCAAATTCAATGGCAAGTCTCTCAAGGATTATTCAAAACCAAGAGCAAGATTTCATTCTGAGGAAAAGAAAGTATCTTATCTTCAAATAGATTTCTGGGGTATCTATATGTATTTTATATATATATACATATACATACATATATATATATATATATATATATATATATATATATATATATATATATAATATATTTTATTTTCCTGGCTGTGAGTAGAAGTCATAGTGTACAAATAGTTTATGCTGATGAAACAAAACTAAACACCTAGCAAAACACTAAGGGATAAAAATATTTTTTATTATTTAATTTTATAATTCAATTTTCATTCCACCGAAGTGAGTTGTCTGCTTAATTTTCCATTAATTTAATGCTGATAGTGGGCAAATTAAATTCAAATACATCTGCATAAACCATTTTAGCCAACTGAAGCACAAAATCAGCTACTGGACACAGGTATTTGGTTAACTCTGATTTTCTATGTTGCAATATATCTTCCTTCATTAGTAAAAGGATATCACTATCCTTGTTGCTGATAAGGCCTTTTAATTGATTTTTATAGCATTCATTTCTGGCAGATTCACTCATTTTTTTCATTATGCAAACTGATGTGAAATTAAACCATGCCCTGAGGAGAGAAAATGCATGAATCAATCGTATTGATATTTCATGCAAAACTTGAAGCTAAGACTTTTAATGGATTTAAAAAACATTTAGTAAGGTTAGTCCAGAAAATGCTTACAACATGAATGTTAAGAGCAAAAGGTTGTAAAGGCTGTTGTGAATAGGATGATTACTGGATATATTAATAATTTTTTCTGAATAGATATTTGCTTTACTTTATAAAGTAAATTATCAGATGCTTTTGCTGACTTTCTGTCATATAGCCACAAAATCATATATTTCAAGGCCAGACAGAAGACTCCTATGTGACACAACCATCACACAGTTTTGTCTTAATACCTCTGCAATTTGTTGGTGTCCATCCTACCTGGTTGCCACATGGCCCAAGAAATGTATGGGTAGCCTGTGGCATGTATCAGGGGAAATGCTGAGCCCAGGGATGGGGAACATATCATCTAGTTGAAGCTGAGGTAGTCCCCAACTTCATTTACTATGGCCTGTGGCCACTTTCTTGCTATCTAATAAGAAAAGAAAGAAAATCCCTTTTGTGTGTGGCCCACCAAATGTGTTTGAAAGGCCCATTTGAGTAAAGGTAATTGAGACTGCACAATATTACTTTGCCATCTCTCCTGAACAGACACGTACCATGACTTACACTTTGCACCTCCTTTTGAAATTTTTTGAGCAGTATTTCCTGTTTCCTGTAGTAGAATTATTAAATAGTAGAAAATATCTGAGAATGGAACTGGAGTACAGAGCTGAAGAGAACAATCGCATTATTTGGCATTGAAATAATATAGAAAGTCAGTTTACTGCTGTATAGTAATTATTTCAAGTGTGATTTAGCAGAGTAATTTAACCTTACAGAGGATTCTCTGACGCAGATATTAAGTACTGTTCCAGCCTGAGCAGCCCTGCAGACTCTGCTCCTCTGGGGTGTGCTGATGCTGCCCAACAGTCAAGCACCTGCACAGACACTCGCTCACTCCCTCTCCTCTGGGGAGAAATTCAGTGGAGGGAGAGAAGGCTAATGTGAAAGTTCAACAAGTGAAGCAAAAGCTGCATGCACAAGAAGACTAAGGAAATTATTCACTACTTCCATGGGCAGGCAAATGTCCAGAGACTTCCTGGCAAGCAGGGCCTCACCATGCCTAATAACTTGGAATGACAAATGCCATAACCATAAATGTTCCCCTTTCCTTCTCCTGTCCCTAGCTTTTATGGCAGGGCATATCATACCTTAGCTCAGTTCAGCTCAGCTGCTTCTACTGTGTTCACCCAACCCCAGCTCACTTGCTGGGAGCAGTGGCATAATGAGAAAAAGAAAAAACCTCCAGGCTGTGCCGGCACTGCTCAAGAACAGCAGAGTCACCAGGGCATATTCAACACTTTTAGCTACAGACCCGTAGCATAGCACCTCAACCCTGCTTGAAGAAAGCTAACATCAGTCCTGAGGCAGGATACCTACCCATATAAAAAGATGGCAGTGATTCCTCCCAGAAAATCTCGGCAATAAACTGGACAGACGTGGAGAGGCTTCCAGATAGGAACAACTGTGTATGGGCTTGAGAAGGTGACACAGTGTAGCTCTGTCACCATGACAGCATCTGGCCAATTGCCAGCAGAACCCCAGCCCTTTGAAAGCACTGCCATACTGCTGGTTTTCTGCACTTTGATAGGGCTTTTAAAATAGTTGAGAACTATTATAAAGTCATTATAAAGCAGCTCTTCTACTCTTGCCAGGCTTTGAAGTCTGATCCTTGTTCTCGCTCCAGCCTGAATCCAATGGCAAGGTGCTGTTGAGTTTAATGTTTTCACCATCTCGCTACATTTGCCACTTCATACACTCCATCTGTTTTGTTCTTGTCAAGTCAGTCGTGTTATATGTGTTATAAATATTTATAAATGCAAGTTAATAAACTGAATCCATTTGGAAATAAAGTATGGAACAGTGATATGCAACGTTGCTTTTGTGTATGGATATCATTAAACATCATTATCAGAAGTTGCCTATTATATGTACATAAGATCACAAGAAACAGGGAAAGGAATTGCCTTCACATGCAACTTTACTCCATAATTCTGTTCATCTTCAAAAAAGCTTACAATTTTTGCCTTTTAAGAAGAAAATTTCTGTTTCAGCAAATTTCTTCTTCCGCAAATTTGATCATTTTGGAACCTTCTTATTTCACAATCAGTTTTACTAATGTGTGATTCACACCCTTATGTTCCTGTGCCAACGTTATCCCTGACTTCCAGTTTAGCTCCCTCTTTCATATTTTTATGTCCCAAACGCTTTGTAGACATCAGATAGTTGATATCCTTCATTCTCTGCCTGTATAAAGGTGATTAGAATGGTTACTCTTTCAATTAATGGCCTAATATTGCATTGGATCTTGTATTAGTGCAAATATTTTAATCTTACCTTAATCCCCAGGAAACTTTGTACAGGTCCTTTTAACTTTCACAAAAATTATTTCTTTCTTCTTTTAGCTTCTGATGAATTATTACTTTCCTAGTATTTAACACAAAAATGAAGAAGCTTGATAAAATAAATCTTTCCCAAAGTGTTACCAAGTATTGCAGAAAAACAATACTGAATTAATGGCTTGTACAATAAATAGCATTATTGCCCTTAGGCTTTATTACAGCAAGGAGATAAAGCACATTTTTAAAAAATACTTTTTCTTGGCATTGTGTATTTCTGATACCTTTTAATTTTTTCTTTGTGAATGAGTTAATGTAAGGCAAATCATCAACTTCTGCCCTGCACTCTGGGGAGTCATTTCAACATGTCAGCCTAATGGGACCCATTTATGCATGACCAAAATTCAGGAAAAAATAGATGTTACATTTATCCATAAGCTGGTCTCTCTTGGTCTCTATACCCATCCTAGAGTAAGAAAATATCTGCTTCTGAAATAATCTCTCTGATATGGCAAAAATTAAGGGAAAATAAAGAAAATTTTAAAGAGCTAAATATTATAATTCTTTAAGCAAAATAATGATAGTGACCTTGTGAGAATGTTGAGATGTCTTTCAGTTGTTAAATACTATGCAAAGGAGATACAGGAGTCATGTGAAGAGTCTGCCAGTCTTTCAGAAGTACCTGAGAAATTCATTTACTAGAGCTGCAAATTCAGGTATTAAGAAGTACTCAGTGACAATTATTTTATAAAGAGGTTCCAAGCTCCTCTTAACCTTATTTGGCATATTAGTAAATAAAAATTTTAAGGTATGACTCTGAAGAAGAGTGTTTGGCTGGGAGGCCATACCTGCTGTGGGATGTGAAGTTCACATTTTACACTTCTGTGTTGGTTTTCCTTTTCTGTAACCCAGGCACATGAGCAGAGGTGGATAAATAAAATAACACACTTTAGTGGATGAAAGGGCTTGGAACAGAACAGTATTTCACTGAACTTTTGTTTTACATCACCAGGAACTTTAATTCTTGCTACTTAAGATTTTCAGACTACAGAAAAATTAGCAAATTTGCCTGTGATTTTATACAAATACTTTTAAAATCTGGTAGTTTTCATTTTTTCATTAAAAATAGGCAAAGTATTGATATTTTCTGCAGAAAGTAGGTCAAGAAATTTTTTTTTTTGTTGAATACCATTTCTTTTCTGAAAAACTGTAGTCAGCAATATCAAACACAAGAAAGGAGAGATTCCAAAGATATTTTTGTGCAATTGAAAACATAAACAGAGACTTGAGTTGATACCTCTTTGCAAATATGTGGGGGCAGGAGTTAACAATTGGGCCAATTTTGCTTCAGTCCTCATATAATTAATTTGACTTAATTTTATCCTGCAAAGAAAGGTTTCTTCCTCCTCCTCTGCAATTTTTAAGTACCTGTATCATATCAAAGTTCTTTGAGGGTCTATATTCTGGCATCCACTGATTAAGTACTGTTTAATTTAGTTTGGAACAAAGGAAAATTAATTACAGCTCTTGCATTAATTCTTTCATAGAGTCCTGGTACCTTGGGAAAAATGAAGAGATCTGCTGAAATACCTCTCCTATGACTGGGAACAGCTCAATGCATGATTTTACACAAAATATTTCAGAATGTTATACACCGTTATTACTGCCAGAAATAAGGAGGTTTTGTGAACTACACATGTATTAAATGATATATGTAACCAGGTGCAGTAAAAATAGCCCCTAACCTTATTTTCCCAATGCTAAACCAGTTAGCATATATGACATCATCACATTTTGCTGCACCATTGTGAAGAGTGACCAAATTCTGTCTTTTTTCTCCTGGCATCTTCTTTTTGTTATGAGATTAGAAATTATGGGGTTTTGTACTAATATAAATGACATTTTGCCCACTCTTTGCTCTGTGATTGTCAGAGTGAAGTCTTCTGTAAAGTCTGAAAAAATTGATAATTACATTTATTAAGAATCTTTGAATTGCTGTGTAAGGTGTTCAGAATTTACAATGGGAAAAAAGTGAAGGCTTCTATACCTGCAAAAATTATGACTTTGTTAATATTTAGTGCTTCTAAAACTACCATTGATAAAATATCATCTGCCACACAAGGGCTGAATGCAAGTTTTCCAGCTACTGACTCTGCACAAAAAGGACCTTTATCATCTTAGCCATTGGCCTTCACTCAGGAGGTGTGACTGACGTCAAGCTGGATTGCAGGCAGGGCAAGCTGGATTTAAAACATTTAGAGAAGGCCACTGCAGAATTATTTCAGTGCAGATGTGAATTCCTCTTGCTTCTTACACAAATGAGTGTTTGGATGGCAGCTGAACTTAGGGGCCATACCCAACAGTATGTAAAGGTAGGAAAGGTTTTTCTAGGAAAAAGCAAGTCTGGCAAAGTAACTATTTTGTTTCATCTTCAATCAAGTATGAATTTCCTGAAATCTTATGTATTGGACGAAGTATGGTCTTGTCTGTAATATTAAATTAATAAAAACTGAGTTGAGCAGCTGTGCAGCAAGTTTCATGGCCACTCCTTCCATCCTACACATATCTGACACAGAGATAAATCAACATTTATCAGCTGTATTTAAATAATATGAGCCTGTTTTTTCATTTACAGAAAAATGTCAGATTCATGAAATCATCTGAAGGAGAGAGGGGGGAGAGTAATTTAATTCTTCAAAAAGTAATCTAAAACATTCTGCCACATCTTAACTCAGAACATCAAGCTGTAGCTGTCATATAAACCAAAGCTATGTATTTTATTTTTATGAATTATGAAGCAAATTCCTGCAGCAAATGACCGGGTTTTGATTAAAGGGTGGCAGAGGAAAAGGAGAACAAGGAAAATCTTTATTTAACAAATCAGAATACTATACTAATAGAAAACTGAAAAGGTGCATGCTACATTCAGTAAACTCCTCAGATTTCTAAACTTTGCAGTTAACAAAGAGTTAAAACAATCTGTTGCTCTTGGCTTCAAAGTCAAAAGTGGGTTAAAATGGACTGAGAAAGTTTAGAACAGTTATTGTTTCATCCTCTTTGTTTGCACACTCCGGAAAATCTCATTATAAATGACACATTCAATTCCCTTTTTAAAGTTTATCTTCACATAGATGGAAATCAGCAGTGCTATATTGAATTTTTATAAATTCATGTCAGTGGAATGAGCAAAGTGAGGTTATAAACCACCTTTTTGTCTGCTTCTGTTCCTTATGAGAAAAATACTGGCAAATGCTGCTTTAGCAATACACAAATGATTTGGTTACCATTATTAGGTTTTGATTATGTGTAAAATATTAACTGAAATTTAAAATGCTGCAATAAGTAGATGTAAAGCAGTAAAGCAGAAAGTTGTTTACTACCAACTGTATGCAAATTATTTTCATTTAATTTTCTGAACTAATTTGGAAAATGTACTAAAGTAATCTGGAGAGATTAATTCTCTGAAGGATAATAAAGTATACTTCAATTCATTTTCAAATAGTTTCTAATAATTTTAAAATAGATGGAAATTAATATTCTGGAATTAATTGGTTTTGTCTGTTATTTCTACTTAGAAATAATGTATTTCTGTTTTTCTTCAGAATCTAAAGGTTGCTAAGGAAACCACTTCTACTATATCTGTGGCTATTGCATAGAATGTAACTATATATAAGAAAAAAGGGCAAATGTAATTACAGCTACATTCTATTCAGAAAGAGTCTTCTCTTTTAATCAGCAAGTGATCCTTTTAATTTGTGGGTTTTAATGTAACAAAAATTTTACATTGCATACACCTTTCCAGAAGGATTTATGCATAATTAGTGTTTTCAGGTACAAAAAGATAATGTCACAGCAAGAGCTCAGTGCTGAGTTAAACAAATGGAGACTGGGTAGAGGAATGGATGAGAAACCAAATTGGAACATCCAGCTGATCCTGGATTTAAATACAGTGAAATACAGTCATTGCTCCTCTTTGATCAGCAGTGCCCAAGCTGAAGTGCTGAACACCATTGAAGAGGCACTGCTCTCTTGGAGGGAATTACAACTGTTGTTCTGA
This sequence comes from Serinus canaria, assembly GCF_022539315.1. Lineage (NCBI taxonomy): Eukaryota > Metazoa > Chordata > Aves > Passeriformes > Fringillidae > Serinus > Serinus canaria. The sequence continues at coordinate 54,268,804 of NC_066317.1, forward strand.
ACACTCAAAGCCATCAAAGCCTGCAACACATCAAGTGAAATTACCTTTGAGGGCATGGCCAAGTGATACCTTGGATTAGCTCTTTGCTTTATGGAGAGCCCATATCTTTGGGAAGCTACACACTAAATAGAATGGACTTTGGACTAGACACTTGAGCAAATGATGTAATTTGACCTAAAGACAGCTGAATTTCAATAGGTTATGTAAGTTATATTTATATAGATTTAGAGCAGAAATAGAAGAGAGAAGGAACAGGGGGAAAACATAGCAGTCAGCAAAAGGATTCCAACCACCCACTGGGTAGATTAGATCAGTATGATTGCAGTCAGGAATTTCTGTAATGAGGATGTCAGTGATGCTTATGAGCATCCTGCTGCCTGACAGCAAATAGAAGAGTAGATAGAGCCAACCTCTTGGTGTTTAGGTAGCTGTCTGTGCAGACCCTCAGGGCAGTGCCCGCCCTGGCTGACCATGGAACCCCCCTGGCTCTCCCCTGCCCTGGCCAGGGTGGGCCCAGGACCCCATTTCGACCCCTCTCCCAGTCTGTCAGTGCCTGCCCCAGTGGTGCTGGCAGCAGGGCTGGTCTCCAGCTCCCACAGCCAAGAGGCAGGTCCCTGCACATCCCTGTGTCCTGGCCTGGCTGCTCCTGTCCCAGGACTGAGCCCAATGCCTGGGGATGTACTCCTGAGCCACGTTCTCCTTATCAACCTCTGGGAATAATTTTTCCTAAGTTTTCACCTATTTCTGATTAACATCCTTCTCTGAGTGTCTGTGGTTAATAGCACAGAGACATGTCAGCTGTTAAACAGCAATAATGCCAGAGGCAAGCAGTAGGTGGCACAAGATTACCTACCCTACCTTCACAACATGTTGGGTATCTGCTGAAATATAACAAAGTTTCAGAAAGGATCTGCAAAGCCACATGCCAGCGCAGAGTTTGAAGACAGCTTATTCCCAGCTATTGCAAACAATTTCTTCCAGGATTCCAAGGAGTTGGAGGCAACTTTCTCTTTTTGAAAAACAGGGTTATGGCTGTATTGCGGTTATAGAGAATTGCTTCTGTAGAGTTAGTGTAGCTGCTAAAGTGAATTTAATAAATTCAGATGGGCTGGAAGATAAAATTTGGGAGATGCTACCTGCAGGTGTGACACATTTCCCATTATTTTCTAGTAGTCATGGGTTTTCTACCCATCAGGAAGATATTATTTAGGATTATAGTTGGGTTTAAAATCCTGAGGACTAGGAGCTGTTATATTGATAGAAGTAGGCCAGGCATGTGAATAGGGAGTTGTTAGAGGGTAAAATAAAAAATGTCCAATTCTCAGTTCTCAAGGTGTTCAGAGACCTTTTCCTATGATGAGCCCAGTAATAGCTCAAGTGTTCTGTTTACATAAAATGTGGTCCTTGTGGAAATTTTACTTTAAAACTGTTAAGCTCAGAGAGGTCAATGGTGAACAAGAGCTGGTTCGTCTGAGAAATTTATTTTCTCAACACACAAATCCTGAGAACCCTGCCTAGCTAGGAAGATGGAGCTCAGATTGTGGCTGGAGTCAAAGCTTTATTTCTCTGTAAAACTTCAGAAAATTAGGCTTATCTATTCAGAGAAATTAGTGATAGTCAGTGATGACTATAAAACTGTGTCCAGAAGAAATTTCCTTTAGGTTTATCTATTCAGAGAAATTCAGTGATGAACATAAAACTGTGTTCAGAAGAAACTTCCTTTCAGTTTTCAGTGTTCTCCCTTGCCTGAAATAGTAGGTATAGAGTGAGAGTTAGGACTGGGATCCAGATTGTTGAATGGAAATAAGTTCATACTTAGAAAAACCAAACAACACTTCTGTCAACTTGTAAGAAATGTACTTTTAGTTTTTAGTGAACCAATATTACCCTGCAAGTTATGAAAGCCCATGTGGAAGCCTAAAGACTGATGTGAAGGGTCTAGAAAATCTGTTTACAAACTGCAGAGTTGTAAACAGAGTTCATTCTCCATAAGCAAATCATCCCTCAGTGTCAGTGCTTTTTTCATCCATTGTTAGTGCTGTGTTGCTTCCCTGAGTGGAATGCTATTGGTGGCTGTTGGCAAGGTTAGGATTTGGATTACAACTGCAGGAAGAAAGTCTCACCCACACCCCAATGTGCCTTCTGCTGAGTATGAATGAGCACACACAGAGGAAGTTACTGTGCAGTAGCTAACACAAACCCAGGGAAATTTCTACACTAGAGACCAGAAACAAAGATTTAAATACTACTCTAGGAATATGTACAGTTTCTTCAGTGACAGGAATCTTGGATACTGGGCCAAGTCAATCTGTAAGAAAATGGAAGTCGAAAGCACTTTCTAAATCAGTAATATAATGCTTCAAATGAATTGAATGTCATTCCTTACCTGTGGTGTTGGCAATCAGCTTTTGAAACAAGAATGAAATGCCCAGATCCAAATATTCCTGGAAAACACATAGCCTTGAAGCAGGAAAATTGTTTGGCAGGTAGCTCAGTAGTAGGTACCTCATGAGGCAACAGAAGTCACCTTGAGAACAGATGGAATACAATCAAAGATTAATGGCAAATTTATGATCCCTTTAAGAATAGGAGCCAAATAAAGTCAAATTGAATCATAAATTTGGAGGCTATATAGGATCAGAACATGTAGAAAGTAGACTTATTGCTAAAGTCAATTTGGCTACATGACTAAGAACTGAGAGCATTCTGAAGTGCTGCAGAGTGGGTTTTGGGCTACTTTTGCTAATCTCCTTAAGCAATTAAAAGAGAGAAAGAAGGGAACTGAAACAGAGCATAGCAAAAGCTGTAGGCTTTCTAACTTTGAAAAAGAGGCTTTTCTATCTATTGGCTTTGGGAATTCCAGCTAGAATACAGAATGGCAGTTAAATCTAATGTCATAGCAGAATAACTCTACACACTCTGTGTAGCATTAAGTGCATATTTAACAGTGCTTCTCACAGTATGTGAGAAGCACTGCAGAAGTCTAGACTCTTCTAGTCATGGAGCACTTAAAGTAACTATTTGTTTTCTCAAGTTTAGTTGAAAGAAATATTTATTAAAATAAATTTATCTATGAAATACTCATGACTGAGTTTTGATATTTACTCATAAATGTTAATTACAGAATGTGTATTATTTCACTAGCAGTAAACCTATGTTACCTTCAGATATGTTGGGTCAAAGTGCTACCAATTTCTTTGTGCTATCTAGTTTAACTTATAGCTAAAACTAAAAATTTCAGATGTGAATGTCTTTTAATGGTACCTTGTTTTAGGCAGTACGGAGCCTGTAAACAGTAATAACTGGGGAGGAGAAAGTGAAACAATTAAGCTTAGGACAGTGTTTAAAGGTTTTGCTTGCACGTTCTCCTTCAGCACCAAGTATTGCTTGAGAAATAAATTTGATTGATCCAGAAAATAAAGCAACTTTTCCTGCAGTAAGTAGGCTGAGTTAAAAAAAAACAACCTTTTTTTGTTTTTTTTTTTGTTAAACACTTCTTATAGTAGTATAATTAAATAAGGCTTTTCCAATCAAATTCTACACTAGTATTATCACAGCAAACTGGTTTCCAAAGGAACTTTTACTGATTTTTATCACCCGACATTCGGGTGAGAATTATTTCTATTAATTTCCATTAATTATTAATTTATCCTGTTGGCATAGAGTGTAAAGCAGGACTGAGTCATATCAATAGCCTGTAGCTCACGGTGGCCTGATGGAACAGGAAGCTGGCAGAGGCAAGTCTTGCTGCAGCACTTACTTCCATGATGTAAGAGGACACAGAATTGTCACATGCTGAGAGGTTTCTGACAACTTTAACCTTACCATCAGAATCTAGTCCTGCCAGCATTGTCTCCATTCATTTCCATGTGGTTTCAGGTGAAGGATATAGGTATTTCTTTCTTGTTTAACAGCAATTTGGTCCTTTTGATCACTAAATAAACAGAAAAGAAATTTACCTTGCTTACATATATAAGCATCATCTTAACCTTTTAAGAATTACTATGTGCAAGGGCATGCTGTGAGAGGACAGGAGAATGGATACAAATAGAAATACAGTAGTTTTAGATTAGATATGAGGAAGAAATTCTTTGCTCTGAGGACAGTGAGACACTGGAAAAGGTTGTCCAGAAAAGTTGTAGATCCCTGGAAGTGTTCAAGGCCAGGTTGGATGGGGCTCTAAGCAACCTGGTGGAGTGGAAGGTGTCCCTGCCCACACAATGGGAGATGGAATTATATGACATTTAAGATTAATTCCAACTCATTCCATGATTCTATGATTTTTTTTTTTCTGGGAAGTATATAGGGAACAAAAAATAAATAATGTCAAAAAACATCAGAGGAAGAACCAATGCATTCTCATCCAGTATTTCAACTGTCATGTCAATTTAGCTTTGTTTTGTGTTTTTACTGAACTAATCTCTAATTAATGGTGCTATATTCATTACCAAGAAAGCACAGCTGAGAACAAAACACTCTACTATTATTGAATTTATTTACTGCATAAAGGAGAGAAAAAGACTACAAACTACAGACTTGGTGGTACAAATGAACATTTTGCTCTGAATGAGAAATGTGTTGAAACCAACAGAACTTACCATAGAAGTGCTGTCTGTGCAGAAACTGCAGAAACATGCACAGAGCTGAAGTGATGGCGAGCTGGAAAGGAGATGCAATGAGCTGGAAAGAAGGAACATAGGGATAAAAGAGACAAGAAATATGGCACATTAGAGTAATGATACTGAGATACATTAAAGTCATTGCTCTCTTTGTTTGAAAACTGCAGGCTCACAAAAGATCACCCCCAATCATTTCAGGGAGAACTATTCACCAACACAGAATGGCTCTGTTTGGCTATCGATTCAAGGGGTTGACCCCCTCTGAAATCATGCATCTTGACTCTTACAAATATGCCAATATACCTGATTCCTGTAGCCATGGAAGGCCTTTAGATAATAAATCTTGTAAGATTTTTGTGAGTTAAGCTACAGAAACTGAATATAAATGAGCCCAAAGTAAAATTTGATCCTTGGATTTCTATGTTGCTTGTAAAGGTAACTTGGCCAAGCAAGGGTGGTATCTGCAATTATCTTGAGCACATGTATCTACAGCTACTCTTGTAGCACCTAAGCACTGCTAACTTTTCATTTTAAAATTCTGGGAGAGAAGGTGACCTTTTCAGTAATTACATACCTGGCAGAGCATCAAGAAGCAGGACTGAAACCTCCTTCTCCAGAGGACTTAAACCAATGTGTTTCCTATGAATGTTCTGATCATCATCAGGACTGATCACCAACAGCTTAGGAGGATTCACAAGAAATCATAACATATGCTCAAGCAATAAAACAACTAATATAATGAGAAGCTCTCCCCTTCTACCACTGATGTCAAGGCACACTGCAGCAAGAAGCCAAGAGGCATGCAGCTCACAGCAGTGGGTGTGTCTAAACAGCTGCTATGGAACATTTGTCTACTAAACCAAAGGCCAGGATTTCAATCCATGGTCTAGGAATTTCTTACGCATTTATATTAGCAGCCATGAGATTAAAGAGTGGAAACATTTGTAAGTTATTTTTACTACTCAGGTGTAGAGTCAATGACCACCAGGAAAACAGGGATAAAATATATTTGCATTTCAGTCCAAGTACTTCAAACAAATACATATTTTTGCTTTGTCATTCACCCTAATAATCTCCAGTTGCCTTTATGAGATCACCTTAAAACAAGAAATAGTAATAAGTAGAACACTGGTTTATTGGATAAACACAGAAGGGGAAAGTTAATATTTTCAATCTAAGTACAAGAACTGTGCCCAAGACTGAAAGTACTAAGTTATTCAAAGAAATCTGTTCACAGCATTTTCTAACATAATTTTAGTTTAATACTTCTTGTAATCTGCTTCAAATTTTGTCTGTTAATTTGTGCTCAAATGAACAATTTTCTAGACACAGATAAGAATTTCAGATTTCAGAATGCAACTCATTATTAAAGATAATGGACAATTTTCTATGGTAAAGAAGTACATTACAAGAGCAGAGAAGCCCTATTGTATTAGAAAATTTTTTCTTAGAACCCAAATTGCATAGATTATGTAAGAGGAGAATGAAAAATGGGTACCAAAATTACTGTGCTCTTAACTCTTTTTCTAGATACTGTTTCAACAACTAAGTATAGACATTATTCAATATTCAAGAAAAGCAGAAAAACATAATTTATTACTTTCTGCAGTAGGAATTCAAATTTCCTAGAACAAGGAAGTGGTGAATATGGGGAACTTTACTTTGATCCATTTCTTAGTATCCTCCTTGAACAAAGCTTTTATCTGGCAGAAAGATCTACACTTTGGATACTAGTGCAGGAATCTTTTCTGGTAACATTTCAGCAGTTTCTGTGATTCTTTTAGATTTCTTTTGGTATTGTTTTTAACTAGTAAGGAAAATTATTTTTTATTTGAGTAAATGTTAAGAATACCTTTTTGTGCACTTAAAAAGCAGACAATGCTCATCTCGAATTTTCTCATGTGAGCATATCTGTTATTATGACCTATTCACACTGATTTTCATAGCAAAAATGTCCCAGTGTGGTCAGAATGGCCTGGACTTTGGCAAAACTGTTAGATGTGATAGTTTTTACCACTCCCATGATTCAACAGAAACAGTATTACACAGATCTAATTTCTGAAGGTACTGATTTTTTTCAGAAGGTTAGGAGAGTTTTGTATCTTGGTGGGCAGCTTGTAGAGACCCTCTACAAGTGCATTTTCTTTCTCTCCTCAATATTATTTCCACTTGTGCATGACTGGTAAGCGATTATGAAATTATAAGAGCATTGACTTTAATATGTGCATTGGGTGTAGGAAAACAATATTGCATGTAGTGTGAAGCAATAGAAAAGTTATCTTTTATCCCAAATGCTGCAAAGAACATGTCAGTGAAGGATTTCAATACATACAAGAAAATGGTATTTTTTTCCCCTCAATTTATATAGCTCTACATTAACTATTCAATCCAGTCTTTTAGAAACTGCTCCCCCTCATTTTCCATCAAAAACTGAGATGTCATTTTTTTCCTTGTGAAGCACATCTGTAGGCTCATCCTTCCAACTGCCTGACACAATCACCCAGATGTGTCCCCCCACCTCTCCCAGCTTGCAGCTAAGGCACTGCATGCACATTGGGCTTTTTATCTGAGCAGCACAGCAGCCTCACCTTCTGTGACTCAGCCAATGGTGAAGTGCATGTGCTTCATCTCAGGTTTGTTTTTCTTTCAAAAATACATAGCAGGGGAATGTTTCGTTTCTGTGGTTTTGCTTAAATACAAGGAAAAAAAGAGATTCAAGCACAATACTAACATGAAAATTATAAATTTGAGCTGCCAAACAGTACCACCATTACATGGCCACAAAATGTTTGTTAATTCTGCTACACTGGCTATTAAACTTTGGCCCTATATTCCACAGACAACACTGAGACAAGTGGGGCAGGATGGGAATAAGGACTGGGGAGGTATAAAAGAGCTGGAAAATTTTTTTGTTCTATTCTTAAGGTATTGTAGACATAAATCCTGTAATGTGATTGACTGAAGGATGTAAACTAAGAAATAACCAACATAGTAACTTCAAGCACTGATTGCTATACATGTCTACTACATTAAAGCACAGTTGGTTAACAGTTGTGCTCTGCTGCACTGTCATGTGAAATAAACATCATTTTAATTTTACTCCAAGATTTTTTCTAGTGGAAAAGAGTAATTTGAGTTCTGAGATCCCATAAACACTGTCAGCTAAAGAGAAATCCTAACGATGAAATCCAAATGATGTCAGAGAGTAGGAAAGAAGAATGTTCAAGAATTTATATTCTCTATAGTTATAGATTATGCTGTAGAGGTTACTGTTAAAAGTTTTCCGTGTGCCTTGGGCAATTAAGTTCATTACTCTATTTTCAAAGTTTCCTACAAATTTCGTCTTGTATATCAATAGACAGGTTAGGTAAAATTCTTGACAAGTTCCTAGACAACTTCTGCAGAAGCCAACATATGAAGACTATTGACTTCTTACATGGTATTAGTTTAAAGATTTCCCATGTCATACTTTCCCATATGATACTCACAAAAAATGCTTTGATTTTCACAGACTCACAGAAGATGGAAAAGGACCCACAAACATCATCAATTCCAACTCCTGGCCCAGCAGAAGACCATCCCCCAAAATCACACCATGTGTATGAGAGCATTGAAAGATACCTCTTAAACTCTCTCAGGCTTGGTGCTGTGACTGCTGCCCTGTTCCAGGGCCTGACTAACCTTTGAGTGAAGAACCTTTTCCTAATATCCAACGTAAACCTCCCCTGCACAGCTGCAGGCCATTCCCTCAGGTCCTGTCAGTGGCCCCCACAGAGCAGAGATCAGTGCCTGCCCCTCCTCTTCCCCTCATGAGGAAGCTGTAAGTGCAGTGAGGTCTCCTCTGAGTCTCCTCTTCCCCAGGCTGAACAGACCAAGTGACCTCAGCTGCTCCTCATCCAGCTTCCCCTAAGTAGGCTGTGATCATAAAAGTCACAATCTCTGGAATACATGAATTATCCCTTAAATGGTTTGCTACTGACCAAGGCACTTCTACAAAATCATAGTAGGAGGAAAATTAGACAGTTGTGCAGTCCCTCCTCAAGCAAAATTTCCAATCAAATGTGTAAAGGTAAGGCCACAATAAAAAGACTTTACTGTGGTTCACGTACTCCGTGTTGGATGCATGGAAGAAACACCGATCAGATATTCTCAAGAGGTCAAAACAACACAAAAGTTTAGTGGTAAAATTTAGAAAAATCAAGGAACTTTGGCAAAAGATATAGTACAATATCCAAACAACATAAAACACTTCTCACAGCATTAATTTAGCCCATTCAACTTAGCAAATATTTTTTGATGTTATATTACTCAAAATTTTCCAAGAGAAAGGAGTTAGAAGAAGGAAGACAGAAAAGATACACAAAAGCACACATATAGCTACCAGCTGCTGGGTTCCAGCAGTGTTCAGACAGGAACTACAGAGGAAGATAGGATTAAGAAGTGTGCTGACTGCCTCCTCTGCCTTAAATACTCAATGGCCTCTCTGGGCTCTCCCCCCAGATGGGACTTCTGGTCATTTGCCCCTCTAGGGCTGGGTTAGGGCAGAGTGGAGCACTGCTCCTGGTGTGCCAGTGATTGGCAGTTCTGCCAGGCCGGGATATGGGCTCTAGTTGGGGTGTGGGGCAGTTCACTGTCTCACCAGAGCACCTTCCCTCCCACACAGGCATCCTAAAATATCTCAAGATATCAATTCCTTCAGTCTTTGACAGCATCTTAACCCAATTTAGAACTATAGATTCAGCAGCATATACCTTATAAATCTAATAAAAATACACTGGCTAATGCATAATAGCCTATACAAATATGCTAACAAAACAGGACATTTATTTGACATCTTAATTTCATTTAATTTTAAATGTTACTGTGTAAGGAAAATCCAGCCTAACCAACCTGAGAGAATTTTATAATGGAGTGACTACATCAGTTGACAAAGGAAAAGCTACAGATGCCATTTATCTGGGTTTCTGAAAAACCCTTGACATGGGCCCCCACAACATCCTTCACTCTATATTGGAGAGAGATGGATTTGTTTGGTGGATGCAGAGTTGGTTGGAGAGCTGCATCCAGAGGGTGGCAGAGAATGGCTCAGAGTCCCAATGGACATCAATGACAAGTGGTGTCCTCCCAAGGGTCCTTGGGACCAGTGGTGTTTTATATCTTCCTCAGTGACATAGACATTTAGACATAGAAATTTAGTGTGGCCTCTGAAAATTTTGCTGATGACACCAAGCTGGGTGGTGCTGTTGCCACACCTGAAGAATGGAATGTGATCTAGAGGGACCTTGACAAGCTTGAGAATTGGGCCCATGGGAAATCCATGAGGTTTAACAAAGAAAAGTGCAAGGTGCTATGCTGGGTTGGAGCAATCCCTGCTTTCAGGCTGGGGATGGGATGAATGGATTGAGAACAGCTCTGCAGAGAAGGACTTGGGGTGCTGGTGGGTGAAAGGGTGGACAATGTGCACTCACAGCCCACAAAGCCAACTCTACCCCAGGCTGCATCCAAAGCAGTGTGGCCAGCAGGGCAAGGAAGAGGATTCTGCTCCTCTGCTCTGCTCTGGTTAGCCCCTGCCCGGAGTGCTGTGTTCAGCTCTGGGGTCCCCAGCAGAGGAAAGACATGGACTGACTGGAGAAATTCCAGAGGAGGCTGCCAAGCTGATTAGAAGGATGGGGAGAAATGGAAGGAATGGAGAAAAAGCTGAGAGGATTTGGGTTGATTGCCCAGGAGAAGGAATGGAGAAAAAGCTGAGAGGATTTGGGTTGTTTGCCTAGGAGAAGGAATGGAGAAAAAGCTGAGAGGATTTGGGTTGTTTGCCCAGGAGAAGAGAAGGCTCTGGAAAGACCTTATTGCTGCCTTTCAGTACTTTAGGGGTGTAAGAAAGATGGGGACAAACTCTTCAGCAGAACCTGTTGTGATAGGAAAAGAGATAATGTTTTTAAGCTGAAGGAGTGTTGATTGAGATTAGAGATAAGAAAGAAGTTTTATCACAGTAAGAGTGGTCAAGCACAGGATTGAGTCTTTCAGAGAGGTGGTTGATTCCCCATCCCTGGAAACATTCAAGGTCAGGTTGGATGGAGCTCTGTGCAAACCAGCATAGTTGAAGATGTTCCTACTCAGGTTAGGGAGTAGACCAGATGGTCTTTGAAAGGCTCCTTCCAACTCAAACTATTATTTGAGTCTATAAACTTTGAAGAGTGTAATTCTTGCATTGAAACAAAACAAAAATAGCCTAAGTCTGGGAAGCAGTGACATAATTCCAAATTACCTATTTCATGAGCAGAGCTGCAAATGAAACTGATTTATCTGCACTTGCATTTGAAATGTGCATACATTCTAGAAGCTTGTCATACCTGAAATTAGGTAGACTTATAGCTCATTCACAGAGAGGGAACATGGATATTGCTGCCTTGTGTGTACAGATGTCTCTGCTTTTATTTTAATTTTCTTTTATTGACCAGTATTCCATACTGTGGCAGAGTCATCAGTCTGCGCTGTTTATTTTTGATCTCACTCCTGGGTATTGATATGCAGGAAAACAATCAATCCCACTGCAACCATTGAGAATTTCTACACCATCTCACCACAGTTCAAAGTGCCTTGGAAGTGGAATTTTCCATTTACACCTTAGGGTCCCTCTGGGAACTTATTTTTCCTTGAGACAGAACAAAAATTCATTTTTCTTTCTCCAAATACAGAACAAGTGAATACATAGATATTATGATGATTTTTGCACTATCTTTTTGTTCAAAAAATGGGCAAGTTAATATAAACGCCTTAAAATTTTCTCTATGGTTATAAGCAGCTAGACCATGTTTCCCATTCAAGACGTATTTTCAGTATGACAAATTGATTTCATTCATTTTCTTATTGTTTGGCCTGAACCAGAGTGCTAAAAGTACTAAAAATGATGGCCTCATTCTGTTTTGTTTTTTGATTTTTTTTCAATACTGAGTCAAACTTACAGAATTTAGGCAAGCCAATTCATCTACTCGAAGCAGAAGGACTTCTGCTCTCATATGAAACAAATAATTGGTTTTCATTGCATGATTTGAATAACAAAACACTGTTAAAAGCAATTTATTTGGAAACAGTATAGCTGGCTTTGCCTTGCTGTCATTTGTGACATATCCTCTGTGCTGTATTCCAGAAGCCTAACAACCTTTTTTTTTGTGTGTCATGTTGCTCTCTAAATATTCAAATACATCCAGCAGGAATGTTCCAATAGGAATTGATAAGCTTTTTTCTGTGTGCAAGAAAATTAGCTTCATTTTACAGATAAGGAAACGCAGCAGGTAAGACTTGTCAGGTTCACTGCAGAAATTAGTAAATGAGTCCAGATTGAAACTGTAGCACTGTTAGATTATAATTTTGTTAGTCAGAGGACTTAATTCATAATATATGCAAATACAAGCAAGGCATCTGTTTACTTCTGGTGCATTATTAAGACATATTTTGATAGTGAGTAACCCAGGTAAAAAGTAATATTCAGAAAGAAAAAAACAATGATTTTGGTGATTTGGGTATTACCATTACAGACATGTAATTTCCCAATGCATTTAGACCTAAAATTACTTGTAATTTCAATGCCTATTACTGATACATCTGACATAAATCCAGATTTTACTGCATTCTCTGCTATGTGTTAATGTATATGTGACTTCATGGGTTGTTAAACTTTTACACCTATTCCAGAATTCAATTTCTTCAAAAATACATGATAATGCACAATTATAATGATGTTCCAAGTTTGAATCAGCATATTGCAGGCAGTTATGGCAACACATTACCTGTGACTGAAGCTGAATTGAGATTAATATCTATGCTGCATTTTCCAAATAGTATGTAAAATGCCTAAAACAGGATTTTATTACTGAAACCAGAGGGGTTTTTTAGCTTCCTTTGCAGTGACAGCTCTATACAACTTGAAGCAAAAAAACCCCCACAAAACCACAAAAAAAATAACCAAACAAAAAAAACCCACCTGCATGCATCTTTTTTTAAGAAAACGTAGTAGTTAATGTAGTTAATCTTGAGTCCTGTAAGATTAATTTGAAGGTAACAAATTTCACTGAATATTTTTCATGGTATAAAAACAATAACACCTGTATTTTTATTGGCTCTTTTAACATAATTTTTCACATAGAAAAATGCTGTTAAAAGGAAATCTTTTATATTGAACTTATGGTTTATTTTCTGCTTGTTTTTTTTTTTTAATCTCAGAACATAATCAGATATGATGGTAATGAAGATTTTTCTTACTGGATAGTGATTTCTTTTCATGGACTTAGCTCATGCTGTATGCTTCTGTGGCACAGAGGCATATCTTAAACACATACTTTATCTGTTCTTAGCATAAAGTAATTTTTCAAAGAGTTTCTATTGCCTGCTCTGAACTGACTGGAAAGTGCATTGTGGATCCCTGGCTCAGTAATTGATGGACACTATTAGGTCTTCCCTTCAGGAGGCTGCATCCCCCTCAAGCAGTATTCTGACACCTGTGCTTTCATGTCTGACAATCTTGCTAAACAACAAATAATAAGTTTCATGCTATTTTTTAAGATCTGTTGTCTGTCTCATACATTTTTGAAATGCTGCAGTCTTTTGGAGATGGAATGACTGTGAGCTAGAGCTCCTTCTAACTTTTTTAGACTGTTTCCTAATGTCACAAATCCAGGTACCTGACACTTTTTGTTTATTAGTGAAATACAACCTCCATCTGCCACCTAAGATACACTTGAATTATGAAATATTTGGTTAAAGCTAGGCACTGGATGAAGGTTAATTAGCAGATGAATGTCATCCACTGTTTGGAGGCATCTGAAGGACTGGAAGTTTCCTGAAGGATAAAGTTCATGCATAATTTGCTACCCAGGTAAGAAGCTCAGAATTGACACTAGCTACCTTATTAGTGTTTGAGGTTCAGGGACTGATATTAAGAAATATTACACTTCAGCATTGTATTTTTGCCATTGTCTAGTCTAGACCATATTCCCTGTGATTTTCAGGTTTGGTGACTTTAGTTTAATGACAGTACTATGGCAGATGATGCTCTGTGCTTCCTCTGCTTTAATCACAGTGTGAAAGTCTACTGAGAATATGTCCCTGAATATGAGTAAAAAATCCAACCAACAAAAAAAGCCTTCAAGCATATTCTGTCATTCATTACTGTCATTGGCAGTTTCATACCTATCAGTCAGCTATCATAAAAATACCAAGGCTGTTACTTCAAAGTGAAACTTGAACATAGAATCCTAATATATAAATTTTACAATATTGTAATACACAACAAAGGTTAAAAAATAAAGCATCAGGAACTCTTGATAATGTCAATTTATAAAATATAGCCTTCCAATCATGTATCTTATAAATTTATTGTTTTGGAATAAATTACAAAAAATATTATCTCTCTTGTTAGGTGTCTAAGTTAAGTTTATACATAACCAAGAATTCTTACTTTTCTTCTGGTAATTATAGCACTTGTTTTCTAGTGGTTTAGTAATGAGAATGCAAGAAATGGTAGTTGGAGCTCTGTGTGGTACAGTGTGATGCTGTGCAGAAAGATTGCAACACAGCCCCATCCCCAGCTGAGGCGTCAGGTGGGTCCCGTAGCAGCAATATACTTAGGAGTACCTTTGTGGCTTTAAAAGCTGTGCTGCTGTAGCCAGAATGAGCTTGTGGGCTGCTCTTCTACTCTTCTACTCTGTCAATACAACAGGGTCCATGTGGCCAGACAGCCTTTTTGTCTTTGCCAGGTCGTCAGTGCCACGGGGGGATGAAAGCTTGATGAATCCTGGCAGCTGAAGAGCCTACTTGCTAGTTTACCACCAATTGCCAGATTTTCAAGCCTAATACACAGTTAGCCATTGTTTACAAAACTTGTTTATTAGCTAAATTTATGTCTTGCACAATTCTGTTGCCTGGTGCTTGTCCTGATCTCCCCATCTAATCTTTGCTTTTCTAGAATTTGGCACAGTGCCTGGCAGCATTTGCTGCATAGACCTTTGACTTTGTAGAATCAATGTGTTCCCCTTTCCTGACCTTACTTGCCATGGCCATGATAGCAGCTTCCCATCTCCATTTCTGATTCCTTTTTTTTGTCAGTTTGTGCCCTAACAGTATTAAATTTATGCACATGCCATTTAAAAAGTTATTTATTCTGTAATCTGTCCTTCTGTTTCTCCTGCTAAAATAGGATTGAGGAGACAAAATGTTCTAACAAATTTTAAAGAACACAAACCAGTAATGTAATTGCTGATTCAACAGTTCAGTCATAACCTCTCTCCATTTAAAGAAAAAAAAAAGTCATATACAGTAGGTAGTTTAGATCAGGTCATCCCTAACAAGTGAGTGGCAGTATTTTCTTTATATCACTATCATTCCTAAAATGGGCTTTGTTAGATGGTACTCAGAAGAAGTCCCAAAGTCTGCCTTATGGAAAATTGCTTTTTCTAGAGAGTGGTTGTTACTTCTGTGACAGAACTGAGGTACTTCGTGTGACAAGAAGATGTGATGACTAATCATGTGCCTTCAAGCTCAAGTGAGAAAAGAATACTATGAAGTTAACAAGCATTAACTTTCATGCTAATGAACCAGTTAATATTTCCACTTTATAACCTAAGATAGCCCTAGGTGCATGGATCAAGTCCTATATGGTCATCCATACTCCCTCCTGACCCAGAATGTATGGGTCTTCTTGCTGGTTCCTCTGAAAATGAAGCTTGACATGATTTCCAGAGTGCTTTAATCTTAGTGGGAGGGAAGTGAATCAGAAGTGAACTGTCTTTGTGGTCTGCCCCTTGCTGACATCCCTCAAAGCCAGACTGAAGCTGAAAGTAGGGATTCTCTTTCTATGATGGCTTCTCTTTAAAGCTGGGAGTAATAGAGCATAAAAATGTTGGAAAGTTGTCAGTAGCTAAGGCTGTCTGCTTTTGTACTACTGGTTGAAAGGGCAAATAAAGAATTCTTCTCTAATAATTCTGATTAGTTAGATTGTTCACATGACCTTTACACATGATTTCAGGACTTGGAAAATTGTTGTGGTCCTTTCCCAGCTCTAGCTTCCTGAGTTTTCCTATGGTTTTCCATGCCTTGCTCCTACCAGGGTCTCTGTCACCTCTGGGAATTATTGTATGGATCCTTTGCATATCTTCAGTCAATATATGGCCTTATCTTGCTGAACTAGCCTAGGTTGAAAATAGTCACTCAACTGACTCCATGAATCATTTACTGTACAAATCTGCCTCTTTAATAATTAAGTGGGAATTGTGTTGCAGAAAAACAATCTCACTGCTGTACAATCTGCTCCCCAACCCCAATTTTCTCATGTAGGAAAATGAAGATGTGTAGGAAAATTATTCTGTGTGACCGCTAAGAAGAAAGATCTCATAAGGAGTGGTGTAAATCCCAGATCATCCAGCCATGGCATTTCCAGAAGAAATGGATGCCTAAGTGTTAAAGCTGGCAATTTAGGATCAAGTGATTCTTACAGCAAAAAAGTGTGACTCTAGAGTTGGGGGAGCTGATCCAAGTTGAGTAACTGATAGAAAAGGGGACTTATGAACCTTCTTTGTAGAGACCTCCCAAAACAAGAGGCAGTGAGGAAAGCCTACATTTACTGGATCTTCCAAGCTAACTCTAGGATAAATTGATTTTCTTCAGCACCACCTATAACTGTGCCTTGTACATGGAATTCAGTCAGCTCAGCGTTGTAGGTAGAATAGCTAGGATTCACATGCATAACAATCTAATTGCTTCTCTTCTTTCACATCTTGTGGAAATGTAAACATTCATGGATGCTAATGAACTGCCTCTCTCAAATCTCAGAAGAAGGAAGCAGTGCCACAGTTAGTATTCTCATAAACTATGTCATAGAGGTCATGATGCTCTTTCTTCCAGCAACATCTTTATATTCAGATCAATTTTATCTTTTACTTATTCAAAATGAAGGTTACTATCTGTTACAGTTGTTGGGAAGAGCATGAAAGTATGAAAACATTATTTCTTTGTGCAAAAAGGATGTCCAAGTGGAAACAAAAATGAGTTTCAGGCTTACAGTGTTTCAGACATTGCCACACACTGTTGACAGAAAGGAGGTAATAACCTCATATTTTTGGATGTCCAGAATGGCAATACTTATTACTAATTTTGTAATGTTCTTATTAGTTATTTGATATTCAGCATTCATTTAAAAATGAACACATTGGGGCAGAAATAGCATATTTGAGAATTTAACTTAGTCCTAAGATCCAAACCAAGGAAAAATATGATGAATATATAATTGCTGAAAGCCAGAGAGGGTAATGTGGGTAAGAATTTGATGATTTAGTGCAAGCAAACTGATGGTAGCCTGTAAAATATATGTAAAGGAAGAGTGAAGTGTTTAAAATGGGAAGACTAAGAAGTACAACTTCATAAGTACAACAATCTATACTGACTTACTAGTGTGCTGCATGATAATGGCTCCAACTCAGAACATACAAACTCACAATCTTGAGTCAAATTGAAATTTTTTTAAATGATGAAAACAAAATTAAGTATCTATTACCAATGCACTGACCTCATCTGCAGCAAACAGAATTCTACAGAAAAAGGAACAAAGTAATTAAGAGAGAGAATTCTAGCTTTTAGCCTAGTCTGGTGGATCAAATCAGGTGGATGGGAAAGTTTATTGCAGAAGTTAAGAGATCAAAGCCTGCCCTATAGATTTAATAATAAATACAAACATGATCAGTCATTAATTCATCAAGCACATATGGGAGGCTTAGAAAAAAATAAGCAAACAGGTTCTGCTTCAGCATGAAGATAACACACAGTTTTATATCTGCATCTTCAAATCCAGAAGAAAGAAGATTACATTGTTCTCTTTTGGCAGGAGCTGTGATACAAATAAATGCAATTTGGCTGAAAATCAAGATGACATTGTGCAAGCTAACTGCTGAAACAAGGGGACAGTCAGGTAGATACATTTCTGCATCTTTCACCCAAGATGTATATCTGTCCTTAGCTGATTTAGGTCATTGGCTCCAAGGTTGACTGTAGCAGCTTCTTGAACATTAAGCTGCAAAAGCACCTTTGTCTGGAGCTCAGGGACTATTTCTTTTTGATGTAAAACTTCCATTGATATGATGAACTTGGCATGAATTATCTTCTAAAATCTCTCCAGAAAATAAAGCTTGTTAGTTTGGTGGCCAGATTCTTCATACAGCTGCCTATTTGCTATAGGCATATAAAGCATTTTTTTTGAATGACACTATTCTCAAGTTTTCAGAAATATTCAGTGGAATGAAATAATCATTAACCATAAATATCCTAACCTGACCTTCATGAATCTTTTCAATATTTTTATCTGTGATTAGTGAAAGCATTATATTTTGGCTGATGGAAAATAAGAGACTGGTAGACCAGTTTTTACTTGGAAGAAAAAGTGATGCCATTATTCTTTGTCATTAATCAAGTATTTCAGCTTTCAGGACAGATTGCAAAACTCCCTCCCTCCAGTAAGAGGAGAGGTGTGGACAAAAATTTTATACTGTGACTATTCAAACAATTCCATTTGAATTTCATTACAGCTATATCCTTTTGTAATAATTTCTTTCTTTCTTTCTTTGTTGAGCTGATAAACATCTACTAATGCAGATGGTGCTTCAGTGAAAGAATTAAAAATAGCCAACAAATAAAATGAGTTAAAAAAAGTCTTTTTACTAGACCTAGTACACTTTTTTGAAGTGAACCTTGCATTCTTATGGATGAGGTTTTGAGCCAAGGAGGTGTAGTACTGTGTCATTTAGATGTGATGACAATATGTGGAAAACTTGGAGTAAGAATTAAGATTAGTTGATGCAGAACATTTGAAACAGATTTGAAGCAAGAGAGCTGGTCTTCAAGGGCTTCAGAGGAGAGATTTCCATGACAACAGAATACTCAGGTATGCAAATTATGAAACAAAGCATCTTAGAAAATAATCAGGAAATACATCTCTGTTTCATAGAATAAAACCTGCACAATTAAGAAGCATGAGTTCTGTAGGAGAAATGGGGAGAGAGAGCTGAGAAAGTAGGGCCATTTCTGGCCAAATTCCCCTCTCAATTAAATCAATACTATTCTTTTAATCACACAGCCACAAGGATATATATGGAGAGAATATACCTAAAGATTTATAGAAATGTTGTGCTGTGACAGGATAAAAGATTTAGACTGTCTTCAGCAGTTATCTATGAAGCAGCTAAAACAAACATTTTAATGATGAATATTCCACTGACTGCTTCATAAAACTGTTCTATTTGCCTACTTAGAGGCCAGAAAATTTTTCCTAAATTTTGACCACTTCTTTTCTCCTACCTAAGTGTCTTTCTTTTGCAGCACTGCCATTAGCCATGGAGAACAATTGATCACTGTCTTCCTTGGAGCAACCATTTAAATGTGAAAGACTTCTATCATGTCCTGCAAGTTTTCATAATATTATCTACAGGGATAAATGTAGACTGTAGAGGCTCTTATTTTTATATATATTGTGTTATGCAATCTCTGCATAAGCATTGTAGCTCTTTTCCTGTGACTCATGCTGTATGATGAATTTGGTCTTCTATTCAAGAGCTTCACTTGTTAATAAAAGGAAATCATATATATATGATTTATATTCATAGAGCTCTGTTATCACAGGCATCCCATCAGAGTTATCAAGCTTTTGCCTCAAAACATTCATTTTGCCTTTTCTCCCATCTATTTTGGAAGGGCATCCCAGTACTTGAATTCTTTAATGCTTAGCAACTTTCATTAAATATACAACCTAAATTTATAGATTATACAATTTGCTCTGACTCCTGCATTGACATTTAGCTGAAAGAGCTTTTTTATTCTTTCACTTTTTTTTACCTGTCTGATGTATTTATATAGCAACCATGTCTCTCTTGGACCTTTTTATATGAGGATGAATGATCTCTTTTGGTCTCCCCATATAGATTGGGCTCTTTCAAAAAAGAATATCATTGCCATAAAAGAGAGAATTTGGCCTTTATCTCTGTATTTAGATGCACTAACAATAGATGAGATTACTGTCTTTCCAGATATCCATCAATGAATCACTAGTGCCATAAATCTAGAGGAAACATCATAGGAACAAAATGCTTTAAAACATTTTGAAATTTTAAAATTCTGTATTAGTAATTATTGTTTGATATTCTATGGACTGACTTTTGAGTTAGCCAAGATTCCCTGCACTTTTGTTCTTAAAACCCTGTCATCTGGAAACTTGGTGGATGTGGATTTAAAAATGGAAAATATGAAAAACTGTACTCAGTTAGATCCTGTTGTTGGCTGTACAGAGCACTACAGGTCTGTGATCTCACAAGCTGAACATAAAAGCCATTATCCTTTCTGCTGTTACTCAGTTTTCCATGAGAAGTGATGTGTGAGGTAAATAGGAAAGGGAAAAGGAAATGGAGGGGAGACAGAGAAGTGGAAGGGGATAAGGATTTACTGGAGCAGAGAGCAGAATTACCTGATGAGAATGGAGGATGAAAAGCCATAGGAAGCCAACATACAGCTGAATGTAAAACTGCCAGAAAAAGTGTTGAGAAATCATTCTACCATAAACTGGCTGTCTGGGCACTCTCCTACACCAGAGTCAGCTCAGGGGGTTTTGCTGCTATTTTTTGTTTAGGTTTCTCTTTTGTCTGTCTCTTTGGAGCCTAGGACAGATCACTAAGCAGGTATTTCACATTAGATTGTAAAGCCTATCTATGATCTGTAATATATAAAACACTATAGATTTCCCCCACAAGAACACATATTAGATGCAAAGTAATTATCCAATATTTTTCTTCAACCTACACTTGTCTAATGCATTGTTTTTCAGCTGTGTCTCCTGAAGTTGGCTACATTTCAGCAGCAGGTGAATTTGCTCCTAATATTCTTCTATTCTTAAAAACTACAAAGCTATTTTTTAATGTAAAGTTGATGGAAATATAAAGTCTTATATTGACTCAGGTGTACTAGTGAGATAACTTTGGTGACAGTCTAATAATGACAAAAACAGCTAGACAACAATTTAGATTAAATGATACAGATTATGTCTAGGAAGTCTTCAAGCAGCACATAAAAGTAGTGTTGAATATTACATGTGGTTTTTTTTCAATATAACCTTGCCTTAGTTTATAATGACTTCTAAAATATCTGCAGTGTGGCTATTATAGACCATGAATCACAGTTGAAATGAGATATATAACCACAACAATCTCACAAATCAAATATCAAATGTCTAAATACTGGCATTTAGCAATGAAGCCACTCCCATCATCTGCATCACACTGAATTGAAGCCAGCAAGGAAAGATGCAACAGTAGAAAAACAGAGGGAAAAAAAAAAAAAGGTGGATCTTAGGACCTTAGTTCTGAAGGAATAAAAGGTACTTATTTCCCACCAACCATGAATGCAGGGTGAGCCCCTACTTACTCCCCTGAGGATTTTTTTAAATGCCCCAACAAAGAAATCAATCCCTATCTTGACTGTTTGACACATGGAGATAATAAAATTGGAATAAATAATGCTTTCACCTTCTTTTATAATGTTATCTTCCTTTTTTTTTTTGCTGCCATATACAGATTCTGATGTGTTACTCATTTACAGTAAATCAAATTTCTTCTAATCCTCGCAAAACTTACTACAAAATGTTATTATAAAAAACCAAAGTGAGTTTCAAGGAAAGGAGGCTCTCACCTTTTCTTCTTACTTATTTAGTAACAAGTTTTAGCAATACTAAAAGCCAGTTTTTGACAAGTTCAAGGGTTGGCCTTCATGTTGCTTGATATTTATTTCTGTATAAGGATGAGGATACATGGTGAACAATGTTCCTTTGAAGAACTGTCCTTGTTAAGGTTTAATAGGCAGAAAAATCAGAATATTCAAGATTATTCTTTCTGAAAGCTCTCTAAAACTAGACTGTGCTAGTAGGAAATCTTGACTATTGAAGCTCCCGTGTTTTAGGGAAGCGTGATTCGTTAGTACTCTGTACCACCTTTCCTACACCTACAATTTCATTTTGTATTTTGAATTCTCTCATATATATTCTCTGCTGGATCAACCCCTGCTGGAGCCAAGTATCTGCAGACCTGCTTGCTTACCCCCACACCTAGTGGGACAGGGGAGAAAATCACAAGAACTTGTGGGTCAAAAGAAATAGAGGAAAATCATTCAGCAGTTACTATCTTGGCCAAAACAGACTTGGTGAGTTTAGCTCAATTTATTGAAAACTTTAATTATTGACTTGGGCATTGGGAAGTAAAGAAGAAAAACACCTAATAAGGAAAGCACTTTGTCCACCTTTCTAGGCTCAAGTTTACTCCAGTCACTTCTTTCCCTTCTTTGTTCATACTGCAGGTAGTGAACACTCTCCTTCCAAGAGCTGTTCTTTCATTCTTACTTATTTCTTCTGTTCTGGCCTGGGTTTATCCATGGGCAGCAGGATGGTGTATGATGGTGTGCCATGGTGAATGATGGTGTGTCATGATGCATGATGATGTGTCATGGTGTATGTCCTCCAGCATGGGTCCTCCATGGGAGGACCTCAGTTCCTTTGGCAGGTCTCCACCATGGAACACCTCCCCTTTTCTCTGACCTTGGCACTGCTGCTCTCATTCCCCCTTCTTCAGCATTTTGTGCCCTTCCTTAAATATATTTCCCTTGAGGTGCCACTGAGTTGGCTGATGGGCTCAGCTGGGCCATGTGGTGGATCTGCTGGGACATTGTCTAGAGCCAGCTGCCTGGCACAGAGGCCATCCTGCAACCCTGCCACAGCAGCTTGGCTCTGACACCAATGCACACCCCTCAAGAGGGGGACAGAGCTTCAGACACTTCTCATTTTTCCCAAGTACTTTATGACAGACACGAAATATTTGAGTACGGCCAAATTACTGTTCATTTTTTGTGATACAGAATACACACAAATTCTTTCAAGGATACGTTATTACACTGAAATGACTCAAAATAAATAAAATACACTTCTGAGAAGAAAAACACTCTTAAAATGCATCATTGAGTAAAGAACAGTTTCCTTCTCATTTCTGAATAAAAAATAGCAAAATGAACTTTTATTACTTTTTGGATAAGGAAGAATATTTTTCCTAGGAGTAAGTGACAGACTGATTTAGTTGTTGGGTTTCTTTTTTCCTTTTGAAAAACACTGTGAGTGACATGCAGTCACAAAGTATAATCTAATGATGAATTCTTCTGGGCATCAAGAAAGCTCCCACCTGGAGAGTCATTCTCTAGCAGAGGAAGCGCTGCCAAAACAAATGGCTTCTCTGGAAGCCTGGAAAGTAACACGGATGTGTTGGATATTTTGTGCCTTATATTTGTTCTATTCGAATTTTTAATGATATATTATTCAGTTTCTTAGTGCTGACACAATTTGAGTAGCTGAACTACTGTGTTATCATTTGCAGATGTCCCAAGACCAGTGGGGGAGCAGAAGAGATTAAAAGGACTGGGTATTTAGGTATTGCTGTATATTTTCTGGGTCTGAGCCTTTTGTTGTCCACACCAAGAGGTAGAAGAAAAAAACAACATGTTACACTAGAAATCCTGCTGGTTATTTTTTACTCACCAATGATTTGATTTTCTCTTTTGGAAGAAAATGCTTCCTCTATCATTATTTTAGCGTCATGATTTAACACTTAATTTCACATATTATATCTTTTAAACAGATGTGGAAATCTGAACTTAATTTGGACACACTAAATCACAATTATGTTGTCTTTCCAGTTAGTTTACATTTGAGGCAAACAGGAATATACTTATCCAGATTCTAATTTAAAAATTAGATAGAAACTACATCAACTACTTCAAGAAGAAATTAAAATTTTATCACAAGGCACTGGAAAAAGTCTTCAGCTATACATGTAGCACTAAATACATGCTCAAGGTATTATTAGTATTTATCTCCAAAAGAAATATTTGAAACAAATGAGGAGGAAAGGAAGCCGGTATATATTTTGAAAAGTAGAAACTAGAATGAAACTCTATATTTGTAGAAATACAATTATATGTTGAAATGTAATTATATAGAAGGGATGAAATCATAGCTGATGTCAATTTTTACTGGATGTTATATAGAGCAGATACATGGGCTTGACATGCTAATTGGAGGAAACTTAATTAGGTTTGGTAAACAATAAAGAATTTGTCCTTTAAAGCAAATTTGGAAAAATGCCCCATTCTGACATGAACATTTTGTTTTACATAGAATATCAAAATTACACAAGTATTTAGAAGAGAAATAATTAAAACTCAAGAGAACGAAAATGAAGGACTATGCAGAGGAAATTACTTGGAGCCAGGCCCATCAAGAAGAACAGGAGACAAAGAGCAAATGGATGGAAACAAGGAGAGCAAGCATAAAAATAAAGCAGATGAGATTGAGAGAAACATGCAGATTTATGGGGACAGTTCAGTTTATTTGGGTTGCTTTCTTTTTCCTTTGCCTCAGACACAATTCATCTCTGAATTGACACACAGCACCTTATCTGTAAAAACCTGGTAGTCACTTCTGGCACTTCTGTTTCATGTTGTGCTGTATACCTGTAATTCATTCTAAGACACAAGATGAATGTATAGGTGTTCTTGATGTATTGCTACCATTCCTGCCTTAGTTCAATCTGTTATGGCCAGCTGCTCCCATATATTTAGAGGGTTTTTGTAACTCACAGAGTTCTGATGCAATGTTGGTGTAGAGCAAAGGGAAGTGATAATTGTAAATCTTAATTGCTTCACTGTGAAAACTGTGTATATATTTGCTCTGCATTGTGATAAATTAGAGTTTTCTATAAGTTTAGCTTCAAAGTAAGCTCAAATTCTGATAATGAAATAAAATCCTGATCTCTGTTCTTACTATGAATTTCTTTGATAAGAGTCCCTTATAGAAGGGAAAAATTTTGAGGGTATATGACAAACACAGTACTCTGAATCCTGGCTCTCCACACTCTTACCTCAACCTCCATCACTGAATGTGTTTTTGTCAAAAAATAACACTTGGCAAAAGCTACTCGACATTGTGCTGTTCTTGGCAAGCGTTACACTACACTATGGTTTCACTGTCCGTTCAAGACTTCAGTCATTCCATCATTTTGGGGTTGAATCAGGCATAAGTTTGTCCCATTGAATAAAAGGAGATATTAATCCTTTCCTAAAGCATTGGTTGGCAATGTGGCATAGGAATTACTCCTTTATCTTTCAGCTTTTAAGACTCTTAATAATACAAGGTTCAAGGAACAATATGAAACAAGATGTCAAAACTAAGGTATTGGATAGCTAAGCCTATAACCCTTATGTGCCGTAAAAAGAATTACTATAATTTTGGGGCTGAACACAAAGAGAAGGAGATTTGGGATTTCTGAAACACGTCATTATTCATGCAGGGATAGATGGAATCGTAAAGACTGAAAAATTAACGTGTAAAATTGAACTAGGGAGAACTATCATTACTGAAGCATTTTCTAATGGTATGTCATGTGTCATAGTAGACTTTGACAAATTAAAGGTGTTAAGAAGGTATCTTAAAATGCCCTTTCCAAAATATACGCTGGGGCTTAGGGAGTGCTCCCAGCCTGTGCTAGCCTGACAGAGGTGTTCGAGGGGCGCAGCTGCGATGGGAGCTCCCGGGCGCTCAGTCGGTCCGTGTCCGGGGCAGCCGGCGGCTAACAGGTGATGCGGGCACCATCTGCGTGCGGCCGCGCAGCGGAGCGCGGCGGGGCGGTCCGGCCCTGCCGCACTCCGGCCCGGGGCAGTCCCCCCACGGCGCCCCGCTCCGAGCCGCTCCGGGGCGCAGGTGCCGGCTCAGCCCCGCGGCGGCAGCGGCCCCGGGGAAGCTCGGCTGGGGAGGGAAGCATGCCCAAGCCCCCCGGGTCCTGGCAGGGAAGGGGTCGCGGCCGCGGACGCGCCGGAGCCCCGCGCCGAGCCCGCCCCGCGCCGCGCGGGTGGCGGGGGAGGCGCCGCCGCCGAGGCGGGGCCGCGCTCCCGTTCCCGCTCCCGCTCCCTCTCCGCTCCGCCGCTCCCAGCCCCGCTCCCGCTCCCATCCCGCTCCGCTCCGCCGTGCCCGGCCCCACTCCCGCTCCGCTCCGGCGCGGCCCCGCTGCGGCTCCCGCGGCCCCGGCGCGGCGGTGCTGCCGCGCTTTCCCGCCGCGGCTCCGGGCGCCTCCCGCCTCCCGGCATGGACGTGAGGCGAGTGGAGAGCATCTCGGCGCAGCTGGAGGAGGCCAGCTCCACAGGCGGTAGGACCCGGGCAGCGCGGGCACGCGAGGCTGCTTCTCTGAGTTAATCTGGGCTCTCGTCCCCTCTCCTTTGGGCAGCAAGTCTGGCAACTTGGCGTGGGGCGGGGAGGGGGAGCTGCCTGCCCGATTGCGAGGGGCGAGCGCACCGGTGGGCAAATGTGCGTGTGTCTATGGGGACAGTCAGCAAACGCTTAATGCCTGGCAAGTCGGGCTGAGAAGCGTTCAGGGGATTCGCGAATCCCGCCCTAAGCTGCCTGCTCTGACCTAACTGGTACTTTTGCCTTTGCTGAAACCACTTGGGGCTGGGAATGAACCTCCAGGGCACATCCTCTCTAGTTGCTAACTCTCAGGAGGTAATTTTGGTCAGGCCCCTTTACACCTCCCTCCTTTGGTCTCCATTGCACCTTTCTGATGCCTAGGTGGCAGCTGTTTGATGGAGACCAGCTTCTTCTGGTAAGCCTTCTTTGGTGCCTTTCTTTCTCTGTACCTCAAATTGCAGTTACACATTCACCTGAGAAAGGCTACAGAATAACTTGAATTTTAGGGAGGAAAGAGCCATGCCTTGCTATCCTTCACAGGGATTTTGACTCCTGGAGTCTTAAGAGTTTTTTCCCAGGTATTTAAAAATGAAGCTTCTTGGGTGCAGTGTGCGTAAGTGTTGCCGAGAAAGATGTTCAGCTCAAGCCAGCTGGACAAGCAGAGGATAGTTGGACAGTTAATGAAAAACTTGGCAAAACAGGCGGTCAAAAACAGGGAAAACTTCTTTTCTTAGAAAAGATGTTTCTTGTTTTGCAGCTAGATTTCTCATGAACTGTGATGCTAGTGTAGAATAGCAGCCTTACCAACAAGTTGTTTGAAAGACTCAGTGCAATCCCACCATTTGCTTGATTTCTAATGCTTCAGAATGCATCTTCTGCTTGCTTGAAGAGGTTCATAGCCATGTGTTCCCTGCTGGATTGTACCTGTTTTTTCTCTTTTCTTAATGTGCCAGTTTTTTTAAAGTTTTAGAATGTGCAGCCTTTCATGTAGGATACCAGATCATTTGCGTTGGGGATAGGGAACTTTTGTATTTGACTGTGCTATCAGCTCAATTGTAAATCCATCTTTGCACTTCACTAAAGTTTTGGGAAAAAAAATGTGTAGTCATTATAATTATCCAACAAAGAACAAGGTCACTAAAGTGATCTTGTGATCCTTCTCACTACTTTTAAGATCCAATTCCCACAAGTTACAATTTAGGCTTTTCCCTCCACGTACCACTTCAGCCTTCCAGCTCTAGCCTCTTAGAGGTCTGAAAGTCAAACTGTTTTTCCGTAACACATACATCATCAGAGACAAACGCCGAGCAGGCTTGTGGCTACCTGTGCAACCACCATGCAGGACTGTTCAGGCTAAACAAAACTGAGGTCATGATTTGGACATACTGGGTTTGTACAGCTGCTGTTGAGGAATTATTTGGTTTATGGATCATTAATGTAGGTATTGAAGCATGAAGAGAGTTTAAAGGTTAATTTTTTTTTTCTAACAGGTATAGTTTGCAGTAGCAGGAAAGTGTCTGTACAAAAATTGGGGAAATAATATCTGAATCTATGTCATGCAAGTAATAGGAAATACCCAGATGATGTTTTTATGGAAATTGCCTTCAGTTGAGCTGTATGTTAGATGTGTTTTCTCTTTTGGTTCTCTTGATATGCATGCGTAGTAGCTTTTAAAAATTAATGACAGCTTTAATTCACTTCAAGCTTGTAATGGTGAAAAGAAGTTACACTTTTGCACTCTTTTAGAGCAAGCAAAATCTGACTGAAACATGACTTACTGTGGGAAAAACATTTCTCAAAAGTAAGTTTTTATGCCAGAAAAAGAATACAGAAAGATAAAAATGACAGAGCTAAAAGGAAATACCTCCTTTCTTTTGGAGAATGATGTACATTACTCAACAGATATCACCAGTGTGATGTGATGTGAAGCTAACAAGTGTCTAGCTTCACTCCTCTGGGCTTTCTTCTTATGTGAAGGGAGCCCATTTATTTTCATCTTCCCACAGTTTTGGCCCTTTTTTTGTCTATACTTTCCTTTACACTTTTCTCTAGCTGTCTCCCTCCAGGCTCTGAAACGTTCAACTCATTTTCAGTGCCATCAGCATTTCTGAATGTACCTGTCTGTTGCATTTTTAACAAGGAAGGTGGATTTTTTCTCATTAATTCTCTTCAAATAGAATCATAGCTTCAAACGTTAGTCATTTTGAAATGGTAATGCCTGCAGTAGAGTTGTTACCGGGATTTGATGTTAGTGCACGAGAGTCAGAAAATGAAACCAACAAAAGCGCGACTGTTCCTCAATTTCCTTTTTCCAAGTGAAATAAAACCCAAATAATGCACAGGCGGCTTGAATAATGAGAATTATTAATGAAAAAGGCAACATTTTGTGCCTTTTAACAGGTAGTGACTGCCTTAAGCTGATCTTCTCCTTACATTTAATTTTGCACCTTGCAGGGCTTCTTCTGATTCAAGGGCATTCAAATTAATGTCAATTGAAGCACCACTGAGAGTTGTTGAAGTATGAGACTGTTTCCTCTGTGGAATACTGAGCCATTGTAAGGATGAACTGTTTCATTCCTCTGCCTCATGAGATTGTCTTTATCAATGTTTTATCTATCAGAAAGCTGCATTTGTGCTAGTGATAGTCAAAACTCATCTGCTGCTGGGTAAAGGCATGCAGTGTCTTAGCAAAATGAGAAGAGGAGAGGGAGATTATCAGTAAAAGTTTGTGTGGGTAAGAACAAGTTTAATCACAAAATGTCCTGTGGGTTCAATATCTAGGACAAACTTAAGCTGTTGGGAATACTAATATGAATAAGACATTATCCCAGCAACTTGCTTTAGGGTGTGATGAATTCAGAATGGGCATTGTGCTGACCAGTATGACCATGCTTATTCAAAAAACATAAATATTTATGAAAGCCATTGTGTCATTTATGACAAGTTTTGAAGAGTTTCAATTATTAGACAAGGCAGTTGCAAATTATTCATGTTATGAATAGGGTTTTAATTTCTGCATTGTGGGCAGAAGTACCACAATGGACCAAATAGTATTATTAAGCAGTGTTTGTCCAACTTTAACTTTACTTAGAGTTAAATATTCTCTGCCATACCTCTGAGAGATCCTTGTGCATTAGTGCTCACTTTTGCTTTTAATGAATGACTTGTTCTTGTTGCTTGGGGCATTCTAAGAAGACAAAGGAAATAGTGCTAAAAGGACAAAAAATTACATATTGAATAAGCTGAAAATAGGAAGTTAAGAAAGCAGATGCTAAGAAAAAGTAAGAAAGTGATAAAAAATATACTGGGAAGCAATTAAAGAAAAAAAAAGAGGAGGTGGGAGGAGGGAAAGGAGGAAACATTTTGTATCTCAGGTGTTGAGATACAAAATTTTTTATGTATTATATATTTATGTATTATATGTATTATTTTTATAATGGTGTGTATTGGACCAATTTCTTTATATCCCAGTTGGGATTCATTTGGCACAATGAAAAGCAGGCAGTGACTTTCCAAGTGATTTGGAAAGTGACTTTCCAATATTCATATCAGTGTGATCAGTTGGTTTGTCTGGGAGCTCCATCCGAAGAATGTTATGTCAGTCAAGAGTCAGCATCACTATTTTTACTAATGATCTGTTGTCTCCAGACACTTCATCATTGGACACTTTGTAGATTCAGATGGTCGGGGTGCTGGACTATCTTGTCTAGACTGTGCTAGAAGTGCTGCTTCCAAATGCAATGCTTTTTCTGTGAAATCTGCAAATACAGAAGGAATAAATTTAAGGGACTCATGAACTAATAAAGGACATATATGTGTGATGGACACGCAAGGAGATGCAAATATTTTCAGTGTGAAATATACACTCTGCTCCTGCAGGGTGGAAAAAACAATTGACACTTGAGAGAACTGACTGCAGTATATAAGACTCTGTATAAAATTTGAGTTCTGCCACCATCTCCAGTTCCTCTGTTCAGTGAGTATAAAGAAGTAATTATATGCAAAATTCTGCTACAGAGATTCATATTTGACATGAATGCTGAAAATAAAGGCTTTCCATCAATATAAATTTTACATATGTAAATATAAATTATTACAAAATACAGCTTTCTTCTTAATTGTTCTGTCTGTCAAGGTTATCACCTATGCTCAGAGAGTTGATATATAAATAACTGAACATCTGGACAAGCTTCAGGTCTACTTGTCTGAGAGAACTTATGCTTTCCTGGGGTTTTTAGACTTTTTGAAGTGTATAGAGGCAGATTTGGTACCTAACAGTAAGTGTAGCCATCAAAGAACTAGATGGTGTGTATCATGGAAAGCTTTTACAGCTTTTGCAGATAAGCACTTAGGGCTTTGGGTTGGAGCTGAATATTTGATCTGTGCAGCATTCAGCTGTAATCTATCCCATCTCAGTCTCTCAGTTTACCATTGTGATTTATTCGGAATCTTTGGCACTTGAAAAAGAAAGTATCTAAAAATACAACGCCTGATTGCTTCACTATTTCACAGATATGTGCATTTCTGCCAGGCTGTCCTACTATCATCTCCCCATCCCCCTTCCCAATTCTGCTTGTCCTCTCTTTCTTTCAGGTACCAAAATAGACTGTATTTGAACTCTTCCTTGCCAAACAGATGCTAGCCATTTATTGTCTCCTATGAGCAGAGACCATTAGTCCTGTTTAAGATGAGAAAACATTAGCAAACAGTTGTGGTCTTGGAAGTCAAGGATCCAAATTTCAGTCGTTGTAGTTGACACAGTCTGAACCAAGTGGGATTCCCTTCTTTATTAGCACACACTTCTGGGACTTAAGAAGTACAGATACCAAACCTTCATTATTTGGAGCACAGTGTGGCAGTGCAGGTGGAGGTGGTTAATGGATGGTTTGTTTCCATAATATTTGGCCTGAACTGTAATGTGTGGCTACATCAAAAGCAACTGGACAGCAGTTAGACGTAGGCATTTGTTTTTTTGTTTTTAGTTGTCCTTTCAGAATCCTAGTTTCTCTGGCAAGGGCTTTGCTTTCTATTGCTTTGATGGCTGAGAAGTGTTTGGCCTGGATTTCCCACTGAGTACACCAGGAATGCATGTGTTTTGGAGCCTATAGAACTATGGAAAGCATGGAATCCAGCTATTCTGTGATGTTCTTAATTATTACCTCGTAATTGTGTTACAGGAGTCTTAGGATCATATAGATCATGGTTTGATGTTTTTTTTTTTCCCTCATCATTTTCCATTCTCACACACTACAGGAGAGATTGTTTCTGTTACCACTTTCATGCATGCAGCAGCAGAGGAGGTTGGGCTCTAGATTTATTTCTATGAATTTGGGAGATCTGTAGACAGCAATAAACTGGCAGCAGTTTAAAATATGTGGTTGGGTTGGAAATATATTGAATTCATTCGCCTCTAAGAATAAACCCAAACACAGAATAAAAGCTGTATATCTGAGCTCATACTGTGTTTTATTTCTGGCAGCCCAGCAGAGACTTAATATGGTATTAAAAGGAGCTCTCTGTCAGAGGTCTGAAAATAAATATAGTGTTTCTCTTTTATATTCTTTTTCACCTATAAAGCAAATTTCTTTAGAGGTACACTTTATAGTTGTGATCCCCTGTTTTATGTTTATAATTTACACTGCAGTAACACAAACAGTGGTATGAAAGTCACAGATTCTTATGTGTCCACTGGAGAAATGAACTACAGGGGGAAGGCATGATAATAGAGAATTCTAAAATATAGATGTTTTGCCCTATTCGGAAAATGATGCATTTAAATGTGTGGATTTTATTGTAGGAGATAATATGTTTGTTTGTCTACCAGGTATTTTTCACCAGATAATGCATAATCCCCAAGCACAGTTAAATGCTTAGCACTACACAGCGCTTTATACCCATATGCCACAAAGTTGCAAAGTGGTGACAGCATAAAAAGAAATATTCCAAATCTGAGTGTCCTGAGACATAGGCTCAAAGGTGGTTGATCTATATCATGCAGTCAGTAAGAAAGGGTTTGCTATTTTATTGGCAGGTAAAAAGCCCCCCAATTTTACTGATAATATTTTCTTGTTCTCACAATTTTCAGTTACCTCTCTGTATCTCCAGATAGATATATTATGAACACTGCTATAGTTATTAGGCATCAGTAGGCAAAATCTTATTTTTTGAATCAAACTTATATTATTAATCCAGAAGGAACATTTAGGATTTATTAAAAAGGTAAACAGTAGCCATAAAGTGATGATGGGTCTGATTCTTCACAGTGGGAACAACCAGAACAGCAAGCATGTCATCCCAGTAAGTAATTTGATTTTTGTGACTATTCCTAAACCTTTTGATACTGGTGGGAATTGCAATGAATAAGGATTTTTAAAATTTAATGTAGTTATTTGACTTAGACATTTCTGTGCTATTACAGTGTGTGTTATAATAAAAACACATTGAAAAACAAGTTTTGCCAAAAGATAAACATTATATGAAGAAAAGATCTATCCAAACTATTTGCAGTAAATTGAAAAAGAGAAAAAAAATTTGATTATAAAAAAAGTAATTTAACATGGGTACATGATACAACTTGAAACTGTCATCTTTTGAAAGTCACACTATATAACATCTGTCAGATACAATCCCTATTGCAACTGAACATTGAGGTTTGGAATTTTATAATATGTAGAGATGTCTGTGTTCATGCTAAGCACCATAAATTAGCAATCTATAATCACATTTTCAAAATCCCTGCAAAAGTACTACTATAAAGGGTTTTTTTTTTGGTTTGTTTCAGTTGTTTTTTTTTCCCCTATAAACGTTGCAGCTCATAGTTTCAAGGAACTCTCGAGAAAGATTGACCCTTATTGAGATTGTTTGTTTTACAGTGTGCCAAAGCATGTTGCACCAACTGCTCCTTGGCATTTTGCAGCAGGAGGTGCTCCCTCCCTGTCCAGGCACTGAGAGGGGTCAGGGAAAGCCCCTGCACACACACACACACACATAGAGACACAGACACAGATACACACACACACATACACACACACACAGACACAGAATTAGCACCATGGCTGGGCTGGCAGGAGCATCCCTCTCTGTGCATGTGCTTTCCCTCTGCTTTCCCTGGGCTGTGGGGAGAATGAAAAGTGCACTGTGGGATTACAGTCCCTACCTGAGTGCTTAAAAGAAAGGAGAGGACAAAGACCAAGAAATGCCTTTTGTGTGTGTGGCTTTAGTGGTGTCTGAGTGAGTGGACTTGGGGATCTGCTGTTCTGTTACCTTTAGACAGACACAATTGAATCCTGTTTTAAGGGATTCTGTCTTAAAAAAAGTAGGAGAAAAGTCTTAAAGAACAGTCCATTGTAGCAACATAACAGATGTATATCAGGGATATGCAACCATAGATTCATGTTTGGCTTCATTGTGTGCTGGTAGAAATATGATACATGTTTCCTCAGATCACCATAGGTCTTGAGTTTTGACAGTGTAGCTGGTTTTAACCCAGGACACCCAGATATCCTTAATCATTCTGACTGTTGACTTATATTCCAATGTTAAGGAAGTGAATTGAATACTGCATATCTTCTGATTCACTCTTTTTATTCTGTGGATTATTTTCCATGTTGATTTATGGACATTTGAGGTTATTGTAAAGTATCACCTGTTGCAGTACTGTCTATAAAGAAAAATAAATCTGGGCTGTTTGTTTGAGGTATTGTGTGGTGGCAGCATCCATCTGCTGGTAACTGAAACAAGTATACATTAAAATTCATTGTTATTTTTAAAAAGGTGCTGTAATTGACATACACACAAACTTAAGTGGTGTCCTGATTTCTGCGCTGCCAGTCTACCAAATCCAAGATGTCTAAAAAAAAGAGAAAAATAAACAAAGTGATATGCAAGTTGTGAGGACGTACAGTATTATTAAAATGCAGAGAATTTTATGCTGTTGTTTCAGTAATTAGGTCTGCTTTATATACTGCATCATTTATTGATCTTTGTGGTGGTGCTTAAGTGGGATTTCCCAGTTTCTTTTTTTTTTTTTTTTTTTTGAATATGCCACATTGTGCATTATCTTCCCAGCCTACCTTCCAGAACTGGGTAAATGAGAGAAGCACCTCTGTGTCTAGAATTAGAATCTATCTACTCACTTCATTGTTTGCTTCAAAGATGTTGCTTCCAGCGTTCTCTGCCTGGCAGATGGGAGAGAGGAAGTCAAAGGGCAGGGTGGCTTTGGTAGACAGGTGATGGTGTTGCCCTTTCTGCCTTCTTTTACATGATGGTGACTACAAACCTTTGCAGGAGATTGACACCTCCACCTCTCTCTGTTTCTGTCTATTTGTCACTTGGAAGCACACGTGAATCCTTCAGCTAAATGGGCACTTTCTGACCTTTTTTGCATAATCTTTTCCTCAGAGGGATGTTATTTTTAGGTTACATGCTTCTTTCTTGGTTGGTTGATTGTCAGTCAAAGGAGAGGAGAGTAGGTGGTGCATCCAGTGGAACTGGTGGTCTCTAATGCATGTTTTATGAAACAGAATTCTGATAGACTGGAGGAAAAATAGCACATGGAGGTTTAAGTGAGGAGGATACAGACATGACTGATGGTATAGTGACATAATTCTTTACACTGCACACCTGCTGTCAAGTTTCTCCCAGTACCTTAAATCTTTACTAAAAATATCAAGTAGCAGGACTTAAAATTAGGCAGACTTATACACCTTGTTTATTGCTGAACTTGCAGGGTTGAACAATATTTAGACATTATTTTTACTCATAAAGATACTTTTCTCAGTTGCACTTTCTGTTTGCATTCAGCTACTTTTCTCATACTAAACTAGAATAAAGTAATTCTGTATTTCAGTATAGACTTATAAAGATCTCTTCTTGTATTAAAGTTCTTGAGCTACTGCAGACTTGAGAATCAGTATGTTTTCTTGTTCTTGAAAATATGGGAAGTGTTCAGCTAAAATCCCATGTTGTTCTAAAAAAACCAAACCTCTACTCTTAATTTAGCTTGTTTTACTTTGCCAGAGTTCAAAAATGACTCCTTAAACTTAGAAATGCAAAAGCAGGAATATTTTGACCTGTTTAGATAGTAAAACTATCTAAAAGGTATGTGTAAATGTCTAATGTCTTATTAAGCAGTGTTTTATCAGCAGTTGCTTTAATCAACAGCACTTAAATTACTGCTAAGCTGACAATCTGTTAGGACTTTTTCAAGTGAACAATTTAGAAGAAAGAAGGGGTTTTTTTGGGTGTATTTTTCTTTTCCTTTAAAGAAGCCAAAGCATTAATAATGTGTTTTCATGTAAGCCTTTTCACTAAGAATACGTACAGAAATGCTGTCAGCTAAGTGACTAATTACTCCATGAAAATGAACAAGAAAACGTTGATGGCATTATCAAACCTCTCTTGGGTAGGCAGCAACTCACAATGCTGACTGTGGAGATGGTGTACTTTCCATTCTGCACCTGTAGTGTTAGAATAAACGAGTATGCAGTCGTGAACACACAGTCCATTAGGTCGTTTCTTGTTGCAATAACACAGAATGTTTTGTGTTCCAAGAAGGGTGTGTATTGATAAAAGGCACCTTGCACTTAAACAATTAATGTAGATCTGGGTCCATCAGTGCCTGTTTCATTGCGATTGAAAGCCTGATCTCGCAGCAGTTGCAGTTCAGTGCAGTGTTTGTAACTGAGGCTGAGCCTGTTACACTTAATAAATGCATTTACTCATAACTGTTTGAACAGCTGACTTGACTTTTTCTTCAGACTTTTTCTTCATATTCTGAAATTTCTTACAGAGAAGGGGAGAAACAAAGCTTTCATCTCTTTCTGCATAGTCCATAATTTCAAAACTGGGGCTGGAGGGGATACCCAGCTATATTGACAATACATCCTGTAATGCTGCTACGATGTTATCATGCTAATATAATGAAAAAGAATAGGAGAGTGTGAGAAGCAAATTGAGATATCAAAAGGAACCTGTTTACCTATTCAAAATAATGGAGAGCATTTCTAATCCAAATCACCAAATCTGCAACTTTTAAGAGTCAGTTAATTATTTGCTTTCTGGACAGCAAAACTTCCTCAAGGAATGCTGAGATTTTTGAGTAATACCTTAATTTGAGAAGCTTTCATCATAAGAAAAAAATCCCACTGCTGACAGAGTTGTGACTTTTCTGGCTGAGGACAAAAGAAATAGATGTTTACTCAGTCAAGTTTACATGTTTGTGTTTGTCTCTGAATGCTAGGCAGAGGGTGAGTAACCAGGCTGACTGCATACAGTTGTGTGTAATCCATACAGCCTGCTCAAGGCTAAAGCCTGATACAAAACCCAGCTCAAAAATTCTATTACATTGGATTTCATTTGTAATTTTGAGATAAAAGCAATAAAAAACCATGGAAGCACAGAAAAATGTTTTGAAAGAGAAGCTGAGAAGTCTTCCTGTTTCTTCTGACTCCCCAAGGCAGGATCAAATATTCATATTCTGTTTCAGATGACTTTTTGTTCAATGTACTTAAAATTCACTACTACTGGGTGCTTTATGACATTGCTGGTTAATCTATTCCAGAATTTATCTTTCCTGATACAAACTGTTTCCTAGTCCTAAAGTGAATCTTCTTGCATTTAAAGCCTGGTACCCAAAATGGATGAAATACATAGCCAAGATTTTATAGTACTGAATAGGACAAAAAAATTTCTTTGGTATGTCTTAGATTTTTGTCTCATTTATAGTTTTAAGTCTGAACTGCTGTCCCTTTCACAGCAGCCTTCCACCTATCCTCAGCCTGTGATTTAACATGTTCAGCAGTGGCAGACTTCCCAGACAACTTCCCAGTTGTCACCTAAATAGTTTTTCTCCATTCTGTTTCAACAAGATAGATATTTTCTCTGGGAGTTTGCTTGATAGGTTCTAAATTATCCTTTACAAATGGTAACTGTTTTTGAGTGTTGCTTTTTGTCTTCTGACTTTCAAACTTCTTGGAAGCTTACTGACGACAGTGCTTGAAATTGGAAAATTAAAGGTAGGGTAAAGATTTCAACTCATCTGCTTATCACAAATGAGAGATTTCAGCTTGTCCCTGTTGATGGTAGTTTTTCTCATCCTGCAAGAGTTCTGTAGGTTACTGCTTCCATGGAGATGAGATCAGCTGCTCCCAGTTTGTGCTGGGAGTAAGGTATGCCCTTGCAGTGCACAACTGTTTGTATGAATCAGTTCTCGAGAATTTGGGACGAGGCAGGAATCATTGTCTTGCAAAAAATAACAACCATCAGCTTTTCCTCATCATGTGGGAAGCTTGATGGAAGGATGTGTAGATTCTCAAGGGCCTCCAGAACTCTTCTATGATCTGAACAGATAGTCCAAATAAACAAAGAAGCACAGCTTAACTTGCACTGCTTTCCA
Organism: Serinus canaria; assembly: GCF_022539315.1. Taxonomy (NCBI): domain Eukaryota; kingdom Metazoa; phylum Chordata; class Aves; order Passeriformes; family Fringillidae; genus Serinus; species Serinus canaria. The sequence continues at coordinate 54,306,116 of NC_066317.1, forward strand.
GCTGTTTATTGCATTTGGATCTTCAGAAAGAAAACTTTGTCAGTGACCCTTTTATGAACTCTATCTTTTCTAAGAATATTTTATCTCTTGAACATTTGATATGTAGCATGAACGTAGTTCTCTCTTCCATAAATAAAAACAGAAGACAGTTACTTTAAACAATTTTTTAACATGAAAAGTCAATGTCACAGGCAATAGCGAAGCTTTTGAAGTTTCAAGCATTTCTTATTCAGATTATTTTTATCAGTGCTGTACCATCTCACACTTGATAAAATGTGCCTCCGCTTTTATGAGTGTCTTTACTAAATGCTATTATAATGATAAAACAGGGTGTGCTCATTCCTCTCCCATTTTTCAAGGCTGATGTATCTAGGAGGCTTTAATCAAGAAGATGTCATATATTTTAACTTTTATACCAGTTTAAGCTTTTCTAGTTATGATTTTTGGTGTGCATACTCCAAAGGTATTTAACTTTTGTCCACTGCCTGATTAAAACCACCATTAGAATGGCACTTGCATACAAATGGCACTAGAGAATTTATTATCTGTCTTTCCCAAATTCATTTTTATAGTCTGATAGTTTAGGGATGTGGTTCTTTAAGACTGTAGCTCCGGGAGAGTTCTGTGATAGCTGGTCTGTGGATGTTAATAAATTAAACTGGGTTTGACTTCAGTTGTGAGATGTGATAAAGCTGTTTTAATGAGCCCAGGCAGAGGCTTTTATCAGGCAGTCCTCTGGAGGCAGGGAGCTGGTGCTGGCTTTATACCAGTCGGCATTCCTTGCTTTGGCTTTGTTGGAAAAATCTTACACTTGATTTTTATATGACTATATAACATCATCTCCTTTTCTGTATACTTTGGGAACTTCACAGTGTTTTGATTGACAGTTACTTTGTTAACATCCATCACAACTAATCCATTTTATACATTGTGTGTCTTTGTCTTCACATCATTTATTCTCCCTCTGAATTTTATGTTAAGTGTTCTACAAGTATATCGTTCTCGCACTGCTCTTTTTCTTCAGAACAATTTTGTTAGACAGTTGACCTTAGCTGGAAATAAAATGCGTAGTGAGTTCTATTTCTTGTGTCTGTTTCTGGGTAACTTTTTATTAGTCTATTCATAAGTCTTTTATGAAACTATTAAGCCAGTAATAACATATCTTTGATAGTACTGTGATGGAGAGAACTACATTATTCTTGGATGATAGGATCACAGTGCTTTTTGATCAGAATTGTCACCATCTTAAATTACTGGACACTTACTGAAGTCTTGAAGAATAATTTATAAGTGATAGAGAAATGAAATTGAGAATAACAGTTTTCTTATGGGAAAAACTGTTATTTTGTCAGTCTAGGCATTTGGGCTATGCCTACATATGGGAAACCGGGTGATTGAGAATAATGAGTAAGAATTTTTGCAGAGTTCTCTGAGTGACCAAGACATAGACTCAGACTGGCAGGGCATCTGAATGGTTTTTTCAAAAGGAACAAGCTGGTTTTATACACTTTTTCAAGGCACAGTATTCCCTTATACAGTAATTCTCACTACGTGACCTGTCCCATGTTGCCAGGTCAGCTGCACGGATTGTGAATGTCCTGCTGTGGGGTGAGCACGAGCTGTTCACCCCTCTGTCAGCTTCCAGCAGGCTCCTCTCCATGGGCTCTGCCACGTGGCACCTCCTGCACCTAAGGCCAGGTGGAGACAAGTCCCTGTGTGCCCCCCTGAGCTCCCATGTGCTCCTGTGCCACCCTGGGCCTCTCTGTGCCACCGCGTGCCTCTGCAGTCACATCCCACAGCCTGCAGCTCAGCTCCATCCCCTCTCTTCCTACAGAGTTCCACTGCAGACTAATTCTAGTCGAGTTCAATTGACTGAATGCCTGCTAATATTTGTAGTGCATTGAGCTTCTAGAGCACATCTTCCCACTTAGTTTCACCTAAAATCATCTGTGTGTTCCGAATGCTTTCCATGGTGGGAACCATTAGGTGACTTGTGAAAGCTTGTTCCTGATCTGGGTGGAAAAGCAAATAGGTCCACATGTCAGACAGCACTCTGGGAGCTTCCCCATTCTCTGGGGCCCAGAAGTTGTTTGAACGTTTTTATCTCTTTGGCAAATTCAAATACGATCCTTTCTATCTCGGGCAGTACTTAGAGAATCATGCTAATATTTTAGGAGGTTTTTTTTTTTTTTAGATTAGGCCTACTTATTTTAGAATTTACTATATTAATACCTCCAAAATTGTGTCTTTTTAGGATCAAATTTTCTGAGAGAGATTTTCTTAACATCTAATCACCATCATCAAGCATCATCATCATTATGCAGAAGCTGCTTCTCATTTTCTGATAGAGAATGATTTTTGATAGCCTTTCTGCTATCACTTGCCTGCTAGAAAATTTGCAATTAATTCTTATTGTGTGTATTCAGGCTGCTTATTTAGTTGTGACTGGAACAGCACATGTGCAGAACATATTACAGACCTGCCATCAGCAAGATGCCTTCTTCAGCAGGCAAATGTATAACTGTGTCAAAAATAAACATCATAGAGTTTAACAGCAGAATACATGTGTGCTCGAGTTTCAGTGCTGGACTTGGTCAATACACCATCTTACATTGGCTGTTTGCAGGCAGTTCTGCAAGTGGATGCAGCACACCCTGGTAACTTGCTGTAATATCTGTGTTTCAGGATGCTGTTACTTGTCCAGAGAGAATATAAAAGTTCAGTAAAAACTGAGAAAGAAAATTAAGTCAGTAGTACTGCAAAGAGTATAACCCTGCATGAAGGTTGGCTGTTTTTATAAATGACATTAGTTTGTTGTGGCACTGGAGTTGGAACTTCTAGAATAGTGGGTCAAAGAACATCTTCTTGAATATTTCAAGACTGTTTTCAAGTATTTTTAGAGTTTGGACATATGCATTGTTTAGAGTTTTCCTTGAACACCCTGGCTTTGAAATCTACTATTAGATTAGATTGCTTGCTATAGAAATAACCACAAAGCCAAATTAACTTGAGTGTATGTGTGTCAAATTTTCATGCTAAATAACTACACCTCACAATTTCTTTCTATGTTAAGGAATCAAATTTATATTCAGAGTGATTATACTTCTTTTAAATGTTACTAAATTGCTTCTAAAACAAATTATTTCAAAGATGATGCAACTACCAGATTTATTCTTAGCTTGTGTGAGTACCTTCTCAGCCTCCTGCAAAAAATGTTTTGAAATCTCAGATACATGCAGATTTATCTCCCGTATTCAGTTAACTTATGAAAAAGTCACACAGGTTTGTTTTTCCCAGAATTTTATAGTCGAAAGGCTTTCCATAATGGAAGCTAAAAGCAGAAATTATTAATGGCAATTTCTAGAGGTTAGAAAGTGACTGAAAGTTTTTATTCAGCACTGGTGAGGCGACACCAGGAGGGTGTCCTGTGTCCTTTTCTGGGCTCACCAGTACAAAGGACACATGGGCATAGTGGAGAGAATCCACCAAAGGTCCATCAAGGTGATGAATGGACTGGAGCATCTGTCCTATGAGGAAAGGCCTGGGAGTGTTTGGCCTGGAGGAAAGAAGGCTCAGGGAAAATGTCATTAATAAATCAATACTGAAGGGAGGGAGCAAAGAGGGCAAAGCTCTTCGCAGCAGTGCCCAGTGGCAAGAGCAGAGCCAAGGGGCACAAACACAGGGGGTTTCTCTGAACATGAGGAATGGGGGAGTGACCAAGCACTGGACACAAATTACCCTTGGAGGTTGTGCAGTCTCCCTCCTTGCAGATATTCCAAAGCCATCTTCAGATGGTCCTGGCCAAACCTGCTATAGGTAGCCCTGCTTGAAAGGGAAGGTGAGACCAGATCACCTCTGAAGGTACCTCCCACCTCAACTATTATATGATGCTGGGACTGAAACGGACAGCACTTTTTTTTAAAGAGTACAGTAATTGTAAATAAATTTCTTTGGATGCTTATGGGATTTTCTTTGTATTTTTCATCTTTGCTCACATTTCTATCCAGAGTTTTATACATAAAAGTTATTTCAGGAATGTTTCTTGCAGAAGAGAAGAGAAAACTGGTTGAATATTTTTCAGCAAATGACAGGGAAGACTGTAGTTGCATATGAAATTGAAAGAGTGGTTCTGCAGTGTAAGATGCACTTAACCAGTAGTTCATGGGTTGGAATGATGTTCAAAGTTAAGTGATTGAGTTCTCAGAGCACTGCATAGACACATCCAGTCCCCCAGTTTTCTTTAACATGTACTCCAACATGTAAGCACTCGAGCATTGCATATTATTGACATGATCTGTTGAAAATAATTTTTTGAGAATGCACTGTTGTGTCAATATAGTTTTCTTTTCTGTTAAGACTTCTGTTAGTTTTGTATGTTTTAAGACAGAATTTGTTCCTTCTGCCTTTTCTCTAGAGGATTTCTCTAGATCTGTCTCTTCAACCTTGTTGGTCATCTGTTTTTGTGAAGAGTCTTCAGAGAGCATTAATAGCTGGAAATTTAAGTCATTAGTGTGAAAATGTTGGATCTGTACACATATGCACATAGAGCATGAAAAGAATCAAAAATAATTGAATTTTCTGTTTCATTGTGTTGCTGTGTATGGTACTTGATAGTGTTTTACATCTATAGTATATGTAAAAGAACTGAGCAGAGAAATAAAAATGCTGGTGTGGGGTAAAGTGAAGATACTGGGTTTTGCAGAATGTTTCCAAACCCGAGTCCTGGATGTGTACTGAGATGTCATTTTTTTCTCAGGGAAAACGTAAACTAGGTTAGGGGTTCTGGAATTCTTTCATATTTTTCACTTTAGGTGATTTTGAAAGTTTTTTATGTGTTTTAGCCCACAGCAGCAGCATCTAGAAATTACATAATGACCCACTTAAGGAATGCAGTCAGAACAGATGCTGTAAGACTGTGCTTTAACTCTCATAGAGAAGATGCCTCCAGTCAGGTCAAAGAATTTTGCGGTTGCTTGTTGAACACAGGGAGTTCCTCAGCAGAACACAGGTCAATATTAGCCTATTTTGTAAAGAAGGAAGTTTGGTGATTGTATCATAAATTAAACCAGATATTTGAAATACATTTTCACCTAACCTGAGGTTTTGTCCTTAATGCCAGGTGAGATACTGGTATCACTATTACGGGTTTGTTTCTCTTTCTTTTTCTTTTTTAAATGCCGATGGAAAAGTGAATCTTTAATTCTTAAACTTTATTACTAAAAACTATTGTGTTAATGAAAAACACATTAAAATGTTCTAGGCAAAAACATGAGCTGAAATGTTTGTGCTTTCCAGAGTTCTTCTTGTTATAAAAGAATGGTCTTAAGTAGTGCTTGTTCATTCTTTAAATACACTATCAATTTACCCTGCTTTACTAGCGTTTGCTACGTTTTGCTAAAATTAAGCAAAAAAGCCCCAACACAGACAAAGCCCCAATCTTTAAAAACTTTTCAAATAGTTTTACTTTAAAATTTTGATTATCAGATTATATTTTGTGTCGAAGGCACACATAGGAAAATTACCCATTAGATTTTACAAACTGATGGGAGTTTAAAAAGAGTTTAATACTCTGAGATAGTTCTGATGGGCACATGAGCTCTCTAACAGTTCTGAGGCAAGACAGACTTTAATGAATGTCTTCATTCTACGTGTCTTGTACAAAAGACTCCAGTGGGACATTTGGTCAAGGTATCTTTCTGTTCTGAAAATATAATCTTTTACAGCTTGTCAATATTATACCAGTTATTTTAGTAGAGAGAAGACAGTTCAATCAATAATCTACTTATTGTAATTTGCTTCTTATACTTCCCCACATTTTTCAAAATGAAAATAGAAATCAAATCCTTAATTTTCTGAAATGAAAATTAGAATTTCCATATATTAAAACATGGCTACAGCTGTGCCTAAAACAAACCACTAAGTTTATAATAATTAAAAGTTTCAAGAAATACTTCAACTACTATACTTGAGCCTTTCAGTGCATCCCACCCACCTGTACTAGATCTGCTAATCTTGTACTACCTTTTGGCTGAAAATGTTGGGCTAAATTGAACACCGTAAGTATCCATTTGGTTTTGATTTGGTTTTCTTTTTTAGATATGAATTATACTCAAAATACTTCCACTTCTTCACAGATTTTTTTTTTTGAGCATAAGAACTGCATAACTACTATATGTGTGTTCATACCCTTCCACACTAGGAAAGCAATTGACTAAACCTCCTACAGGTAACAGACTATCAGAAAACAGCTTCTCCTCAAGCTGGCAAGCCCCACATTCTTGGAATGTGCTGTATTTGCAGCAGAGAGCTCTGTGGTGCTGCTTGGTGGAGTCTCAAGGAATGTATAGCCAAGGATGGAGACAGTGGAGTTAGGATTTTGCAGGGAGTAATGCAATTTCCTGGGACAGGTGTCATATTCAAACTCACAAAGTTGTAAGAGCAGAGCACAGCGTAGGTGGAATTGCAGAGACCCTGGAATTGCAGAGACCCTGCAAGCTGCGTAAAATGATTTGTTTCTGGCAAACTCTAATGATTGGCACAAATTGGTAGAGTGGACTTTTGCAGGTCCTTTGCTATTAACACCTTTATTTGGTGATGTAGAGTCAGTCATGGGAGAGGTTAGTCATAAAATCCAACTGGATTTATGCTTGAAAATTAAAGATGTTAAAGCTATTTTTTGATCAGAAGAGAGCCTTGCTCTGCTTCTTCAAGCTCCATGACATGATTATCGCTGAAGGTGATAATGAAGGTGGTAATCCATGCTCTAGACTGCAAGAAAAAGGTATTCAGAAGAGCCTGGCTATATTAGTTTGCTACCTTTTACCAAGTTTATGTAGAACCCCTTCAAGACCATTGTTGTTGCCTTCACTAAGTATGATGACTGTTAATGGTAGCTTGGGGCAGCCTAGGGATAAATGAAACCTTAATTAAAGCTAATGCTAAGTACTGTATTTAGGCATCACTTTTAGAAACTAAAATCGCTTAGGTTCAGTTATAAAGCTCTGGAATTAGTACACTGACAGTGATTTTAAGGGGAGAATTAGTGAAGTAATTTATTATTTTTACATTGTGTCTTCTGTCTTGCAATCAAGTTTAGCTTTTCTGGTTGGGGCATAGATGATACTGAAAGTAGATAGAATACTTTTTTTAACATCCTGTTTATTAAAGTTGAAGTTAATGAGCCCTAATTACTTTAATGTGGATGATAGAAGGCTTAGATACTATCCTGTGATTAATCTAGGAAAGGATTCTCATAACTAGTAATAGGGAAAGCACTTACATTTAAATTGTTTTTACTGAAGAGCCACTTCTTGTGGTTTTATGTGATTATTTTATAAAAACTCTTCTCCCTTTTGAGTGCTATAAACACTTGCTTAAAGCACATTTGATACTTTCAGCTTCTGAAACAATGGATAATTTCCATGCTTTTCCTTTCTGTACATTTGAATATGTCTGAAGTTACATTACCTAATGCAGCAGTATTAGATCTGTATTCAAACAGAAAATTGAAAAATGAATGGGGGAGAAGAAAAAGGCAGAGATCTTGTCTATCTTCCCATTGTTGCCACTGTTTTTTTTGATCCTAAGTGGTTATCATGACTAGATGTCTTTCTGACTTAATCTTTAAAATGTATGATGCAGCTGCTTATTTACAGCTTGTAACCCCCTTTAACATGAGAGGAGAAATCATGCAGCAAGAGGATGGGTTTGATGCTGCACAGTCCATGCATAATGGCGTGTTAAAACCAGGGGGCTGCTGGTTTATGCTTCTGTTCAATCAGCCTTAGACCTTTCTTTCTGTAGGCTGGCAAAGTTGGGGTTTCTGTAAGTAATAAAGACTGCAGTTCAGCATGTTTGACGGGATAACCTTGGTGCTTTGCTGTTCTATTCAAATTATAATTCAACCTTTCACAAAACCAATCAAATATTGATGTTAGGTCCTCCCTTTACAGATTGTCTATTCATAAAATTCTTATGGATTCCTGTAGGAATTCTGCACCCTTGAGGACTTGCACAGAGTTGCTAAAGCCATTTGCAATTTAGAAAACTCTAATGAATTAGGTTAGGTTGACTCATGTTCAATGGCATTAACTTCCCTTGATGATTAATTCAATTTTTAGAGACATTTTTCTTGCTATTCTTAATGTCAGTAATTTACTTAAACAGCAAAAAGAAAAGGGAAAATAAAATTTGTAGGCATTGGAAGGGAGGGTAGTATTCTGAATCCTTTGCTTCTCTCTGTGGAAATCTTCAAGTATAATTGCTGGTTTTTGCTGACATCAAATTTCAATGGTTCTGCAGAGAATAGCAGTTGTTCTAAAATACAATTGTACTGTTCAAAGTGCACTACAGGGTCCTAAATTCTCCCGTGAGTTGTCCCTCTATAAAAAGAAGATTGAGACTAAATTCTGAGATTATTAGCTATCCTGAAAGATGAATTTCTGACAAGAGCAACAAAATATTTTTATGGGGTTTTTTTTATGATTGAGACATGCCGCAGCACTTCATACAAATATATGGGGTTTTGGCAAATGTGGTGTTCAGCGAAATGTTCTTTGCCGTGTATATTAAATGTTTTCAGACTGGATAATGATAATAAAAGCTAGAAATAAATTAGCATTTTTTTTCTAGTCAAATCACAGTCTTATGACAAGTCTACCTAACTCCAGTCTCATCTAGTTCTTTCTAATTTAATGGGGAAAAACCTTTCACTTGCCTTCTTATTTTGCTTCTTCTGGAATACTTGTGACAATTTGAAAACCATCTATTCACATTGTTTGATTTTATTGGGCCCGTTTTTTATTTTTATAAATAGTCATGACAGGTTCAGCCTTCTGCATAAAGGAATTGGGGTTTCTTTAACAACTTTTGGAGATAGTAAATTGCCACTAATATAAGCCTCCTACACCTACATGATTGCCATTGCTTGGCCTGCTTCTTTTAAAGGCTCAGAAGAATATTAAATATGTACATTACATGAAGGAAGAACTATTCTGAAATTTCTTAGAAGTAAGAGAAGGCCGTAATTGTTATAATTTTCTGACTAAACTGCAATACACTGTTTTGGCTCGAGTGCTAAAATAATCAGATGTTTTTCCTTTGCTTGCCTGCTTTTTGGGGACAACAAAGCAAAAATATTCTGCCCAGTTCATACAGATCACTGACAAACACCACAGTCTAGGAGAACTGTCAATGTGTTAACAGCCCTGACAACATCAGGGGTTTTTTGAAGTGATGCTAATTATACTGCCATGAAGATCACTGTTCAATGCTGAATTCATCAGAGCCTTTTTCCAGTCAAACAGATGGTTTAAAATTTACACAAAATTTAGGGTTGAGCCTGTGGGGAGAAGCTGTAAACTGCATGACACTGGACCAAAAGGTTTGGCAGGTGTGCAGCCCAGTTCCTGGGGTTGTGAGCCCCTGAAGGGCCCTGGTGCCTTGCAGAGCCATCGCCTCTCCTGTGCCCCTGCTGCTGCAGAAGGCTCCTGCTTTTGTTCCCCTCTCCCATCACCCAGCCTCATGCCAAGCTGAGCAGGGCACTGTTCAGAGCATTTGTACCTCAGCTTGGGTCCTCCTCAGATGACCAAGAATGTTCTACAGTTTTCACACCACTGAGAGCACTGCTATCAACCAAAGTCTTGCAATTTTTAGGAAAAGTGCATGCATTGTGACCATTAGTGCCTACATGGTCTGGCTTTCACTGGATGGATGCCTCAAGGAACCAAAAATGCTGAATTCAGAAGTTTCTTCTGCAGTTTTCTACCCATGTGATAACTGGGTAGTACTGGATATCTTACAAGACTGAAATGACTCCTACATTGCATTTTTAAGTGGTTTCTTATTATTATTATGTGGCTTTGCAATGGTCTGGGCACTTCCTGGACATGCCCACTGTTTAGAAGTCTGATAAACCTGGTGACGTCTTTTAGTACTGACTTTGGAAGAACATCAGTGATTACTGATTTTCCCTCCTTTCAGTAGATGAAAATGCCTTCTCAAACAGCTTGGAAATCTATAAATGGAGATTTTAGTGGATTTGGGGGCCTTGGAAATTTATTTAATACTTTTGCATATTTTTATCCTGCTTATTATTTTAAATATCAAGTGCCTTTATGAAAAAAGTTCAGGATTGGTTAAAAATGGTAGTACATAATTTTTGTGTATAAAAAAATCTGCTTTTGCATATTTTGTGACTGTTAAATTTAGCAGAACTGCTGACATAAAGAGATGCAATTCTTGTGCATTTATGCCTTTTTTTTTTCCAATGAATTTTTAGAACAACCAAAGATTTTGGTTATTTTACTATCCAAATACTAAGGTCTTCAAAGACTTTCTAATAATCCAGGGGATTAACAAGCTAATAAATGGGTATAAAGTTATTGCACAAATGTTGCTCTAGTTTATCTTTATCTCCAAAATGTATTATTTTGAAATGGAGAAAATATTTGCATTCAGAACTTTATCCTGTTATTTCTAGATTGTTTAAATAGTAAGAAGTAGGCATAGAACAAATGCAAATGTTGGATATTTTTTCCACATTATTTGATTTCTTTCCCCAATATAATTGGAAAAATATTGCTGAATACATTGATACTTGAATCAAAACCTGGATAAAGAAGTGGGATATTTTCTATTTCCTGTGCAAGTAAAATTAAAACTCTCTGGGTTTTACAACAGAAATACTTGTTTCATTTTGTGATGTGTGCAGAATAAAATATCCCTGTTCTTTTACATGCAAATATGGAAAAAGAAAAGAAAACAATTGGTCTAGATGAAGAAGAACAAAAGCTACTTATTTGCTTAGAAAAGATGGGAGACATGTCTAGTCTTACGCCATGCAATCAAAAGATAGAATTTTTCTAAACAGCAAGGAAAGACATTCAGTTTCCAGAACTCCCTTAGAACCAAAGATCTGATTCTTAAAACTGTTTGAAGCCTGTGGGAGAACTGCCACAGGTGCTTTCTGAGGAGCCAGAAGAGCTGTGTCAGATCACACATGAAGACGCTCCTGTGCTTCCTTTGTTGCTTGGTTCTTAGATTTCCTGTTACCATCTGGCCATATCAATGTCCTGGATTGTTTTAAAGCAGTAGGTTACTGTATTTCTGCTGTCTTCTGATTTTGAGACTTACTGCTGTGGTAGTTTGAGTGCAAATTAAGCAAGAGAATTCAGTAGCCATCCAGTGCACAGTATATGAATAGCTTTTAATAATGTGCACTGCTGGAGATTATATAAATGACTTTTCTTTGAAGTTTAATTTCTTCTTTTTATAAGTATTCTAAAGTTCTGCTGCATTAAACCTCTCTCTCTCCCTTTATCAGTTAGTTAAAAGGAAAGATTTTTATGTGCCAACATCAGGCAGCTCACACAAAGTTAACTGAATGCTAATTATGGTTCAGAAATTTTCTGTGCTCAGAGCTGATTATACCCAAAGCCAGAAAGTGTCCCCCTGCTTGGTTCCTATCTTTTCAGGTTTTCTAGGTACCATCAAACTGCAGTTCCTTAAGTGTTCAAGTATATAAAGTCGATCCACTTTCAAATTAGGCCATTTTTAAAAGATGTGTTGAGGAATAATGAAAATGTTCAGTCTCCCTTTCACTTTGCCTCAGGTCACTTTTAGAAGTGTTTCTTCTAGACTGTCATCTGTGGGGATTAAGCATTTGCTGAGTCTTGGAATTGAGTTTTTTCCTACGTAGAGATATTTTATTGACTCAAAGTCATTATAGCCTCTGAAGAGTGAAGGTGTGGAGGTGTTGGCCGTGAAGCCTCGGAGCAGAGGAGCAGCTGTAAAATGCTGAGGATGGACAGGATTCATTTGGGTCTGTTTCTGGGACGAGCTTACACTTTTCAGCAGAGGATTAAATCTTCTTTATATACTATTGTAAAATTTACCTCCCCTCCAAAACCAAACCAAACCAAAAAGAACTCAAAGCCAACACTTGGTGATGGAGTTTAATAAACACTAAGAATTATAAGTCTTAACAGGAGTATAACACTTGAATTCAATATCCTCCAAAAGCTGTTGTGATAAAAATTATGTCTTTCTGTCATAATCATTACTAAGCTTGCAGGAAAATAAAATAATAAGAAAAAAAAAAACCAAACTGGTCCCTTTTTCCATTAATTGAAGTAATAATTCTGTAATATTTTGATGTTAGTCCATAATGTGATTAAATAGTTTCCTAAATATATTTTGAGTGCTTTAATACAATCTACTTTAAATTTCTCTGATATGAGTGCAATAGAATAACTTTGCACTTAGCTGGGTGCAAAACAGACTGTATCTCACAGATATACTTTCAGAATGCTAATTTAATCTGCTTTTTGTATTGCATCTGAGGGAGATTTCAACTTCAGTACTAGCCAGCATATATTTTAAATGGCTCAGAAGTTAGAACTACCTATTAATATAATAAACTCAATTCCATATAATTATTGCAGTATAATTACTTTAATCTAAAGCTTTGCCATTACATTTTCTATTTTCAAATTACAGTAATCAAGTACATCTGCTACTGCAACTGATGAACTGTAATGCTTATCTGCAGATGTTTAATTTTTACTTATAACTCCCTTAATCTTGATTGCACTGGGATGAAACTTTAAAGGTCTTCATGTAGGAGAGAAATGTTTAACCTTTGTCATGAAGCATGGAGAGGGACTTTTTCTTATTATTAAAAAGAAAACTTTGCAATGCAATTAAGATAAAAAGCTGAGACTTGCCTAGAAAAAAAGCCCCTTAGTTATGAATATTTGTTTCCCAGTGAAAATAGGTCAAGGTTAGGTTTCAGTACACATTTTTGCTGTGCAGCAAAGGTTTGATTCTGAATGGTGTTTTTGATGACAGTGTGTGTGAGACCCAGCTCTTCTGCAGAGAACTTTCTAGTGCTCTGCTCATGTCTCCAACTGGAAGCATCACAACTCTGAGGAAAGAACCACGTGCTCTTACTGCTGGTAGGCTGGGAGCATCAATCACTCCCAAGCTGCTCTTTTTGACTCCCCTCCAGCCATATAGGCAGCCTAGGTCTGAACTGGGTTTGTTTCTGCCTTTGAGTACTCAGGTATACCAGGAATAAACCATCTGTGCAAGCAAGGAAAAAGTATGACAGCAATGGGAGTTATTTAGGAGACAGGAATATATTTGTTGATTTCCTCCCACACCAATGACAGTTCCTTAACTTTTCCCTGGAAGACTGCATGGTTCTTAATCTATTCATTGTTAGAAGAAAAAAGCCCAAGCAAACCAGTGAATAATATTCAGATGACAATTATTTTCCTATTTTTGAGCTGCTTAGGCAGGAGGTATTTTATTCATGGGTAATTGTGCTCTGTAAATTGTCCAAAAGTTTTGAGAAATATTTCTTGCAGCCAATTATTATACCAAAATTATATCAACATTATTCAGTCTTTCACTTGGTGCCTAGATTCTTGCTTTAAGTATCCTCAAAATTAATTTTTAGGTTTTTTAAGAGGTGTCAGAGTGGCAAAGCTGTGGCTTTGGGATTGACACCTTTTGCCACAAGGCCTCTTCTGGCAGTGATAAAATTAGAAGGTAGAAGATTATTACTTTTCCCTCATATTTTGGGGGTTTATTATAAGGCTCCTTTCGATTTTTTAAAATTTATAAGTTTGCTCGTCATTTGTACTACATGTGCATTCAGTATTTTCTTTTCAAAGTTTCTTGACTCCTTTTGCAATGGTAATGGCTTGTTTTTTCCATATTCCAAGTGGTGTGGGTGATTAACTTGCAGTAAGTAGGATCAGATCTTGAGGATTTGCTTGTGGAAATCAATAGACACCTAGGAGATTGTGTAACCTCTCTGTTTACTGCCTTATTTTCCCTGTTTCTTCCATCAATGCTTTCTTTCAGATGAGGATATAATTTTGCAGTTATCCTAGAAGTAGGACTTCAGACTGCATTTCCCAAGACTCAGAGAAACAATACTATTCTTAAAACAAAAATATTCTAGGTCACATTTTTGGAACATGTCACAAATTTAATGTCTTGGGAGTATTTACATAACATTCTATCATCATCTAGTCTACTCTTTTATTAGGGAGTTTTGTTTCCTCACTCCCCCAGCTCTAGTGATTATCTCCAGCTGAGTATTTGGCACATTGACGTTTAATTGACTATTTTAAATCTCTTTCTTTCTGTTAAACAAAGCTCACAAATACGTAATTCATTAGATTATATAGGCTTAGAACTTACTAAAGTACTGATTCTCCAAAAACTTTGAAATTTGACCATTACTGTTTGTGTATTTGATTTTTTGCCTTGCAACAAGTGATAGAGAAGCCTCTTGTTCAAATGCTGTCTGCAGCTATCTTATCTAAGACAGTACTTTTGTTTTATCCATGTTTACTGTTGTTTTATTTCTCATAGTTCAGAAGATGGATGTATGAGGCACAAAAGATAATCAGTGTTGTGACACAAAAGTGAATCTTTTGTCTATTTGCAGAACTGTACAGATGTACATCTTTTGAACTGCCATCAGAAACATTTCTTATAGTCCAAGTTTATTTTCTCTTCAAGCATTTAGTATTTGATTGATGAAAAATCACATTAGTGGTTAAACTGAAATACTGTTTCATATGCTCCCAAAGGACTTCCTTCCACTCCTGAATCAAATTACTGGAGAGGGTTTAAAGAACATGGAAGGTGAGGGAAGAAACTGAAATCGATACAGCTTAAAATTTATCATCTGAGTTTTGAAGTTTCTGACTCCTGAGTATCATTTTATGACTGTGATCCTGTTAAACCTGGGCCAGAGCAGTGCTCCTTTTTTTCCTAGATTATGCCAAAGAAATGCATAAAGAAGCTGATATTAATGAGAGAAGGCTCTGGTCTGGAACTTGAGCTGTCTAGGTCAAATTCCTGTCTTTGCTGCATGCTGCCTCAGGCAAATCATTCACTCTCACTGGGCTTCCATTCCCCATCTGTCAAATGGAGAAAATCAATGCAACCTTATACCTGGCCTTCATTTTGCCTATTTCTATTGTGGTTCATAGGAAAAAGAAATATTTCTTGATATGTGTTAGTATAGTACCTAATATACTGGAGCCATTAGGTACTTCCATAATGCAGGAAGGCATGACAGCCTCTGGGCAGGAGCACTTGGAATGTACATTGTGAAATAGTGTAGAACTTTCTCCTTGCCTTTTTGTCAGATTATACATTTCATTGTTAGGTTACTGTACTGTGGTTGCTGTAAAGAATTAGTGCTGTCAGTACTTCCCACCCTGAGGTGTTATTGTTTGAGTTCCCCCATCCTGCCCAACCCCTCCACTCACAAACACCCTCACAGCAGGGCACTGTAAGTAGCCAGAGAACATCAACTATTGATAGGTAATGGCTTTTTAATGGCTTCCATTGCCCTGATAGAAATATAAATTCCAATTTTATGGCTCTTTTGCATTTCATGATCCCACAGTGCCTATGAATGTTAGGACTTGATAGAGATTAAGTGGACATAACAAAATGCATTCATGCTGCCAAACTCTAGGCACTTAATCAGGTTGAAAATGTAGCCAGAGCAGGACAGTTTGGGGCAGAACATGCAGCAATTCTGGATTGCCCTTGGTTCCAGCATCTCTCTGTAGGACTGTAGATTGAATTGAGGGAATTTACCTACACAGTTTAAGGAGGGAGGGAAGTTGAGTGCTAAAAGTCAGATGACGTCTGCTCTTTGTTTCTCTCTAACACAGCAATGTTCAGGATTTTTATCTTATTAATGTTTCTTTTTCCAACGTAAAAACTTTGCTACCACTATGAAGACTAGCAGTTTATAAATACCTGCAGATGACCTGGGGTGTGTAATCATGTTTTCAGCTGAGCAGTTTTTACATGGAAACACTCTCTGAAAGTCTTCTGACACAATCTTTTAATACAGAGTTTGAGCAAAATTAGTATCTGGAAAGAAATAATTTGTCATGGTGCAAAAAACCTGTGTGTACTCAAATTTTAATGTATCACTTAAAATGAAAATGAGAACATGAATTATTTTGACAGAAATTTAGCAAGGTTGAAGATTATTCAGTAGTGCAAGTATTTCTTCTTTTTAGATGAATTTGACCATTTTGAATTAGTAGGAAGTAGTATGTATTAGTGTGGTAAGATGAAAATTAATGTGCTGTCTCATAAAGATGAACTGAGTTACAGTGTTTTTCATCCTGTGCTGGAAGTTCAGACATCATAAAATCTTGCTTTCTGGAATCATTATCACAGGTTTTAGGTAACAACTTCTCCCCTTGGATGTGTGATGGTTATTTCAAAACATCCTCATGAAGTGCTGCAATATAGTTTTCATGGATTGTTAAAGGAATATAGGAAAGTCATAGACAGTCACCTAAATTAGAATTTGTTTATGATAATAATCAAGTTATTATAGTTAATGCCATGGTACTTAAATTGTAGTAATTAGAACTTCACAGAATACTTAGCAATACTAATGTGGTACAGAATTAGGTCTGTGAGAAGTATCTGGATGCTAAGTCATCCTTCTGCAAAGTGTTAATATCTCAAAATATGTGCTGAACCTTTAGTATTTCTCTTCTTGGATGATAAGCAATGACAGAAGAAGAGTTTGGGGCATTGTGGGACAACTGTCATATACCTTACCTGGGTTGGTAGTGTTCCCATTTACCAGTATTTCTATATGGGGAAATTAAAAAAGCAATTTGATAATGCCATGTGTCCTGAAACTGTAGCTCTCATTTTCAGCATTGGTATTGCAATGGAAATTGAATTTTAATTTTAAAAAGAAAGGTGTATTATGGAAGATCCTAATGCAGCAATGTTTTTTCTCCTTTCCCCTTTCTTTCTCCATCTTCTCCCTGTACTCATTTCAGTCTCCATCCCTCATTACAGAATCACAGTCAGGAGTTTCTTTAAGTTTCATTTTCCTTTTTATATTGCAATGATTTTTGTGTTATAGTTTGATACCTACAGATAGATGGACCTGACTGCATTGTGCTGCAGAATACAGCAGTATCCCATGGCCTGCTGGTGTCAGTGTGTGGCATCACTGCTGGAGATTCAGACGTGCTCACTGTCCTGAACATGCACACCGTGGTGACCCTGGCAGGAGCATGGGGCACACCTTGTAGGACCTACTTTTTTATTATTACTAATGCACACATTTAGCATTTTTCTTCACTTGCTGTTGTCCCTCTAAGTCTGGCAATATTTCTAAGTTAGTCACTTAATTTGATCTCTGGTTTTATGATCTCTTCTATGGGACAGTAATGGTGCTTAACCAATTCTGGATAGCTTGCTCAACTCTGCAGTTAAAATTTGCTCAGTCATCAATACAAAAGATAAATTAGCATTGTTTTGCTTGACCATGACACAGTATATGACAGAAGTAGCTTTACCAAAGTGTGAAAATCACAGTATTTCAGCTGGTGGACCCCAGGTACTTGGTACTAGCAGAAATTAGTACCTGGGTACTCACTCAGAAATAAATGAAATATGAATAGAAGTCATAATGAAAAAGAAAGAAAGAAAATCAGAGTATCAAGAGGCAAAGCTTGAAAGAAAAAAGTCAAATAAGTGGTATGAATGTGTATTTCTCATTGATTTGACTTGATTTCTACAATTTGAAAAGCTGGGTACTGGGATAACCTGTATTATAGTTCTCTATACATTAATTGTCAGCAGGTAGTATGAATCTTCATTTCCTGTAAAGTATTTAATATTTTTTCTTTTACAGGGGCTCAGTATGTGTATATTTTTTGAAAAAGAATATTCATTTCTTCCTAACTCTGTTCCCTGCTTTTGCTCTTCTATTTTAGTCCCTTTTAGAGTTAACACATCCAATTACAAGATGGGGACAATGACAAAGCTGAAAGCTTTTGAGTTGAGATGTGAAGTTGGCCTATGCCAGGCACACATCAATTTAAATGACAGTGGAAGGTCAGAAATCTCATTATTGTTTGCACTGTTTATGGCTTCCTTCCTAACCAATAGCTTCAAGGGCTGAACTGTAGGTCCTAGAAAATCATGTGATCTATGAGATGATTTATTAATTTGAGCCACTTGATATTGCCTAAAGCTATGAAAATAGGGATATACTAAAGAACATTATTGTAATTAATCCATTAGGAATCCCTTCAATTATTCATGTGTTTAATCACTTGGGCATTTAACATAATGCTAAATTATAATCATCTGATTACATGCAGATATGTGTGGAGCTCTGACAGTCTTCTATGCTGAAGGATAACATAGGCAAATGCAGAAAAATTACTTCATCCTAAAGAAACTGATTAATCTTGAACTCACTTGCTGGAATTTAGGTGATGTTAGAAGCATTGTTGTAACCTCTTGAATTTGTCAGAAAATCTGATAGAATTTCTAGATAGAGTTGTGTTCTATAATCTTATTTTTACACTTATATTTGCAGCTTTTTTGATAATGAAGGTTACCTTACAAACAACCTGTAAAATGAGGAGAGAACAACATAGTGCTCTTTCCTTTAATCTGCAAAAAAGAGCATTTTTTTAAAATCCAGAGATGATCACAGTAATCTTCTAAGCTGACCTTCCTCAGGCAGAGGTCTTTTTACAGGAATTGGATCATGATTTGGATTTCAAATATGATTATTATTTTTAACAAAATGAACGAATAAAGGGATCCCACACACATATATAATTACTTTAAAATTTTATCTTATTTTCCAGATTTATCTGGCTTGAATTTTTAACTTTTCAATCATAATTGCTTCATATTCATCAGCCTCAAAAGTTTTCCATATTCAGATTTCTTTGCCACTGATGAGTGTCTTCCCAGAGACATAGTAATCCCTTTACTTTGCAGTCATTCTTTGAAGTTGCTCCTCTGTTTTCTGATCTCTTTGGAAGTTTGCACTCTAAACCAGAATGCTCATCTGAGGGGTTGAGGGCTTTTTGTGTTTGAACAAAGATAAAGTTTCTTTATTCTTTGCTCCTAGAAGTGTGGTTTTGCATTTTGCTGAACTGAAAAAAGAATTACTGAGTTCATCCTATAACAATAAAATGTCCTTCTAGTTATTTGTGCGTCAATCTTTGCATTTGTCCATATCAGCAATTAATAGCATCTTTTAAATTGCTGGTAAAATAATTGACAAGTTGGAGCAAGAGCAAATCCCTTCTCCATTCCTAGTTGTGTTCTCATTAATGAGTGACCCCTACCACTCCTGTTTAATAACATCTTACCTATGACACAGTAGAACTTCATGAGCAGAGACATAGCTGAAGGACATGAAAGCTGGTGGATGTCATAGAATAACTGAATGGCCTGGGTTGGAAGGGATCCTAAAGATCATCTGGTTCCAGGCCCCCTGCCGTGGATCACACTAGAGGTAGCAGAGCATGTAGCTGTGTCAGACATCTTCATGTCACTTGATTGAGAGGACACAGAAAAATACCCATTTCTAAGACAGGTAACAGGTATAACTCCCTGGTATCTTCTCAGGCTCCTTGGGTTAATCAAAAACTAAGTGTTTGCTACTCAGCTGCCAAAATGTGCAGTTGCTGAATATAAAGTTTATTATAATTCGTCCAAGATGAACAGCTCCAGCTGTGCTGCCTTCATAAGCAGTATAGAAATACATGACATTTCATGGTTTTTTCATCCTTTATTAGCATAATCTAACTCCACACTCACTTTTTGTAAATGTGAGTTTGTTTTATGTATGTATTTGCCCAAAGAGGAAAATGAGAAATGATAGTTCTTGTTCATTACTATGAGAAATAGACCTGAGTTTTCTCTCATTTTACAAATATAGATAAAAATGAGACTTCTCATTGTTTTTCAAATTTGTCTTCCAATTTATATGTAATGTGCTGCATGGAAAAAGTGTGAAACTATTAAATTACAGCTTTTCTATTTCTTTCCTGCAGTACTACTCTGCAGTAACACCACAATATGGAGATTGCTGAGAGTTCACTAGGAAGTGACAGCTTTGGTTTTCTGACAGGTAGTGGTGGAAGTTTGCAGAGTGCTCTCTGTCATCTGGAAGTGTTAGAATAAGGCATGCTGTTGATGAATCTGCTTCTGCAGTTTGAGTACCCTGTATGACTCTTCCCTTTGAGGATTTCATTGTAGCACTGTAAATACACTGTCACTGCTCTGCCTGGACAGGCATTTAACATATGTTGACAGTAATAATCAAAGATAACACCATGCCTTGAATACTCACAAGTGACAGTCTTTCAATTTTAAATAGTGCTGGCCTGCTAAACCACTTTAAAAAGCTGTTTTGTTCCCCCAAGCTATACAATAATCAGCTTTTCCCTGATGTGATCTTATGTAAATGTATCACTAGATTAAGGCCCATGCTGATAAAGTTCTTTCTGTAATGAAAAGTTCTGATTCAATTTTTCAAGATTATTTTGAGGAAGAAAATGCTCTCAGGTGTTCCAGTTATGGGAGTTCTGGAAAGTGAGACCAACTGTAGGTAGTCTGTGATGTTCAATTTGGTTACCCTGTGCCCTGGAGGAAGTGTTAGGTGCTAGAAGTACAAAAATACAGTCTTATGCAAGTGTATAAGTGCATTTATATAAGTGCATCAGTGTACACTTACATAAGTATGTGAGGCAGTGTTTCTGTATTAAAAAGAATGTTCTTATGTGTGTTTTGGAGATGGGGAGTAATAAATTGCTTAGGAGCTCTTATGGCACAGTTTTGTCCACACATTTAGTATGCATAAGGATCATTAGGCTCTTGTAGAAAATCAATAGCTTTAACCTGGCTGTTAAAGGGCCTTTCTTTAGCTGCTGGTATTCTGTGTGGTAATTAATGAGTAAAGCCATCTCTTTTAATGTAGTTCTATTTGTTTGGTATTTAATTTGGTGTGTTTTCTGTTCATTTTCTCTGAGAAACTGCAGCCACAAAAGACACTATATCTAGAAGTTTTTCTAACTAACTGCCTGATTGTTCTCTCCTTTTAGACCAAGCATTTAGACGTTCCCATTGCTGTCAGGCACATTGACAACACACACTAAATCTTTATAAAGTAATCATTTCAAATTCTATGGGTGGCCCAAATGGCTGTTGGTGGGGGTACTCAGCCTACCTGGTGCTGGTTCAGTTTGAACCCAAATTTCAAGTATTGATCATCTTGGCCTGTGGATACTTAGAAACAACTGGAATGCTTTTCCTAGTGGCCATGGCACATGCAACTAGTTTTGACCACTGTTCATCTTGTCTAATGTAGTGAAGGCTAAACATTGCTGGATGTAGAGAAAGCTACTGCATGTTTCTGAAGAGATAGTTTGAACTTGCTATCTGTTTACAGCTAAAATGATTCAGGTAAATTATTGACATGAGGCAGCAAAAACATGTCACTTACTAAATGGTAATGGGATTAAATACCACATATTGTAGTCACCCCAAAATTGCACAAAAAGGCTCCTCCTATTGCATTTTTAAATAATAAATAACTTCTTTGCTTGACAGCATTTTTTCTGCTTCCCAAGTTCATCTCGTCTTACCACAGTGTGAATTTCAAGTGCTCTTGTTTTTGGTTCCACTCCAGGACCATTAAGGAAGAAATCATAGATGGAAAAAAAATTAAATAGTTTCACTTGGTAATTTTTCAGTGTTTGATAATCACCTGAGTCTGATCTTGGAAATAGCTGGACACTACATGACTCTCTCCTATCCACTGTAAGAGCTGGAAATGCTCAGCATATCACAAAATTAAGTGTTAATGATGTGAGTTCAATATAGTGCAGTTGATTATATTCTGAATTTATATTCTCACAACCTCTGTTCAATCTGTGAGGCTCTTTGTATATAGGATAATATAAATTATTTGCAAGCAGTTTAATAAGAATAAAATGTTATAAGAAAATATAAGAGCCTGTATTAAAATTCAGAAATTTCCAGTACATTTATGTCATCTTCTTCATAACTTCTTTGTCTTTGCATGTGTATCCAAATAAACACAGCTTTCAATTCTGTCTGGAAATACCTCTTCTTTTACCTTCTATTTCCTTTTCTCTGAGGTGTTTATCATTATTTTGCTAAGCATAAGGTAACAAGCATGAAGTTAATGAGATTCTAATTTTCAACATGATTTTAGTTAATGCAACTTTATGTGTCAGTCTAAAAACGCAGGTTTGTATCCAGTCTGCGTTGTTTTCTCTGAATATGGAACATCATTTAAAAGTTTAGCTGATACTTCATCAGGGATCCAAGTGACAAATATGTTCATACTGATTCATGGATTCTGTCTCCAAGCAATGTATATATCCCTGGTAAATGAGGCTTCTCTGTCTTTTTGGAGGAAATGTATGAGTTATGTTCTACTGAAATATGAAATCATAAAACTTCTCCTGGTTTATAATCAATTTTATTCAGAACCAAAATGAAAATTCAGGCCTTTTTAGCTTCTCTTCCCAAGCATATTGTGCAGAAGCATTCTTCTACTCCCTCAACCTCCTTCTTCAGTGATCATATTATGGTTAAATACATCTCACAGTCAAATAAATTTTTAGAAGCTTCTCATTTCAGCTAGTCCATTTCAGCCACCCCAAAAGGGATGCTCCCCTTTTCCTCTCTCTTCTTTAACCATTTAAAGGACTCTACCTATCAGCAAGGTATTACAGCATCTGAAATAATTCAGATTTCGTTCCTGTTCTTCAGTGAATAAAAGACAGCAATGATGATTGCTTTGTAGCAGTAAGGAACTAATTTTGTAGATGACTTATTATAACATTTTCTTATTCTAAGCTGTATATGTCTAAAAATACCTCAGATTAAGGAAAGCATACTGCAGAAATAATATTTTCGGGGGTTGTACGAATAAATTGTTTATATAAACAAGGAGGTAAGAAAAAAAGGGGTCATGGAAATGTTTTGCTGTTGTTCAATTAGCTTCATTTGTTAGTGCTGCCCCATCTGCAGGTCAGTCTCTGATAAGCAGCTTTTTTTGGGATAGGAGTTGATGATAATGAGCCCTTTCTGTTACCAGTGCTCTGTTAATACTAAGTGTTTTTCACTGCTTCCAAAACTACGTAGATGTTCATAAATAGGTCATAATCCCTGTGGGGTTTACTGCATATGTTCTTACTTCTATGGCATTATAAAAAAATTAGTTTAATGCATATGTGAGAATTAAACATAATTTCTCTGTCCTGTGCTGGGTGATCTATGGAAAAAAGCATGATTGTTTATGTGTCCTGGACAAATTTGTTCTTGCTGCTTTTTGGAAACTCTGTGCCACGAAATAAGGATGGACAGTTTGATTCATGTTTCTTTATGTATAAATGATATGTAAATGATAAAAATGCACAGCGAAAAGAAGTTCCAGTTTGTTTCTGGGGATATTTTGCCAAATACTGGGCTAATTAGGAGCCTGAGCAAAAGTAAAATGAAGCATTTTCCAAAACCTTGATCATCTGAAATGCACTTTGGATGATTATGAGTTAACTGGGAGCCTTCTGCTATATACTTCTGCTGGGAGCCCTCTGTCAATGTTTTTGAGCACAATAGATGTAGAATCATAAATGAAGTAAAGGCATTTGCAGAATGGGAGTGTGTCTAGTCCATGTAATAAGCTTGAGACCAGTTTAAAAATGAGTACCTCTTACTGTTATGAAGCAAAGCATTTGCCTTATATATTACAGAACAGTGTTTACAATTTTATCATTACTAAAAAGCATAAAATAGGATTAATACTGCTTCTGATAAATATGGTTACTGCTAACACCTGTAAAAATAACAATTTAAACCAAGAACAAATAATTTTCAACAAATTCTAGTGGAACTTTCTCTTTAGAATTTGTTGGCATTTCCATAGGTTTACAGAAGTTAATCCAATAATCTACTTGCATTCATTTCCTCTACTTTTTGTCCATCCTTCCCAAAGTTATATTCTGATGATACTACTTCTGGTACAGAAGTCATTATTTCATAAGTCTCACAAAGCTTTATTCTCATGTGTTTCAATTTTCAGACTTTTAAAATAGGAGTTTTTCTTGTTGAAGCATGATGATATACAGATGTAGGAAAAAAAAAGTATCTATTTGTATGGAGTCATATGGGTCTTGGGTATATTTATCCTGTAACTCTGAGATAAAAAAAATCTTTGTTTAGGAATTTAAACAATCCAATAGACTCATTAATTCTTCATGAGCTATGACATTGATGGAATTTTCTGGTAAATTGCTACCCTGTCAGAACAGACCATTCTCACAAGGAAGATGGATCAGTCCTGGCATGTTTGCCTTGCTCAGGTTGTCTCTCTGACCCAAGTCTCTCTTGGGCACTCTCTGTGCCCAAGTCTCTCTCATTGACAGAGGATGGACCTTTTCAGTTTTGGAATACCCAGCCCAGGGAGTCTTCTCAGCTATGAGATTTTACTGAATAGTTTTAAAAAAAACCAGCAACCAGCAATGGCATGTGATTGTTCAAATTTGCGAAGTTACCTATGAAAAAAATTTTTAGAAGTAACTAAAAAACTTCTTAGGGCTAGCATATGCTTTTTATCCCCTCATTAATACAATTTTGTCCTACAATTTTGGAAAATGAAATGTAACTCTGTACCTGTAACAAGTCTTGTAAGAATTCATTCCTTGACATATTGACAAGAAAGCTTCTTGGCAGCTATAAAACTCCAATCTTTCACCAGTAAATAGATTATGTTTCTCTTTGCTGAGAAATATTTATTAACACTGAAAATCTAAAACTCCCTGCCACTTTAACCAAGGGGAGTAGACAGAATCACTCTGGAGAACTGCTAATAGCAAGCCAGGAATGTTTTAATTACCATTAACAATGGATTAACATTAAAATTCTTTCTACTCATATCACAGTCACTGTCATGTCTCATATCACCTTACTCTGACAGGAGGTAAAACTTTTCTCTCCTTCTTTTAGTTTGGCTACTGAATCATCCAATGAGGGCTCAACCCTATATGCCTGTAACACAAGAGAGCTTCTTATGGCATGAAATTCCTGTGGCACAGTGAAGGAGCTCTCTGGAATTCCCACCCACAAATGTTTGCCCTTAGTTTTGTAGCTCATTGTTCTTGATGCAGTCAGTTTGTTGTTTTAGGTATCACCAGGTGTTCTGTGACCCACACAGCACTGTGAGATAACATGTGTGAACACAGATGCTTTCCTTCTAAGCCAGAAGTCCTGAATACAACCTGAAATCAATTATTAACATATGTTGTCCCAGAAAAATGTTCAGAGTTAAGAAAAAAACAAAAGAATTCTGAAGCAATCTGCCCCACTATTCCTATTTCTTTTCTTTTTTTCCTCATTTACAATACAGAGATTCACTGTGCATGAACAGGCAAGACCTATAGACATTTTTATATGAAAGATGATGACCTTTATGAGATGAGAAAAGAAACCAAGAGTGGTTTCCCCTATACTTGTGTAGTATTTTCAAGTGCTTCCCACAGAGTTTCCAGAGAGACTAGCATGGCTCAACTTTTCCCTATGTTCTAGACAAATTTAAATTTACCTGTTTTCTTTTGGCAGAAGCAGAACCTCAAATTTTAGTCAATATTGAAGCATACAGGAAGCTTTTGTTATCTGGTATTTATCCAACTGCCATTTTCCCCCTATAAATAGACAAACAAATGATGAAAAGAATAAAAATATGTAAACAAAGTTCAAGTTAATGCAACAGCAAAACCTTAGAGAGCAATATACAGTGGGGTAAGTAAATAACTGATATATTTTTGCTGATAGCTTTTTCTGTTCGGTTTTTTATTCTACAGAAAGAGAATGAAATTTTCCCCTCCACTCACAAATCCTTTCCTTTATCTACTAAAATCAGGTACCATAAAATACTATTGAAACTTGCCTCTGCTGAGAAAAACAAAATCAAAGCAAACCCTGCTTTTTCTCTGAAGCATCTCATTGTAATATTCCTTAATATGTCAGCAGTCACCCACACATTCATGCAGAACTGGATTTTGTAAGCTTGCCCTATTTTTCAGTATTCATTTCACAACTTATAGCTGCAATCTCTAGTGGCCCAAAGTTTTCAGCAGACATCACTGGTTTAATCTAGCTTTGTTGAAGTTGAACAATTTCTTTACAGTCATCAGTGAAAGTTCTTGAAATACTTATGCTAGAGTACTCAGCTAATGCAACTGGACAGTTCTGCAGAGATTCCTCCCAAATTCCATATAGATGCCAGTTTTGGCTGTTTCATCTGGAATATTCCTGAGCTATTTCTCACTCTGTAATGATACCTCTGCTCTTTCAAGCTGCTATTTCGTTATTGAGGGAAGGGTTATACAGTTTCCCATGAATCCATATAACATTCAGTTTCATTTTTCCAAGGATCAAATCTGATCAAGCAATATTACGACAACCTTCCTACACCCATGTCCACTTACACACAGCTAGAAGAAAGACATTTCCTTTTAGTTCAAGTAAGTATTGCTCAAAATATCTGTAGCTATGTGGCATCACACAGACCTTATATGATTCATCAGCTTGTGACTCTCTGGAGTTTTTAGCTTGTATGATTTAGATCACTCATAAAAATAATTATTTAACTATCAATAGGAAATAAAAAAAACCAAAACCTACAAAAACCCCAGCTTTACTTTTGGGTGTAATTGATTACAGATAAAATCCAATAACATGAAATAATGAAAACCTGCTTTGTTTAGGCAGTCCCTGTCTCTGTGCACCATTACAGCTGCAGTAAACAGTTTGCATTTCCTAACTTGCATGTGCTCAGGAAGAGTTCAGGGTCTTGGTTACTGCTGCAGTAACTTGTAAGGGCTCACACCAGAGGTATTTCAGTTTTTTTGCAGATTATTGCTCCACATTTGTCTTGTTGCTGGTACTCCCACTAGTGCATAGGTCTGTTTATTTTCCTTCTGACCTGTTTCACTACTCATTCCCAGTTAAATGATCTCCCCATTCCCAGATCCTGAAGTTGCTCAGGTTCTCTGAGTGCTCTTTAAATTCCTTTTTCATTTCACCTAAATTATGAAATGATTACCTGTATTTTGGGAAAGGAAGGCTCCTGTGCAGCCTGGGTTGATACATTTATGACCAGTTTTTCTCTAACATTGTGTGTAATATGTTTTTTACAGTCCTTGGGTTTGTAAATATGGAGTTCACTGTCAGTCCGTTTCCTTTCCTCAAAAGTCAGAGTACACAATCTGAAGAAAAGGAGGAGGTAAATCAAATGCATAGCTTCAGAAGTATGATGTTAATTCCTTTTCTAAATCATTATTATGATTATATGAAGTACAGCTTCATTTGCTTGAAAAAAATCAGTGGTACCTTGAAATTTAGTGTTCTACAGTCTAAGCTTATTTTAAACTCACTACGAAATTGCAGCATGATGATTAGTACCACACAGAACTTCTGATTCATGTATACTTCTATTATAGAAGAAAATTGCTGTGGACTTGATTAAGGTTTGGAGAAAGGAAACAGATACAGTGCAATCTGAACATCTTGATATCTTCTGAACTGGTTTGAGAAAAAGTACATCCTTCTAGAGATTTATCTCAAGCGAATCTCTTGATACCTATGGCAATTTCTGCATTTATACATCCCATCTCTGGCAAAGCTCCTCTGTATAAGACTTTATTTAAATACTAATGTGGGAGCATATCCAATAACCCTCTCCCATTGTGTGTGAACAGTTGCTCCATGTCTAAGCAGTACACTTTCCTGTTTATTATCCCATCATGGGAATCATTCTCCCAGAGGCTTGTCTCTTCCCCTGTGTCTGCTTCCCCATTCACACTCCCTGTGGATTACTGGATCTCTGAGATGAGGCCCTCTGGGAAGTATGGCAATGTATTGTGAGAGCTGGCCTTTGAGCTGGGACATCAAGGATTTTATAGCTGGCTCTTACATGAGCAGGCAGTTTCCCTGAAGGTTTATATCCAGGGAACTTGAATTGAATTATGTTAAAACATTTTGAAGTTTTAGCTGTTTGGAGCTATACTACATGGTGCTACATTCCAGTGCTCATGGACACAGGATTGGTTTTCTCCTTGCACTGGAGAGGAGCAAATGATGTGTTCCACCAGAGAAGATGGACAGGTGCCATTTCTGCAGATGCCTTGCACACATGATCAGAAGAAAACCTCCAGTGTTCAAAGGGATGAGCTCTAGTTTCTAGAGTACATTAATTTCATTCAAAAATGGGATGTAGGAATAGTTGAGAGCATTCTCTTTTCAAAAGAGCTGTTATTTCAGTGTAATAACTAACACTCATGTTTTGTTCTTGCAAATCAAATTCAGTCTGGATTCCAGTAGTCATCTGGAAATCCAGGCTGAATATTGTGTGGTGAAAATATATTTCTTAGCACTGTAAACACAAATTTAAAATTAATGTTTATTTGCAGAATGCCACTTTTGAAAGAGATAAGATAAAAAATCTGTAAAATATGCTTAAACTGGAAGAAGTTTTTCTGCTGAAGTTTCAGAAATTCTGTTGTCATATTGAAATTCAGTTTACTTTGGTAGTGGTTTGTGATGGGAATACAGCCATGTCTGGAGTGCTGTGTCATGCTAAGGACTCAAAGGACCTTATACCAGCAAGTGTTCTTCCAACAGTGCAAATTCAAGCATTGTTCAGTTCTAAATAGCAGTGGGCCTGAAATATGTCCCTAGATGTGAATCTGAGTCAAAGTGCCTCCCTTTACTTTGGCAGCCTAAAAATTGGTTGTTAAGGCAAGTGCTTCTCTGTTGTTATGGACAGAATTTACTGGCAGCTTTTTTCTTACAGCTGATTGATAGGCTGTTTCCAAAGGTGGAATTCTTGTCCTTGCCTGTGTGGATAGACCTGAGATGTCTTCAGTTGTTACAGATAGTTATGGGGTTTTGTGTGTAACATTTTGCACAAAGCAACATACTTAAGCCGGAGTTCAAATGTCCACAGGAAACTTCACAAACATGAAAGTTGCAAATCTGTGTAATTGGCATGAAGATTAATTCAGTTCCAAGGGAAGATGACTGATTAAAAAAACTTGGAGTTACAGTGTCGTATAAAAGATAAATTGCAGAAAGTGGATACTTGTTCCTTTGCATCCTTTGATTGTTTTGCATAATCAGTGGGAACTCCTGATGGAAGTGAAGGCAGTGAGGTGCTGCGTTCCATTATACTTGCTTTCTTTAGGAAACAGTAGGTTTACAATTGAAAAGTCAGCTTTGTTTATCCAACTCTGGTGTGTACAGCGCCAATTTTATTTTTTTTCTTTTGGCTCTTTCCTGCCTATTGCCTTTAAAAATCATGTTTAATATTTTTAGATGCAGACTGTGTGTGCGAGCACAGTGTGAGGGGAAAAAGAGGGGAGTGAAAAAGGGGCCGCTTTGGTGTCCTGCCCCAGGCTGGGCACAGCTTCTGTTTGTAATCAGAGGGCTCCCCTGGTGCAGTCCATGGCTGCCTGGCACAGGGCTGCTGCGGCTGGCACGGTGGGTCTGTCCTCGGCAGCGCTCATCTCCTCGGCATCTCCGGCTGGAGCGCGCTGAGGAGCGCACGGGAACGCTGCTGGGGGCTCCTGCGTGACCTTGGAGCGGCCCCCAAGTCCTGCAGCGCTGGGTAGGTTCCTTTCCTTCGGTTTGCAGCCCCTGAGCAGAGCTTTGCTTAGGTCCTTGTCAGTGTTGGCTGCTGCTCACGGCCTCTGGCTCCTTCCAAGTGTCAGTCTGCAAAGAAGAATACTGCCAAGTGGAAATGTATTGCTCTGCCTCTGTGAATGAGAAGGTAGCCTAGAGAAATGGTCCCCAAGCGTACAACTGGCTTTAAGTGGCTCAGCTGCTTTTCTGCATTTGAGTGACAGTGGCATTAAGGCAGCACAGAATCCCAACTATTCATCTTTTCTGGGTAGAGCAGCTGTCTTTCAGTAACAGCTAAAGGAATGCAGCTCTCCTCTATGACACTGATGTCAGGCAAGCTAAGATAGGAAGGAAAATAGGTTCATGCATAGAGGATTACATTATTTCCTTTACCTAAACAACTGACTAAGGTAAGAGGTAAATATTTATTTGCCATCTAGATATATTACATATTTTTTATCATTTAAGTTAAAATCAGAATTTTAAAAAAATAGATAAAATCTGATTTTATACCCCGTCTGTATATTTTACAAATACATTAATGTTCCAGACAAATAATTAAAACCAAAGGAATATTAATACACTAATTCCACTTAATTAATACTAGGAATGTATGAGCTGAGAATGGTTAATGAAATTCTAAATATTTTCCCTTTATCCCCTGTCCATCTCCTCTCTTCTATACCCCATCTCCCTTACCCATAGTCTTTGGATTTAAGCTGTGTATATATATCCTGCAGGAAAACTAAAGGTTAAGTTTTTGTTTAGGATGGAAGTGCTAGCCCCTGAGAAGAAAACACATGAAGAGAATGAAGATCTGCAACAGTATCCTCAGAAGCCTGCAAGCTGTAAGAAAATGCTTAGGAATTGCTGCTTGATAAAGCGAATTTTTGCCTGGAAAAGTTTGAGCTCTAAAGGTACCTTTTCTATTGAAAATTTTAGTGTAGGAGAAATTGTTGTCCTTCCAAGAATTCTGAATTTTTGATCAGTGGTATTTCTGAATTTAACATCAGTCAAGGTACAAAAAGTCTCTGCTGTCTTGAGTCTATTGTGCAAGGAGATTTAAAATGGTACAGCTTTGATTGAGGTGCTTTATCATAATGTGATAAAAATAATTGTTCTGCAGGAGTATTCATTTTGCAGCACACAAAAATACATGGTCTGCAGAAAAAAAAATCCTTCAGTCAGAAGATAAATGAGTAAATGTAAAATCCCAGCAATTAGATATATTAATTTATCAGGGCCCAACCCAAAATTTTGTTTTGATGAGTAAAACCTTCTTTCATTGCTGTCAGAGTATATTTGCATGGAAATTACATGATCAATCCCTTTGTCTTTGAGGAAATGAAGAAAGGTAACATTCTGTCACATTTATACATAATGATGTTATGTACTGTATTTATTAATAAATACTAAAAGAAATGCTTCTTTTTAAAATTAGAAGTTGGCTGTGAAATATCTCACCATTGAAAGTTGAACTCTATTATGAATAATAAATTAAACAGCAACTGTCCTGAAATGATGGTTAATCTGTTTCACATAATTTCCTTCAGCAACATACAAACAGTTAAGAATTTTGTTCACCAGATTCCTCTTTTTACCATTAGTAAAAAGTATTCTGTAAAAACAGGAGAAAAAACATTGCCCGAAACAATTCTTTTATATTTTGGCAGCAGTTTTCATTCCCTCATACACAGTCTATGGCAGAAACAAACAAACAAACAAACCCCAGACCAGGTCCTGAGTTTATCCAATTTGTGTTAAACAGAATGAAAATAAATGCATGACATTGCTTTATCATGAAGAGCTAAGGCACCATAACCTGAATGTGTGATATGTTACTTTATTTACACATTTATTTTAAAGGCTCTGCTCTAGTAGCTTAGTTCCAGTTTTTAGAAACAATGTTCTGGTTAAATATGACCTGTCTTTGGTTTTAAACTGCACTGATCTCTGCATTGTCCAAGTAAATAAGTGCTTCATATGCCTTTTAATCTAAGCATAAACATTTAGCTATTATCAGCCACTCGTTTTTAAAAGTTTTAGTTCATTTTTTCAACAAATGGCTGCTTTAATCACATGCATACTATGGTTTGCTTAATACATGTTTGATTTCCTATTTCCTTTTATTGTTGTATCTATAATTTTCTGCACTTTTTTTTGTGTTGTTACTGGTGCTATAAAGAAGAAAAAATAGGTTTTCTGTAACTCTTTCAGAACAGTCATCCTTCTGTTCATGTGAATTTTTAGAATTTTTTCCACTGGATTATTTATCATCAAGCTCAGTAGTTTCTCAGAAGCAATCACCTTTCTAGAAATGATGTGTGAATCTAAAGCAGATTGCACTGAAGTTTATAGGTCTGATTATTCAATACCTTCAAACTGGCTGATAATTTACACCTCCAAAAAGGGTCTTAAGACAGTCAATAGGTGATGATAGAATTAAGGATTTATTTTATTTTGGTAAAGTGAATTAGCAGGCAGATGAATTACTGTAAAATCGGGCTCAGTTTTAGTGTGGCAGAGAAAATATCAGAATCTGACACATAGTTAACTCAGAATGAAGCCAATGATTTGGCTTTGTGTGTTACCAAATGATAGAAAGCGTATTCCCATAGGGATACCTTTACAAGAAGAGTTGAATATTTATCAGGATCAAGAAGACAGTCATTCTGAGGTACTTTCTTCAGTACTGTGCTGTTGTCCAAGGTGACCTCACTGGCCAAATAGGTTCTGTTGGACTGCAGTGATAGAGCATTCCTGGTACTCGTGACAGTGCTGTAGGAGCTAAGAGCAGGTGGCCACAGAGCTCCTTGCTCAATTCCTACTGTTTTCTGTGGGAAGAATGAGAGTGGGTTTGCAAATGACATTGTGGTGGCTCATTCCCACTTAGATGTTCTTTTACACAAATCAGATTCCCCATTGGTTATCTTAAGCTAACTTACATTGGTAGGGTGGTATAAAAATAGTCATTAGGCAGTTGAGGCTTGCAGTTTAGTATTTAAAAAATACGAAACTGAAATTTTTTGTTTGTATTTCTAAAAAAGCATGAAAGCTCTAAGCACCAGATTATTTGGTAACTCATTGCCCTCGTAACAGTGCGCAGTTGGAAATGCTGGACAGGAATGGATATTTGATCTTTCTTTTAAAAGAGATACCATTTCTCCTCTACAATTCTTTTTTCACATTTTAGTTTATTTGTATAATCTTGCAGCTGAGTTTGTCAACATGTTTTTAGCTTCATAGAATGAATTATTCTTTCAGAAACAATTTCCATTTATGAACTTGGAGCAGGAAAATAAATATTTGATTTACTGCAATGTTGGGATGATTTAATTTTTTTTCAAAGTGAAAAATCTTCACTCTTATGATAAAATTTTAGAAAATTGTCACACTGAAGATGTCTTCCTGCTCTTCGTGTTTCAAAATCTAGGAATAAGAAGAATGTTATTTCATAAGTACCAGGAAGATGATTATTCTCAACTCTTTTTGATGCAGAATTTAAACAGCATGGATTCAATGCATGAGTGCATCCTCAAAAGGATGATCAAGAGAATTTAAAAAAAAAACACTTTCTTTTATTTCAAAGAAAAGTAAATGGAATAACATGGTTGTCAATAGGAAACATTTTCCAACTAAACCCAGTATTTTAATCAATGCTCAAGGCTTGGTAATTTGACTAATTCCATCAGTAGTTTCAGAGGGCAGGTATCTTATAACTGAGGCCAGAGGAACAGACTGGCAGTGCCAGGAGTGCATCAGTGAGAGCTTGATGCTGCACTAAACTCTGAGCCCAAGTTTAAAGGACATGTTGGAAACTTAAAATTTAAAACACTCTATTTCAAAAATGGGCAGCCCTGAAGTATCCCCTCAGTAAATTGGCAGCCTCCTCAGCTAACCTAGGGCAGTTATGAGTCTTTCACGGTCATTCTATGCCATGATTATGCATTTGCTGCAGATTTTGTAAAATGCAAATGAGAGACACCAAGAGGATAACAAGTTGTCTATCATGAAGATAAATTTGGAGGCATTGTACTGCTGACTCTGTGTTTCATACTGCTGAAAATATTATACATGATCAACTGTTTATTTATGTTTTTTACATTGTTTGTGTTTCCTCATATCACATATTTATGAGTTGAGGTATGAGTGCTTTAGGAATAATCCCAAGCTGTCAATCACTGTGTGTGTTTTTCCCTCTCAGTACATTTGACAAAGTATATATGAAAAAAATAGCCCAAGTTATTTCAGAGCTAGTTAAAATTCTGCTCTGCCTAGGATACTTCATACTGTCTCAGACCTTAAATAGCTCAAAAAATGCCTGCTGAAGATTGTCAGTACCAGATTTTTAAATATGGGCTTCATGTGAAGAGGGTAATAGTTAGTCTTCTTTGGCCCATTTGCCTTTGCTTGTCCTATGCAAATAAGTTGACTATTGCTTTGAAATCTAGTCACATCTCAGGGTCTCTCAAAGACCATGAAAATATTTTTCCCTAGCTGTTAAAAATTAACAAAAATGTTTTTTCATATAGGATAGGATCCTTTGGACTAAAATATTTTTCCAGTGTCTCTCAGCATTACCTGCTGTGTGCTTTTCTTTTGACCAGTGAAGTGATGAGGCAGAGACAGCATGTTAGGTAGAAAGTGATGAGATCAGGATTACATACAGGATTTGCATTCCACTATCAAAGCCCTCAACTGCCTTAATTAGAAAGCATCATGACTCATGAAACAGTGTTCTTTTTCCTAACTTGATTACTGTAGCAAAAATATCTTTTTTGTTTGCTTGTGCATGGAGTGATAGTTCCTGAAATCTTCCTGGTCCCAATTAACCTTCCCTACAGGAAAAATTTGAAATAAATGGTGTAGATAAAAGTGTCAGAAATAAACAAAAATAATAAATCTTCAGTGTCAGGAATACCATATACTCCTGACTTCATTCCCTTGTCCCAGTAGCTGCTCTTAACCAGCAGTCCTCTCCTAAACCATGGCTGATATACAGTTCAGATCTTAACTTGTCCAGTAATTGAATTTTTACGGCCTGTCAGATATGTCAGTTTTTATTTCCTGTCATTTCAAACTACATCCTGCAGTTTTCGTGGGGTTTTCCCCCCTCAGCTTTCTCATGGATACTTTGAGCATTGTTTGGTTTCTGTTGAAATCACAGATTTACATGAGAGGACCTTTTATGGGCACTGGGAGGCATTTTTCCTATGTGCCTGTGGAACTGCTGTTCACATGGCTTTGCAATTTTGAGACTGAAAGCCTCTAAGAGAAAAAAGAAAGAGGTGGAGAGGAAGAAGGAAGAGAAAGAAGTAGGGATTGAGGAAGGGATTGAGAGAGAAATTGTGGAGATACTGTGTCCCTTGCTAAACTTCTTTCCATTCTAGGTGCTGAGCATGTAAATAATTAGATCATAACCCTTTGCAATAATTCTTGAATGCCGAAAAAGGAGGCTTTGCAGTCTGTTACTGCATGTATTAATGACTGAAGAGATAAACATAGCTGAGATTTTGTGCTTTGAACTCAAACGTAGAAATCCATTTAAAAATGGAACCTTTATTAATTTTAGGCAGTACAGAAATCTTTATTTTGTAAAAACTACAAAAATTAGTTTGCTTAGGAATTCAGAACAAGCAATGTTTAGCCCACATCATCTATTTGAAATATTTATTGAAATGTTTTAGAATTTGTTGCTGCTGCTCATGGTGTACATGTTATTCTGAAGTAAATTTGCTACCCAGAACACAGACCCAGGAAAAAGTAAAGGGCGATAAACTTATTCATTTTGTCTCTTTGTATGATATTTTTTTCACAATTAATGAACATTGCTCAGTATTGCTTTGCATATTTTTTTAATGACACTGAAGTCTGAATTAGCACTGTTTCCTTATTTGTCTCTAGTTAGTCAAGGTTTCATGTTGCTTTATACCTTCTGGCTCTCTGTGCAAATGATCCATTTTGCATTATGAAAGTTTTACCTTCTGAACAAATATTGAATACATTGTGTATACATATTTTTGAACTCAATGAACTGGATGGAAAATGTGAATATAATCCATTTAAATTTAAAAGTTTTGTTGAATGGACATTCTTTATTTATTTCATTTTTTTTCCTTGAAATCAATACAGGATTCTATTCTTAGCTAAATAATTCTTCACTTCGAATAAAAATGCAGATGTATATATTTACTGAGTATGAAGAAGTTGTTTTAAAAATGCTAAGAAAAGAAAAAAAAGATGAGGTGTATTTTTTTTTTTTTTTTTTTTTTTTGCTTTACACTAAAGCCTGTTCACCCATTATAATCTCAGACAAAGGAGTTTGTATTAAGTTACCTGGCAGAAAGGGGCACCTTGTAGTTTGTTCCCTTCTTGCCAAATGCTAACTCTGAAAGGCAAATCATGGCAATAAAATTAGAGGCTCTCCCTGGTGAACGTAATTTTCTTTTAAATTTGTAGCATGGAGAGATCTAATCTCAGTAAGACTTCTAACACTCTCCTCAGGGCAGCAGCAATAGTTAATGTCACAAATTAACAAGAAGGTGTACTATTTAGGAATTCTTGCTGTCTTTCAGAGCATTAAAATGGGAATTGGAAAAACATCGATTCTCACAATTTAGAATCATTCCAGATTAATGTTTTGAAAAGGGGTTTTACTGTGTAGTTTTGTAGAGACTTGTTAAATTGAGCATTGCATGTAGCTAATGAAAATGTGAGGCTCTGACACACACTTTTGTATGTATAAAATTATGTCATGTCATTTTTGGATTGAGACAGTTTAATGGTCATTCTCCTTTATTTCTTGTAAGAAACACACCATGGACATGTATCTTGTGAAGCTTTTGATTCTTAAAGTTTTAAAATTATTAGTTAGAGGCCACAGTCATTATGAAAAATCTTGCAGCTTTACTCTGTACTTAAGAGGTTTTTAAACAACTCCAAACTTTCAAATAAAGTGGCCAAAGTCTTGGAATAGCCACCAGTATACAGTCTGGGCAGAATTCATACCTGCATCTTTAGAGCCCTTGAAACAGGTACTAGTGCCTCTAAAAGTAAGTATTATCCATAACAAAGTTTTTTAAGATGCTTGATGCAAAGATAGCAATTTGCAAAGTGCAGATTATGAAGTCAGTTCTCCTTAGAGTGAATGAGCCTGTTATGTAAGGAAAATGATATTCCATGGAAACCACATTTCCTTAGGGTTTGACATTCAAAGGGTAAAACATGCTCCACAATTAACCCCTGAGAAATAAGGCTCAGAAAGATGTGGGTGTTCATGGGGTTTCTGCTTTATGCTTCCCTGGATGTATAAACATTACACAACAAGATCTGCCTCTCCTTTTCTCTCAGAGGTTTGTTTCCTTCATGTCAAAATGCTTTTTTATGCTCTCCTGCAATTGCCACCTTTCTAATTCCAACATTGCCGTTATCAGGAGGGACAGGATGCTGGAAGATGAAGCCTTAACTCATGTCAGATTACTGCCTAAAACTCTGCATTTGCAGAGCAGTACCTTGAACTCATGAGATTTTTTGCTCTTTGTGTCTCTTTCTTTTCCTACTGACCAGTATTAGCATGAAGCTGTTTGCATAACTGTCCTAAAATGTCCTAGGATTTTGAACTAGCTCTAATTAAGAGCTATGAACAGACCCTTTTTATAAACCATTTAGTTTTTGATTAGTCATTGCAAATGTGTGTTTCCTTTTCATATAAAAAGTGTGAGGAACCATCAAGCTGGCTGGAACCTTTCCTGGAATGTCATTCTGGACTCTGCATAGTGAAATTTTTTTGGTTTTTTTGAGATCATTAATCCTACTTACCAATGATCAACTTATTTTTCAATCAGTTTAAACTATTAAAACACAATCTTCTTCAATTGGGCTGAAGAATGTAAGGAATAGCTGATTAAGTACTTTTTAATCAGCTAGTTATACCAGAAATATATTTTTCTTTAATTTTTCTTGTTTCTCTAGCAAAATTGGAGTTACTGGTTGAATATTATGCAGATATTTGAAAACTATTCATTGCACTACAATAGAGAAATTATATTCTCTGAAGATGAAAGCAAGCTATGAAGTTCTTACCACTCAGTTGGAGAATCTGAGGTCTAATTTTGTTTCCCCATTTTGCCCTTCATTTTTACACAAAGGTCAGTGTCCCATTTTTTAAAAGAAAACAAAGAGCAGTGCTGCTAATTTATTGAAAATCTGTTACCTAAAAATCAAGTTCTAGCAATCTAGCAAGGTTTGGAATAGAATAAGTGGTAGAGGTTCATTACTTTTGGAAACTTAAATTTATCCTGTAAGAAACCAATATATATTCCTATTAAGTCTCTGTACTTACAGTATCTTTGATTTTTACCCTGTCTGCCAACTGCTGATTTTTTATTTTAAAACATTTTATCCATCCAAAACTAAAAGGCTGAAGAAGCATATTAGATTAAGTGGAAGGACTTTTGTATTCATGGCATACTTGGAAAATGGAATAAATCTTTAAATAACTTGCCACTTTTCATCTGGGCATTATTCCAGCAATTTAAATGACTAAATACACTGATAGTATTCCAGATGAAATGAGAGCTCTGAATGTCTTTTTATAAATGGTATGGCTCATAAAGAACTGAATTTGTTGTGGTGGTTGGTGAGATCGGCATTTTGTTTACCAAATTTACTGGGCATTAGTGCAGTATAGCACCACTGCATTTGCAAGTGTCTGTCCCTGGAAAAAATCCTGTGGTTGGAAGGAGCACTTCCATGGCAGATCAAGGTAGCTGACAGAAGCAGCTTCTTGAAAGAAGTATGCAAAACCAGGGTTTTTTTGTTTTGTTTTCTTTTGTTTTTATCATGCTGAATCATTATGACTGGATAACTTTTTGCAAAAGATCAAAATAAAAGGAAAACCAGCATATCTCAGAAGTGAAAAGTTAGGGCAGAAGAAACGAGGGAAAAACAGTAGGAAATGACAATATTGCATGTTGCTTTGTTTGCTTCTGCTATCCCTCCCCCCCTTTAATTTAAATTCTTGTTTCCATGGGAGTCTGCAGTGCAGTCATGGTAGTTTTGGCACACAGCAGTTCTGATGGGATAGATTTGCCCTTCTTTCAGCCCAAAAGGGGTAACTGGGAGGATATGGGGCTTTTCATTGCTGCAGTAATGCTGTCCTGTTGGCAACTCCCTGCTGTTCCTCTCAGTAACATTATCTTCTTGGTAGGGAGGTGCATTCTCAGCTTTTCTTAAACTTTCTTTCTCATCCTTTCTGTGCGAGAAACTAATGAAAAGTCAATAAGGAGGTGAAGTTTTTCACCAAGCCATCTAAATGTCTAGTGGGCTCAATGACAATATTAGTCATATGTGGCAACAGTGCAACTGAATTTTCCAGATCACTCCAGCCAAATGACAGCAAGCCTATCCTGTGTAGGAAAGCAGAAGTCATGCTTGGCTTCACAAATGTCACAAAAAATGGTGCAAGAAATACTGAGCTACCTGTGTGCTTTTTGCACTGTTCTCTGCAAACCTCTATGTTTGAGGCCAGCCTGATTTCTTTGTTATACGGGGTGGGGAAAAGGAAAATTATAATAGATGAAAAAGTTGAAAATTTTTTTTACCTGTAATACTAAAAGTCCTTTTCTAAAATATAATTTAATTTGTGTTATCTTTGGTCTTGTAAAAGCAAGATACTTGAAAGGGTTGGGCTTATCATTCTCAGCAGGAGAGAAAACCTATTTCTGACAATGAGAGAGCTCAAGGTCTAGGGCAATAGTAAGGTGAAACTGGTTTCATCACCTCCTGCTGGCCTAGGCATGTGCATAGGTTCGAGTAGTCTTGAATGTAACAGCAAGGACTGCCAGCAAGAATGCATTGTGGTTAAACCTCTGCCAGCTCACATCACTAAGTTCCTCAAATATAGTGAGCATCACTATATCTGACTTCCTTGTTATACTTACTGTATATACGTATTTAAAGCCATGAAAATACTGCAGCTTTTGACTGTAGCATCTGTCAGCTGAGCTGTTGTATATTTCTCTATGTTTATCTTTGTATGTTTGAGTTTATCTTTGCTGGTTGAGAGGTAATATTTTTTAACTGAAGACCATTCAGTTGACAAGAGCTACCCTTTCCAAGCTGTGATAGTTTCACTGCTTAAACTAAGTCCTTTCATTCACTTCTGATGAAACTGAGATGAAAAGTGACCAGTGAGAAAAATCAAACCTAGATGGGGTAGGGAAATCATCACAGTATGTTCCTACAGTAACATAGAATTCATTCTTGTGTGTCTGAATCTCAATATCCTCTGCTGTGAGAAAACACAGAAGTTATTCATCTCCTTCTAGTTTTGAATTATATGGGGACATAGTAACTTTACTGCAGCTATCTGTTTATCTCTTTCCTAGCTGTAAATTCGTCTAAAACCAAACCCCCTCTACTTTTAGTACAAAACCAGTGCAACTCCATAATTGTTGAGTGAGCAATTTAGAAAATAGTTAACAAAACAGGACACACACACAAAAAAAAGAGGTCCATATGGTTAATTTATGCTGAAGAACCGGATTTTTTCTCCCACAGAGCCCCTGTGTCATAGAATCATAGAATATGCTGAGTTGGAAGGGACCCATCAAGATCATCGAGTCCAGCTCCTGGCCCTGTGCAGGATACCCCAAGAATCACACCATGTGTGCCCAGCAATGTTGTTCAAACACCTGAACTCTGTCAGGCTTTGTGCTGTGACCCCTTCCCTGAGGAGCCTGCTCCAGTGCCCAAACACCCTCTGGGGGAAGAACTTCTCCCTCATATCCTATGTCTAACCTAAACCTCCCCTGATTGACAGTACATATTTCTTGTTTTCTGAGTGAGTCCTTGGGGTTTGACTTGCAGAATATTGAACACTGACACTCTTTCTTACTAGGCTTTGAACATATATGAAAGGCTGTGTATTAAGCATTGTGAAAATGAGCTACCATAAGTTTCCTACCAAGTGCCCAAATTAGTGGATACCTTTGATCTTAATCTCACTGTGCCTCTGTTATGCATAAAGTAGGTATAATAATAACCTCTCATCTCACAAGGATATTTTGAATATAAATGTAGTAATGTTTGTGAAGCACTCAGACACTGCAATGAGGAACATCAGAGAGAAGTCTGTTTTCAGTTCAGATTTTCAATAATATTTAATAAGTAAGTTATTGGGGCACAAAATGGGGAAAGTGTGAAGTTTTTAATTTAGTAAATGACTAATATCCATGAATTAAATTAACTTATCAAAAGAAGCTCCTGTTCAAATTAAAGCACATCATCATGTCATTAAAAGGTTGCACCACAATGCATATGTAGAAAGGCTGAACTAATGCTGTTAGGACTTATGATCATGGTACAGTTCTTTTGATGTATACTTCCTATGTAATTAATAAATGTACCAGCATTTCTGCGTGGGAACTATTCATAACATAAAACTCAGATCTTTGCTTGTAGTACAGCTTAAAAGCAGGGGTAATGTGATTGATCTAAGCATCAATCCCTATTATAAGGGGTGAGGGGTACAGAAGGATGTGCACCTTTCCCTTAATTGTGTGATGCTAAATTTTGGCTTGCTGGAATAAATGAGAATCTTGCCATTAAATCTCCCTGCAAAAGGAATTTCACTTAAATGCTTTATATAAATAACCCTATTCTGATAAGTTAAATCTTTATGTAGAAGAACAAAATATCACCAAACTTCTAGCTTTGTAAAATTACTTTTAAATGCATATATTACTTGTTTAGAAAGAACATTTGGGAAAAAAGACATTATTTTTTTAGTTGATTCTGTGCTTTTTAAATAACGAATAACAAATAACAAAATAATACTCCATTTTTGCTAGAATTTTTGGTGTTTCATTTTGAACATGATGTCAGTACTTAAGTTATTCAATTTATAACCTCTTTTCACTGTTTCTTTACTTCATTTTATATGCTTCAAACTATAAAATCTCCAAATCTTGAGAAAAGAAGAGGAAGTTTTAGAATTTTATCACCAAAATCAAATCACAGAAATGGGAAAAAAATCTCAGTATAAATTTATTTTTATAATTCAGTTAAGCTACAATTGAATCTATATAAAAACTAATCATTATACTATAATTGAAGAGATATTTTTGGACCAGTGTACCAGCTGGTATCACAGATGGTACAGATGGCATAAAGCTCTTTAATGAGACAAAGATAATGTGTTGGCACAAAGAAAGTTGAGTATATGAACATGTGATTTTTCTTTCTCATTATAAAATGTCTAAGCAGTGTAATTTTAATTGATACTCAATTGATACATTTGTATTCCACAAATTGGGTAAATACTAGGATTAATACTTTGCAGTCAATGACATCAGTATAACCTTAGGTTGTTCTGGAAAATCTCATATGCCGTAGTAGACAACAACTTATTAAACTAGGCGGTTTAAAGGAAAGAATTACAAAGCAAGTTTGATATTATTTAGCCTACCTGATGGGTTTAATGGATAAATACATGGAAAGATCTGAATCCCTCATAAAGGTTTTATTCCATGAGCTTTTATATTGGTATAGACCTGGTAAGAGGTATGATAGTGGTACTGGCAGTGAACAGTCTTGTCCTGTTGCTTGGCTCCATCCTCCTGCCTCCCTCCCTTCAGACACTGACAGACATTGATGAGCTCCCCTCCCAGTTGTGCCTTCTCAAGGCTGAACAGGCTCAGATCCCTCAGCCTGTGCTTGTAACAGAGATGTTCCAGTCCCTTCAGCATCCTTGTCCCCCTCCTCTGGGCCTGTTCCAGGAGCTCCATGTCTCTCTTGTACTGAGGAGCCCAGAACTGGACACAGAACTCCAGATGAGCTTCACTGGGGCTGAGTAGAGGGGCAGGATCAGCTCCCTCAGCCTGCTGTCACTGCTCTCCCTAATGCACCCCAGGGTACCACTGGCCCTCCTGGCCACAAGGGCACTGCTGGCTCAGGTCCTTCTCTGCAGAGCTGTTTTTCTGTGCTGGTGCCTGCACCTCTTCCTCCCCTCGTGCAGGGTCCTGCATTTGCCTTTCTTGAATTTCAAATGGTCCCTTCCTGCCCATCTCTCCAACCTCTCCAGGTCCTCCTGATGGGATGCACAGCACTCAGGGGTATTGGCCAGTCCTCCCAGCTTTGTGTCATCCATGAACTTGCTGAGGAGGCATCTGGACCTTTATCCAAGTAACTGATGAATAAATTAAACAGTACTGGGCCCAGTATTGAATCTTGGGGGACACCACCTGTGACAGGCCTGCACCTAGAGCCCATGACACTGATTATGACTCTGGGATCTGCTGTTCAGACAGTTTTCAATTCATCCCACTGTCCACTCACCCCATCCACAATTCCTGAGTTTACCTGTGACAGTGTTGTGAGAGACAGTGTTGCAAGCCATGCAAAAGTCGAGATGGACCATGTTTGCTGCTCTTTCACATCAGATCCTGGATCTTGTGGTTGGAACAGAGCTGGCAAAGCTGTTTGGATGGGGTAACAAATTGCTGCATTCAGTCGCCAGTCCAGAAGTAAAATGGTATAGCTTAAAACCCCAAGGGAAAGTTTGTGGAAGAAAACAATGCCTCAGGACAGGGCAAACTCTGCTGGGTTCTTGATTGATCAGGAACTGCAACATTCCTCTAAATGGCCGTGAATGGAGACATATCCAAAATATGGCCTTCTCACAACACCTCAAAGTTCTAACACAAAAAGAAGAACTTTCTTGCCTTCTTTCAGTATCATAAAGTCCATTTATCCACTGGTCCACACAATAGACTGTCACACCATTGCTGGAGGAGTCACCTTCCACAAAACATCTCAAACTGAGTGGGTAACTTTTTGTTTACAGT
Organism: Serinus canaria; assembly: GCF_022539315.1. Taxonomy (NCBI): domain Eukaryota; kingdom Metazoa; phylum Chordata; class Aves; order Passeriformes; family Fringillidae; genus Serinus; species Serinus canaria. The sequence continues at coordinate 54,349,507 of NC_066317.1, forward strand.
TACCACCAGGGTGCAATAGCCCTGTTTCTAAGGACAAGATACATATGAAATTGTTTTGAGCAATTTTTACATTTGATCTTCCTTAACTCAAGCTGAACTAGAAGTAAAATTGAAAATATACTGAATTTTTACACAGCAGGGACATCCATCAGCGTGTTTCAGTAGCTCATAAAATAGTTTGCTGTTAACCATAGAATGTGGCATCTGTTGTCAGAGCAGAAGTCTGATTGTCAGCTGCCTTTCTTTCCCTGCATTAGGCATTTGGAGAATTGTGCAGGAAATTATTTATTCTTTTTGCTTAATGTCAGTTATAGAAATATTCTTAACCTTCCTCAGAGACGTACAGGTGCCTTTGTTCTTGCTTCTGCCTACTGCACAACAGAGCTTGAGTTCCATTCTTTGTTGCCTTTCACTTTTTGTAATAAGATGCACTTCTGGAAATCAAGTAAAAAATCTGCCAATTGAGAAATAACATTTAAACCCCTCTTTATGCCAGAAATAAAGCACTTCACTAAGGAAAAGGCTCTGGGGAATGAACCTGCTTCATTTCATAGACATTGAATCTCTCAGCTTTTCTGAACACCAAGCAATGCTCTATGGGATCCTCAGGGTGCATTTTCTAATTATTTTTAGTTATCTTAATATCTAGTTTTATCAAAATTTTCAAGTTCCAGGTAAGAAGTTTTGTATAATTATTTTTCATTATTTTAGTAAATGCTGACATTTTTTTAGATTTTTTTTTTCAAGTAAAAAATTTGTTATCAAAATACTGTATGAATTCATAAATTCCTTTATTTATAATTATTCCATAAAAAGCAGTCATTCCCAGGGGACAAAAATGCCCACTTACATTGGTAAGATAATGAAATATTTCCCACAAATAATATTTTAGGATCATTAAAATGTACTATGTCAGTAAATTAAATGTCAAAAGGGTATAATAAAGCAGTCATATTTGAATTAAGTACATAAGTTAAAAGTATCTGAGCCCTAAGTTTTGGAAATAAGGTTCCACTTATTTTTTCTTAACCTATAATACAAATATTCTTTCAATTTTTTAGTAGCTTCTGCTGTAATGACTTATTTAAAACACAGTAGTTGGTTTAGAACTATATAAATATATTGAAAAGGGACAATTAAAGTTTATGGAGCTGTAATAAGAATTATTTTTTTAATGTGTAAGTATATGTTCTGATGTTTTTAAGGTAAAATATTAACTGAATGGACATTTCCTTGAGATATGTAAACTAAGAACAGAATTTCTTCTTTCACTTGATCAGCTTAGGAGCGAAATGTGGGTCAAACCACGGAGGTGGATGCACAGACATTAGTTAGTTATCTGCTTCATCATCCCCATACAGGCATACCAGGAATCCAGCTCTTTTTGTGGACAGTGATAAATTATGCAGAGATATTGAGGCAGAGTTAATGCTGCAGTGGGAAATAATATGCAAGTGCTCATGCAGGACCTTCACTTGGCTAATGAGCCAACTGAGCAATGCTAACTATAGCAGGCATTGTGCCATGTAAGCAGAGCTGCACTGCTCCTGAGACACAGCTACTGCCTGTACACAGCGCTATTTTTGGGAACTGTGAACTTCTCACCGCTTATTCAGAGTGAACTGCATGCATCTAGCTCCCCCCTGGAGTGCAGAGAAAGAAGGCTGCTTCAGACAGGAAAAACATAAAAGGGACAAATGGCATTGAGTTTCTTTCACCTATGGGCTGGGTCTCCTGGAGGTATGCACAGAGCCTCAGTCAGGGGCTGCTGAGATGGCCTCTGTGGCAGATCTGCCAGGCTGCCACTTGCTGAGTGAGTGTGAGCAATCTGTTTTCTTTTCTGTCATCTCTAAAAGTGGATATCTCTCTACAAATCTGGAAATAAAGACACCACAGCTGTCCAAGGAAGTCTCATTCTTTTCATATAAATGCCATTACTGAGACATTAGTAGCAACTTTGCTAGTATGAGTAGAGATCTGAAAAGAGCCAGATATTAGTTTTGGTGGTTGATCCAAAATTACTGTAAGAGCATGGTTTGAGATTGAGAGAAATGCTTAATGCACCCCAAAGATGTTTCCTGTGGCAGCAAGCATGTGATGTGGGTGTCACACTGGAGGGAGGGGATGCTATCCTGGGGGACCAGGACAGGCTTGAGAGATGGGCCCATGTAAGTGTCATGAAGTTCAGCAAGGCCAAATGCAAGGTTTCCCAGAGAAGTTGTGAAGTCTCCTTCACTGGAGGTGTTCAAGTGCCATGTGCTCTGTGATGGCCTTGCTTGAACAGAGATTGAGCCCCATGAGCCACTGTGGTCCCTTCCAGTCTGACCTGCTCTGTGATTTTGTGATTCTGTCCTGCAACTGGATCAGGGCAATCTGAAGCAAAAGATGAGGCTGCAAGGAGAATGGATTGAGAGCAGCCCTGAGGAAAGTACTTGGGAGCACTGGTTGACAAGAAATTCAACACGACCCAGTGATGAGCGCTTGCAGCCCGACTGCATCCTGGCTGCATCCAAAGCTGCCTGGCCACAAGGTCCAGGGGAGTGACTGCTGCTCTGCTTCCCTCTGATGAACCCTCAGCTGGAGTGCTGCATCCATCTCAGGGAGACCCCAGCATAAAGAAGACATGGACCTGTTGGAAGGAGTCCAGAGGAGAGCCACAAAGATGATCAGAGGGCTGTAGCACCCCTGCTGTGGAGACAGGCAGTGGGAGCTGGGACCATGAGGAAGCAGCCTTCCAGGACCTAAAGGGGCTTCAGGAAAGCTGGAGGAGAACTTCTTACAAGGTCATGTATTGATAGGACAAGGGAGAATAGCTTTAAACTGGGACTATGTTTAAAAGAGAAAAAAGAAAGAATTTTTTCCATTATAAAAGTGGTGAGGCACTGGGCCAGGTTGCCCAGAGAACTTGTGGATGCCCCATCCCTGGAAGTGTTCTAGGCCAGGTTGGATGGGGCTCTGAGCACCCTGTTCTAGTGGATGGTGGAGGGGTTGGAACTAGAGGCTTTTTAAGGCCCCTTCCAACCTGAAACATTCCATGATTTTTTTTTTTTTTTAACATTTTGAACAGCTAGGAAAATTGATATTTGGTACAAAATATGAGCTAAAAAGTCAAGAGCTTCAAATAGAGTAATTTGGGTTCCTGTATAGTAAGAAAAATTAACTGATGTTGATCCAGTGCCACAAAATATTTCAGTTGAACTAAATAATAATTTTAAGGTGAAAAATATCCCAGATATTTTTTTTCCAGCTGTGGGAATCAGTTTCTTTAAGAAAAAAGATGTTTTTAGAAGCTGTTTTGGAGCAGTTGTAGTGAGTAGGTGGTAGGAGTACCAAAACTGCAGCTATTCAGGGTAAACCATGCTCAGAAGAGATAATTAAAAATTCTTCTCCTTCATACTAAAGCCTATCATAATGTTAATGCCTCCCTTAATGAATTAGATACACACTGCTTTTTCCATACCTTTTTTTACTGAGTTGTAGTTAATTTATCATCTTCAGAAAAGCTCTGGCACATTTTTCATCTGGTCAGCGAATTTGGAAAGAAATAAATGGATTTATGATTTATAAAAATTATGATTAATAACTTATTTACCTTGCTTTTCTTTTTCAAGTGGCACCCCACAGAGCACACATTCAAAATTCCATGAAATCAGCAAGTAGTAGTGTACACAATGTATACAGAAAGTTATTCACTTAGGAAAAACTCATTATGCAAACTAAAAAAGCAGAGAAGTACTCAGACAGTTTTGGCCTAAAACAACTCTCAAGTTTTGACAGAAGGTCCCACCATCTTAAAGGCTCTCTATGTCACTTGATTGAAGCTCCATGGCTTTAGTGATGTCATAAGTGGTGTCTTCTGTGTCTCCAATGTCATCATCTCCCTCAGGAAACTATCTGCTTGTCTCTTACCAACAGCTCTAAGATGATAAATGGAGTTTTTATGGAAATCTTGTACATGATAGTTCTGAACAAGGAAAAACTTGTTTGGCAAAGGAGAGTCTTTTCAACTCTGAAAAGGAAGTAAGAATTGTCCCTTCTGAAATATTTCCCTTCAGGAATATCAACTTTTTGGAGCTGAGTCATTTTGCATTTCCTGGATGAAGAATGAGTACACAGATGTTTAGGAGATGCTCTTTTTAAAGCATTCTTTGGTTTTGGTAATAAATTCAACCTTGCATGGTTCATGAAGTGACTAATTTAAGAATCAATCAGACATCATATCAGCTTGTGTTTTTCAGAGCACTTCATGGACTAATATAAACTTACATGGAGATATTTGATTCTTTATAATTTATATCCTGTAGATCTTGGTATCATATTATTAAAAAATCTGCTGCTATCTGGTTTTGGAAAGGACAGAGACAAAGGCAGGCCTGGTTAATGAAGGAAGAGACCTGCTGTATTGTCTTTTTTAATTGTGGCTTCCTTAAGGCTTCAGTAGTTTGAATTTGACTTGGTTTGCACCTGAAATTCAAGGTAAATGGTAAAATAATCAAATATATCTTTTATTTCATACCTTTGGCTTTTTTGCATCAATTACTGTAGAAAAATGACCAGAGGAAAATGTTGGGGAATTTTTGTACTTTAGAACTGAAATTATGTAATACCTAAAAAAATGCTATCTTTAGGTTGATACAAAGGGAGAGGTCAAGCAACGTTCAAAGGCTTATTAGTCTTTTTTTTTATCAACAATAGATACCAAACATTCTGTTCCTCAGAATCAGAAGCTTTATTTAATTCCTTTTATCTAGCTGGAGAAAGGTTAAAGGGAAAGATTAAGGCATTAAGATTTGTAAGAATTATGAGATTCTCTAAAGCATTTTCAAAGAAGCTTTATTTTTGGCTCAGCTGCACGATAACACAACCCAACTTTTGTTCTGCTTTCAACTGAGCTATTTATATTTTGGAATTCACTATGGACATTGCCTGAGGTTATTATTATTTTCCCTCATGGGTTTGTTTGTTTGTTGGTGGTTTGTTTTGTTTTGTTTTTGAAACGACATTTGAGAATATTATTCCAGCATTTATTTTGTGGTTGGGATGCTGTAAAATGCCCTTTTCACTTTCTCATTTACACTAAGTGACTTTACTGTGAGTTAAATTCAGTGAAGGAAAAGTCTATATCATACAGACCCAGAAAAGGAGGTGTTATTTCTTGCAGCCTGAAGGAATGAGACTTGGCCCCCATTTCACTTTTCAAAATGAAGTAAGGATGCGTGACAGGTGGCAGCAAAGACAATACCAACATAAACTTTGTCTCTGAAAGAGGATCCTATAGAAATGCAGCAGAAACATGTCTGGTGAAAATGGTTAGTTGTGTGGAAAGCTTCCCATGGAATCTGAGCAGTGCTTCTAAAACTAAAGATTACTAACAGATACTAGAAGCTTTACCAGGTGCTCAGTGGTGCAGACTTATGTTGAATGTTTCTAATTTCTTATTCTTTACAGTGTTTAACTTCACTCCCATTATTAACTTCAGTAGTTTTTATATCAGCACAAGGCCAAGAAGAAAACCTATGAATTTAAAAGAAACAGATCAAGCCCTGAACAAAACCAGATTTTACTTTATCTGCCTTTTTTTTTTTTTAATAGTGCAAGACTGACTTGTGGGTTGAATTTTGTCTTAATATTTTGGTTTTGTTTTTATTTAAGCCATAACTGATCCGTGGAATTCCTTGTTACAGGACAGAACAGGGGCCATGATCTCAGTCTTCTGCTAGCTTACACCATTTCTTGAGTCCAGGTGAAAATCTGAGAGGCCTTACATGTTCTGGCACACCAGTACTGTTCAGTTTGTGCCCTGCGTGGCATTAATTCTTCCTCTTGGAGGAGGCACCAGCTTGAACCATGGGGCAAGGTGGAACATCAGCAAAGTGTTAAGAACTGACAGAAGATTTTATAGGCTACTTGAGAAAGAGCAGGTTTTAAGGAATTAAGGTATTTAATTAAGGATTTGGGTTTGTTTTCTTTATTTTCATGAGTTTATCATTCTCTTATGTGCTCTTTAATGGCAGTCTGATGCAGATTTGGGAACAGCATGGGATCTCAGTCTGGTGAGAATGCCTATCTCTTTTGGGAAATGATCCATGTATTTTACTGCTTTGTAACTCTGATTTCCTATTGATTTTTTATGTTGGACTGCTTATGGTTTAAGTACAAGTTTCTCAGCTTTAGTTTGAAACCTATTTAAGCCATGCTGTTAACTAATGTACTCATTATATCCTTTGTCCTCATTTCCTGGACATAAATTATACTTAGTTCATCCCAAACTGTTTATTTGCACTGAGCTCTAAACTACAGGGCAGCAGCTGGGTGTGAGTTAGAGGAACAGCTTTGCTAGAGAACATGCTATGTTAACTAATAACTTACACACAGGCATCCCATCCCCATCCAGACCAAGCAGTGGTTTGCAGCTGCAGCCAGGGGTGGTGACAGAGCTCGGGTGGACAAGGCTTTCAACAGAAATGATTCCCTCCTGACCTTTGCTTAGCTGCTTGTGGACAGGGGGACTTGTGATTCAGTTTTGTGGCTGAGTGAGCTTAGGGGAAAGTTATGGCTTGAACCTTCTGAGAAGAAAGTGCAGTGGCATGGGTATTATCTAAAAGCAATCTATTTCGACTGCCCTAGGAATCTGGACGAGAGTTTGAGGCAAATAAAAAGCGGCAGCCTCACCTTTGAGGGCCTTAATAGACTTGTGGAAGCAGCTTAATAAGTAGTGGTGTGGAAAAAGGATTTAAAGATAGAACTGTCACAATTTTTTAGAAGCATCTGCTACAAAAAGGCTTTAGAGCATACAAGAGCTGTGTGACTCAGCCAGAAACAAGGTGAAAGGCTGTTTTGAGTGAATGATCTGAGTTTTCTTCAAGGCATCTGTAAGTGTTTTAGTAGATAAGAACAGGGTGAAAGGATGTGACTGAAGCAGGTAAGTCTTTGCTACAGCAATTTATGAAGGTAAAAGGATTAAGTGCTCCTCTTTTTAGTACACAGAGAGGATCTTTAAATTTTATAGGAAATGATACTGTCCGGTTGCAGTTTACACTGATTTTAACAGAGTGAAAGCTGATCTGTGTCAAGCTATCACCACCTAGTGGTAAAAGGGAAATGGTAACAGCAGTCCGTGGAAATTCTTTCGAGTATTTTTATTAGCTGTTGGGCTTTCGTTGGTGTTGTGGAATATGCAGAAGCAAGGCTGATGAACTTTGATAGAAAACAAGGTAATTAACGTGTAAGTAGTCCCTTACCAGTTTAATTTTTTATATTTTAGGATATCTTGTTAAGGAGTAGTTAGTTAATAATTTCACTCTTTAAAGTATTGCACCAATTTGTTATTATTGCCTGGTTTTATGATGGATTGTTGATGTTTAAAGGAAGGTGATGTTTATTTTGTATGGGGTGAAAAGAGTTTTTTTTTTTAAATGCTGCTAACTACATTTTATACCTACTCTGCACTGAATTGGTTGTATATATATTTTATACATGAATGTATATGCATGAATGTATATGCTTGAATGTATATGCATTTGATACATTGCTTAAAAAACACTTTTACTTTTTAATAGAATCACTTTCAGTGTAACTTATCAGCGTCCAGAAGTGTCCTTCTGGAGCACTGCCTCAGTGAACTGGTCAAACTGGAAGTGTAGCACTGATTGACAATTTTTCAATGTTTATGTCCACCCTGATTGTGTTTCACTGTTCCCCAAACAGTGGGCATAGTGTCCTTTTGGAAAGGCTTCTGCTTTTTTATGGTGTCTGTCAAAACCTGAATGATTTATTTTCCCTTTTTATACATTTTTGAAAGTTATATATTGTTTCTTTTAGCATCTTAAATACTGGGATGGCTGCTGTGAACCAGAAAGAAATGTGGTCTCTTGATCTCTTTTTATAAGTTCTTTGAGAAAAATAGAAAATCATTAGTTGCTTTAAACTTACTTAACTTTTTAGAACATAACTGATTTACAAAAATTCATACACATTGTTTTTCTTTCAATTTATTGTTAGATTTTTAATGTAAGTTCCATATTGTTTAGTAAACATTCAGATATGTTACATATTTATGAATTTACCTAATAAAAAAGCAAGGAAGAGCAGATTATTGTCCAAGTGCACTGACTGAGCCCACAAAAGTTATGTGCTGTACCTCACATTAAATGGCAACTTTGTTTCTTGAAGTGGAAATAGATATTTATCATCATTTTTTGATAAATGTGAACATAAATTTACATTGCACTCAGAAGTTGACTATAAATTTTGTTGACTGTAAATTGTCTGTATGTCAAAAAGATGTTTTGCTGTGTTATTAAAGCGAGTACTTTTTGTCTGCATTTTTGGGAAGGCTTTCCTCTGGTGACTTTCCTCTTCTGACCCTTTGCTCTGAATTCTAGACTTATCAGCAGTGTGAATAAACCTTTGGCTGCTTGGTTGGACACCTCTTAAGGTTTTCGCTGTAATCCACCTGAAATTCCTTTTCTGAACAAAAGTCTTTACATTGATGAGGAAGACTAATACGATTTTTTTTTTTTAACTTTAAAATGACCAGTATTCTCTAGGTGATGGTTTTATCAAATCCAGTAATGTTTTGGAAAACTAAAAAAAGAGGATAAGATAAAATCTGTGTATTATGTCTGAAATTACTTCTTCTAATGAAATTTTTCAGTTCAAATCTAGTTATATGTTGCTAGTTTTTACAAAATGGTATAATGTGGTCTTCATATCTGCCCTCCTCACTTTCTAGTACTGATTACAAATATGAAGGGATTGTAATGTTTTTAAATGATACATTGTTCTTTAATGTGTTAGTACATTGAATGAATTGGGATACCCTCCATCTTTTGAGAGCTTTATCTGCTGTCATGCTGCAAAGTGGGAATTTGAAGATGTAGCAAAATGTGTTTTGGCACATGACGTGCACATGGGTTTGTGTCTCACCATGGGAGGTGCTTCTCATGGTACCAGTTACATCACACTGCATTTCCCCTCAGAGGGAACCAGACTGGTGTGCTGGTACGCACAGTCAGCAGGGAGCAGATGGGGACAAGACATGTTTGTGCCTGCTGGAGACACCAGTGGTGGCTTGACATTGTACTGAAGGCAGGAAGAAGTGGATTTTTTATTTTTTTTTTAATTTCAGGAAGCATTTTGACTGTCATTTGGATGTAGGTATCAATAATGTTGCATTACTGTTTGGACCTCTTGATATTACAGGGTATTCTTACTCCTAGTTTTTTTTTCCCTCAGCATCAGGAACTTGCATCAGGAGCTGCAGTGATAGGACAAGAAGTACTGGATGCAAGCTGAAAGAGTGGAACTTTAGGTTTAATATGCAGAGTAAATTCTTTATTGTTACAGTGGTGAGGCACTGGAACAGGTTGCCCAGAGAAGCTCTGGGTGCCCCATTCTGGAAGAGTTCAAGGCCAGGTTGGATGGGGCTGTAGGGTGACCCAGCCTGGTCTAGTGGGGAGGTATTCCTCCCCATGGCACAGGGGCTGGAACTAGATGATCTTTAATGTCCCTTCCAGCCCAAACCATTCTGTGACTCTATGAACAATGTCATGTGCTGACTACACATTTGAATTCCTTTGTTCTCCTTTGATCAATCTAAATGGATCCTTTCTCTATTTTTCTGTGTTTCTTTAACCAAAATAATAGAAATATAACTGTCAGCTGCATCCCACCATGTTTGCCACAACTTTATAGTCTCCTGAGCTCTTTCTCCTGCTCTGTGATGCCTCTCAAGGCCCTGTTGTACACTTGTAAATCTGCCTCAAGAACCATGCTGGGCAGCTTTATTGATATCTCCTGTGTTCAGTCTGCCTTATGGCACTGATAGTGAAGGGTGTGTGTCTTAAGTGACAGAAGGATCTGTATAGTAGAAGAGCCTCTCTCCATCACACTGAAATGAATTCATCACACTGAAAGGAATTAATTTACAAATGGCAAGCTGTAAGAATGTAAACAGGCCGCATATGATGCTTACTGATGTAGTAATAAATTGTATTGGCAGTACCCCAAATTCTTTGTCAAGGTTGGAACCCACTTACGAGCACTCAAATCAGGGAGGTCTCACTCCTGAGTGTTATGGGTCCTAAGAGGAAGAGAGCTATTTCTGTTAGACTGCAAGAATTCAGGGAAAGGCTATAGGTTCAGAGATAAGAGTTAAGGACTAAAACAGCATTCCATGACTGAACTTCTAATTCTCAGAAATATTTTATTAATTAATGGTTTTGCTTACAGGAACATACTTTCTCAAAAGAAATTATCAAGTCATTGTTTTTGGTTTTGGAAACAGAGCACAGATTTTGTTCAGCATACAATAAAAGAAAGCCCTTTAGGTGGCACCCCTTAGCAAACTCTCCTATTGGAGTTGCTATAATTCCATCTGATGTCTTGAGTGATACGGTGTCCTTAAGGGTAACTGTCTGGTCTACTGCTCTCATTTTTTGATCTTCTTAGTGATTATAGGAGTTTTCACAACAAATGTTGTTTGTGTAATCTGTCTGCCCAAAGTGTGATAGGTGACATCCAAGCTGCCAAAATCCTCAAATAAATCTAACCTTTGCCTAGAAAGCACCGCGTTCACACCAATGCTTTTAATATCTGTTGCTTCTGAGCTGTTATGATGGATAGGAAAACCCAGTCTTGTGACTTTTTTTTCCAAAGAGAGATGTGTTTGATTTTTAAACCAAATTGAAATTGTGAACGTAAAGTAATTAAAACGTTTTTTTGTTTGTTTGTTTTAATTGCTTTTTGTAGTAGCAAGCACGACCTTCAAGCTTATTGGAAGAACATGGTTTGCTGGTATTAAGTTGAGATGTTTTGTGTTCTTATGTTATCTGTTGAGCCCAAACATGGTCTTATTTTTGTCCAGACAATGTCTTAATGTTGAAAATGCTTGGCACCTCGACACCCTATCAATGAGAAATCACTCCTGCAATTTTATTTTACTTATGACCTGTTCCCCTTCTCCACCAATTTTCAGCTTGGGGCAAGGTTTTTTGAGGCTGTCAGGATTTGGGGTGTGGTCCTTATGTGCCTGGTAGATGGGTAGAATATCCCCCAAAGAGGATAATCAATAAAAGTGAGGAAGAAGCTTTTTCAGAGTCGTTCAGGATGTAGAAAGCAAATGTTATTCAATCAAGTCCCAGAAGTTTTGCATTGATAACCATGAATGAGGCTGATGTTGGCACTCTTGATGCTTTCAGTACTCTGGAGTTCTGTTTCCTTTGCTCCCCAAGGAACTAATTCTTTTAATACTTATCTGTTAGGTCTCACTTTTTCCTGAAAAGAAAGATGAGATTTCTTGCAACTTAAACATTGCTTTTTACTGGAGAGGTTGTTGGGATGTCTTGGGCCAGTGAATGTTTAGGGTGACACTTTTCTTTGAAGGACCAGCTGTTGTTGTGAAAAGATCTCCAACGGGATCGTACATGATCATCCCTTTTTAGGCTCTGTTGACTGAGCTCCATCTGGAGCTGGGATCCATAACTAATAACAAACTTGGACACTTGGGACTTAACAGCATGTGCCCTTATAGGTACATAGATATATGACTCTCATGTTTTTAAACCCATAAAAACTCTAGTAAGCACAAACTATGGTAGTCTGCAGAAATACACTGTGTTTATTGTGTGTGCAGAAGCTTTAAATAAATTGCATTGATTAAAAGCCTAATGTTCACTTTCTGATAAGCAGAATGAGGTTCTGGCAATATATGATGACAACTTCATATTAACCTTCCAGCCTTTGTGAGTAGAATTAAAAAAAAAAAAAAAAGTTGATAATAAAAATCTTTATTCAGAGCACAGATTAATCTTATAAAGACAATTATGAATTATTTTATGAAGATATCTTTTAATATTAACTTCTAAGCAATGATGATGGATTGCATGAGATTGCTAGCCCCGTGAGCCTCAAGTCACACTTATTTTTATTTGGATATTTTTTCTACAATTAAGTTTGCTTCAGTATTTGATGTGAAATTTATTTTTACTTTTTTCCCCTGTGGGTTTTTTTTTTTTTTTTTTTTTTTTTTTTTTTTTTTGTTTTTGTTTTTGGTTTTTTTTCCTCTAAGCTTTCTGTGTTTTTTTTTTTCATTGCTAGCCTCTTGAAGTTCAGCAGCATGAAGAACTGCTTAGAATCACATACAGGTTTTTATATAAAGTTTTGTTATTTTCATGGCATTTTCCACTGCTTTGCTGGAGTAGCCAGGTATTAACCAAATAAAGCTGCCTTTTGCTTAAATCCATGTATACTAGACTATGCACAGCAGCAGATCTTTCTAAATAATAGCCTCAAGAACACATTATATGCCTCATCAGCTGCTTGGCTTTAAGTTGTATTTATTCAATGGTTGTGGGATGTTTTGGCAGATAACTGTTACTCTGTTTTGTGTGGTTTTATAATTTTTCTTGTTTCTCTACTGCAAAGCTCCAAGCACTGACATGGATCAGTGGTACCCTTTGTTGTTTTCCTCCCATTCCAGAACAAAGCCTGCAGTGGTGTGTGTTTGCATAAGCAGCCATCATTTTTCCAGAATGGAGAAATCCATCCTTTGGAAGTGAGGCGGGAAAAACGTCCTTCTGCTTTTTTTTATTACAGTTTTCCCAAGTATATACTCAAGTTCAGACTCAGACCTCGTTCTTACATGCCAAGTATATCCATTGACTAGAGACTTAGTATGTGCAGAAACTGTCCCACTGTTAGATTATTTCATGTAGACTTTAATAAAAACTTCTGTAGCCTTGACTTCTGCAGTCAATCCAAAAAGCCTTGGAGGAAGGGTACAGCCCATCCCAATGGAAGTACTGTCCTTTCCCTTCTCCTCAAATCATCCTCAAGTTTTCTATTCTCCCAGGTGTGTCCTGCTTCAGAATCACATTCACAGGCACCAAGAAGTTCCCAAAACATTATCTTTGGCTCCCCTCCTATTGTGGTGACAGACCTCGAGGCACTCACTTCCTGCAAAACTGGCTTTTTCTACTTCGGGGGAGAATATTGAAAGCTGCATGTTTGACACATTGACAGGACTGATTTGGGAGTTGGATGACTGAGATGAGGTGGAATAGGGAGGAACAGGTATGTGGCAAGAGCAGTCCCAAGCAATCATAGCTCCTGTCTTCTGTTCTTGCTCAACCCATGAGAGCAGTAACATTAAGGCCCAACCCCTTCAATCCCTGTATCATTACCTTTCATTTCACTTTAAGGGGAGTTTGAGCATTAATATGTCCTGTGAGCCTTTGTAGACGGAGGTTTTGCCCATTGCTACATTTTTATTCCAGAAGAACTACAGAACTATTACTTTGGGAGGTTTTCTAAATGATGTACTCATGTAGTCAAGAGTCTGAGTAATGACACCTCTGTAGATATAACAATTTGGGTAATCTTGTTAATATGCGTGATGGGCTTCTTCAGTAGAAATCAAAAGTCAGATAGAAGTAGTTTCAAAGGAGTCATTAATGCCTTAATGTGTTAATGCTCAATGCATAGTGGTGTTCCTCCGTAGTAACTGACAGGCATCATTATGGTCTTAGTACAGAAAAATGGATGTAGCTCCTCCTTCATTTTATATCAGTCATGGCTCTTCCTCATGTAAAACTGCACAGTAAAACTAAAAAAATGTGTGAAACTGGTAAGGTTCATAGGTAAGGTATAAAAAATGCACAGGAGTTTCATAGGTGTTTTGGAGCAAAACAAAAGCTTTAAAAAGACTGCAGCCTAGTAGGAAGTAAAATGTGGAAAAGTTGTGGAGTAGAGCTACATTAATTTTATTCTTATTTTTGTTGTAGTTTTGTAACATAGTGCACACAAAAGCAGGGTAATTTTTTTACCTTATTATCTAAGAAAAAATGGGATAACCAATGTTAAATAGAGAACATTGAATTGATATAATCAAACTTATCTTACATTTAAAACATCAAAATATATAAAATACTAAAAATGCAGGGTGTGTTTAATCAGTATTTCTGTAGAAAGCATCAGCAGGTTTCTCTTTTAGTACATGAGTTATCAGAGATCATTATACTGGAGACCAATACTCCATCCACTCTGATCTCTCTTGTGCTCAGCCCCAATCTAATACTTTCTGTGAAAAATGGAATGATTTGAATGAGAGAGAATGAATGACTCCCCAAACCAGCCTGATAATTTTATGGCTAGAAATTTTGCTTGTGTGGGAGAAATTGGGATGAAATGATTGTCCAAAGGGGGCAGAGAAGTGATATTTTAAGTCTACCTCCCATGTAGCCATTGGTATGCTCGCCTCTTACAAAACAGCTCCTTGATGTTCCTACACGTTTTTAATTCTTCCAATTCACGCCTCTATAAAACAAAATAAGTTTTTAAAATGAATAGTAACAAACTGCTGGAGTCAATGAAGTCTCTGAACTTGCCAAACTGCAATGTTGTGAAGTTTCCAGACTGCTCAGTATGGTGCATAACTACTTGCTTAAACTGACCCCAGTGCCAAAGCAATGAGAGAAAGTAAAAATGGTCTTTAAAAACATTTCAGAAATTATAGACTAATAAAGCTGATGTATAGAAGAAAAACTGGGAAGTGATTTTAACAATAAAATACTGTTGCAAAAGGAAAGAATAAGTGCTACTTTTGTTGAAAGAAATTGCACCCTAGGGCATTAATTAGGGTTGAATCTAGGGTAGGCTTTCAGGTAAACTTCCTAGAATTAATGGAAGTACAATAAACACTTGAAGAAATTTTAGATAAATCTAATGACTAAATATTATAAATAGGCCAACAGGAAAGGTGAACTTCTAGACTGACAAGAGACTAAATAAAAGAAAAAAAGGGATAAAAATTCATAGGAAAAGATGGGAAGAGGTTTTTTTTTCCACATTAATAAATTAGTTGAGAGAAAGTTTTAATGGTAAAGTAACAATTTTTTAAAAGTTCCCCAAGTTAATCACCATATTTAAATCTAAAACTCAGTGGGTATATTGGCAGATAATTGCATGTCTCAATAATTAACATGTTTAAAAAGAGGAGTAAAATTACTATTAATAAATGTAGATTATGCAAATGAGTAATGTATGTATTCAGAATTAGATACTCCTAGTCCTGTTTGCATATATACCCTTGGGAACGTGGATGGAAAGGAAATATGTAACAAAATATTACTGATGCTCTTCATAAATTCTCTGTCTTCTTGTTTCAGAAAGGACAAATGTGGGGTTTGTTTGTTGTTTTTGTTTGTTTTTGGAATGGGATGGCTTTCTTGTGAGGAGAAATTAAAAACATTAGAATACTTATGGAAAACAAATATCAAGATAATTAATGGACACTGTCATGTGAATGGAGCAAGGAAAACAAATAGGGAAGGTTGTCCAAGGCTTCCCAAGGATAGACAAATCAGGGAACAACTAGTGAAAGTATTAAGTGCCAGACATAAATAGTTTTTCCCACAATGCTTA
Source organism: Serinus canaria (assembly GCF_022539315.1). NCBI lineage: Eukaryota > Metazoa > Chordata > Aves > Passeriformes > Fringillidae > Serinus > Serinus canaria. Next base: position 54,364,930 of record NC_066317.1, read on the forward strand.
ATTAAATACAGGAGTTCATGTCTGTTAACAATTTTATTGATAATTTCAAAAGTCATTAGAGGAATTAAAGTAAGAAAAATACATTAAGTGGTATTGAAAAATATGGTGATTTACTAAAGCTTTGCTTACCCTTTAGGCACAGATAAATGATGATGGAAAGCTACACAAGAAGTAATGCTCTTTATTTGCCCTGATTTCTCTTTTGAAACCTTACATGGAACTCTTTGATCAAGTATCTCTAATTTATATAACTCTTAATATTTTCAGCATAGATGTGCTTACTCTCTCTTGCAAGTGACCTTCTGTTTGCCTATGAATTTGTTCAGGTCCAGGAAAGGGGTTCCAGTTGAAGATTTCAGCTATACGCTTGAATGGCTTGCAGTCTGGGTTGTGTATCTCAGTATTTTTGGAGATCTGCTCTTGCCTGGAGATAACAGCCCCAAAATACCATCAGAGCATTGGGCTTTCCGTGGCTTTAGCTGCTGTTAAGAGCTGTGATCTTACCAGCATCTCCTCAGATGCGTGGCCATATTCACCAAGGCCTTAAAACCCTGTCGTGCAGAGTAGCTTGCAACTGTGGGCTCCCAAATTGTATATTTTACATTTCTGCTGACATTGGCCTCAATTAGCACTTCCTGCTGTGTTGGCAGCAATATTTGGGAATTAGCATATACCCTGCAAGCTCTTGACACTCGCTGCCCTGCTTGGTGTTTTGCTTTCTCCAGATTTATTTGCCTGAAAAAACTGGAAGGAAAACATAGAACGATTGATTGACTTTGGCTGCTGCATGAAAGTGTTAATTTTGATCATTTCACAGAGCAATTAAATAAAGATGGTTGTGACTATAAATTGCTAGAAAGGATGTGAGTTCAAATATTTGCCTTTAAAATCCTTTTAATACATCCAAGCACTTTGCCTGCAGCTGTCAACATCTGCAGGCCTGTTGTGCCTGGTAGATGCAGCCCCAAGCTGAGGCTGCATCTACCAGCCTGTTTATATCCTCCCCATCTCTTTTTTGTATGACTTTTCTTTATTTATCTGTGAGTAAAAATTTGCACATATTAACTTTTTTTCATCATAAGACTTTAGTTATACAAGAGAAAAGATCTTCAGGACCCCCTCATATTTTCAAGTGATAATCAGGAGAGGACACATGAGGATTTTTTAATATATTTTTTAATGTGAATCTTAACTCCTCTGCAACCAAAAAATGAAATAAAAAATGCAATATGAAAAAGAAAGTCTTTATTGCCACTCTCAAAATAACTAGGCCAGCTCATAACTGTTATTCATAATGACATTTTATTGCATGAACCTTGAAAATTATTTTCATTCCTTGATTATAAAGACTGTTAAGAGAACATGCATTTTGTTAAAGATGCAAATATACTAGCTGGCTTTTCACTGACCTTGAGTAAACCCTTAGCTGACACATAATTTCAGTTCCCTTGAAATCCATTAAAAGAGTTAGATTACTCCTGAAGCCCAACTTTAGCCTGTCCATAAAATGAGCCATTTGCTCATTTGTGGGTAGTCCCTAAATGAGTACAGTGCATCTCTCAGATTTCCACCTACTGCATTCCTCTGAGTTCTTGGAAGTTTTATGGGAACACATGAAGGGAAGAAGCATATATCTAAAACCAGTAATTTAAAAAGAAAATATCTGCTATAAAGTGTAGGTGCAGGACTGGTACTTTCTCCAAGTATAGTCTTTGCTTACTGTGTTTTGCTGTGACTGCAGGGTGACACACATGCTGTTTCCAGGGAGGAGCACCAATACTGACACACCACAAAGCCTAGGTGATTTAATTATGGACAGCCTGTTCTGTGGCAATGCTAGGAGAAAATAAAGGCAAATGATTTTTATGTGTCTTACCTAACAAAATGAAGTATCCATCTGAAATGCATCCGTGGTTTTCTCAAAAGTGTTTAGCAGGCGCATAATGTGCAAACCTCAAAGCTTCCATGATAGACTCATCTAAAGACAAAATGTAAGCTTGTATCAGTGTATAATGTGAAATTATTTAAAACAAACCAGTATACAAATTGCTCGTTAATACTATTTATACTTATAATTGTTCAGTTTAATTGGCATCACAAATATACATTTGCAAACTTTACAGTTTTAATCTTTGGAAATATTAGGTCTGATGACATCGAGCTTAATTTTTGGCTACTCAGAATTGTGGAATTTCTGTGGTCCCATTAGATGGCTCTGATTAAAGCCAGTTTTCTTAGATTCTGTCACTCAATACACATAGAAATGCAGGGTTTTTGTTCACTTATCAAACAGATTTGAAAAACTTTATTTTAGCCATTACTTGACTGGACTGCTTTATTTTAAAAGTTTGAAGGTTATGCTTAATTTTTGCATGTAGCAACTCCCTTCACATTGTGGTAATATTGGAGACTTGGACAGGCTGTAGCTGAAGTACAACTCTGGAAAATGTTAGAGCCCTGTGCTAACAATTTTAAATAGTGGATGTTGTCTAGCCTTTGGCAAAGTTTAAGGTTTTTTAAGTTTCCTGCTTATTCAATTGCACAGATTTTACATGTTATTTTGGAACATTTTCTCTGTTTATGTCTTTTGGGATTTTGATTACTTTTATTTAGTATTTGCTCAAGATATCATTATAAGTTTCTGGGCTGGTTTGGATGCTAAGTATATTATTCAAACAGGTTTCAGGAAACTGGATTCACCAGGAATAGATAATAATAAAAGGAATTTCAAAAGAACAGTCACCCACTCATGAGGTAACTGTCTTGAGCCTAAGAAAGTGCATGTTTGAGTGACTGGGCATTAAAGAGCCACACTTACTTAAGGAACTCACAGGAGCAGCTGATGAGAAATTGAGAAAACTGTGCTGGTTTCCAAGGGTTGGCAGTTTCTAAGTGGCCATTTAAGTGCCACTTAGAAACTGCCTTGTCTTTCTGTTGACTGTATGACCTATGCATCATTTTCTCTCTCTCTCCTATCCATCCTTGAGAAATGCAGCACAGGCCAGAAGCTGTCAGATTTTATTGACTTCTATAAACTTTCTTATGGTTTAGTATTCAAACCACTCTGTGCTCTCATTATCTGTTAAATGTTCTTTAACTGCTGCCTGTCACAACACTGAACATAGGAAACAAGTGCTTAAAGGAGAACAGGAGAGGCAGAAAAAATGAGTTGCCTCAGCATCTCCTACACTTGCTATCAACTCCTTTTGTCCTTTGAATCGGATTTCAGTTTAGGTCTTTATGAACTGGACACTTTGGTAGACTAAAGTTAGAAAATTCTGATATCTGGCTTTTAATAGGTAAAACACAAGGAGATGCTAATGACACCAGACTGTAGTTTTAAAACAAACCACTGAATTCTGGTAAAAATAGTATTGTGCTTATATATATTATTTTGTTGTTTTAAATAGCTGAAAATTACCTAAAACCAACCTATGAATTCTAAAGGATAAAAGAATATGAAAGCATATAGAAACTTCTTTTAATCTATTTTTTTAGGATTTGATTCATAACATTTTATTACAGGGTATTGGCAGTTCTGGAATTCAGACAGTGAGCAGCTATTCAAAACATTCTGCCTAGGGAGATTTCTTGCCCTCTTAGTTCCTTCTTAAACTTCATTAATGAAACTTTCCTTTTTATCTCTCTTCCTTTTCTTCCCCATATAAGAAGGATAATAGAGAGATGGGCAGACAGATACAGAGCACAGAATTCCACCCAGGGAAAAAAAAGAACTGTGAGGAAGAGTTAGCTGAGAGCTTTGTATTGGTAAGTCTTGCAAAAATTTTTTTTTTTTTTTAATTTTGTCATTAATTTTTTTTTATTGTTTGTCATTGAATGGAAGTGGTTTGGGACCTTAAAGAACATTCAGTTTTACCTCCTCTGCCATTAGCAGCCATTGCTTGGGACCTTATCCAACCTGACCTTAAACACTTCCAGGAATGGGGCCTCCACATCTTTTTGGAGCAACCTGTTCCAGTGCCTCACCACCCACCTTCACAGAGTTTCTCACTAACATCTCACCTGAGTTTCTCCTCTTTTAGTTTAGAGCCATTCCCCCTTGTCCTGTCACTATCTGCCCATGTACAGAGTTGCTCTCTTACTTTTTTATATGGCCTCTTCAAATACTGTAAGGCCACAATGAGATCTCCCCAAACCTTTCTCTTCTCCAGGCTGAACAATCCCAACTCTCAGCCTATTTTCCTAGGAGAGTTTTAAAAGCCCTCTGATCATCTTTGTGGCCTCCTCTGGAACGGATTCAATAGTTACAGGTCTTTCTTGTGCTGAAAACCCTAGAAATGGATGTATCACCTCAGGTGTCTCATGGAGGTGGAATAAAATCCCCTCCCTTGGCTTGCTGGCCACACTGCTTGGGATTCAGCCCAGGATATGGTTGGCCTTTTGGGCTGTGAGTGCACACTGTTGGCTCAGATCCAACTTTTCATCCATGAGAGCCCCCAGGTCCTCTTCCACAGGGCTGCTGTCAATGGGTTCTTCTCACAGTCTGTGCTCATCTCTGGGATTGCCCTGACCCAGGTGCAGCACACTGAACATGTTGAACTTCAGGAGGTTCCCATGGTCCTGCTTCTCAAACTTGTCTAGGTCCTCTTGGATAGCATCCTGACATTCTGTTGCATCACCTGCACCATTCATCCTTGTGCATCTGCAAACTTGCTGAGGGTGCACTTGGTACCTCAGATACCTTAGCCAACATATCTCATTCTTATTGTGGCTAATATTATTCAAGTTTAAATTCCAGACCTGTTCTAGAATGAATACAGTGGAAACTATTTTGCAAAATTCTCCATACCTCCCTGCTTATGCATCCAGATGCTAATTTTGTATTTTTACATGTCAAATTGTAGTGCAAGTGTGCTCAACTGAGTATAAATGATGCATTTTAAATTGTTGCATTAGAAAATCACCCTAGTAATAATGCAGTGCAATTTCATGTGCCATAGTGTCATCACAATTACATTGCTGAGCACAGTGCCTCAATGTCAAATGCCAGAGTTTGGAAAAAGTAGTTATTATTCAAGTGCCAGAATAGCCCTGTCCCTTCTGCTCTGCCAGCTTCTGCAGCATAAACAACAGCTGTCACTCAATGCTGTGGATGAGTGTATGGTGTACAAACAGTGGTTTTCACACCCAGGCTTGTGGGTCAAGGCAGCAGAGGTTTTAAGGAGGTGGAAGCTTTCTGCAGTCTAATGATTGCAGTGGGGTGTAAGAGAAATGCACAGACATTTGTGTCACTTCTCCAAGGACTGTGTGCATCACAGGAGGGACTCTCCAAGTGAACAACCTTCCCGGGCTCTGGGACCTCTTGGATGCCCCAAAGGAAAACTGCCCAGGCACAGAGCTGAATTTGGGGTACATTTCTGGTTGTGTTATACACTGTGTTCTAAGAAAAAGTGGGATTGCCCACTGAACATTTAGATTTAAGTAAATATCATTCAATTAAGTGGTGTTTTGTTTGCTGTTTGAAATATATTGCCAGCTTTTGCTGACCAGATCCAGAAGTTTAGCTCTTCATCTAATGGCCTTGGCTGCTGTCCCAGAGATCATTCAGAAGTGCAAAGACCATTCACTGAATTTTTAAGTGGTGGTCATGGTGACAGTCAGGCACCAAAAATTACTTTATTTGTTCCAGTAAACAGGATCCTCTGAAACTGTGCCCTAAATGTAAAAAAGTTGTCATTGTGTTTTTCCATACCAGTATTTCAATGTTTTATCAGTCAGCATTTAATGTTTCAAACATTTTGTTTCAACAAATGTTTTCAATATTGTTTCTTTAAAATAGTCATTCCCATATCAGAAAGGCATTTTTGAAAATTATGTGCTGTTTTTGTTCAAAGCCACACCTTTATATTTCCAAGGAAAAATGTTAATTTCTCAAAACATAGTTTCAGGGTGATAAACTGTGCTTCACTTTTTCTTGAAAAGAATTAATCCTTTAACTTGCTAATAGATTGCCCAAGGCTTATTATAATAGATTCCAGAAATAACCACAAAACATGACTGTCCTCTGAGATTCAGTTCCATTGTCTCAACAAGCTGCCTGTTTCTCAGATAGCATCTCATTTAGTTTTGGTTTTGAAGTCATTAAGCATTTCCTTGCAGCTCCAAGTAAGAATCTAAAATCTGGCAAAAGCTCAATGTAGTTTAATAATCCAACCATGAAATAACAAAAAGGGCTCATTACTGCTATCTAATAATAAAGAGGTCTAATGTTAATTTTTGAAATGCAGATTGTAGAGTTTCAAGTTCTGTTAGAACTTGAAAAAATACACATTCTCTGTTTTCAGAGTATCACTGAAATGCTTTTATATTTTTGTGGCATCTGTGATTTTCTTACTTGGATGTCTGTGCCCCTTTCCAAAATAAAAACCAACAAACAAGTTGCATTATAGTAGCAGTAGGGGAAGTAATGTCTATCCATATGATATATATGTATGCTGTAGGATATACCACTATGGAGGTGAGTTACAGCAACTTCTCCAGCTTTGTCATGTAGGGGACATTGTATATAGTATTATAAACATGTTTAATGTTCATCTGTTGTTTGTGAATTTAACCGTCTGTTCCTAATGGCATGGCTTGTAAATCTTCAGTACCACAATTCCTAAATCTGTGCCAAACAACATTAAATTCATTTATGGTGACACAGTTACAGGACCTGTTTTATGGCTCTGTGCACAGACAAAGGGTTGTCCTTTTTTTAATCTCTGCAGAAGCATTTTTACTGCATTTCTGCCCAGTGGGATGTAGCAGAGAGAAACTGTTCATTTGGCTTCGGATGCTGCTGCTCATTTGGTTTCTTACACATCCCCAAATGTGTAGCTGCAAAATAAAAGTATCTTCAGCATATGAGGTGATCCTTGGGGTTTATTTTCCTGGGAACACATATGTGGAAACAGATCCCCTGTCCAGTCTATAGCAGTTGTAGTACAGCTCTCAATGGTGAAGGCACAAATAAGGGTTGTGAATAGCAGATATGTGTGTGTGTGTGTGTGTGTGTGTGTGTGTGTGTGTGTGTGTGTGTAGGGAGTGAGCAAATGGATAAAACCTGCAGCTCCTTTGAGAGATGAGGAAATAACGTATCTGCTATAGGGAAGTTTCAGAAATGTCCTTGGATTTTATCTTCTCTGAGTGGAGTCCTGTGCTGTTGGAGTGTCCTACCCTCATGCTGGGTGGTCGTCAGTGAAATATAATAGGCTTTGGATCCGCTTCCCAAAGGAAGTGCTAAAAGCCAGGTTATTTGTAAGGCTTTAAATTATACTTGACAAAACCCTTGGCAAGGTACTGAAAAATTATGTTGCACTTGAAAGTGCGCCAGCTTGTGCTTCCCAGCACTTCTCCTGCTGCGGAAATATCCTGCAAACCCAGATTTACAGATGTCCAAAGCAGCCGAATGGCAACCATGAATCTTAGCACATTTTAGCTGTGAGATCTGGAGTTGTGAGTCCTGTGGAGGAGTTCACACCTGCTGTGCAATGGGTCTGCTCTGCTTTTCTTTGGAGAGTGTCAATGAAAGCTTGAATCTTGCACCCTGGATGCACTGGGTGGCCAGAGGACTCAACAGGAGATGCAGTGAATTCTGGCATTCCGTAAGTCCTGGGAGATCCTGAGCTGGTCCTGGGAAACATGCAAACTGCTTGGAAACACAGGTCTTGAACAGCACAGAAGTTTGCAGGGTGAACTTCTAGAGAGCTGAGGAAACACAGATTTCCATCTAAAGGAGACAATTTTTCCACAAATTGGCTGAGTTTGAATATACTGGCATTTTTTGATTGGAAAAATTTCACAGTTTAAAAAAAATGTGTTGTTACTAATATACTAGAACCATGTTTTAATTGAATCCTTTGGGACCTGAAAAAGCATGGAAGATAAATTTTAGATGCATGCAAAAAATTTCAGTTTAATGAATATCCCAGATAATCAGAAAGAATTCAATGTAAAATCCGTCTAAAAAGTCCTCCAAGTATTTTTTAATTAAAGGATAAGGAGAATGTCTTTTGCAAGTGTCAACTGGTATATGAAACCTATTCACATGTATTCAATGTTGATGAAGAAGTCATCCACCAAGTTCTGTTCAGGTGAGTGAGATGGTTCCAGAATCTGATTTGCAAGTGCACTAGTGCCTACAGTTCTGGACAGATTGGCAAGGCTTGGGCTTAGTTTACTTCATTGCTTGTTGCTCTCTTTCATTTGAAAGAGAGGTTGTGGGTAGGATAATGGCTAGGGAATTCAACTTGGTGATATCCATCATCATTGATGAGTAGGTGACTTTATAGTGTTCTGTATTTTGAATGAATTTGTCTATTTGCATATGAATTGAGTGGAGAATAGTTCTATACACAAGTAACTTGAGAGGCCTTCTTAATTAATGACACCCTTCTCTAAACTTCTCCAGGAAATAATCCCATCAATTGCCTTAAGAAAATATACCCAAAAAATACCAAATAATTTTTTTTTTCATTTTTGGTTTGGTTTGGTTTTTGTTAATCAAAATAGGCAATTACCTATTATTGCAATAACATTAGATGAATCCAACACAACCTCACGGCAAAAGTAGTGAATCTCCACTGCTTCCAAAGTAAAAATTAGATCTCATGAACTATCCAAGGTAAGGCTGATATTATAAAATGCAGCTTATTTTTTTCTGTTTTGCTTCCCTTCCTAATTTTTTAATAGCTTAACCCATCAACTCGGTTCCAAGAATATATTTAGCTGACTAATTTAATCTAATTTTCTCATTGAGCATGCACTGGAATAAAAAAGCAAATCAATAGCACTTTTGGATATCTTCAAGATAATTTCAGTTTCTGCTCCCCTGTGTCAGCCCCCGTTCTTTCATAAGACAATGAGCAAAGCTGGTGAAGGTGGATACGTAAAGGTCAGTATACGATGTCTCTTAAACATAGGAGGAAATATTTGTTCTTAGCATGTTACTAACTCTGTGGTCTGGTTTGTTTGAGCAATATACAGCTGATGCATCCTTGGTTTGAGGAGAAAATGCACCCCACTGTTGCAGAAATTATATCTTCATAGGCTGTTTTCTGAGGTGCATCTATGACTTGTGTGTTTTGGTTTGTTTTCTTGTTGGGTTGTAGTGGCAGAAACCTGTAAACAGACTCCACAGTACTCAGTTTCGTGTCTTTTGTTGGATAGCTTAGTCCTTCTTTCTCAACTCGTTTGGCAGGTTTTGTTTACTTCTTAGACAGCTTTGTGGGAAGCTGCTGTTTAAAGTTGACAGGCCACATGCATTTATCAGCTTTCTGTTCCTGATTTGATTATTTTTGTTTATATTTTACTGTGCTCCATAGATTTATTTGCAAATCTCTCATCTGGATCTCAGCTTCTAGAAAATCCTACAAGATTTTTCTGATTTTTTAAAAGCGTATTTCTAGACCATGAAAGCATCACTCTTACCTAAAATTGCTTTGGAATGTTGCTAAAAGGAACATGGTCCCTTTTAAGGACCAGGTGGGGACAGGCTTCTGGCTCCGTCTCCTGACAAGAGCTGTTTTGGGCATTGGCCATTGCTCTGCAAGATCTTTGCAGAGGGGTTTGTGTGCTGGTGCCATGTGTAACTAAGGTGATAGAGTAAACTGTGAAAATAATGACACAAGCTGTGTTTTCTGGTAGAAGTTGAGGTTAGCAGGATGCTGACCCTGCTGGGGCTGCTCATACCCTGAACCAGCAGACTTCTTACTGACTCAGGCAGCTCCCACCCCTTCTGCAGTCCAAAGAAAATGCTTATGATATTATTACATGCAGGATAAGAAATTTGATGCTGATATATTCTGAGGTTTCCTGGAACCACAGTAAAATCCGTAAGGAATGCTTGTGTGTAATCATCTGTGTGATTTGGGTGTAATTTAAAGAACATTGTAGCTAAAAAGAGGAAAAACAGGAAAGAAAAGTGAGTTTAAAGTATTCATAGTATTCATAGAATGAATGGACATGTAAATCAATGTTTTGTTGTTTTTAGAAAACAGGAATAAATGGCTAGAAATGTAGTTTACTTTAAAAGACACAAAAAAGTTTGTGTTCTTCTGCCATCTTTATCTCTAGAAAACCATATAGTAAGTTTAGCTTCTAAAAAGATAATGTATTTAGTACCAGAGCAAATCATGCTTGTGTCACATTGCCAGAGCAGAGACAGCTGAGAGTGTAGACATAGCAATTGATAAAAAAGTGGCGTTCAGAGATCTTTGCTTCCAATTAAAAACAGGAAAATAAGTTAGTAGTTTGTTATAATAAAACCATAGCTTATTGTCAGATATTGAAATGGAGAATGATCTTATATTCTTATTTAAAAAAATTATTATCATATTATGAAGAAAAAGGTTTAAATAGGTTTTGTTTTCCTAATATATAAGATAACTAACTCTCCATGAAATTTCAAACTATTTGTCCTTCTGCAAGGACCTAAGACATATTATGGGATTATTAATACTCACAAAACCCCTGTGAGACAAGACTGAGTTTATACCTTTATATGTCACAGAAAGATGAATTTTGATAGGAGATACACTTTGACTCACATATTAAGGAAGTGGCCGTGGAAATGCTGAGCTTTTTTTCCCATCAGCTTCTTTGCTCTGTGGGTAAAGTGGCATAGCTGCCTTGTCAGTTCACTGAAAAAACATGAGAAACTTGCACCAGTGAGACTTGTTTGGCCATCATTTTGCAAATGTCATCGTTACGTGCGACTCCTCCGTCTCTCATCCTCTGTGTTTTCTCTGGCTGAACAAATCTGCCCTTTCAACCCAAGCATGCACACAGCTCCTGTCAAACTGTGTGTCCTTCAAATGCATTGCAGGCACTCTGCTCTAGGCACCAGTGCAATTTTTTTGCATGTGTATGCATTTCTGGGTAAAATTAAAAATAGGTTTTGATCCAGGAATGTCTCCAAGGTTGTTTCCTGATTTTGGCAGAATCCTTTATCTTTTAGGTATAAATTCAGCTAAGATATACAAACATATTTAACATTGCATATTGTAGTACTGAGTGCCTGGTTTTGAAAGAACCCTTTACTTGTCTAATATTTTGCCAATACCTTTTGGACATTACAATATTCCTCTTAACAAATTATTTGTTACTAAATTAGAATATGCAAGCAATGGCATGTAAACAAATACTGCTTCTTTGTAACTCCAGAAATATACTCTTCAGAATTTACTGATAAGTATGACTTTTTTTGAGAATAATTATCACTGTACTACAGTTTTTCCTGGTACCTTAGGATCACTGATAATTTAATATTTGTGTTTTAATACTGAGAAAGGCCAGAAAAAAAATTCCTCTGATAAGTATCTTCACTTCTATATGAAGAGTAGGCTTTGTTAAAATTATTTGGATTTTAGTCAATGCTTTCTTTCCAACATTTCTCCAGTAAAACAGATGGCATATCCAGGCTAGCTTGAGTTTGTTAATTACAAGCTTAAACTTTTGAGCTTTAACATTTTTTATTTTCAATTATTTTATTTTTAAAAAAAATTATTGTAAAAGGAAAACTGTAATTTACACTTAGTTTACTGTAAAAGTGATTTTTAAAAGTGATTCAGCTTATTTTAACCATCAGAGTGTCAGAGTAAATTATGTCATGGCAAATATGGTCAGTTCCCCAGGTTTAGGACTTTCTTTTCTTTTGTTCACTTAAGAATGTGCTTGAATGTGAACATATGAGGACCTTTAAGAGCAATGAACTTCACTTTCATTTACAGATCAGGAAACTGATCTGTAATTTATTGTTTGTATTTATGACAAAAAAAGAAAATACTAGGAAGAAAATTACAAGAGATGACATGCTGTACTTAGATTTCCCTGTGCTGCTTGGACAATTGGCTGATGTTGTTGCCTCTTGTTACTTGATCAGCATCCCAAACCCTGCCCATGATTTAGGCTGGAAAGGATTTTTGGTGGTCATCTCCTCTAACATCCTGCTCAAAGCATTCACTGTGCCCTTCCTGGTGAGGGATTGTTGCTGACCCTGCCCTGGGGTTTTCCCCTGTGATGGCATGCAATATTTCTGTATGTTCCTTTTCCATGTTAAGCACCCAAGGAGATGGCCCATCTGCCTTGGTCAAAATTGGTAGAATTTGGTCCCTGACTGATGGTGTGTTATAGAATGTTCCACACTTGTGGCTTTTTCAGTGAGAAATTAGGTGAAGGATGAGATTTTGAGAACTCAAAAGATAAATCTAAACTACTTCTGTGCATGTGCAGAGAATATATTTGCTATGGGCAGACATGCCTCGATAACCAGGTCAGTTATTAAAATGATATTTGTTAAGAATATTTTTATGTCTCTGTGTACATCTATATAGAGAGAAATATATATATATATATAAGCACATATACTGGAAGTGGAAAAATTATTTGTCCAAGTGTGAGGGAGAAACCAAAGTATAGTGCAGTATACAGTATTCACCTTTCAATTTTTTTTTCTTTTTCCTTTGGTATTTACATGTTTTAATTATTTTTTCTACAGATAATGAACACTTACGTGTAAAAGTTGAATCCAGTTGACAAATTGCAGGCAACTTGGGTACTAGACCAGTAGGATTCCTTATCTAAATTGTTTGCACGTTAGATTTCTTTTGTAGCACTGAATAATTTGGATAAATGACCTTTCAAGTGGTAATTCAATTTCTGTAACAACTGTTGGGTGATGGTACATAAAAAGTAATAAAAGCCTTTAGCAGTGCCCTTTTCTGGAGCTCGTCACAGTCTTTACCTCTGATAGTGAGTGACACTTATTACTCAAGTCATATTTTCTTAAAAGCTGTGTCTTTGCTGAAATTGTGTATGAAAATATACATTCTCTTTTAAATAAATTGTGTGGTGGTAAAACCAAACTCTGGTTTTGTTAATAGTAGAATGTTTTACTGGCAACTCATTTTTCTCAAACTGTATTCTCAGAAACTAAGGTCACCATTGGATATTTAGCTTCTTAATATTTATACATTGGGAAATCAATTACTTTGCAAGCAATTTAACTTTGGTGTCATAAGAGAAGTTAATTATAGGTTATTTACATGACAGTTACATAACTTGCATTGCCATGTGTATGTTGACTGAAGTTTGTATGGGACCAAAATCACCTCTACCAATGATTGGATTTTTTATGATCTAGGAATTTGAGACTTGGCCTTTGAAATGCAAATATTGTGTAATATAGACACATAAAAATGAAGAGTAAATACTAAATTATAGATGAAGTTACTTTTCCTGATTCTCTCTGACTGGTACAGCTAGGAGAATTAAAAATCTAACCTTTAAAGTCATCTAGTCATACCTGTGCCTTGCAAAAGAAAAGAAAAAACATTTAAAGAACAGGTATTACCCAAGAAGCCAAATCCTAATTGTTTGAACTGTGGAGGTTTTTTCCTTACTAAAAGAGAAATCTTTGAGTAAAATCTTACAAGCTCTCATGTGTACAAATTTTTAGAGCTATAAAACTAATTTGCTGAAAAATTCTGAAAAATACTTTTCATGTGAACTCCTTTCTCTTTTTAACTTGAGACAGTAGTGATACCCTGAGAACTAATTGTTTATTTTTATTACTCATCATTCTCTGATATTGAGATAAATATATATATATATATATCTATATATATAGAGAGAGAGATATGATTCTTTCTGAAGTTCCCCCTTTCTAAAATACAGGAGTGTTTCTGTGGTTTCTGTAAGTGTTTCTTAACTTGGCTTTCTATAAAATGTCTTGAGATGCCACAGAGAGCATAATGTTTGTTAAATACAGTTCATAGGTCAAATACCTGTAATAATTGGTAGAGACAATGGCATGAAAACAATTTGGGAGTACTGGCTGCTTGGCTGGTTGGGACAGCAAAAGTCTTACAGTTTTACAACATGGATTTTACACCTCATTTGGTCACACAAAACATCTAAATTTACTCAGTCTAATGTGCTTATTTGCCTTCTCTTCAGTCCTATTTGTTTGTTTGGACTCTTCCCAAACTTAAGTTCTTCAGACTGGTTAATTGTCCCCCTGTTTTTATGCTTGAAAAATACATATTTCCCTGGAACATACACAGAAACTTTAATGAATAAGGGTGATGGATCTTTACTCAAAACTGGCAGAAATTGCTCAGCTTCTTGCCTTCTGTAACCCCCAATAAACCGTTTCACCTCTCCCAGTAATAAACGGGGTGAAAGCCTCATTGTAGTTGGCCCATTCCAGTGGGATTGACTTTACTGGAAAATTGATTTTGATATGAGTAAGCCGCTCCATCCTGAAAAAAAATACAATAAAATAATTATTAAATATATGAGTTTCCTCAAATACCTTTTTCTTCAGTGTCTGAGTCCTGTATGTTTTTTCCATTTCTGTGATTTTTTTTATTAGAAGCCATTATACTTGAAAAATATTTAATGGGTTTCTGATTGTGGCAAAGGAAGTAATTGGGTTAGATAGGACAAATCAAAGCCTTTTAATGTATGAAGCTACTTGGATCAATTACAGATTTATGACTGCAAGACTTAAAAAAATGCAGTTTATGAAAATGAAAGCTCGATACATTTTCTAAATACGGAGGACATTTCAGCAATTTCTTAAATTCAAATATTAGTAAGCAAATATCTAAATAAAGATAGTGAGAAATGACCTTTCTTTGAGGGAAACATAGTTTTGATGTTGGTAAATAAAGGATGTCATAATTAAGAAGACATGATATTTAATGCTGTTTTAATTTGATGATGTCAAAGTCTTGTTTGATTAAAAATACTTTTACCTTCTGAGCTGTAGTAAAGACTGTTCTGAATTAGCATTCAGTAGAGGTCTGTGACAAAGGCTTTTATAATCAACCACTTTTTCAGTTTTATTTTTGTTGATAAGTTGATTCTTTAAGTTGCTTGGGAAACAACTGAGTGCACCTGCCTCTGAATGTGGGAAGTTGTAACAATTTCCCTAGAAATGCCATTGCTGGAAATGGTGTTCTTGGGGTTGGCATTAAAATGTCAGTGCACCAACTGTTCAGAAAGCTGCTGAGTTTCATGATACAAATGTTGCCATCTTTCAAGCATAAGCTAAGTAAGTAAGCCAAAAATGCTCTTTTGAGACCCCATTGGCTTCCAAGCTTTACTAGCAGTAGTTAGATAAATGTTACTCCTGTTTTAGTAATACATGTATTTGTTTTGTTACTCTCTACAAAATTTCTCATTAAAACTTTCAAAATAAATGTTTTTTATGCAATTTTTATACCCTTACATAAATATCTGCAAGTGTACAATCCAGCATTTACTGTGTTTCCCTTCTGTTTTTAAACAAAAATCTGAACATCTGAAATTCCTGAATGTTTTTGAAGCAGGTTTGTGCATTTATAAACAGATGGTGGTTTTAGGAGCCTGATTTTCCTGCCCAAACTTCTAATGAGTGCAGTCTTGCATGGAAAGTAGGGGTTTTTTTGTGCAATTATTTTTGGAAGGAAAAAAAGGAAGTGCATTATGGTACTGCAAAAAAAAGTCAAGATTGGGCTCTGTTTTTAAAATAATAATCTCCCTACTCTTGAAAACTTCAACCTATCCCATTAGTGCTTGCTGTTCTCTTGTTTGGGACAAAGAGGCGCAGCAAACACCTTGGAGCCCCAGAGCCAGTGCATCAGGGATAACAGGGATTTTTGTAACGAGAACCAGAGTAAATGTTGTAGAATTTTTGGAAACTGTCACCAGATGATCCATCTGGTTTCTGAGGCTTGGGAGTTTGTATGCTGTGTATTCCCTGTAAAACAAAATTTCAGATGCTGCCCTGACTTCCAGGGTATGAACCCTTTATTGATTTTAGCATTTTTAAATGACAGTTTTACACTGGAGGTGAGTGCTAGTGATCCAAAGGAATTTGGATCCAAAGGCTACATTTATAAAGCTTCCCAATCAGTTTTGAGGCTTGTGTGAAATCTCATGGTAGTTTGCTTCTCAAAATCTGCTTAGAGATCATCTAGTCCTGTCCCCCCTCCACCATGGACACCTCCCACCAGAGCAGGTTGCTCAAGGCCTTCTCCAACCTGGCTTTGAAAAATGCCAGGAGACATCCACAACCTCCCTGGGCAACCTGCTCCAGTGTTTCACAGTTAATCTAAACTTCCCCTCTTTCAGTTTGTGCCCATTACTCCCTGTCCTATCACTACAGCTCCTGATGGAAAGTCCCTCTCTGGATTCCCTGCAGGTCCATTCAGATACTGGAAGGTTGTTAGGAGGTCTCCACACAGTCTTCTACAAGATGAACAGCCCAAACCTCCACAGCCTGTCATCATAGGGGAGGTGCTCCAGTCCTCTTACCAACTCCATGGTCCTCCTCTGGACTTGCTCCAACATTTCCATGCCCTTCTTATGTTGGGGGCACCAGAGCTGTAACTGCTACTCCAAGAGCAAATGACAGGGGGAGATTCCCCCCCTTTGACCTGCTGGCCACTGTGAGGGTCCCAGAGGTTGGTTTCTCTGGGTCTGGATTGAAGGCACTTGAGACAGCAATTTGTGTTCGGACTCAAGTGTTTATTATTTCTTACCAGTAGAACAGTCTCATTACTGTGAGCTCAGCAGCTTTTCATTAGAAGGCACAAAATGGCCACAATCTCTTGTCACAAGGTCTTTTAAGACTAAACTATCCAATTAAGAAATGACACCTAGATTATTTTCCCTTTAACCCAATAACTGATCCCACAGAGCTGCAATGGAGACTTTTCTGCCCAATTACAAAATGCCACCCAAACCCATGAAGAAGGAGGAAGAAGCAGCATGAAGAAGAAGCCCAGGATGACACCCTGTGCCCTCCATCTTGCTGCCATCCACAACATGCTGAAAATCCCAAACCCTAAATTTCTCACCAAGTGATACACCTACACTAATCACTATAATCTATTTCACACTTTTGTGGATTCTGGTCTATCTTGAAGTCTAGGAAACTTTCTCCATGAATGAGGGTCAAAGTCAGTGCTCCCGGGGGGGTCAGGGCACCCCAGAGCAGACAGAGAAATATTCCCAGTGCCCTGGGTATCCACAGGACACCCTCCTTCAGTTGTCTTCAGTTTAGTTGCTTTGTAGGTTACTTTCCTGCCACTTAAATTGTAGTACCATCTTACGCTTTTTATGTGTTCTCTAGGTGTACTTCTGTATGAAACATTGAAGCAGAAGCACTGAACAGATAAGAGAATGTCATTTGTGCACTAGTACCTTTTTTAACCTAAGTTTTTAGGTTTACATTTTAGGTGTCACTTTTTGTCTTGCTAGGAGTTAGTGTAGTAACAGTTGCAAATGCAAATCTTCGTTCTTTTTTCCTTTTTTTTTTTTTTTTTTTTTTGCTTGAATTCTCATTCCAGTGGTTTTCTTTGAAGATGCACTCATAAATATTCTTTAATAGATGAAAATATCCTTGAAGAGGAAATGCATTTCTAAAGTGTTGTAAATGTCAAAGCAAGGATGGAGGTAAAAATTATCTCTGAACTTAATATTTCTTTCAGAAAATTTCCCAGAGGGAAAGAAGCTTGCAAAGAGCACTGATAATTCATAAATACCTATGCTGATTCAACTGATCTTTGAGATCTGATGCACTTTAAGGTTTGTGGAAGGTTGTATTTGTTTTAAGTACTTTGTTTCTCCTTTTACTAATAAATTCCTGGATGCTATGAGGGATCTGAAACTTTGTTTCCTTGTGAGCTTCCCTTACCAATCTTGTTTTAGGTGTCTACTCAGTGCATGAACAGGGGGCTAGATCATTCTAATTCCTAATGAAACTTCTATTCAGAAGTCACATCCTTCTGCTCCCTCCATCCAGATGCTGAAGGGGCCTACACAGATCTTGTACATATAGGAATTCCCAGGGATAGTAATCTGTTAATTGTGCCCATGTTCTTAAGCACATGGCATTGCTTTACTCTACAAAACGTGTGTATTCTTTAGTGCTTTATAAAAGTGATCAAGGTAGATTATCAAATTACCAACACATTTTTGGCTGCTACCAAAAAACCCCCTATGCATACATCAAAGAGTAATGGAATGCACCAGGATACATGTTATCTGTGAATAAACTGTTCTGAAAAGCTCAGGGTATTTCTTATGGAGAGCCAGTAAAGTGCTTACATGGTGAGAACTGAAAATCAAGGTTCAGTATGCTGGAGAGCATTCAGGGAAACTGAGGGAAGTCTGCAATGCTGAAGTAGGAGATTAAGTTAGTGCTAAGTGGAAAGCTGGTGAGTAGATAGGATGGATCAGATTGCCAGTAAATTTCAGTAAAACTCAGTAAATTTCTGTTGTGATATCTTACAGAAGTAGAAAGTAAGATCAAACTCAGATGGAATGATGAATAAAAATGTAATGTGAATGTAAGACCATATGGAATTTGTAAAGAGGATTGTTACATCAGAATGAATGTTGTCAGATGTTTCTTGAGAACCTGTTGATACTTGTTTTTACTTAGAGTGACCAAAAAAAGAATACTTTGGTAGGTTGTCAGCTTACAGCTTTTCCATACCGTGTAGCAGCTCTGGGGAACAGTAACAGGACAGGTAATCAAGGACAAGTAGCAAATCCCTTTGGCTCTACCAAATTGGAATTTTGGAACCCTTCAGCTGTTAAATATTTTATTCTAATATTTTATTCTGAGTTGAATACTCAGAATGTCTCTTGGGACATAATTTCATTTTCTGGCTTTATATACTTTTCCTGAAATGTGGGAATATTTGCACTATGAGAGGCACAAACATAAAAGAACAAGGTTGAATACTGAAGGCATCTGTGGTTCTCAGTAGGAATGGGATCCTGAGGGAATAGATGATCTAGCTGAGCTAATGTAAATTGTGAACTATGACACATTCATTAAAAGAAATCTCAAATAGGATTCGAACTTAGAATGCTCTGGAAAAAAAAGTCTTGGACCTGCAATATTAAGCTAATTATTGAATGAATATTTATTTCTTGTCTTCTCTTTCGATCAGCTGTTTCTTTTAGCATTGTGTTCTGAGCCTTGGCTTAGGAGTCTGTCCATTGTGTCTCCAGTTGCCATCTTCTGGCTACTCTTTACTTTTATCACAGGCTAAAATGTAATTTCACAAAGCTTACACATCAGCATTCTTGCTTAGTTTTCAAATTCTCCTCAATTTTGGAAATACACATAAGATTTGTTAAACTACATGCTGAAATAAAATTGTATTTATTGCAGGTTAGGAAAATGAATTTCAAGTAGGAATACTTTGAACAGCATGAGTGTCCTTCTTTCTCCACAGGCTGGATTGAATAAGATAAAACACAGTAAGAATTGAGATAATGTTTCTTTCAAAGCAATCCTCTCTTTTCTTGTTTGATGTACTTCTTACTCATCTTTGCACCTGATTTTTAAATGCTACAACTAGTCTAGGTTGAAATGAGCACTTCTGTGTCTTTATGGCTGTCTCCTAAGACTTGAAATTTCATTTCTGGATTGGTCACAGTTTGTAACTCCTGCTGAGTTTTTTGTTGTTTGGTTCTCCCCACCTCCAGCTTTGCTGTCTGGAAAGGTAAATTAAAAGCTCTCAGTAATTTTTGCATATCCATTTTATACAATTTCAATAAATGAAGTTTTCCTTGAACTTCATATCTCTTCTTTTGAAGCTGGCATGATCACTGACATAACAAGCTTGGGAAGTAATTCTGGGGTCACTCCTGATATGCTTTCAGTTATGATACTCTGCTCCAGTAGCTTGTGACCATCCTGTCATGTAATGGGAAACACTGTCTCTTCTATTATGGAGTCTTTTGTTGTCTTAATGTGTAGTTTTATCTAAGTTAAAACCCTCTTGAAAAGGGTGGGAGGGGCAAGAAAAGCTGATGTAGTTGTCTCATACAGCAAAATAGAAACCTGTACCATTGATAAAGTATTATTTTTGTTTGCTACAGATCTCATTGCTTTCATTTCTGGCCACAGAATTCAAATCAAAACCTGAATGGGGAGGACTGCAGGATGGTCTCCTCCTATCTCCCTTCCACTACAGGTCTGGGACTTGGAAGTAGTGATGAGCAGGGTTGGGAGAGGGAGAGGTAGGAAGTGCTTTACCTAAATTCAGCAGCAAGGATGACATTAATAGCAAATTGGTTTGAACAAGCTGCACAAATTGTTTGGATTAAGAGGTTTAGTCACAAATGAGAGTGGATATCCCAGAAAGTCCTTTCAGCTCTCTGTTTCCAATTTAACTTTTCTGGATTCAAATGCCAGGATTTCTATCTATGCATCTACACTCCTTCAGTTTCTACTTGTATGTACAAATGGTTGTGAAGCTGATGGTCAATAATTGTTGGTATCTTGGAGGAAATATTCCTCTCCAGTTACAGCATAAGCAGAGGGGGTTTTTTTTGTTGTTGCTCTTAGGCTGGGGATTTTGTTTGTTTTATTTCTCCAGAAGCTTCTGCATGAGATATCAGCAAGCATTTTGGTTCTGTGTCTCAGAGCCAGTGGCCATGGCAGCAGTGGTTTGTGGTTGTGAGTCAAGATTACAACTGCAAACAAACAGGACTTCAAACCTTCAAAAGCTCAGTTTGAGCTGATGGTCTTTTCAGCAACTAATAGCACAGTAAAGACTAATAGTTTACAACCAGAAGTGGAATTGTGTTTATTTGCCAGAGAAATTTCTGAATCTCTGCTAAGTGCTTGTCCCAGCCATGCTTTTCTCATTGACACTTCTATTCTCAGTGTCACCATGAATCTCTGACACTTAATCCTCAAATTTAGAAACTTTACACATCATGTTTCCTGGTTAGTGAGATTTCACTACAGTCTAATATTACTGGATCTTCTCTTACAAATAAAGAAGAAAAATATCCAAACCACAAAACTTCCCTAAAAATTGTCAAGTGGTTTTTATTCTATAATCCACTTCTTTACACAGCTCTACTACGACAAATTTTTTAAAATTATTACTGCTTTTGGCACATCACTGTACCATTAAACTCTACCACTAAACCTTCCCACTGACTTATCAAAAAGAAAAAGGAACAAAGAAGAAACCAGAAAATAATTTTTGATCTCCTCTTCAAAATGATGGGGCATCTAATTCTTTTAATGCATCTTGTTATTACAATTTTAAACTATAGGAAGCTATTTAGACCCCAAAATAGAAGGAAAAATCTGTCTATTGTATACATAAATGCAGGAAATAAGCCTTTTTGTTTTCCAGGTTTGATGGGACATTCAAGTTGCAAGAATGACAATAAAAACTTATTTTGCCAAGGAGTCTGAGCCAAGAAATTTTTTGTAGGCCAAAATATAGGATGACTATTGTTTTGTCTCTGAGATTCAGAAAAGAGTTGTCTTTTTTTTTTTTTTTTTTTTTTTTTTTAATTATTGCCGGGGCTATCCACTGCAATTTAATTTAAATTTAAAGCATTATCCTGATATGCACTTTCTGACAGGCAGGGCTGCATAAGTATATTTCTAGGCAAATTATTTCAAGGTTGTTTTTTTACCAGCCTCAGTCATACAGCCCCAGCTGTTTTAAAAATCATCTGTTCTTCAATATGGATTATTCCTGTAATCCTGGGTTTTGTTAGAAGTCTTTGTTATTAGAATTAGAGTTCTCAAATTCTGCACGTTTACAAGAAGTCATAATCATGTTTGACTTTGACCTTCCTCCCCAGCCTTAAGTGCAGATTGGAGCAAGTGTTTTGTATATAGAACAAAATTATATCACTAGAAAAACACCAAAGGTTCAACATTGCTATCTAAAGGATCCTTAAATTTTTTGCTGGAAAAATGTCTTGGCATTAATGATTTGATTGTTTATGCTTTTGTTTTCTGTAACATTTTTGTTACAACTTTTATAATTTTATTTTAAAGACTCAGTATCTGAATTTTCACCACCAAAATCTTTGTGCCATTTAAAATGATAGCCTTCAAACCCAAGGGAAGTGGCAGGAGGAATTTTTGCACTTGATTTAAGCTAACAAAAGAAGATCATTAAATTTTGATCACCTTCTTTTTAAATAAAGCACTGCTGGAAAAGGAAAAGAAATTGCTCCTGGCAGACCAGATTTTTTTTATTTTATTTTTGATATCAGATGGTAATTGCTATGCACTAGATTATCTAGTTAAGAGCCTGAGAAAGATAGGGTTTTTTTAACTCCTCTTTGGAGAAGCAAATGAGGTCTGGGCATGTCCAGAGAAGTAAACTAGGTCTGTTGCAATGGATGAGAGTGGTTCAGGAAGTTCACATTCTGGAAAAGAAACCAGAACGGGAGATTCAGGATGAGGCAGAGGAAGAGCCCAGCCCCACAGTTTACCTTTAAGAACTAAGGACTGATACAAAAACTGTCTGTTTTCCCCCATTCATGTACCTTAACTACGTCAGTCGTAGCAATGTCTTGCATGATTTAAAGTGAATATTGGTTTGCTTTTTGTCTATGGGCAAGTATGTGCGTTTTGGTGACCTGTGTGAACTACAGGTTCACAATGGGTGAAGTTCTGGGGAATCATTCTTACACTGCTGAGCAAGTTCAGGAGTTGGCATTGCTCTTAAAGGATGACCATGAGACCAACTTTTGTTGAAAAGTCATAGGCAGGAAAGTAAACTGCCAAGAGATTCATACAGTAAGAGAAAGTTTTATGCATGAAATCTTTCTATGGACAAGAGAGGGAATATGCTTAACCTGATCCAAATGTTTACAAAGCCATTAACTTATTTTTAGCTTATTTAAAATATTAATAGTGTAAATATAATTTTAAAAAATATTGCAGTAATTTCAACAGCTCACATGGATATGAGATATCATAGTGTGGCAACTTAATGACTAGAGGCATTCAGGAAAAATCTGGCTTGCATATCATCCTCCCTTAGACAGTATTGCAATCTTCCCTGAGACTGTAGGATGATTTGAAATAAGCTGTCCTCATATTGATACTATTCTGCTTTTACAGATCACTTGCAAGGCAGTCACATAAACCACTCATGGCTTTTTCCCCCCGGTGGTTTTTTCCCTTGAAAGATGAAATGTTCCAAAGAAGCCAAAGCAATAGCTACTAAAATAGTGAGGAAATCCTATGATTGATTGCAGATTAATGTTTTGCCTTCACAAAAAATAAACATGTTAAAATGTCTACTACACATGTATTTTAATCTTTAAATTTGTTCTTTCATTGGGTGGAAAACCAAAGAGATAAGGTATTAAAATGTGATCTATCCAAGCTATCTCTGAAGACATCATATGAAGGAGTCTAGATAATGATAAGGTAAAATAATGTAGGATAAAATGTGATTACCAAATCAAAAGGAACTTGAGGCTGAGAGTGGAGTTACCTAAAAGAAAGGATTGAAAACTGTATGACATACCATAAATACTTGAACAAAATTGCTAAGGGCATCTTTGCAATTAAGATGCTTATACCTGACAAGTTAGCTGTGTATTGGATATTGTAAGGGATGGTTGGGAGTTTTTGTGGGATTTTTGCCCCCTCCCTTCAGTCTTGTTCTTTGGACACAAGATAAATTTAATAGCTTTTTTTTTTTTCCCTGACTGAAGAGCTTATCTCTTCCATTTTTAATACACTTCCTACAGTAAAGATAGCTGTCCTGTTCTGATGGGGAAAAGTTTGATGTCATAATTTCTGTAATATAAAGCATGATTTCTATTTGGTGACTGAAGTCTATATTGAGGCACAGACCAGATGATATGAACTAGGAAATTTCTGCAGGGCTTAAATAGAAGTAGTATTCATATACACCGTATAAAACCCTATAAAGTTTAGAGTTTACCACTGCTCTTCTAGTGTACAGATGTTGTCTTCTTCTAGTAATATTTCTTCTCACAGTGAGAGATATGAGCAGGGGTATTCCTCTGTATCTTTATATTCCTGAGTATCAGTATTGATTATATAATGTGTTGATTTTATAATATTGATTATAAAAATTACTGTCCTTTGTACTGATCTGTAGAGTTTGGAGTCTCATTACCAGCTTTACTTAGCTTCTTGTTTTAGGCTTCAGAGTCAGATATTTATTTACAGGCAGTTGATGAAGTTATTCTTTACTCACCTTGACCATATGCAGGGTATTATCATTGTCACTGACTGGTAACTTTATAGTAGCTGAGTTCATAATCCCACTGCTTCACTTCCTTAGGCTATAGAGCTGAAAAATGGCTTGTGTTTATGCTTAAGGCCTTTATTTGATCACATGCAGTTTCCTGAGGTCTCATGCACATGGTCCCAACTACCTGCCTTACCACTAAGTGTTCCCACCTGGGAGCCAAAAATTGTCTTTCGCTGATGCTTTAGGGTCACATATGAGACTGAATTCCCTGGTTGTTCTGTTTTCCTGCTTTTATCCTGAAGATTTACTTTGACTCTGCCTCTTTTCATCACTGGTTCCTAGGGACTGATTTAAAGTGGTATGAAAAGGGCAGATGGGGGAGGTTTGCCCAAAGCCACAGGTAGTTGTGGCCATACTTGTCAGAGAAATGGCCATATAGTTGCAGAAGAATATGTGGTAGAAAGTAGGGAAATAAATGATACTAAATAGATATTGAAAAAGGCCTGCAGAATCTACACTGTATGTAGTGTGCAACTTCAGGACCCTAACACAGGACCCTAGTGTGCAACTTCAGGACCCTAACACAGACTCAGATGTTTCCTTTACAGGTCCTGCAGTGCTAAATGAGTATAATACCCTGTGATTCCTATCCCTGATGACCATTTCCTTCTTGAAGCACGCAGTGGGTAGCTTCTTCAGGCTTAATCTGTATCATGAAGCCTAGACGAACTTCCAGTTGCCTGGAAATGATAATAAAATTATTTTTCCAATGTATTTTTTTTTTGCCTGCAATGAAAGTAAGAGTGCAGAGTAGAAAAATTATTTTGTAGTTTAGAGTGGTAGAGTTTTGAGTGCATATAAACCTTTCTTATTACTCATGAGCAAGGTTCAGCTCAGGTTTATCAAACCACAGATATGATCAGATCAATTCGTTTTAAAATGGTTTTCCTCTGTGTCAGAGTAAAATTTATATACTTTGTGTGACAGCTCATCAGCTGTATTATGTGGGAATAAGATCTAGGGGTGCTTATTACAATGACAACTCTTCTGGAAAATCTGGAGTAGACTGGTAACTGGTGATGTTCCCTACAGAGCATTACTGAAGGATTCCACAGGAATGCTGATAATGTGTTTTTCTTCTCAATATCTGCAGGACCCTGCAAGGAGGGAAAAAAGACCACAGACCTAGCAGTGTGGCAATTTAACTTGCTCTCAACATTGGTACTTCATCTTTAATAATTAACATAATCAAATTTTGGATGAAGGAGAACTGTTCCAAAATTGCTTCAACCAAGATGTAGGCTTTGAAAAAATGTTTGGACTTTGGTATCTCCCTTCTGTCTTTCTCCTCCCTGAGCTAGCAGCTGCAGTATATTCAGTCAAATACTGCAACTTTGCATACAGGTATTCAATATATATTGAACATGAAAAGTTAGTACTCTGGCTTCTGCAGTGAGAATTTTACAGTGCATGCACAGAAGTTAATGTGCAACATGAAAACTGCATTATGCCATTTTATGTTCCAGCAGGTAAATCCCAGTCTTGTTTATTCTCCAGCACAAAGCATGGGCTAGCTGTAGGAGGTCAGGCTGGGAAGTTGCTCATGTTTGACACTGCAGCTTTTGGGAGTGATGAATATTTAATAAGGCAAGTGTAGACCGTGGGGGAGGTTGAGGCAGCTCCAGCTCCTGGTTGACTGTCTGCAGTATCATCTTAGAGTGTTGTGTGAAAATGAATCCTTGGGGTAAGCTTCAAGGACACCGAGTAAGTAAAAAAAGGCATTCTGAGAGCAGCTAGCTCAGGGAAGGTGGGAATAATAGAGACAAGTGCTTTAAGTATTTCTGTTATACTGGTCAAAGATTCTGGTGGGTGAAGCCAACATGTTTTATTAGGTTAAATAAATGTATTAGAAAATTCGGTTTGAACCTATGGAGTCTGAGACTATAACAGCAATGAAAGTAATTTATTTTATGCAGGTATTAGCTATCAGAATAGAGCACATGTATAATTTGTTGATATTATGCAAACAGTGTGAAGTAGCAGTCATTTCTCTGTAGTCCTATTTTAAACACAGCAACAGAGCTGTTTGAAGATATTATTCTTAGCAAGCTTTCAGGAGAAATTAAAGACTAAAAACAAAAGCAGGAAGACTGTATTAATTTTCAGTAGCATAGGCCAGGATAAAGATTTCTTAATATTTGGTCTTCCACATTTAAAAGCATTGCATACAGTTTGGATAATTAACAGTTGGGCTAATAGGAAGGTTTTAATTCTGATATGAAGAGGATAAAAAAAAATAAAGAAGGTAAATAAGTCTGTAATCATAACCAGGGATATTGGCAGTCCCCTCACTCTCTGTCCTGGGCTCTGTGGAAGTTATTGCTGCTACAAGACAGAACCAGATCATATCCACATCCCATGTAGACATACATTTTAATATGGAATGCATGGAGCAAGAAACATTTTCATGTTCCTTGTTGTCCCTATAACATTCAGGACAGAAAACAAAGAACAATAACCATTTTATTCTAAGTAAATTTAGCTAGCATGTTGCTGCTAATCACTTGGGAAGGGAACATATTCCTGCACCTCTGCTTCCCCAGCTCATCTTCTATCATATAACCATCTCTGGTCTGTGTTAATATCCAAGACTAAATTTGAGCAAATGACGTGCAAGAGAATTTTTGTTGCTATTCACTGGCTGTGGCTAAAAGTGGTAGCTGATATTTTCATGGACATCATGAATAATTTGGAATTACTTCTGCGGTTTCCAGTGACTTCTGTGATGAATGACTCTCATCTTGCTGCATCCACTTGAATAATGATGGCGAACCTGGGACACCTCAGTGCACAGTACTGTCAAGTCAAGAAGCATAAGTCCACAGAAGAGCTATTAAAATAAATACAGTAGGGACTGTGATTTAAGAGGACCCTTACTTTTATGACAGGCAAGGAGCAACTGAAGAGAGATCTGTTGATGGTCATCTACTTGTGGCAGCTGTTTATTATGCTCTATCATAAACATCTTGCTGTTACCTTGTGCTCTCCCATCTGTTTGTTTCTGCCCATCTGTTATTGCTTGCCATGTGCTTATGTTGTAAATATCACTGTTGTTTGAAAGAAAAAGGTTAATAATCCTTTGATTAAAAAAAAAATCCAGTTATTGAATTCAGTATTTGCATTAAGGAAAAAAAAAGTTCTTACAAGCCTCAGGAGTCAACATCGAGGAAACTCTGTAGGTTTTCTGTGCTCCTGGATAACTTCCTGTGGTTACCCTTTCTGATGAGGTTGAAGCATTTAATTGAGTTGATTTTTATTGTAAGATTTCAATTTGCTTTTAGTCAATAGCAAGGGCTAGTTCAGGAGGAAATTTTGTTTTTTGAAGTCAGAGGATTGTGTGCAAATGAAAGAAGTTTACAAGGCAAATTGCCTACAAGAAGCCAATCAGCTTGTGCTCTGTGTATGTCACTTCAGCTTCTGCTGGAGATTTTCTTCCCAGACTAGCAAATTTATATTTGGCATGCACTGTCATCCTTATTCTAAGGGTTTCTTCTCATCAAATATTTGTGGTGGCTTTTATTTTTCTCTCCCTAAACTCTTATATGTGCTTTTGGCATTTGATTCTTTGCCATTGTTACTTAATATAACAAGAGCCACATTTAATTTCTTTTGGAATGCTTTCATGTATGTTTTTCCAATCTTTTTTATTAAATACTGTATTTAGTAACTTTTGCTCTCTCAAAACATAACTTTAATGCTAGCTAATTCACCATTTTATACCAGTCTGTTGCAGTGGTCAGTTCTGAGACATGCAATGCTTTTGGGGTTTCTGTTTTTTTTCTTTTTTTGAAAGAAGAGTCATCCACATTATGCCAGCAACCTAAGCAATCTAAAAATCATTGATTTTCTTTAATTATTTTAGAATGTGTTTTCATGTTGCTGTGAATGCATTTCTCTTTTGGTTTTGTTTAGCTTTTTTTTAATAGTGAAATACTATTCCTACACGGGAAGAAAAGCAATACTGACACATACCTGCCAATAATGACCATCTCTGAACTACAATATTGGTGTGGGTTTTTCTTTTGTAATGTTAGACTAAAACTATATCAGTGTGTACCCTCCTCTAAGGATGGTTAGGTTGCACTTCAGCTGACAACAGGTGGGCCTGGGGCATAGACCTGTGATGCTGAGACCCTAACTGAAGTTGTAAAAATGCATGTGGAATTTCATCTTTGTACTGAATAGAATTTAATTTCATACAGTTTTGGTTTCGCATTGCTTTCTTGCCATGGTGACAAAGATTTTTAAGATTTGTCTCGTAGCTTTGTGTATAAATCCTCCCAGGAAGAAAATATTTTATCACAATCAATTAATTTGTCCTGACTGCACTGTAGTATGCTTTGTACATTCAGGGAAATGTTTCCATTTTGCTTTTAAGCTTGACTGCAGCTGTTGACAGTCTTGTACAAAAACTGCATATGTTTCCTTCCTAGTCATTTCATTCTTGCCAAGCACTTCAAAACAAAGTAATTTTTGTGTTTTATGTTATTCTAGGAGCCCATGAGCTGGACTTGGTGAAACGATTTGAAAATCCAGTTTACTTTTTACTTTTACCTTTTCCTTCCATTTTTTTCCCTAATGTCTGAAAAGAACTTCTGTTATGTATGCATGTGTTTTATTCTTCCTCCATTTTATTTAAATAGTGTTTTTTCTAAGTACCTGGTACCAAAGTCAGAATTTCTAGGAACTGATGCAGACTCCTCTGACTATTAGAGGATCTTTTTTCAGAGGGCTTTAGTTCAGGATTATAGGTTATAAATTATTAGGGATGGACCTAACTTGTAGATATAAAAAATATTTTTTTACCTCAGTGCAAAGAGACTGGCTCTGTCTGGGGACCTTAGTGTGTCCTGCCAATTAAAAAAAGATAAAAAAGGTATATTATCAATATATTGAAGTTGATATTGTCCAACTATCCTTCTTATTATTTTACTATATTTTTCAAAAGCACCATGGTGGTTTCATTACAGTTTTCTATTCTAACTTTCCTGCCCCCTTTTCTCTGATCTGCTCTCTTGATTTGGGGAAAAAAAACCCTTTAATCTTAGTCAGCCTTTCCTGCTGACCAGAGAAATATTGGGACATAGATTTAGATCCAATGCTATCAAAATACTTCACTGATGTTAAAAAAATATATTGGAGAAACTAGTAAAAAATCTTTCATTAAATCTTCCTTAGGTTGCAGTTACTGTTATTGCTGTATTGAAAACATATAGGCTTAGGACACAGTGTCAAACAATTTCAGAACTGGTACAGCTTTATTGGAGGGTTTTTTGGGTGGAGGAAGAGCAACACATGGTGTTGGTGATCCATGCTTATGGCTTTGGAAAACCAGTATTTCAGTTGTTTAGGCTTCAGTTATTATCAGTTCCTTGTTTTGAAGTAACACTGCCAGTGAAAATTGTATAAAACAATTGGTGATGTCTAAGGATTAAAAAGGTCAAGGACTCCAGCTCAGAATCATTTTCATTGGCCTTTTTAATCCTCTTCTAAAGGATAGACAGAGGCTTGTGCTTTTGGTATCTCTTCCTCTCTACCAGCTATTTAAGGAGTTTTCCTTTTGGAGACAGAGGAATTCAGAAATTGTAAGGCACACTGGCATCTCCAGTACTCCAGATTTTGATGGGATTTGTTGGGGGCTGTTGGGTTTGGGGGTTTGGTTGGTTGGTTGGTTGGTTGGTTGGTTGGTTGGTTGGTTGGTTGGTAGGTTTTTATGGGAGGTTTTTTGGTTTTGGGGGTCTTTTTTTCGACAGTTTTCTTTGGTCAAACTGTATTGTGTCTTTTCAGAAAAAACTGTGCCAAGAAATTAGTTCCTGCTTAAGATGAGTGGCTGTAGGAAGTAGTGCAAACATGAAATCCTGGAATTTGCCCACATCCTTCTCAGACTAATCCCTGTGTTGGAGTAACCTGGGGGCTTCTGAGAGCTATTCCATTTTGGTTCTTTCCATTATCTGTGTAGTTTCACTGGAAGCATAAGACAGCATGCTTGTGTTTCAGATAGCAGACACAGAAACTGTGTCATCTAACTGCAACTTTGATAATGCTTTGATGTATTGTGTCTATAATGTATTTATCTCGGCTCACTGCATAATATAGACAATAGCTTGAAGATGTGCATTTGTGTTTATTGTAATTTTTTTAAAGGCATTCGCCAAAATGTTTTATGGTCAGTGCTGTCATAAAATTAGATCAGTTGATGATTTTCTTCTGTTAAGCTTTTCCTTAATGGGTTGTCTTTTCTTTTTTTTCTTTTTTTAACTGTATTAGGCATTACATATTGCATCACCCTCTAATGCAATAGAGCTGTTCTCTATGAGGGAAGTACTCCAAAGGAAATGAAAACATATTCTTTGGGTTCTGTGGTCATGGAAGTAGACTACAGCAGATAATTTTTATTAATAAGAAATAATTCTCAGCAAGTTGGAAAACAGTGAATTTATAATGGAATAGTGAGGAGTACAGGTAGCTTCCTGACAAGACTTTCTCGGAGACATTCTAACCACAGAGTGCCAGAGCCTGTTTCCCAGCTGTCGCAGGTCAGGGCGCTGGGAAGCAGGGGCAGCTCCTCGCACAGAGGTACCTGCAGGGCTTCTGCTTCCTTCTTCCCGCTGTACAGGTGTGCAGTACCCTGGCGTCTGCACGACCTTCTAGCAGGCTACGGGCCCCGAGGCCGACGTGCGGAGTGCAGGTGAGGGGAGCCCCGCCCGCGCACACCTCGGTTACACTCCCGCAGGTCAGGCCGGGCCAGGACCGTCCCCTCGGCCGGGCCCTGCCCTCGGCGGGGCTCGCCTCCGCCCAGCACGGGGGAACGGAGCGGTGCCCTGCCCCGGCTGGCTCCCACCTGCCCGCCTGCTGCTCGCGGCAAGAGCGCAGAGCGGAGCGGCTCCCGGGGGCGGTGCTGTGCCGTGCCGTGCCGTACCGTACCGTGCCGTGCTGTACCGTGCCGTGCCGTTCCGTGCTGTGCTGTGCGGTGCTGCCTGCGAGGGGCGGGCACCGGCACCGCCCCGCCCGCCGGGCTGCGCTCCCGCGGAGCCGCCCGCGGCCAGCGCCTGCCGCGGGTCCGGCCGCGGCGGGGGCGCCGGTGGCCGCGCTAGTGCCTGCACTGCGCCGTGCCGAGCCCCAGCCGAGCCGTGCCGTGCCGTGCCGAGCCCCAGCCGAGCCGAGCCGTGCCGTGTCCTGCCCAGCCGAGCCGTGCCGCACCGCGCTGTGCCGTGGCAGCGCCCGCGCCACGCAGCGCCGGCCGCCGCGGGCTCCCTTGCGCAGCCACCCGAGGTCGATCGGCGGAGAGTGCTCGGCCGTGAGGAGGCGGCGAGGCCGTGTGAGGCTCTGGACTGCCCCAGAAGTTTGCTGGCAGAAACTGTTCCCTTTATTGGCAAAGTCGTCAGGCTCTCCTCAGAGGAATACCCCGTTGCCTAAGATGAGTGGCTGTAGGAAGCGGTGTAAGCGGGAAATAATGAAATTTGCCCAGTACCTTCTCAGGCTAATCACAGGTTCTCTTCACACAGGTAATGACTGTTTTTCTCTGTAGTCGAGCTGTTCAGCATGATAACGAGAGAATTGCCTAAGGATAATGCAGGGTTGTCATTGTTTTATATTATCTTTCCTTTCATCCTATAAATAATAATAAAAGAAGATCTGTGAACTACTTTGTGGCTGTGAAATGAAAACAGAGCATAATCTGATGTTACAGTGTTTAGACAGTGACATTCTCTAAGCCTTTACACACACAAACCCAAATTGGGATGTGAGTGTACATGGCTACACCTGTCCACCTGTGTGTGTTAACAGTACTGCAGAGAAGACACATTGGTCATAAAGGATGAATTTAATGTTTTTTATTTTCACTGTTTCTTGGACTGATACTCTTTGACAAGCACACTACATTCTCTTTCTCGGAGGGTTGGTTTTGCTTATCTAAAGATGTAAATCAGCTGCAATCTGTCAATGGGATGGTATGGTATCTTGTAGGAAATTGTGAATAACACTTGTGCTTTGCCCTTAAGGAATTTGAAACATAGTAGTTGTCAGCTTTCTTAAGAAATTTTTTTTCTGTAACCTTGGACAAAGTGTGTAGTACCAGGGAAGGTTTCTAAGCTAGACTGAACAGATGCTGTAGTTTTCTTATCACTTTGGAAAATATACTTTTTTCACAATTCAGCATTTTCTGTAGCTGTTCTCAACAGCTGACAAATATGATAACTTACATTATATCATAATGTATTTATAAAATATAATTGTGCTTCTTTCTAGACTTCAGTTACATTTTTTTCCCTTGCAGAGTTGCAAGTCCAGCGTCAGCAGATAATTTCCAATTATGGTACCACGATTGTTGAGAATTAAAAGCCATTTATTTAAAGTCATCTGAAAGTTTCAGCTGGTTATTTTAATTTATTTGGTGGTGGTGCGTTGGCTATTTGTGTTTTTTGTTTTGGCACAGATGAAAAGATTTGAGAGCAAAGCTGACTCTTTAGCAATAATTGGAAGAATTGATGCATGCAATTAATCAGATTTGGGATTACAATGCTATAAAAGTCATAGCACAAACACTGACAATGCATACTTCATCGGATGCTTGTAAGTTTTGGAAATCTGAAAATGCTTTTTAACAACTCTGAGTGTCTAGTAACACAATTTCCCTGCCTTTATTTTCTCTATCATTCCTAGTCTGTCATAGTTTCTCTTTTGTGAACTGCATCAATTCAAATTTTTCTGAAAACACTGGCTTCTTGCTTCTGTGGGTTGCTATGGAAATTAAATAATATATGATGAAAGAAGAAAGATGTGTTAAAAATTCACAGCAATACTCTTTTCCCAAAGTCATCCAAGCTTTTCCTTTCCTATCTAGCGAATGATGCACACACTACTCTGTTTTTCAGATTGACATTTGTGCTGCAGCCTTTCTGAGCTCACAATTCAAAACCATTTCCAAGACTTGCTGTGGATACTGATTCTTAAGCTATCACTAAAATAAGTTTTTTTTTTACAATTAAGCAGCATGTATTCAATGGTAAAAAGCCAAGTGGAGTGGCCTCAGATGTGTTTCCTTAAAGGCAATCAAGCAAGCAAAAAATCCCCACTCTTAGGAAGAACTGAGATACTTCTGAGGAGATTTGCAGTTTGTTTTTACTACAGGTAATGGTATCTTACTATTCCTATTAAGTTAATAGACTTCATCATGTTCAGATGATGAGGCAGATGAGGTCAGGATAATGTGATAATACCTGAAATGCCAAGGGAGGCAGAGCTCCACTGTTAAGCTCTTGCATAGCCCAGTCCGACTCAATAATCTCAACTGTTGCAAACCAGTTACTGTTCTGCCTGAAAAATCTAGTGCATAATTCATTCTGTTGATAATTAATGAAGATGAATAAGAAAGCCTAGTTGAAAGTGTTAGAAAGTTATACTTTGTATATTAAAGATACTGCTGTTTCTATCTTGAGCATTCAAAAATTTGGTGTAGGTATCAGAAACAAAGTGTGCTTATTTAACTTCTTAGAACTCTCCTCACCCAAGTGGCCAATTAATTTCAAAGTTTAAATGTTTACTAAGAAGCACAATGGTAAATGTAATCTAATTTATATGTTGATACGGTTTGGCTTCTAGTTTCTTTGTCATGTGTTCCTTAATATTTAAATTATACTTAATAGTTTGGAACTACACATTCTTGAAAATACTTGCACTGAGTCTAATCCATCCCTTATTCCTGTATGGGTAGGCATGTTGAATATATACTTTATCTACACATTTGTTCAGGCTGTGTTGCAGCTGCTGTGATTGCCTTGATCAGAAAACAAAACAAAGTAATATAGGAGGGAGACTGGATTTACTGGCTATGGGCCTGGCTTAGGAGTCACTGTTGATTATTGGTTCTATAGCTTGTGTTTCATAACCATTTATAGCACTACAGAACTGTTCTGTGGTGAATCTAAATGTTTGAAATAAAAATGGTCTTATATAGCTGTCTATAATAGTACATAAGCATGGACTTGTACTTCACAGTCCACTCAGCTGGAACCAATATTAATGAAACTACCCCCTTGCTTGAAGGTAAATGCTGTATAAATCTTTACAATGGGTTTTAAGTGGCACTCTCTGCATGAATACATCCAGATATCTCTCAGGTGTTTTTTTACAGCAAGTCACTATGATTGATAGCAAAATGTAGTGAAAAGTAAAAATAGTCTTTTAAACAAAGTTTTCATTTTCCCATGATTTCTGTTATATAGTAAGTTGATGTATTTCCACAAGTGAAACATATTCCCTCATTGAAGATGGCAAACCAAATATCATACCAATCCCAAATTTGTTGCATCCTGCCTCTTGGCTTGCAAGCACCTGGTCTTTGAAACAATGTCATAAAATCTTGGCACTGCTCTTGAGAATGTTTTGGTTTTTGGATGCAACGTGGATTTGTATATTATAAATAACAAAATTAATCATTTTGAGATCAAGAAGTAGTTCACATTCATAGCAATGGCTATGAAATTTTTCTTAACTGTCTCAATTATGAAAGATTAAAGAGAAGCAAAACCGCCATTGAATTCAGTGGTAGATTTTCACAATTCCATCCCTTTCAGGCATGTTTTTATTAAATGTCTGATATGACCTATTCATGTAGGAGGCCAGGTTTTACAGGACAGATTCAAATTCCCAGTTAGCATATATGTATATAGGGAATGAAGTGGAGAACAGCCCTAGCTGTGAAACTGTACTCTTTCCAATAAACTAAAGTTATCTCACTCTTCTAGGCTATTGTAGGTTAGGTTAGGGATTGATATGGGGTTTTTTGACTTCTTTAGATTTTTTGGAGATTTTATTTGTTTCTTTGTTTTTGAATCTCAAGGCTGATGAAATCTGTGTAAAGTAGTATTTATCAAAGGCTTCATATTTTTCTTAGGTAAAAAAAAACCCCAAACCAATTAGTGAGTGCAGGTTGTAGTTTCTGGTGGCATGTTCTTTGATAAAACAAATTACCAAAGGTAGTCTCTAGTCCTTCATTTTGCCTTTTTTTTTTTTTTTTTGCACAGAAATATTTTCTGGCCTACTGCCAAGAGGAATATACCATCTGAGCAGAGCTCTGAAGCTGTGGGAGGCCTCACAACTGTACTCCTCTAACTGTCCTATTTCATGTGCCTATCACTGCCAAAAGTCTGAGACTGTTTAGGACAGTAGTTTATTCTGAATTCCTTCATGGACTGCTCCTTGGTAAATCCAAGAGGAATCACCTTTTTTTGAATGCAGGTGACCAGATTCCCTTCTATGGTGCATAATATGAGAAGTAGAATAAATTAAAAGACAAAAATAATGCCAAATATCAAAATAATCTTTAAAAATATGAGACAAAGAAAGCAGATAAAAAGACTGTCCCCCTTTTTATGCAAACAGGATATAACATAAAATTACTTTAAAAGGACCTTTTATCTTGAAGATGTTATGGAAAACCTAAAATGTCAACATCCATGGGAAAACAGTTTAATGAGTTTCCAAATGCCTTTTTTTATTGCTGAAGTATTTCTTTTTGTCTTTTTTTTTTAATACCAAACAGTATTATTCATGAACCTAATTAGTCTTTTTCATTTATTTTTAATAGGAAAGAATTCCAGATTCAAGGTTGGAATCTCTTGGCTGTTGCCTATGAGGTAGATGGAACCTCTTGGGTTTTAGAAACTTTTCCTATACAGAGGTGCAGTATTTTCTCTATAGATAATTTCACAAGTTCCAGTGTGCAAGAGTGAAATATTTGCCATGTCCTGTTTAGGAAAAGAAGTCTCATTAATTTAAAATAAACCATTCCAGATTTCACTTGAAATTCTGCATTGTACTTTATGCTTGCTCAATTTTCTCATTAGGACTGGCAACTTTTGCAGGTGCTGTCTTGGTGTTCATCTCCCTCTGAGAGAAATCCCGTCAGTGGAAGGGTGTGGTGGATACTGAGTGGGATATCCCACTGGATAAGGTGGGATTTTGAGTAGGTTTCATGCACTACCTGACAGAGGTGTTTCAGTATCAAATATCAGACTTTGAAAGAAAAATACCTGAAAAAACACCAACCTACCAACCAACCAAACAACCAACCAACCAAAAAATCCCTCAATTTTGTTGCTGTTGTTGTTGTTAGCTCTTGTAAAGTATATGAGGTGAATTTTGCCCAAGTCCTCCTGTAATTTTTCTAGGATTTTTCATTTATTGCATTGTTGAGGTACCTGGCTTTTGAAATCACTTTTATATTGCTCTCTCCCTCTATGTATTATCACTCCAACAGACATTTTGTTTAGAGTAGGCTGTAGTACAGACAGTGCTCTGAGACAAAAGACCAAGATGTATTGAGTTTAGTTGCAGGCAATGTGAAATATATTCTGGGAAAAGCTGAGAATGCCTTAACTTAATGTACTTAAAATGCATTCTGCTTCAAATTGGAAAAAATTAAAAATATTTGGTTTGTTCCCTCAAAAAATCAGTCCGCCTATATGCCTCTCATTTGCTGCAGATTTACTGTGAACTTTCAGCAGTTTTGTAGAAAATTGCTCTGATTTCAAGTAGTATAATTTGTTACAAAGTGTGTTATAATAAATTTCATTTAAGCACTCAAAAATTATAAATTTTTTCCTCATCAGAAATGAGTCTACATAGACTGCCTTTGCTCTTCCTGATTTGCAATTCAGTGTTGTGCAAAATGTTTCAGCTTCAAGTTCTATAATCCTGCATATTTGAGATAGACTGCACTTCACAGATGCATGAAGCAGTAGTGGGTACCTTGAAGTGGGGCATCTAAAGGCAATACCCTTATCTTTAAACATATTCTCCTGAATATTTTTAAATATTTGACTCAAATGTCCCATGTTTTTCAGATATTATCATATACCCTATTTAAAGAAGATTTTTTCCAGATCATTCCAGAAGAGCCCTCACTGAAGTCTTAAGGCTTCTTATGGTGTATTAATTGGAAAAGGACAAAGTTAGCATGCTGCACACCATTTCTGTTGAAAAAATTGAGATTTTACTCACTCATTCCAAGTCTGAATCTTAATTAAAATGAAAGATACAGTTCATCTTCTCTTGCAAATGACACACTGGAAAGCCTCTTGTAGTCGTCATTAATGACCTTCCTTTTGGAATTCCTACTTTCTGTGCTGTTCTTGTAAGAACCCAAACTACTGATGTAATTTATAAATATAGTATTAAAAATTCAGCTGTACGTAAGGCACAGCACTGGATAACATGCTTAAAAATACTCTTAAGGGAACTTTTTAAAAGTTACTAAATCCTGCAGACAAAATGTTGGGAAACGGCAGCATTAGGACTGTCTCAGCCTTGGACAATATAATACACTTCTCCACTCTGTGTGTACTTTTCATTTAACCATTGCACAGGGTTGCTTAGAGTATAGAGGCAGCAAGGAGAAGGATATATTTAGATTAGAAATTTGGGTGCAAACTGAAATAAACACAATTTTGGAATGGTTTTTTGGTTGTTCTGTTTTTGTTCCTTTTACAGGGACTTTCTACTGCAGACAGACATTGTACAATGATTCTCAAAGACACTAAAATTACAGATAAATTTCAATGTAGGGTAAAATGAAGTGGTACATGCTGGTCAAAATGAGCTTTATGTCTGAATGGATAGGCAGTGAGCTTACTTCTGGCTAGGAATGAAACCCTGGAAAAACAGGAGCTGAAAAACCTGTGAAACTCCTTACTAAAGGGTGTTGGTGCAAAAAGTTCTGCATGAGTCCAGAGGGACCAGTTGGGTAAAGAGCTGGGAAAAAAACCTGTTGGGAGGCACTGTCTAGATTAAACATGTAAGAATTTCCCTGAGATGAAAGTAGTCCATGGCTAGGAAGGTGTTAGGGAAAGATGTATTAAGTGCTTTTCCTGTTTCTTGTTTTCACTGGGCATACACTAATAGCTGTTGGTGAAGACAGGATATTGAGCTAGAAGGATCCTTAGTCTAAACCAATACAGTAGTTCCTTGTTCTTATGTTGCTAACCTGCATTCAAAAAAGGTGATTCCTGGATTTACCAAGGAGCAGCCCTTGAAAGAGTTCAGAATAAGCTACTGTCCTGAACAGTCTTGGACATTTGGCAGTGACTGGCACATGAAATAGGACAGGCAGAGGAGAACAGTTGTGAGGCCTCTCACACCTGTGCTCAGATGATATATTCCTCTTGGCAGTAGGCCAGAATACTTTTCTGTGCAAAAACAAGGCAAAATGAAGGACTAGAGACTACCTTTGGTAATCTGTTTTATCAAAGAACATGCCATCAGAAAGTACAACCTGCACTCACTAATTGGTTAGGGGTTTTTTTGCTTAAGAAAAATATGAAGCCTTTGATAAATTCTACTTTACACGGATTTCAGCAGTCTTGATATTTAAAAACAAGCAAACAAAATCCCCAATCACAAAAGTAAAAATCAACTTCTGTGGGGTTAGGATGTTTTCACTGTTTCAAAGGTGTAGTACCACAGCAGCTCAGTAATCCTGCCTCTTTTTGTTCTCAGCTAAGTGATTTCACCTGACCACCTTCCTGCAACTGCCTGAAGTTTAAAGCAGATAGTTTAAATGGAGTTATAAACTGAAGATTAAGTCAACTGAAATAGTTTTTCAGGCAATGTTTTTACAGATTACTAATAAGAATCACTTTGTGGGTTTTTTTTAATATCTTATCATGTGTTTGTTAGGCTTCACATATGGAGTAGCCATAGGATAAGTTCTATGAACTAGTCCATAGGAAAGCGTATGTGGATGTACTTTTTTTTTTTCTCCTGTAGTATTAAATACCCTGAAAAGGGATTAGAAACACTAATGATGTGAATAAAAATGAGTATCATCTAAAGCAGGCCTAGCTAGGGAAGATGGGTGCATCCTCTCAGTAGCAGTGTCAATTGCTGATCATTCTCATGGAGGTTTTAAAACCCCAGTATTTAGGGACCTGCTTCATGGTTTTGTTTGTAGCAGTTAAGGGAAAGATGCAAGCTGGGAATAAAAATGAGAAACCACAACAATCTCATTCACCCAAATAGGATGATATATGAATGTACATTTTGTGACTGCAGTAATAGTGTCTTTTAGTTTCATGGATGTCCCTGTCTTCCAAACTGGGATAACCACATGTTCATACATAACAGTCTGCAAGGACTGTCTTAAATCCAAGCCTGTGGTAACAGAAAATCTTTTCTTCATTTGTTTAATATTTGAATTCTCAAATGACATTAGAAATACACAATGGCCAGTTCAACACCGTGTTTGGATATAAAGTTAATGGCCAAGCTGGAAAATTGCAGTGATATGTTGGCTTGGAAATACGTGGGCACTGAACTACCTGCTAACAGCACTTCAGTCTTTAGCTGGTAATTCTGTGTGACTGGCTCTGATACAGCCAAACAGAAACAGTAGAACTGATAAAACTTAATGGTGCTTTGTGGCTGGTGAATGCCAATCTTATGTCCCATTACACTGGCAGTCACCTGTTTATGGGCAATAGCAGTGACCCTGGTTGTTCCACCACCACTGTTCTGTTTCCTGCTGTGGTGTGATGCTCTTTACTTGCCTTACTGTGTTTTCAGATCCAATTAATTTGTAACATTTATATTTTCTGTGTATAACCCAGTTCATTTGAATTCCACTTATAGATTTTTATGTGTCCCTGAATTGGTTTGGATATTGACTCATGTGAACTCTTCACTTGCCTCCTGTCTCTTCAGGATGACAGCCTGTCATAGAAGACAATGCAATTCACTCCAATACTTCTTTCATTTCCAAATCTGAAATACTGACCTTTGAAGTAATTTAAAATACAACAAACAAATGAAAAACTGTCTGAAATTAAACTTCTGAACTTTTCACTGCAAAAAGCTGCCAAAATTGGATAAATTATTTTTTAAACATTAACTAAGGTTTTTATCTTTTATTCTATTTTTTAAGTGCAAATGTATGTTTTTGTATTTTTTACTGAAATCTTTATCATGGTACAAATATGTATACACTTGGACCTAGGGGGTTCACTCCCATGAAATACTTCAAAAAATTAAAAAACATTTTATTTTGTAAACTTCCTTTTTAAAGCTACAGCAGGTAGTCTAGGGGGTCCTGCTACTGAGGGTTTCTGCTAATATTGAACATTTTGAACATACAACATATATTGATTATTATTAGGTTCCTGCAATATGGAACTCTAGCTTGTTTTGATTCTGCAGTTGAAGTTCTATTCCAAATAATATAGATGCCATAGTTTTATAAATTATGTTTATCATTACTGTTTCTTCAGAATAAACTTAAAGTAAGCATATACAATACAGGGTGTGTGTGTGTGAAATAGGCTCTTTAGCTTTTAAAACTGATAGCAATTTGATTTGCTATCTTGAGCTTTTTATGGAGTCCCCATCTAGGCAGTGTGAATAATTTTAAATATAAAATAAAAATGTTTGGGCTGGAGAGGAAAAAAGTCTGTTTTCATCAACAGCCATACTCCATTAGTTTAAGAAATTGAACAAATATGAAAAGAGGTATATTTTGTGTCTGTTAGTCTGTTTTTTGTCAGCAGATTTGTAATTTTTAAAATACCCTTTATAAGGCATAAAGTCAAACAACATTTAGAATTTGTGCAGTGCAGACCTTTCTGTGACAGCTATTGTAAACTTCATTTAATTTCAGGCAAAGAAGTGACAGTTGATCATTTATATTTATATTTGATTTGTAGTAACACTTGTAAATGTCAGCAGAAAATAGATTCCTTAGTCAACTCTAAAAATAGGAATTAGGCTCTTAAGTAATTTACTTCTCAAAAGTTTGTCCTTAGATTCTTTATTCTAATCACTACATTTCATTACATTAGTTGAAGAATTTCTTTAAAAATCCCAGGACAGGTTTTCCCCTCAGATGATTTCCTTAGGACAAGGGCATGATGTGATTTGGGGGCTCTGGTTTTTGCAGCATTTAAAAACTGAGAGTTGCTGGTCAGATGGGTTGCTGACACATAGAAATGCATGCAGCTTGGGGCCAAAAAAATTAGGTTAATTTCTAATCAGAGTACACATAGTATGGGTGTGTACACATAGGACAATCAACTGTTGTCGAATATTTAGATTATCTTGGATTATGTACAAATTATGATTTTTACCTTTAAAAAATATTTATTTAAAATTTATAAGTACACCCAGTTTTAAATAAATCCCTCTTCTCTACAAAGTTTTCACTTACAAGTTTTAAATGTGCTCGCTCATATCAGCATCTCTCAGGTACAATCAGTTCTCTTACCATCTAATTCACTATCAGTGATGCCTGTGGAATCCACAACAGTAAAATCTGCAGAGCCTTCTGTAGAAAATGCATCTGAAATTGCTTCATTATTGTCAATGTGAGGCTAATGATTATATATATTTAGTCAATTTCCCCAAATTATCATATGTTTGTTCCCAGACAAACAAATATTAAGCAACAATGATAAGCTGCTTTCGAATTGCTGCACTGCAGCCTAAGATGAGTTTTTAAGCTGCTTCCATTACTGCTTCAGAAAAGGAGTTAAAGCATAGGAGAAATGTAAGGAATTGTCTTCGTGTGAAGATTTAATTGAAATTAAGTAAAACTGTTACGTTGCAGAAAATTCAGAACTGAAGTGACCTCATTTTAATTTAAATGAATTATGATTCATTTTCAAGAAAATGAAACCAAATTCTATTTTAATTCTGAATGAGTGGGTCTCAGCAGTGACTGAATTAATCTTAACTATTCCACCTTACTGATAATTAATAATTAACTTCCCCATGTAGCTTATGTGTACAGCTCCTCAGGATTCCTGAAAAGGCATAAGGGCTTTTTATTGAAGACAAGAAAATTTTTAATTTATTCAATCAGCTAATAACTTTTAAAAATGTAACCAAATGAAGAAAATTAGATGCAACTTAATGTCAAGAGAACAGAAAACATAAAATACGTAAAGAGAATTAAGACTTAGAGTAAGGAGAGAGGATGGTAGAGAAGGAAGAGCACAAGTGACACTAGTAAATAAAAAGGTACATTTTTGCACAGCCTCTGATACCTCTATGTTACTGTGTGTCAGATTCATCCTTAGTGTAAAGCTGCAGGCAAACCTGTACCAATGAAGAGCTTGGTCTGAGAGAAATGTTTAATGGACAGCATGGTGTCATGTCTTCACTCTCAGCACTCTGAACATTGAAGACAAAATTTTTGAAGGCAAAATTTTTACATTGTAGAAATACCTATTCCTTCAAAATTGGACTGACTTCTGAGTCCAGTGAGTTACAACAGTAACAAAAATGCATGTTGGGGAAGACAGAGGTGATGGTGGCTGACAGTCACTACTCACTTTCAGTTTAATGTATCTGTTACCCTGACTGCTGGTTTTGGAAGTTTGATTGCTATTCAGGCACTCTCTCTCTTGCCACACT
Organism: Serinus canaria; assembly: GCF_022539315.1. NCBI lineage: Eukaryota > Metazoa > Chordata > Aves > Passeriformes > Fringillidae > Serinus > Serinus canaria. Next base: position 54,407,409 of record NC_066317.1, read on the forward strand.
CAGGTGAATTTAAGTGCTACAACATCCCCTGTGTTCGTGTTCACAGTGCTCTGAAACTTTAATGCTGAGTGACAGATGGGAATAGAAACAGCAGGGCATTCCTGCCCTGTGAAGACCTACCAGATGAAGTGCTTGAAGCTCCTCAAATAACTGGTGTAGTCTATTGTGAGAAACTAATTGGATTGTTTGTATTGCTTACAGGAAGTTCTGGACTGATCTATTAAATTACCTACCTGTTGTCTGTATAGGATCGTACTGTGACAGTAATTGAAATGTCATCCTGTTGAGACAGTGTAGGACTAAGGCCAGTCCTTCAGAGTAGTCTGCTGAGATGTTTTCATCAATCAAGTTGTACCATATAGCAAAAAGGTATTCTTTTTCATCGAGGAGGAAACTACCCTTCAAAAAGCAATAGAATTCTTGTAAATATCCTGGAGTGGGTCTGGCTGAGGTTGTCAAGGATGATTAAGGGAGTGGAGCATCTCTCTTATGAGGAATGACTGGGGGACTGGGCCCGTGCAGCCTCAAGAATGACAATTGAGAGGGGACCTCATCAGTGTCTGTCAGGGAGGGTGTCAGGAGCATGGAGCCAGGCTCTGCTCAGTGGTGCCAGGAAATAGGACAAGAGGCAATGGGCAGAAGCTGATGCCCAGGAAATTCCATCTGAATATGAGGAAGGACTTACTGCGTATGTGACTGCACATGGAACAGGTTGCCCAGAGAGGTTGTGGAGTCTCCCTCCCTGGAGATACTCAAGAGCTGTCTGGACACAGCCCTGTGCCATGTGCTCTGGGATGGCCCTGCTTGTGCAGGGAGGTTGGACCAGGTGGCCCACTGTGCTCCCTCCCAACCTGATCCATTCTGTGATCCACCTTAGCAGTTTAAATGGGCAGTTTGTTATGTGTACAAAATTAGTAGTAGTACTCTTATCTCCTATCTTACCAGCTAAAGAGAGCCATGTAATGATAGAAAATAGAGTGTTTACACTTTTCAGTGATTTTATGTTGACTGTTTACTTTTAGCTGTATTGCTGCTGATCAAAGTCAGAAAATTTAGGTTTGATATTTTCTTTCTATTATGGCTTACTTGTAAAAGAAACATACTGTGGCATTGTACGTATGACTGTATGAACAGCAACAACAAATTTTTACAATATTGTGCTTTCCAAACAATAAAACATTTTAGTTTATACTTTGCACTACTACTTTTTTTTTTTCCCCAGATGTAGTGAATCTGTATCAAATACCAGGTCTGTATTGCACCACAACTACTTAAGACATACCACCAAAGTGTATACTGAGGATGAAGGATTCCACACTTAAATAGACTCAGTACTGTTACTACATCTATACCTTACCTGGAGGTGCATTGACTTTAAAATCTGACAGGGCAAAGGGTGAGAGGCAGAAATGGTTGCGCCACAGTGAATTGAAAAAATGAAGTAAACACCATGGTTGTGCCTGTGGATCTGGAAGCTGTGAAGGGGAATGTGCAATGCTGGAGCTTTAGACAGCTGGGCCATGGAGGAGCAGAATTTGAAGGAAGAAGCCTTCAAACACATATAATTGTGTCTGGAGGGCCCTGGGAAGGTGATGGCTGGTGGAATTACCCTGCTTCATGTTTCTGCCCACTTACAGGCTGAAGCAGTGTGGAGGATCCTCACTGCACTCACAGCTCCCTGCAGATTGAATATGGCATAGGAAGCAATGCTGAAAGTCAGTAGTTAAGAGATGAGTAGGGCTCAACTTAGATTTTTCCAAATTATCTCTATGCATTTAAACATCATTTATTTTGTCTTCTTAAAGGATAGGTTTGTACTCGCAAAACTGATACTATATACTAAATTTCAAATTATTTTTTAATTTTTTTAAAAATAATAATCTTGAAAATAAGTATTTTTCTTCACAGTGGCACCTATATATATATAGCTTTGCTTTTGCTACTTTCTGTGAAGTTCTTTATAGTCTAGGAAATTCAGGTCTTGGAGTACTCAAAAATGTACAGTCCCCCTACTATAACAGTTCTGTATGGTTGTTCTTATGTTCTTTTTCATACTTCTGTAATAATTCAAAAGGGTTTTTTTTTTTTCTTTTTTATGGACCTACTGCTAAGCTAATTTTTTCTTAGACCTATGAATTACAAGAGTATGTTTCCATTTTTCAGTACTTGTGGTTTGTCTTGATTCATCACCCTATGGTGTGAAGTAAAGTTGGTTTTCCTACCTGCCTCATATTATTAAGTTGGCTGCTTTGTTTCATCTGCCTGCTGTCTTTGTTCACTTCATCCCTGGTCACTCAGTTCCATGTGGTCCTTCTGCAGTTCTTCCCCTAACGCTTCACTGCATATCATATGTGGATTTTTCTAGCTTCATTATTCATCCTGTGTTTCTGGCACTTTTGAATATGCTGAAGTGAATATGAAGGACACTTATGAATGAGCTTCAGCATTTGCCTTCTAGGGACTCCTTCACTGTAACTTTCCTCTGATGTGATGTCACTGCCTGTAACTACTGCATTTCCTGCCTTTGTCCTTTTTATTTTTTTTTTAATTTTAATGTATAATTAAAGACTGGCAGACTCCTAAAAGTAGTGCATCCAAATGAAGTGGTCATACACATCCTGAAAGGGAACTGATGCCTTAGACCTGCCTCAGAAGATCAGTGATCTCCTTGCAACCAGTGGCAACTGCGCGCCACTCATTTTTTTAAATGAATTTAAAACTCTTGGCATTTTTTGACCTTTTTTCTTTGCTTTCCACTAGAATAACAAGGTATTAAACCACATTACCAGTGCAGAGTGTATCTATGTAAGCCACTGTGAATTTCTTCTAAACAGAACAAGAGGAATGACTCTCTTGCTCCAGTGCTTTGTGACACTCAGTAATGCCTTTGACAAAATTCTTCCGTGGATGCTACTGGCAATCATTAAAATCTGTCATTCCAAAACAGCAGTTGGTTGACTAGATAGAAAGTGAAACAGATTTAAGACTTTTGTTTCACCACCAATTCCCTGACAAGGACAAGCTGGTTCAGCTCATGGGTAAGTACGATGGGACCTTGGTGCCTACATTCTGCTGAAGTCCAAGAAAACTGGATAAAACTGCTGCCTGTGCTTTGATCCTTTCCAGTACTGGGGCAGAAGTCATTCTGGTACAATTAAGTAGCTTGGTATCTGTCTTATGATGTAGGATTAAAGATTTAGCATTCCAGCACTGGATTCCTGAAAAGTCCAATCAAGAAAATACGTCAAAGGCATACAAATGCATAAGTGCAGTAGCACATGACTCAATACACAGCAAAGTTGCCAGGATAACTCTCTTTCAGAAGTGAGTGATAAGCTGCTTTAATATAATTCTACAGCAATCATACCCTTTCCTTATCCCAGCCAGAGGCTGGAATACCTTTCTCAGAAGGTCACCTTCCACATAGATTCTTTTTACAGCCCAATTTGTTAACCTCTTCTCTCAGGCAGTCTGTTGCACAGTATCCTGTCTCCTAGTGACACAAAAAACCCCCTACTGGGGCTACTAAAAATTCATCATGTGTAATTTGTTGTAGATTTTTTTTTCCTTGCTGCCTCCCCAGACTGAGAGCAGTAGCTGTTGGAAATTGAGTGCTTAAATTACATGGCAAACTATGATAAATTTCCAGGCATAGAACTGTACCAACTGCCAAACTAAACTACTCATTTTCATTTCAGTTGGTCGTAAAAATGCAATCAAACATCCTGAATCCCAGATGGAAGTTTATAAAATTTAATTTGTTTCACTCTGTACAATTTATAAAAAAAAAAAAAAAAGTGTTCTAGAAGTCGAGATTTTTTTTAAGAACCTGTTGCATTTAGGTCATTTTAATAGATAATTTTTAGTCTGCTTAGTATTTTTCTTTTAAAGTTGTATTTTAAGCGATTTCATTATGCATCAAAATTTGAAAAATAATTTTCAAGAAAATAATAAGTGTGACAAATTCTGCCCATCCTTTAAGAGTTTAAGAAGACAGCTATAGAAATTGCAGTAAACTAGGGGCTGGTTTTGGTGTTTGTGGATTTTTGGTTTTGTTTTTTTATTTGTTTGCATTTTTGTTTGTTTGCTTATTTTTATTTTAGAGTGCTGCTGACAAGAGGGCCTCCACCTCTCAGGCTGATGCCCATGAATGACCCTTTGGTTTCCAGTTGGTCACAGCTGTCCTTCGTGCTGCTGAGCTGTTGTGGTGCAGGCTGGGATTCCAGAAGGCAAAGCCCTTTGTCACTGTAGATAGAGTGGAAAAGTTGAAGTGCCTGGCCCTGAACTCCAGATCTGCCTTCTGATGTTTCCATTTCTATAGAAATGCAGTGCTGAACTGTACTGGGAAAAAAATTCTGGGAAATTTCCCATGAAGACCCTTTTACATTCCCCTCTTTGTTAATTTCTTGGTCTTGTAAGAATGTGTGATTTTGGCTCTGGTTTCTGCTTTTTTTTTTTTTTTCCCTTTTCTTCTGTCAAGGTACAGAGTGATGCTAAAATAACAGTTTGTTCCTGCTTGATGTTAAAATAACAGTCTGTTCCTGCTCTCAAACACATAATTAGCAGACAGCAGGGAAGAGAATTATTTTCAAAACCCAAAGAATAGGTCCCCAAATGGATGTCAATTACTGATACACAAAGTATGTAAGCTGTCAAAACTGGTGACTGGTTTTTTGTTTGATATCTCCTATAATGTATAGTAAGGGTTTTCTCCTGGAAACTCAGTTTCTTTTTGTTATAGAAAAAAGGGCTTCAATGATAGGAAATGTTATCAATTTTTTTTTTCTTTTTTTTTCCTCAACTTGCTGAATTAAAAGTTCATTTTTTTTATGCTAACTTATTTCTGTATTTATTAGGTAAATCTGTTTTAGGAGAAAATTCAAGGACTTTAGTGAAGTTCATACTAGGAAAAAAGCAATGAATGTATTTTAAACATAGTTAAAATATGGCTTTAGAAATGTCTCCAGCATGCTATAGGCCATGGAAGTAGTTGTGTATTTCCTGATAGGAAACCTCAGGCATGGGATTTCTTTAATTATTTCATTAATATTACAAACACTTATTAAGGTTTTATTCCTAAATATATATATATATATATATATGTATATATATGTGTAATGCTCTTTTGTAATACTGCTCTAAGTCAGTGCAAGGAGAGAAATTGGATGCAGATTTCCCCGTACTCTATTCCAATGGTTTTGTAGTATACATTTAATTTCCATGGGTCCTGTATAGTGATTTCTATACCCTCAAAAGAAGACCTACAGCCCCTGGTTTCTACTCAGTTAAGAAATAGAACTGAACTAATTCTAAAAAAGATTCACTAAATAACTTTTTGAGAAAAGTTTCAAAGTTTATCCAACAAACAATTCTTAAAGAAGGGTTGCAAAGGTTTCCAAGCAGCATATTTGCAGAATGTCCTTGAAGGACTCTGCTGAGATACTGTAAAAAGATGTTAATCTGCTTTCACCCCAGAAGTATCTTTTCCTAAAGAGACTGTTCAGTTTCCATCTAGCGTGTTTGTTTGTTTTTATGTTTAAATAGAGATGAAGGATTCAGTCCTTCACTGTTCTGGCCTTTGCCTCTGGGTGAAGTTCAGCAGCTCTCTGCCATCTTCATTCAAGAGCTCTTTTTCCTGAAAAGCTCTTCACATTATTTACCTTTTCATTCTCTTTCCCCTGCAATGCAAAGCAGTTACTTGATGGAGTAAAAAGTTTACTTTGCTTTTTAATATAGCAATGGTTTTGTCTTTCCAGTTTGAATTTAGTCATACATTAAATTCACCTATTCATTGCAGGCTAGTGCCTGCAAATCACGAGTTTAATTTCCTGACCCTTCACTGCTTTCCTCTTGCTCCTGTAGGCTTGTAAACTCTGACCACTTAAATATCACATTTGCTTTCAGGTTGTTATGACAAGCAACACTGATTTATAGTCCAGACTGGAATAACAATCGTGCAGTGACCCTTTTGTAAAAAGCTTGCAAAATAATCCTTCTGAAAGAAGCAATTTGGACATAAAGTTGGACTTGATGATCTTGGAGGTTTTTTCCAACATTTCTGGGACTATAAGTGATGAAAGATTGTATATATGAAGCATTATTTACCTCAAATTGTAGTGTTTTATTGTAGAGGATTGCTGAAATTGCTAACTTAATTTTTTTTTCTATTGATGTTGAGTTTTGGCTGCAGGCTTTTTGTCTTAAAGATAAGCATGTCTTTATGCTCCAGGACTCGTTTTCTGTGTTTTCATATTCAGGACAAAGAGCACTTTCACTCTGACAGATTGTGAACTAAAGGTACACTTTTTTCTCGACAAAAGTTTATTTGAGGTCTTTTGGACTTTGTTTTATCTAAAATCTCAGTCTGATCTGTAGTCAGAATTTTATTAACTGCACAAATTTATGAAGTTGACTCTGCGGACTTAGAAGAGGCACAGGTAGACAAGCTGGTTATTTATTCTTGCTCTTGTTTAGTTCTTATGCTATATACTTCTCTTTGGAAAAGGGTTATAGCCCTCTCTGGCTGAGCTAAGTTGATGCTATGGGAAGCCACCTTGTTTTGTTGGCAGTATGCTTCTTTGTTCCCCCTGGGTGTTTCTAGGGAAAAAAAAGTGAAGTTTGAGAACACTCTGTAGCTCTCTTTTCTGGCTCCACAGAAATGACATTTCATTATTTCATTTATGAGAATTGCTTTTGTTTGCTTCATTAGTTTAATTTTTAATAATAAATGCTATTTAGAAAGCCTTCTGAGCCAAGCAGACTTACAGTAGCCTCCTCCATTCTGCCTTTTACTTAACCTACACTGGGTAATTGGAAGTTCTGTAAAAGATGCTTCCACCTGATCCACATGATTATGTCAAATTTCTCAGTTTGGTTGGCCTCTTTATTTAATTTTTTTTTAATTCTGTATCTTAGTTAATAAGCCAACCTTACATATCTGAAAAGCCTGACATAAACAACAGGTCTTTTTTGAATACTTTGAAAGTTATCAGGCCTGGGATTTTCTGGTAGTTTTTAATTGAGGCCTGATACTCCTATGAATTTTGGGTAAAGAAACTTGCTTTGTTGATGAAAAGCTAGATAGTGAGAATACATTAGAACTTTTAGCAGCTTTCAAACCAGAAAGTTGATAAAAGTGCTTTGGCCATGGCTGTCTTTTCATGCAAACTGTGGATGCAAATGCACATGGAAGGTGTGAAGGAAGAATATAATAAAAGAGTCTTGCTCCTAGTGCCACTGGAATCAGGAATTTCTTTTTGCCTCATGCTTCTGTTTGAAAATTTTAGAGCATGAATACTGCATTCTCCTTGTTTGGAAAACAAAGCACACTTACAGCTTTATAGACTGGGTGTTTCTACAGACTCCTAGGAATAAAGAAACCCTATTACATTTAACAGCATCTCGGGGAAAGTGTCAGGTTGTTTCCTGAATGTGATAAAACACAAGAGAGTTATTTCTGCCTGTGTCAAGAAATTGGTGTCTGTAGCTTAGTTCAGCAACTGGAAAACTCTGATTCTGCTGGGTTGACAACTGCCAGTCTCCTTGGTGATGTGAAATCCCCACTATTAGTACAATAATTTTTATCAGGAAAAATACTTTTTTTACAATACTAGAGAACCTTATAACATCATATCAAGACAATTATTGTAATATAAAATTGAATATGGGACTCAGAAATCATGTAAGACTGGGATTTAAGGGAAAAAATTAAAACTGAGACCAAAATATTTCCAAGCAGTTTTTTAATAAGGCAATGTAGTGAAAATCCAAAGAAAAGGTGCCAAAATTTTGTGACCTGCTCGTGGTTATTGCTGACTAATGGTGTTATTATTTAATTACTGCCCCAGTATTTGATTAACATTTCATTAGGAAGATATTTTGCCACTGTTTCACAATCTCTGCTAAATTAGAACTTCAAGTAGTTTTAAAGCCTCTTGCTTTAACCCAAGCTTTTTGTATTAGAAAATTAATTTGCCAAGGTGTCTTCCACATTCCATCAAATCCACAGAGGATGTCATGGTTAATGAGAGCACCATTTGAGCCATTCAGTTAATTGAGTAGATGTTGTGGCCATTTCTAAAAGGTGAACTCTGCATCTGCTCTGTGTCATTTCAAGGATTACTTGAGTTAGCATATTCACTTTGAGGCTACTGTTGCTTTTTCAGTCTTTTTTTTTTTCTATATATTTTTCACATATACACTTCCTCTTCCCTAAATCTTTGCTTCCCTTATGCTATTTGGATTTATGTCACTTGCCTGCTTAGCCTTCTGAACTGATATATGCATTAATCAACAGTGCTGTAAGGGAACTTGATTGCATCCAGAAGTGAAGACATTGGTTCTGGTTGTACAGTGTAGTTTAAGAATAACTCAGGGTTTGAGCATGGCTGTTTTAAAGCCCGTGCTCGATACTAGCACACAGTGTGTTTTGGGATGGATTGGCATGGGATTCCTTTGTTCTGTCTGAGCCATCAAAACACAGTCATGTTGAAACAAGCACAGGGGAAAGATCTGAGACAGCTGGTGATGCTCAGTTCAAGCGTAACTTCATGTTTAGCTAGTACAGAAAAAAATACAGTTCTCTCCATCTCTCATGAGAAATAAGGATATGTCACTGGAATGATTTTATGGGGAAAGAAAGGGGAATAAAGAGGTACATTTTGCTGTCAAAAATTGTCATAACTACTTCAAGCCCGTTCTTAAAGACACCATGGTATCCTTTAACAAGTAGTTCAACATTTCTGAGGAAACAGGAAGGAGGACAGTCTCAGCTGAAAGAAATAAAATGTCTTTAAGAAGGGCCCTAAAATAGTAATGATTTTTGACAGCAGAATGTACATCTTTATTCCCCTTTTTTTGCCCCATAAAAATATTCCAGTGACATATCCTCATTTCTCATTTGAGATGTAAAGAGAGAGCAAGGGTTGCAGGAAAATGTCTGAAAGAATTTAGCTATTAGCCAGAGAAAATGATTTCTTCCACAGTAAGAAGTTACTTTCTTTCAGAAATAGACTTTTGAGTATCCTAGATGATAGCCTTCAATTTGACTATACAATTCAAAATGCATCACAAATTATTTCAACCACCACCTGCAAATACAAGATCAATGCAAGTAAGTTACAAGGTTTACCTTATGATCTATTGTAAGTCTAACAAAGATGATGAATGAGACATAATAAAAAAAGACTGAAGTAAAAATCTGAGTGAAGAAAAATGTAAAGAGTGTCCTGAAGGCTTGTAAGTAAATAGTAATTCTTTTTATACTATTTATATGTAAAGTGAAAGAATAGCAATGATAAGCCAAGGAGAACAGGTGCTTCTTCGTGATGACTGAAAAACGTTAGGGAACTGTTGAAGAAGAATCTGTGTCTTGTTTTGAAGAAACAGGAAAGGACAACAGGTTCTCAGAAACATGGTAAAGCACGAGGCTAATAAGGTGCAATAGAATAAAAGCCCAAACGTGGATGATTGAGTAGATCCCTGGGAGGATCTCTAAATACAATGGGCCTGTAGTACTGTTATTTAAGCAAAAAGAAAATTCCAAGATAGAAACCGGTCTATTTATAAATGAAGAGATATCCTATGAATTTCATTAGACTACATTGAAAGAATATCCAGGAGAGCAATGATTTATTAAGATTCAAGAAAACAGAAAATTTTGTTCTGCCCTGAAGATATATAAATCAAATCTTATGCAAAGAATGGGCCATTCAAGAATTAAGTCACAAATGTATGCAGAGTCTTGCTGCACTGAATGGGGAAGCAAGAACTAACCACTAATGCATTTGTGAAGCAAATTGTAACCCTGTGGTTGAATGCTTACTTTGCAGGCTAGAATAGAATAGTAAGTAGGACTGAAAAAAGGGCAAATTTCTGCATTGCATTTTTTTTTTTGTTGAAGAATGCCTTGGTCAGCTGCAGCAGATCATTTGCTGTAAGATCCATTGCTGATCACAGAGAATGTAAAAAACACTTAGGAACAGATTCTCAAGTGGTTTTTTGGGTTTTTTTTTGTTTCTGCAGCTTCCAATGCTCTGTTTTCAGGTTTCTCCCCATGTTCTCATTGCTCAGTAGTTGTTTTATATACTAGTAATTAACAATTAAAATCATTATAGTGGAAGGTGGCCCTGGGGGTTGGTATCTTCCAACCCAAAACGTTCTATAATTCTATGATCTTTCTTCATTTCTCCTTAATAAAATATTGACTTGCATTTTCATAGGCAAATTGGAAAAAATTTGTTTCTGTATGCTTCCCGTATTAAATATTCGGTATTAAAAAAAGTTGTACAATTTAAGCCTTCATAGTAAACACTTATACAACCTAGTTGAGGCAGGAAAACAGCTAACTCCATGATTTGAGCAGGAAAACTTCTGTAAATATCAGGAGAAGTTGCAAGCAATAGCCAGTTTTCCTGGGGAGTTCTCAGATCCATAATGGGTAAAAAATTAGTTTATCTTCATGTCCCAGTTCCTGAATAGTTTAGAAACAGATTTAGATTTTAAAGTCAAGAGCTGCTCAACATTGTCTTTTTTCCAGCACTCATAACTTTTGAATAAATTTTTGGATACTCTAGGGCATTCTCCATGCACTGCTGTTTCTTTTCCCCCTCAGCAAAGGAAACAGTTATGATGGATGTGAATCTCTGCAGTAACTTTCCAGAGGGGATCTTAGGCCACGTGTGCTTGGCTCTGGTTTCCAGCCCTGAATCTGGCTGAGTTCTGCTGGAGACTGTAGATAAGAGCAGGTTCAGAGACACCCAGCCTCCACAGAGAGGCTTGCTGCTATTAGTCAATCTTCTCAGTGATGAGTTCAATTGGATTAAAAAACTGTGCCTCTCAGGTGCTGGGGGAAGAAGCTTCTTGAAAGAAGTCTGCTACTTTGCTTGCAGAGTCTTCCATCCCCTAATCACTCCCCTGCTTTGATGAGGGATGCACAGAAAATGGTTTGCTGTTCCTAACTGCAGTTATATAAATATAATTTTTAATTTTCACCCTCATCAGGTTTTCTCTTAATTAATCTTTAATGGCAAATTAAGTTTTCTTCTTCTGTGCCCGTGTTTTTCTCTGCAGAGTCTTTATCTTAAAATATATATCACATATACCGGTGAATGAATGGCAGTAATATGGGTTAAAGCTGGTTTTGCTCATTTAAATTTTCCTCTATAGTCTCATTTGTACTATGCAAAATAGGGCAGGGGGATCATATATCATGAAGATAAACCTGTCAGAGCAACCCAAAGATATCCTTTTAGGAAAAAAACCCCATACTATTAAAATAATAGATGTGCAGAAAACCCAGCAGAGTGGTTTTACAGAAATTGGTGTAATTCAGTCAGGCCTAGTTTATCTGTATTTAGATTATTTCTGTATAGCTGTACCTTCTACATAGGACATTTTTGTAATATTTTTTTTCCCTTTTTTATTTTTTTTTCTTCCCCTTAGAGGATTCTAGTTTTACTCTTTCAGCTGGTGAAATGAAGAGTAGCAGTCCAACTTTGTATTTTCTCAGACCTTGTATTACCCCCTGTTAGTGTATGGCACAGCATAGCTGAGTATCTGTTTTCACTTGTTTATCCTTAAAGAAATTAAATAAAATAATAGGATGTAAATATCAGGTAGTATCTTTATATCTATATTGTCCAGCAATTTCTCTTGGAGAGAATTATTTTAAATGTTGCTCTGCTCTTGAACTCAGCTGTGGGTTTCAAGTTTATGTGCATTAGGTATAGTAGTACAAGAGAGGGGGTAATTCTGGCCTTTTAAGTTTTTCAATTCCTTGCAGGTATGGCTGCCACCTAAGAAAACTAGAAACAACTGTGCATCTTTACATGCAACCATTCTTTAGGCAAGCATTTACTTTTCTCTGCTTGAAAAGGAGGGTGAGAACTTGGAGTCTGTGGATGGCAAATTCAGTTTGTGGCCAGCTCGTGCTTTTGTGGTTGGAGTTACATGGTTCATAACCATTCCAGCAGATGTGTCACAGCAGGCTTTTTGCTCTCATAGCATGTGACACCAAAATGCACATTCACATGGGTATGCATGCACAAGCTAACAAAAATCTTAAGCAATTTTTTTTCATGTTCTTATCGAAAGTGGTAAAAGATTTTCAGCAGATTTTTCTTGAAAAGTAATGAAAAATTGAAAAGTATAGAAAAATACTGATCTGTGCCTTCATGTTTTCTTTTTTTCCTTGAATTGATTATGGCTTGAACTGCTACTCCTGACAATGTAATTCTTATAAATGCTCTCCCTTTAGTCTGCTGATATTGAAGGATGAGTTCTGGAAGAGCATACATTGCAAAAACAGTAACTTCCATTAACCCAAGAAAGTTTTGGAGTAGGATTTGCGTGTTTGGGTTACATTTTCTTTTTTACCCTCTTCCTAGAAAAATGTGAGTTAACTTTCTCACTTTCTCCCTTAGGAAATTTGTTTTATTTGATAAGGAAAAGGAACTCTGAGGGTCAGCTGTGGCAATATTTCAGGCTTTCTGATGTTTAGTTGATTAGCAGATAAAGACCAACAGAATTCATCTCCTCCATGGAGCCTTTGAGGTAAGATTACTGTGTTCCTTGGAGCAGAAAACATGACTTAGAAAAATTTAGAAACCCATTTTATTTTTTTTATATTAATGTCTGGTAACATGACTTCATAATCCTACATTGGAAGCCAATTCATCCAAGGTGAATTCTATGATAAAGTGTAAGATCAGGTCTATTAATTACTCTGCAGTCTGTTTTCAGAAAGCAGGTTATTGTTTTCTGACTTAATGTAAAAAAATCCATCTTACTTATCCTTTATTAGTATTATTTCTGAATCTCAATCACAGTGCACTAGGAAATGTGTGTGTCTCTGTAGCTATAAAGAGACACACACATTTGCAACATTTATAAATTGAACATTTAGCATCTGAACAATTTGCTGGTAATTTGCTGACAGATGCTGTCATAGAATATATCCAGTGAAGAGATGATCAATTATTTTCTTGCATTTAACAGTTGGCTTGGCAGCAATACTGGCTTCTCTTCACTAGAACTCCCAGAAAGCTCAGTTAAAAGGGATAGAGGCAATGTGCAATACCCAAGTTAGGATAAAATCACTTCAGAGAAGTTAAAATGACGGCATCTGGTAGATGAATGCCTGCAAAAAAGAAAACTGCAGAACTGCCTTGAGCCAATTTTGATTGGAAAATGTACTTTAGTTTCACAAAAATTGACTTATTTTTCAAACTAGAAGGATTTTTGTTTGTTTGCTTATGGAAATTGCAAGTGTCACTGAGGATTATCCAAGTCTAACAAGTCAAAGATAATAAATAGTATTAATAGTTATGATTTTAAGTCCTCTGATAATTTCAGCCGCTTTTCAGAACATTTAACATTTCATACATCTTGCAATGCATTCTTTTGAGTAATATTAAAGGCTGTGGTCCACAGAATGGGCAAGTGCACTGACTTCACTGTGGCCAAACCCCTGAGGAGAGAGTTGAGTTGCACAAAGGGGTCACTTTGCATGTCTTTTGATTACAGGCATAGTATTTTCTTCAGGATTTCAGAACCATGTCATCCTTAATCACTCCACTGATCTTGTGTGACTTGCACAAGGGGCCAAATTTCCACCTTCTGTCTAGGAGGCTGGAGATGTCTAAGAGCTTATATGTCTGGATAACACTTGAAATATTCGACAATGTAGGCTGCTTGATTGCTTTAGGCTGTTTCATTCCAGTATGAATTTGAGCAGTATTTGGACAGAAAGTTTTGATGCACACACATCACTGTTCTGTACACACACATCCAGATACAAAGTAGGTTTCGAGACCTACAGGTCATTAACAGCTGACATGTTAAAAAGAGAAATTCAGCTTTCTGGGCAGGAATCAGCCCCCTGCCATTCTGCACTGAGGAGGATCCAGTGACCTCCCTCTGCCTCTCTGGAGTGGAAATTATGCTGTCATGGCTCCATCCTGGTGTCAATACAGGACACTCTGCTCTCTGCTTTCCACTTGATTTTCTGCTTTGCTCTTGGTGTTTCTTTTTTTCCTTACTTAGCTGAAACAGCATTTGTTTACCATCTTGGCTGGAAGATATTTTTCTTCCTTTTCCATCTAGTAATCAGTCTAAGTCAGAAAAAATGTTCTTTTTGCTGTTGTTAGTCATTTCAGCATGACTGCATTTGTGAAGATCTGGCAGGACACAAGACAGTTTCTCAAAGGATACTGACAAAGGGAACTGAAATTTCCCTGGTTTCTCCTGGTCTTGGCATTTCCTGAGGATCTTTAAAAGGCCTTCCATCTTCACATGTAGCTTAGTTCCCCATACACTTCCCAGGATCTGAATAACATGTTGTGTGTCATTTAAATGAGCTGATTTTTTTAGCAGTGAAAGAAGAAGAGGCTGAGAGGGTTAGGGAGCTTTCCAAGGCTAAAGAATCTAGTAGTGGAAAAAGAGAGATAAAGCAAGAGCAACAAAATAACACCAGATGCAGAAAGGATGTCCTGGTAAGGAAAAAAATATACAAGAAAAGACCACAAAAAACCAAAAAAAAAAAAAACCAGAAAGAAATAAAAGTGGGAAAGGCAAACAATGTAGAAAAGGGGATCCAGTCTGACTCTGCAGATAAGTAAAGTTCTCTAACTTGCACCCTTTTTTTCTGTTGTATGTCTGTACCCAAAATCCACACTTTAGGGACTAGGTCCTTTATCATAAAGAATGCTCTTTCCCATTGGAACTGTTCTGTCTATTTTAATTAGCACAGGTTACCAGGTAAGTTTGGTCATTCACCTGGGACTCATCAGCTGAAATTTTCAGGTTTGCATTTTTATGTAAAGACTTTCCATAGCAAAAGTTCCAGCTCAGTTACAGCAGCCTCTTCTATCTGGTACTACAGGATGTGCTTTCTGCACCCCCATTAATAACCTTCTGCACATACTGGAGTTAAAAGAATTTTTGAAGTAAAAAAGCAGTGTTGAAATAGGAAAAACTTGGAATAACTTTATCTCCAAACCCCTGTTGCAAATATGGCCCTTTACTTTTAAGAGGATAATAATATGTTTCCTTGGGTTTTCAAGATAATCATAAGACCTATGTGGGTTATATAAGCTTTCTTGAGAGACCTAATAATCCATGGGAGACAACTGCCTGTTGAGATTAATCCATTTTTATTTTTTTGAAGGCATAAAAATATGAAGCTTTTCCATTTAAGCCTTGGAGTTAGATGTAGAATGCCTTGAAACACCCTTTTTTTTCCCTCCTGCAAAGTTGAAAAAGACATTTGCAATTATGGTAATGTGCTCTGGATGAGCTTTTTTTTTTTTTTGGCAGGGGATGGGAGAGCTGAAAGACTAGATTACATACACTTATACCTGCTTGATTAGAGATAAAAATAGTGTCTCCTACTGATAAACTGTTTCATCACACAGCAGTATCTGCTGGGGCACATTTTCAAGCTATTAGAATTTCACAAGTCTATGAATTTCACTTCAGGAATGGTTTCCTTGCTGACATGTACCTTTTGAATGTAGGTGGATAGAAAATGGTGTTCTGGAGGTACACCACAAACAAGCGACCCTTGTTCATTGTTCCCTTCATGGCAGAGTCTTGATCCCATCCAGAATTATGGTAACAAAACTGTCTACAGCCAAGATTTAGGAATAATTCATCTGTCAGTTTGTTTCCCTATTACATTTTTTGCATAATTGTCCTAGCCTTTCACTTTCAATTTATCTGGTTTAGCCCTTTCACTGTGGTAAACTAAGCTGTTCTTTTGGTATAGAAGATGTCAGAGTATATATTGCCCTACTTTCTAAGGAATGATTCTTTCTGACAATAGGAATCATGTGGGAGATATCTCATATTTTATATGTGATGAAAAAAATGCATTTCCATTCTGTCATAGCTAAGAAAGGATAGTGAATTCCCCTGAAGGATATATTTTCAAATACTGTGTTAACTGCTTTGAACTTGATACTTTCAGTGTGTTGCAGCCCTAGGAATGCACCCACAGTAAATCTACAGGTTGTCAAAGTAATTTTGGTTTAGATGTTAGCACATTTGGTCGGATGGCATTTTTTAATAAGTTAACTAGATGGTGGTGTGCAGGTACCAAAACACAAAGCATGGATATGGATTTAGAATATTTCACACTAGTATCTTCAGGAACACTGATAGTAACAGTACATTTTGTTGGATAATGCTGATTTAATTTTATTTATTCATTCTGTTGGAATTTGTGTTGGTAGAGAAATTTACATGGCTAGTGAATGTTTGGATTCCTCAAATTCTGTCTTTGTGTCATTGGATTATTTTTCCTTTTGGGGTTTAGCTTTTAGACTATAGAATACATTCTCTGAATTTCAGAAGATGCTTACTAAAACACAGCCATCAGATTAACACTGTCTAACATGAGAAATAACAATGCCAATGAAAGCAGAGCATCTAAAATTAAATGATTGCAGGAAATATTTCATCTAGTGAGGAATGACTTAGCATGACTCTTAACTTAGAGGACAGTTCTGAGGACACAATTAAATTTATCACATAAAAATGAGTAATTATTTTACAAGGCAAATGATAATAAATAGAGAATATGCAGTGTAATCTTGACACTTGAATTTGTTTATGAAGCTGTTTAAATGTGAAAGTGAGTCTAGCAGTATTCTGGAATTGATTCATTGCTATTATAGCAAGTGAGATGTGCAGGTTTGGGCACTGTAGTCAGTGGAATTGGCTGAATTTCCTGAAAGAGAAGGCAGGGTTGAAATGTGGGGACTCTAAATAGCTTGTTAAGAGAGTGAAATCATCAGTCACTTGCAGGGGGTAATGAGGGCAGGAAGGCTCCAGTATTTCCCCCAAAAGGGAGGGAAAGTAGTTTAGTTGTTTAAACTCCCCATTCACAGTGATGCCATCTTAATATGACATTGTACTTCCCAATTACATACCTTTTGGGGTGTTGGGTGTGTTTCACAGGACCTAGGCTCTTTTATTTGTCCTACTGGTGACCCTTTAGAACCCTGGCATCTCACTGATAGTGGCTGGGCTGTGAGGACCTTTCATACTTCATAGGTGGTGGAGTTTAACTGCCACAAGAGGTAATTACATTTTGTGGGGGTTTGTTTTCCCCTAAGACTTAATTCTGTGCAATCTCCTTGCAACACCCCCCCAATTTTTGTTTCTAACTGCATGTTAGGATCTGAATGGTTTGAAAGTATCAATAAGAGGAAATGTTCTTCTATGAGAAAGTAATAAGCTTCTTTAAGGAAAAGGAAAAAAAGAGGAAAAATAGTGAAATTACTCAATTTCTTCTCCCAACAATATTGTTGTAAGAAACTATGAACTACAGCAATTGTGGTACAACCTTGCAATCAGATCACATTTTTGGCTTCTCTTTGGAGGATGTTATTTGCCCAGGACATATTTTCTTATGTCACTGCAATCTTTATCTGCTTTTCTAAGCCAGCTGCTATCATAACAGCAAACCACCCCAAATGCAGATGCAAATGAATAGCGTCCCCAGAGGCACATTGGTTCAAAATAACCAGACAGCAGTAAACAGGAGAGTAATGTCCTTCAGGGATATCAAATATCTTGCATTTGAAGAAGGAGCATCCTCTGAGGAGCAGAAGCCTGTATCATGAGAATAACTCTGCTTTGGGTTGTATTTACCCAGCAGCCTGCTCTCCAGTTTTCACTTATTTCAGTGTTCCTTGTGTTTATTTTCCAACACACCAAATATTCTGTGATTCACAGTGAGATTTGAAACTTACAAAATCAATTCAAACAAAGTGGATTAGATGATAACTTACTGAAGAGAGGGAATAAAATTTAATTAAGGTCTTAATTGTAAATCAGTGGTAAAGACAAGAACCACCAAGCCATGGGTTTAGGTCTGACCTTGCACATACATTGAGCAGAAGTTGTCCAGACACAATTAATCCTGCCTTACTTTTCACTCCTCAGGGAGCTCCATTACTATATTGAAGTGTATGTATAGAAAGAGAAGAAAGAAACCTCTGTAATTAATTTTCAAATAGTCTACTGCTATGTACACTCTATCTCCTTCATCACTCCAATTTCTTACAGATCTTTAAGTTTTGCTTCTTAAAAATTATTTAAATGTAGTAATAAATTTTCTTCTCAAATGGTATGACACCTATCAGCCTCAGTTTCTCAAATATCTTTTACACACTTTAAGGAATGCATGCAAAGAAGTGGAAGAAAAACACTGATTTAAAACAAACTTAATGTTAAAACCAGACTCCAAGTAGCCTTTTGAATTACTTATGCTCTTCTACTGTGTATTCCCACCACTACACAGTGACCTCCAGCACTTTCCTATTTTTTAGAAAGATCCTAAGTGTGGTTTTAAGATAGCACTGTTTTATTTTCACTTTCAAACATATTAAATGGTACCAGGATTTGCACAACACAGGCTAATTCTGGATCTCATCTACAATGCAAAAAAAGAAACAGGTGTTAGCAACTGCAGTATGAATATTTTCTTGCACTATTTCTTTTTCAAGCAGGTATTTATAGTTTAAATATGCTCTTCGCTTTTGCATTCAAGATTTTCTGCAGCTCCCCTGGATACAGTGCTATTAGATCAAGCCTGAAATGTTTATATGAAAGCAGTGTGGTAGCATTGATACCCTGTGATTGCCCAAATAATGTTGTAGGCTGCAAAAAGGAGCCAGAGGCAGAATAATTTCATTTCTGTAGGTACAATGACATGGATTAAGTTCTCCTGGTTACACTAGGGCTTCAGAGATCCTCTAAATGGGTTATCATTGGAGCACCAAAATATCTCATTTAAGTGACTTTATCAACTGGTACTGAAGATCAGTGCCAGAAAGGAACATACAAAACAGTGTGCACAAGGCAGGGACAAATCCGCACCAGCTGATGATGTTTGATGAGGTTTGAGGACACAGATTTGAAAACTGGAATGAAAATGATATTATTTCTATCCCATATACACCAGGAAGTAGTATTAATTGTGTCACACCTTTTTTAGTTCTTGCTTGCCTGATAGTGCAAAGAAAGAGGGTGGTTTTGATTTTTCTACTCTTCTTTAGTAACTGCACTGATACCAACGTTAGGATGGTCTTTCAGCTATCTAAAATCACAGGAGTTTTATGCCACTGGTAAATTGAGCTCAATTTGGGTATTAATGATTAATGGAACCTAATGGTCATTTAAGTTTTATGGAAAGAAAATAATTATTCAAAGAAAATGCATTTATTCAATTAGGGACAGTTATGTCTGTAATATTTTGAAGATATCACTGATAGGACAAAGAAAAACTCAGCTTTGATTTTCAGAAGACTGAGAAACTTTTGCTTTCAAATTACAAGCTAAAATTAAGACCTTGGAATACCAAAAAGGATATTGGCAAGAATAATATAAAGAAAGCATGCATTCTTTTATGCTGAAATGCTGTGTAGCTTGCCAGGCTTGCAACTGAGTTACTACAAAGATTATTTGCATCACCTGCTGCTTAAACTAAATTACTCTTTTTGAATCTGGAAGTTGTGAGATACCAATGAAAGTGTCACTTCTTTTATTGGATTTTTACTCAAGAAATTGCAGCTGCTAAGTGTCTTTCCAGTGAGGCTCTCCCTTTTAGCAGTGAGTCTCTTGTGTCTGTCTGACATAATAAATCATCACATGTCCGTGCTGACATTATCTTAGCTAAAGGTTGTTGGTTCCCCTAGATTTATAAATATTAATATAGACACCAGGGCTCACTGTTCCCACAATTTTATGCAGTAAAGAGGAGTATGCACCACCTCAGGCACTCTGTTGTTAGTGGACTTTCAGTGAAAATAGATTTTGTTTTGTGGTGGTTGTATTTTAGAAGGTCTTTGTAGCATTTTTCACAGCTTTTTAATGCTATCATTGAAATGATGGTCAGGTGGCTCCTAGCATTTAATATTACAGCACCAAGCCTGACAGAGTTCAGGATGTGTTTGGACAACACTCCTGGGCACATGGTGTGACTCTTAGGGATGGTCCTGAGCAGGGCCAGGAGCTGCACTCAGTGATCCTTGTGGGTCCCTTCCAACTCAGATCATTCTGTGGTTTCCTCTGGGAGAACGACACTCACCCACCAGAGGCCATGGTTTGGTGCATGGATGTAGCCCAAGAAGGATGTGTAGGCACTGTGACGCAGTGAATTGAAAAAACTTTTAAAAACTTGCTTCAAAGTACAAGGCTTTCCCATTATTGTTTACCTGCTATGCTATTAATTGTTATTTTTATTATTAATTTTTTGTGCAGTAAATTGTAATATTTGGAAAAGCCAATTGTAATATTGGGAAAAGCCTACTCAATCTCATCTATAGAAAAGATTTTTTTTTTTGGTCAGTAGAGTTTGAATTATGGTAACATTCATAATACAAAATTAAACTTTATGCAATCAAAAAATTTACCACCATAGCTCTTCTAGTTCTGCACATGGCTTTTTGTTTACCATATTTAAGTCTGAAAATGTTGAAATGTAGTCAAAACACCAGAAAGAAAAGCCCTTCTCATTCTTTGTGGCTTTTCTGAAGGGAACCAGTATAAATTGTCTATATAGTATTTCAAAGTGTATAATACTATATGGGTGGCTATTTTTAAGGTGTAGAGATATGTATAAGAGCTTTTTTGAATGGAGTTGTATACAGCTCTTTTGAATGGAGCTGTAATTAATGAAGCAGGATAAATTAGTGAATGCATGTAGCATTTTATTAAGTCCTATTTTCTAGCTACTTAAATATATTTCTACTTAAATATATTTCTTCAGAATTTCAGTGATAAATTTCACTTTATATGATAAAGAAAAAGACTCACCCTGCAAGACATCGTCTCACCCTGCAAACAGGTCATCATAGCTAATTATGTGTTGGATAATGAGGAAGTTTGAACTGTACTTAGCCTGTTCTTTACTCTCCAATTCAGTAGGCCAAGAGTATCCTAACAGCTTAGAACAATGCAAAGGTTCTGCTGAGTTACATCTGTCTTTCACATTCTGGTCATGTAAATATTTGTCTGATACTGCATCTCAGTTGTTAAGTATGTTCTTTACCAGTATTCATAGCATAATGATCTAAGAAAATATTTCACAGAAACTAAATACTTTTTATTCTTGATCTATTCTAATTATTAATCTATTCTTATTCACTGCTGACATTTCCTGTAGAGTCTTGTTGTTTGTGTGCATACCTGGGAACCTTAGCACCTAGATGTACCCCAAAAAATAACATGAATGCTCTGACCTGACCTGCACCTGCTGAGGAACTCTCTGCCTGGCCTGCAGTTCACATGAAACCTCCCTCTGACAACATTTCAGCCCCTGCACAGCAGGTACTGGGAATGGAGTATTTGTGAAGGTGACACAGAATCCCACTTAGAGACATGTCAGGTTTGTTAAACCCACGGAGAGCTATTTCAGGTGACAGTAAAATATGAGTAGACAACACAGTTACAAATGATTATAGCAGAACAACTATGCTTAAATTGCACTGTGGTTGAAGTTAGCAAGGTATTTGTTACTCTTGTGTGTCTGACTTGCTGCTCCTCTCAAGACAAGGTGAAATTCTATTTCAGACCTAGCATGAAGTTTAATTTTGCTGTTAGTTGAGTACTTTGTAACTGCTCACCAATTTCAGCTGTTACAGGCTCGCTTTGTTTTTCACCTGGAAACCCCTCTACCTGCTCTATACTGCAGAAAGTCTGGACCCTCCTAATTAGAGGACAGGTTCACTTTCTGAGGAATGTAAACATCATCTTATTTTACTAGGGGTTGTTCCCTGCACTCCCCTCCCCAGGCTTTAACCAGGGAAATGCAAGACCTGAAAGTATTATTCCATGCAAGGTACACAGAATTATCTAATGCATGGACATTTTCTACTCTAAGCATGTTATATTGCTTTCTAATGCCAGCATGTTCATTTAGAGATGTCTAAGATCACTTCTGAGTAGGAAACACAATTCAGACTAAATGCCTGGATAGAAGAAATGGGTTTTCCTCTTTTTGGTTGCCATCTTTTTAAGGATGCATAAAGGTTTGAGGACGATTGTCTGGGAGACTACAGTGTTCTGGAGCCAGCTGAGGAGAAGAGAGAATGAATAGCCCATTAGGGTACTCCACACATACCCCATTAGGGTACTCCACACGTACCCCATTAGGGTACTCCATACATACCTCATTAGGGTACTCCACACATACCCCATTAGGGTACTCCACACATACCCCATTAGGGTACTCCATACATACCCCATTAGGTGCTGCACCTGTGTTTCTGTGAAACACTCTGTCCTGTGGTAGTGGTCATGGTCTCCCCACCTAAGGCTGGCAAACCTCCATCAGTCAGAGGATCCCAGCATGATCAGCTGAGAACATCTTTGATGTTATATGCCCTACTGCTTGATAGCTTTTTCCCCAGGGGAACAGCAAGGATTTAGTGGAAAGATCTGAGCACTTTTCTACCTTAGGATGCTAGGCAGTTGTGAAAGTGGCTCCACAGGAAGGAATTAGATATTGTGGACAGATGGCTGCAAATTCCTGAAGGAGAGAGATTTAGATTCTGTCAGCATCTTTTCAGTGTGTCAGTGCTGTGTTGCAAAAATCCCTTATATTATTCTGATTTTAGACATTCTGATGTTTACTTTGTCTTTAGTTTTAGGTATGATTCACTAATTACTGAATTTGCCAAGGAAAATAGTAACAGGAAGGCAGTTAAGGTATTTTTAGTTCTAGGCTTAACTGTGACACTGCAAGAACAGCATCTATAGTTGCATTCAACTCTTGTGAATTCTTGAGAGACCACGTGCCTAGTAGAGCACATCATTGCAGTGGAAGTGAAACATCTCAAAAACATGTGTAATAATGCATTCTGAAAATCTGAGGAGCTATGTTGGTTTAGACAATAGATTTGGATGTAGTATATTTTGAAGATTCTGCAAAATTCAACATTTTCACAATTTTTAAGAGCTTCGGTTTTCATCTAGAATCCTGACTTTTTAAAAGGTATTTATGAAGCTTGATTCATTTCACAGGAGTGAATATTGTAGATCTGCAAGTACAGTGAGAGTATAATGTGCTAGATAAAGAATCAATTGAAAAGATACTGTAGAGATAGTACATGAATTCAGCTCAAGAGAATATCAGCTTTTGTTTTTAAACTAAGAACAATGTTCAGTGAATTGAATCATTCTCTAAGATGACTGGCACCCTTTTAAGAGGTGGTTTATCAGTTTCACTTTTTATAAAATACAAAAATTGAGACACTGATAGGTTGCAGTTCACTTTTCATTCTGTGTTTATCTCAGTGGCAAAAAGAAAAAGGCTAGTGTAGAATGAATAAGTAAAGCAATGTTCAGTGAGACTTTTGTCATGAAAAAATGACTGCCTGCCCTTAAACAAAATTACTGTCTGCCTCCCACATACATCAGGCTGCTTCTAAAGGACTTAAGGGTAGACACGGGCTCTCCTGAAATAGTCTAGTCTACCTGTCATAGTCATCTGTCTACCTGGCTTTCATAGTCATCTGTCTACCTGATCCTGTTTCAATTGATCTTAGTCTAATTGGATGATCATATTCTTGTTTTCTTTCCTTGCCAAAAAGTCAGTCATGGTCCATTAAATACTGAGAAGAGGCCTAACTGTCATTGTTCAAAAGTACTGTTCCATCTTAAACATCTAAATACCCTCTCTTCCAGGTGTTGGACTGCCAACATTACTCAGTCAAAAGAATCATAAAATTCAATACACTTAATGAACTTAAAAAAACAAAGTTAATACTGAAATGCTTTCATTTTTAAGATATTAAGAAAAAACAGTTTCCAACTTGGCAGGGAAGTGCATCCAAAATCAGAGGTTGTGAAAAAATGAGGTTCTTATATCCACAGGTGAGAACCTGTGCCAAAACAACTGCTGTGGTGTAGAACCCTTTTGTTACCAAGGTTGTTTTGTTTCATGATCTAAGAGTGCTTATAGTCCCAAGGAGAACAATTTTCTCTTAGTATGTTTCTCACCTGTGATTAGGTAAGACAAGCTTCAGATTTACATGGTGAAATTTAGGCTGTTAAAATAAGGGTAATGTTGAAGAAGGTTTTAAATTCTCTGCTATAATCCCTATCAAAGGTGTATTTTGTGATTTTATTCTTTGGTATTTTTCATTTTAAAAATACTTCAGACCTAAAAAGAATGAATTTTCTTCCTCTATCTGTTTTCTGGAAGATTCTGACATGACAGGGTTAGAAAATGGGGTCAGAATGCTGAAAGATGTACTTGCAAACTACCTCATTGTGCAGAAATGGAGTAGCTCAAACTTTAAATAGATGTTTAAGCCATAACATAGTGTGAAATATGAACTAGACTTTTTTGAAATAGCTCTGGGACATGTTTTTTCTTTTGCTCTCAGAAAAGAGGCACATTCAAAGAGAAACATGAAGGAGGGCAGTAAGGTGGTGCTTCAAAAAGTCAAGTAGCCTGTGTTGCTCAGCTGCTTCCTTTACACCTTACTACTTCAACACACTTGTATCTAAATTATCTTTTAATGGTTAGCTTTATGTCCTTGGAAAATAGCTTTTCCTTGTCTTCTTTGCTTTTCTAATATACATATTTATTTTTTATCCCTTATTGGCTTTAATGAATTAGATTGTTGTAGTGCATTTTAGACCTATTGAATCTTTAATTTTATGTCATTGCATTTAAATAAATGTTTGTTTTTATTTTTAACAAGTTCAGCTATTTTATGGAGCTGTCTTTTAATCAGGAAACTTGACAGTAAGTTTTTCTGGTTCAAATTCTGTCTTCTACTGTGTTCTGAAAAGTTTATCTAGAAAGTCATGAATATGGTAATTTCTATTTCTGAGCAGCTTTTTTAGGCTATTTTTGTTCCACAATAGTTAGATGTATAGTTCTAAGTAAGTAGGCACCCTGTGAGCACAAGATGGAGAAATGGCTTTCTTATAAAAAAGTTAGCTGTAAAACGAAAATCATTAAATGATAATATTACAGTAATCATGTTTCTAAATTTTGCAATGTTAATTCAAGCATCTAATTCTAGTGTGACATAGTACTTCTTAACAAGCAATAATTTTTAAACAGAGTTAATCTTCTAATGGAGGATAGCTGTCATTAAATTTTTTGCATGAATGATTTGCAAGGAAAGAAGAATTGTAAGAAAAAAGTGCTAAGTAGAAAAGGAGGATGTGCAGTGTGAGTGGGGTGAAGGTCAGAACAGGATTTCAGAAATACTGATTTTTGCTACAGTGCTTTTCAGAGATTCTTGCTTTTTGCATCAGGGAAAAGAAAATCTGTCTAACTAAGAAGAGAATATACTAAAGACCTCAGCCAAACCTTCAGAATAAATATCATGATATAGCAATGAGAAGGGCAAAAGATACTTTAAAGTATATTTATGACAAAATAATGAAAAAAAAATGTAACAATGGTTGTATGTATTCAGTGAAATTCATATGCTGACTAGTCATGAAAAGCATAGGAGAAATTGAGGGTAAATTTATGTGATCTTTCCTTGTCATGGCTTTTTAGGCTCCAGCAAGAAGACTTTCAAGAACTTTTCAGTTAATAACAATAGTCACAATGACTATTCCATTATTTTGCCATAACACTTTTATTTTAATGATTTTTTTTCCCTTGGTCCTGTGTAGACTTTTGACCTCACATCATCCTATGGCAATGAATTCCACAGTTAATTATATGGTAGGTAGGAGAAAAAGTCCCACCCCTTTGTTTTAAAATTGCTACTTCATATTTTCATGGGATGTACTATGGTTTGGTCCATTTCCCCTGGGTATGTCTTTTCCAGAAATCACTCTGTATGCATGACCATCCTTGCTGTCCTCTCCTCTTAAAGTTTCTCTTTGCTTTCTGTTTGAAGACTGGAGAGCCATCACTGTGCACAGTATTGCCCACTAGGATTGGGTGCAGTGTATAAAAGCACAGTGATGCCCTTCCACTTCGTGTCCTTTCCTAACAATTTCTAACATTGAATTTGTGTTTTTACCACTGGTAATCACTGTGCTGATATCTTCTGATAGCTGACCCCTCAATCACTTCTGAATGGATGTAAGTCACTGTGAATGAAATAACTGTTCCTTTTCATGCTCAGTATGTTAATAATGTTAATAATGGATTTATTATTTCAGCCTTCATGTTCCTGTGTTTTCTTTTGGGCAAAACCCAACTGAGACATAATTACAGGATTCCTGGCTGAGAATTCTGATTCCTCAAACAGTTTTTTGCTCTATTATTACATCATTTTGTTATTCAGTTGATTAATTGTGAGAGTAGCTTGGTGCTGGTAACTCTACAAATCTCACATTAAGTTTATGAGTAACAATAAGCTGACGTATATTTTTAAAAATTAAAACCCATGAAAAGTTTGTCTACTTCTCATTGTAGAGGGAAAGTCACAAAAAAAAGATTCAACTATGATCAGGGAGAGGATGCACACAGTGCAGGTTAAAACCTAAATTCAGGAAACATCAGGTTATAGTGCACAGTGCTTGCCTTTTGTAAACAACAAATTAAAATCATATTTAGCAAATTATTTGAGTGGAATTTTGTAAGGAATATGCAATTATAAAACTGTAATACTATGACAGGGACTACTTTGTCTAGTGAGTTTCTCCTAAAAAATTCCCCATTCTCCAGGGGAATGATTCTTGAGAATAAACTCTGAGGCAGTGATGAAGGAACAGTTTCTTGCCATGGTTGGCATAGCTGAGCTGCAGCATAAGCAAGAAGTTTTAAACAAATACATTCTTTGCAATCAGAAAATAAATAAAAAAGGTTGATTATCACACCACAATTTATTATTCAATACTATGCAGTGCATAAACATTTTTTACAAGCAAGCAAAATCAATCCAATTGTAAAGGATACAAGGTATTGTCAGTATCTGATGAAAAGAGGCTGAGTTATCCACAGTCTTTCAGCATCTAATCTTGCCCAGGTTGCAAAGATGTCTATCTGTGTCTTAGGAGGCTTCTGGTTTTGTTTACATTGCTTCCTTGAAAAGGAGGTGACCTACTTGTCTGGGAGGCTGTGTTAAACTTGTTTGTTTGTTGTGCTTCACAGTCTACACCATGACTTGCTAGTCAAATAAAGAGCTCATTTCAGCAGCTCTAGGAAGGCGAGAGGATTCTTTATTTCTGCTGCCTGCTTGGTTGCTGATAGAAAAATGCCTGCAGACATCGTAAGGCCCTCTTACCCATTTTTTTCCACTTTCTTCTCAGCCTGTGTCATGTTAGCAGAATATCAATATTGTGCATAGAAATGGGAACTGTTTATCATGAATATTACAGATGAGTTATAGAGAGATTAAATTGTAGCACGTGTTAGTATTGCATGATATTGGCATACTGCAGGTTGCAAAATATGATAGATATGCTTAAGTTTGCCCTAAAGTTCATTATAGTTGGTTCCAAACTTTTCCTGTCAAGAAGTTAATTTTGTTAGGCAGTAAAGCTTTATTTGCTAATTTTATCCGCAGTGAAAATTCCTGTACTCTTTGTAGAGTTCATGAGGGTTTATGGGGATATAAATGGCAATACAAAACATAAAAATCTCTTGTAGGTCAGAGTGAAGTTCGTTTAGCTTCTATCTTGGTTTGTCAAAGGTCAACACATTTAGAGAAGGTAATAAATAAGAAAAGCATATATTGAGATGTCCTAGGAATGTTCTCTGATTCCTAGCAATTTACAATGCAAGGATTTCCCAAACAGAAGATAATGACATTGCATTTATTAGTTATTTATATATTTTTAATACATTAATTTTTAAAAGTAGGGTTTTTTAGGATAAATATTTTTGGAATCTGCAGCGTTCTATATATAAAAAAAGTTTCGTCTTAACTGTGCAGTGTATGAAGAAGATAGTTCTTTCTTCACCTTCTAGTTTCATTACATTTCCTCTAGTATTACAGCTGGAATGCTACTGAGCTACTACTCTCTAATTTTATTTTTTGTCACATTTTGTGCAGAAATCTATTCCTTACCTTTGATCATGCCGCTCGCTCTTCTCTATCCTTCTTCTATTTCTGCTGTAAATTGAAACTGTAGACATTATTTGCCTTAAGATTTATTTTGTATTATTCCTGTATCTATTGATCTATTGGGACAATTGTGTTTAAAATTTGTTTTTTGTTTTTTTTTTTTTTTTTTAGTTTCTCAAGCTCATTTGCCGTTTAAAAGATAAATGCCTGTTCAAATTTGAAATCATCTGTATGTGTGTGTTCATATATAGATGTATAAGTGCAAATATAATAGGGCCTGTAGCAACAGGACAAGGCACAGTGGTTTTGACCTGAAAGAAGACAGAGTCAGACAAGAAACTTGGAAGGAATTTTTTGTATTGAGCACATGAGACACTGGCACAGGTTACCCAGTGAAGTGGTAGATGTCCCATCCCTGGAAACATCCAAGGTCAGGTTGGACAGGGCTCTGAACAATCTGATCTGCTTGAAGGTGTCCCTGCTCATTGCAGGGGCTTGGATTAGATGACCTCTAAAGGTCCTTTCCAACACAATCCATTCTGTGATTCTGTAGTTTAAAAACCTCACTCATTAAAAATAAAATGTTTTTTGGTTTAGTAAAAGTTTTTTTTGCAAGGAAAAGTGCTGCAGAGCAGATGTCTTCATAAATATTTCCTCTTTTTTCAGTCATTATTAAGGGTAAAGAGTAAGTCCTGTTTGCAACTTTATCTCTTTATGGTGTCTAGTTGACTCTTCGGTGATGTTGTTATTCATCCCTCGTGAGCATTTAAGTCATATGATTTTTTTATTTTGAGTGAGGTTAGACTATTTTACGTGTTCTATGACTCCAGAGACATGTTGAGAGATGAGACAGAAGTATACATTTTCATTACACATAAGGGTTCTCTGAAGTGAAAAAAATTGAAATTTATTACCCTTTGTGAGCTAAACTTCAATGTATTATAAATATTTTATTCAAATGGATATTTTAACGTTTTTGTTAGACTAAAATGATACTTGATTATTTTTACCTTCTTACCTTCTTATCTTCTTTACCTGTGGGATCACACAGACAAGTGAGTCCATGGCTTTTTGGAGTTTAGGGAAGCAGTTCTTTCAAAGCATCAGTCATGGATATACCAGGTGAGCACTGACACATTAGGCTTCTAAGATTATA
This sequence comes from Serinus canaria, assembly GCF_022539315.1. NCBI lineage: Eukaryota > Metazoa > Chordata > Aves > Passeriformes > Fringillidae > Serinus > Serinus canaria. The sequence goes on from NC_066317.1 coordinate 54,436,566, forward strand.
TAAATCTGTCATGTCATTTACAGCTGCATCTCCGGTTTTCATTGCTGTGATAAACATATTTTGGGAGAGAAATAATTTTTTTAATGTATGTTTTTAATTTGACCAGCACCTGAATCAAATCCAGCAGATTTAGAAAAGGCATTAGCCTTTCTAGTGAATGAGTATGCATGTTTGAATAGCAGGGCTTCTCTTTTATACATTCAGAAAAAAAAACCTGGCTTAAATTCACAAGCCTTTACAAGAGTGAGGAGCTGCTATTGGCATCATTTTTCCAAAAGTCCCTGAACCATATCCCAGAATGGGGATGTGCATTCACTACTTTTCTGTGCAAAAGAGGTTTAGCTGCTGAACACTGCCAAGCAGTTTTTTAACCCTTGTGTAACAGGAGGTGGAAATTACTTGTCTTAAAATGGTATGGGCTGAAATCTAGGGAGAATGGAGATCTGAACCTCTACTTCTCCCTTCCCTGGATACATTACTCAGTCCCAGCAATGGGTAAAACTGCCTTCATTCACCACCCTATAAAAAAGTGCTGAAACATAATTGTAAAGGTTAATATGACAAAATTACAGCTAGGAGTCAGTATTTTTACCATTCTGAAACCTTTTTTTTGAGATTTTTGTTTTTGAAGCATGCAACTCATACTTTAAGCAAAATTGCATGCTGATTTGCCACATTTTAACAATGTTTACATAACTTGCAATACTTAATATTTTCCTTGTTTACCAAGGAGTTTATTTCATGGAGCATTTAATGGAAAGTGCCTTAAGTTACTACCATTAAACTCTTTCAAACCTTCCCTTTCTGTGTGTCCTAAAAGCAACAAATAGAAATCAGGTCTGTGATACTTTTGTACAGACATTTTTCATGCCATGACTCTCAATGTATCATATAATGACCTACTTGGATAAGATCATGACTCTTTCACTAATGAAGGAGAAAAACCAGGAGACAAGTTCTCCTCGTTCCTTAAAAAATGGGGTTTTGTCCTCTAGGTGTGGTTTTTTTTTTTTTTTTACAGGAAAGTGGCAGTCTCTCAAAAAACATTGTTAAACAGAACAGAAGGTTTGTCAAAGAGTGTGTATTTCAAACTAAGTATTTTTATAGATTACTAAAAAATATAGATTTTATTTTTTCTGTCAGTACAACTGCCCCTACTGGTACAAGCTGCCTGTGGATAAAGGCTGGTAAGTGCTTCGGCCTTCCTCTGAGTTGTCTTGCTTTACTCCTGGTTTAATTAATGGGAATGTGAAAATCAAACTTCAAACTAAAAGAATTAAAAGTAGAATGGTGGCTGAAAAAGGCAGAAACAGACTTGTCATTATCTGCTTTGCAGATAGATTCAGTGAGATTTCAAATGTAAATTTTTTTAATCCACAAGCGACTGTTGAATGCAACAGCTCCTCAGGGAAAGAGAAGAAATGAAGATTTTTGAGTTGGTTTGCAAGAGTGGACAGAATCCAGTTGAAAATGTCACTGTCAAAAAGCTGCTGTCCAAGTCTTTAGGTCACTTTAATGTAATTAGATACAATATTCTGATAAGAACAGCAAAATTCATTGTATTACTGCCTAACTTGAAAAAATCATCAGTTCAAATGAGGAGTTCAAACAAAGGAAATTAAAAGAACCATTCATAAGGGTAAAGTACATTTGGATGTAATGGGGACAATTTTAATTTTGAAACATCAAATTAGAGTTTCTGTGAAAATTCACACTGCAATATCAAAACAGATTTCAATAAGGAAATAAAAGGTGTCATTAAATTGAAGGGTCAAATGTATTATTAACTGGGAAATCAGTATTCAGAAGTTCCAAGAAAGGAAACTAGAAAAATGTATACACTTTGCCTAACTGTAAAAATATTAGGGTATTCCAATCAAATAATGAAAAATCACTTGATAAAGGCATAAGAAAAAATGATGAAAGGATTTTTCCCTGTGTATAAGCAACAGAAAGCCTTACAAAGGGTCTACAGGTAAAGTAGGTCTGGGTTTTTTGTTTGTTTTGTTTTTAAAAGAAGCTATATCATCAGAAAGTTTTGTGCTTACAGTAGGATGAAAAAAAATGGTATTGATATAACTCCTTAAACCTAGGCAATGTCATTTAGCATGGGAGAGCAAAGGCTGAAAAGACCTGCAGAGTAGTCCTTTCTAGAGGAACAGTAAAACCATCTTCATGCCCCCTGTTAAGTGAGAGTCTCTTGGGAATTCTTACATTACACACAATACTCACAGAAGTGAAATGGCAGCATTGCCAAAAGTGCTGGAATTAACTAAATGGGAAAGATTATCAAAGCAAATCACAGTTCAAAGCACGGTGAGTATGAGAAGCTGTTAGAGGGAGAGGTGCATGTTTGGGCTAACAGGAGCAGCAGGCAGAGGGGCCTTCCTCATACAAGTTAAAATAATGGATAAAATGATCTTTAAAGCACTTTTCTACCAGTAAGACATAGGCATTGATTAAAGTATTCTACAGATGTATAGAACAGTTCACATATGGCTCTCATATAGGAAAAGCCTGTGAAACATCACTGAGGTAGTTATACTTGTGGAGGTCTTCATTGGCCTGCTTATCTTATCAGATATTACTCTCTGCCTTTAATTAAAAAACCCCAAAAAGTACTTTTTATACTTTGATTCACAGTTGCAAATGGTGGAAAAATAGCTCATATTACCCAAAAAAATAGAGTGGTTTCCAAGCTTTATGTGTAGGGATTGCAACTACTGGGTTTTTTTCCAGTGACCTCCTTAAATCTAAATCTCATCCTCATTGCTGCTATCACAATCCCAGAAAAAAGGGGGGAGTGGGCAACAGAGAAGTTTCCTTTAGGGCAGAAGGGCAACACTGAAAACTTGCAGAAAAGTGTTGAATGAATAGGTTATAAGGTGCCAGTAGTCATAAATGTAAAGTAATGTACATGTAAAACACAGTCCTCCCATTATATCTGCAGTAGTGTGCCATGTTCCTGCTTTTATAGCTTGAGAAAGAGAGCTGTGAATTATAATAGGGTGTGCTCTGAAAATGTCACTTCTGTGCTGAGTAGCTATCAAAACAGCAAATATGACATTAAGAATTATTAGGAAAGGAAAGGAGAACAAAAGCAAATATCATTATATCTCTGTATGAAACTATTGCCTTTATCTTGATTCCTGTATGCTGTTCCAGTGTCTCAAAAAGGACAAAACAAAGCTAGAAAAGGTACAGAAAAAACCAGCATGAATGATCAAAGGTATGGAAGGGGTTTAGTACAAGGACATGTCTAAGTAGATCAGGACACTTCAGCCTTGAAAAAAATGACTAATGAGGGGAAAGGCAGGAGATGAGATAGGAGGTTATAAAAGTGAGTGGCATGAAGGGACATAAAGAGGTTCAGTGTTTCTCATTATTAAGGTATGAGGAGTGAAATTATGCTGTGGCAGATTCAGAACGTGCTGGGGGTGTACCTATCACAGTGCATGTAGTCAGCTTGCAAATGATACTGATTTTGACCAAAGCTTAGAAGGATTCAAAAAAGCTCTTTTACAAATTCTTGAAAGATAAATCCAAAAAGGCAACTATATGGGAAATTTACCTGTACTTCAGAAAGCCCTGGATGAAGACATCAAGGATATCTCAAGGAAATACCACTTTTTTAGTCTTCTCCAAGGATCTACAGGATGCTAAGTTGGAGGTGTATTTGCTCTGCCCCTGTGCAAAAGCTCTTAAGTTATGGACTTGGACTGTGCTGGCTCTGAAGTCATGGGTAGAGGAGGAATATGCATCTTAGAAACTGGATAGAAACCTGGATACAGCTTCTGCAGTCTGTGCTAGAATTAAATAGAATTTAATAAAATAATTTAAATCATTTTCTGTTCCTCTATAAAATGTCATGGGGCTGAATTGTCTAGCTTGAAAATTTTTGGAGAAAGGACAAAGCTGACTGTTTTGATTTTGTCTTGGAGTGTGGGGTTTTCAGACCATGAAGGCTCCAAATCCTTGTCTTTCCTTGGCTTTTACAAAGGAACTGCAAACAATTTGTTCCCATGGTTTATGCAGTATTAAGAGTGCTTACATGGCTCATGACTTGTGAAGATGCATTGGCTAATATTTAGTGATGTTTTCACCTTGGCTTGTTTCTCTGCCAACAATCATGCATTTTAGAACCAAAATAGTTTAAAATGTAGATGGAAGAATATAGGCAGAACCTCTGAGACAGAATCTAAAAATAGGGACTAGTTGGTTTTCCTTTAGTCATGCACCATGAGCTTTAATACTTCACCATATATGCATAAAGGTCGCTGTCAGTTCAGTCCTTTGGCAGCTGAAGGAAGGCTCATTGCCACCCAACAGCCCTGCTGTGGGACACTTTGCAAGCAGAACTTGTCTCGCTTGACTTCCTTGTGCTGACCTGGGAATTTACTAGATGTTTGCTGCACTGCTTTGTCTGAGGCAGCACAAGAGAGATGCTCTTTTTATTGTGTGATATTTTTATTTTTCTGAACATGAGAAAGAGGAAAAAAATTGGAGTCAGCAGTTTATCTGAGACAGCTTCTCCTGTGCTTGTCTAGAGAAACACAAGGGACAATAAGGTGATTAAAACTCAGTGATTTCCTTCATCACTCAAAAATGCATTTGCTGAATTTATGAATATTTGTGCTGTTGGTCCCCTCAGGAGAACTGGAAGTGATTTCCCACCTTGTAGCCTGTGAGTGAATATAGGGTTGGGAACAAGTTCATCTTAAGAGCACCTGCAGGCAGGTTTAATAATGTGAGAAAAACTTGGCTATTCCTGTGTTTCAGGCTCTTTGTCCTGTAGCAGAGCTCCCCTGCTGTGTGAGAACAGAGGATGAGTGGTGCCCATGGCTGTGCTCAGCTTTTGCAGTACAGTAGAGAGGTTGGAAAACTTGAATAAGTTCAGCTGCGAAAAAGCAGGTGTCTAAGGGGCTGGGTTGCAGCTGAGAGAGCTTTTATTGCCTGCTGAAGAGAAAGCTGAAGGGGAACTTGTACCACCTAAGGGCTGGTTAGAGAGAGATGGAGCACAACTTGTGCATCTTCCAAAGCTACAGCAAGGAAAATTCTGTGTCATCACAAGAAAACTTCTCAGCCCTGGGGGTGATCAAATTCTGGAATAAGTTGCCCAGAGCGACTGAAATCTTCATCCTGAGAGATTTTCAGAACTTGTCTGGACAAGCCCTGAGTGGCCTGACTTAATTTTGAAGATGGATTAATCTTTGACACTGGTTCTTTTTCCAGTAGGAGACTGGACTAGATAATTTCCAAAGGTTTCTGTCCAAGCATTAAAATTGTGTGAGCCCATCCAAGGCCCTTTGTGTCCTGCAGAGAGAATGCAGTCATTTTGTGACTTTAAATCAATGTATAAAGCTTTGTTTATTATTGGGGAAAAAAACCCTTTTATTCTCTAACTTCCGCCTCTCCTTAGCAATTACAGCATTTCTCTGGTCAGTTTTAGAAGTGACTTCCCATAGATTATTACCATATTCTCATGTATGTATTTTCAGTTGAAGAATAGCAAGTCTGTTTATCTCTCCTGGCACATAAGTGACAGAAGCACATATTTTACTTTTGTGTTTTGTGACCTGCCACACCTTCTCTATGCCACAGGCCATCTACCCTGTAACATTTTTTTGTACCAATTTGACAAACAAACAAGTTTTGGTATTTTTATTTCTATGGCTTTGTTTTTCTCTTTAGGAATATAGCCTGCAATAAGAGGGATCTATTCTGAAAATTATGTGGATATTTCTAGTGTAGTTGAGTAGTTGAAGAATTTTTCCATTAATCAAACTTAGGCTGATTGTTCTCTCATTCCATCAGCACTCCTTTTTTTGTCAAGAGACAAATGCTATATTTGCCCTTCTCTGGTCATCTGGGACCTCCCCTGTCCTCCAGAAGCTCATAAAGATAATTTTTAGTGATTTAGAAATCACTGTCTAGTTTCTCTAAGGTGAATTTAATTGAGACCAGACAATTTGAATACATCCATCTTACCTAAATATTCATAACATATTCTTTATATGCTTCAGTTTGCAATCCATTTTTTTTCTCTTAAGCGGTTTTGAATGGCTTGTCAAGATTTACCATTTTTTGAAGGCTGGTGTGAAGGGAATATTAGATAATTACATTTTACCTTTCTCTGCATTATTTTTTCTCCCTTTCTGCTACCACTGATCTGCCTTTTTTTTCTTTTAATTTATTTATTTATTGGGTATTTTAAAATTCTTTTTTGTTCATTTTGTCTCTTGAAATTTGAAACTTACTTTATATTTCCATTCTGTTTTGTATGCTTTTTCTCTATATTCTTCCTTTGTTATATGACCTTTGTTAGTTTTGGGGTTTTTTTTGTAGGGTTACTTTTTGACAGCCAATTGTTGAAGGTTTCCAAGTCCAATGAGCTTCTTTGGTGCAATTTGTGCATTTCATGTAACTTTCCTGCATAAACTGCCAGCATACTTGCACATGTTTAGCTTCAAGCATCTTTCTAAATGACCTTTAGCTACTCTCCAGAATTTGCTGAAATCTGTTGAGTTTGATGGTGATGCTGTGATTGGAGGATGTGTCTGGTTTATTTCTGTAGCTGTTGCATATCATTTTCCTAAAAAAAATCAGTTTGACTGCATTCCCCAGAAGACATTGTTAATCCATTCTTTCCTCTTAGACAACACCAAAACTAAAATAACCTCTCCATAGTAACTTATTCACTCTGAAATTACAATTTGCTTCCAGTGTGATATTCAGACAAGTCTTAGCTTTAACATGTGGTATCTAGGTATTTAAATTCCCATCATATCTCCTTCGTAAGATTTTCAGGTTTCATATTCACAAAAACCAGCCCTTTCTGCCAAAAGAAAGAGATGTAATCCTCACTTTCTGGCTCAGTTTAGCACATTTGCTCTTTTCCTTTTTTTGGATCGTATCCACTCCCCAAGAGTTTGAACAAATTCATTTTTTAATTTTCTCTATTTTATAGCATTTATATGTCTTCTTGAAACTAAGGACAACATTTGTCCTTATTTTCCACTGAAGGAGCTTGCTGAACAAGGGACTGTTCCACACCAATAATCCAGTCCTGTGATTTGCCTCACAAAGCTCTGCCTTACCGGTTATGTCTTCACTTGTGAAACATTATCTTGTTCTTTTTGCTTTCTTCCAGCTCATGTTCACCCGGCTGTCATACCATTCTTTCTGCATGCCTGAAGAAGCATAGTCACTGTGACATTTGACCAATAAGTTGCATTCTTGCAGAGTACTAAGTGACTTTTTCAGCCATTAGGACCTCCCTGCAATGCCATCAGGTAACAGATGTCAGGGATCTGACTCGGCTACATCAGGATCTTTGTTCTGCCATTGCTGTTGCTTACAGTGTCAGCCTAGCTGTTACTTGGCCATGCCATGCACAGCGAGCTTTTTACAAACTACCTTTTACTTCTGGACATAATATAACATTATATTATGTGTGCATTCAGCTGTAGCTCAAGAGCCCTAGTCTTCCAGTCACAGCCTCTACTTGTACCTTTCAACTTTCCTGATCAAAAAGTAATTTTTGTAGGTCTCTGTACCCTTTCATCCATCAAAAAACTTAGTTTCCTGCAAATTTTCAGTCTGAAAACTGAGTAGAACACTCTCATAAAGAGAATTTGAAGAGTACTCCAGTAAGTTTTTTTGTCTGAAGAAAGCTATCAGAACTCAATGCATCAGGCACAGTTCTTCAGCTGCCCTCACAACTAAATTTCACCTTGTGGACTAAGAGATTTCTCAGTTTTTACATCCTTGTTTAAAACTTTGGGGTCTCTACAAGGCCAAATAGTTGGTTCACTTGTTGATTTGTTCTTCCCTCTGTTGTTGCTCCCTTTCTTCTACTCTTCTGTGTCTGTAACATGGTGACACTTGACCTTCCCAGAGTTATTTCAATGTTCTCTTAAGGTGGCAGCAATGTTTCTAGGTTGTAAAATGCTTGGTTGCTTTCACTCAGCTCCCTGCAGTAATTATCTAAAGGTATAAGGAATCTACAAATGTTTTCTCAGCTGTTATGTTCTTTCCTAGTGAGTATATGGAATAGTATGACATTAATACCACGAACTTCTATCCCATACTGATATATATATGTCTAATACTTAGTAGAAAAACAACCTGGGCAGTAAGTTCCACATCTCAAACACTTTCTTGATTTCATTTTCCCTCTCTTTAGTTCTACCCTTTTCTCTTATTTTTTGTTCTCTTTTTTTTCCAATGGGATTAAAATTACCCCATCAATTACCTCTCACATTACTCCCACTTGTGTTCTCACAGCCAATTAAAAATTGGCTAGCTCCCATATATTTCTGGGTTGCTGATCCATTTATTTTCCACTATAACATTGTCTTTTCTCCTTGAAGCACACCTAATTCTGATACATAAGACTTTTTTACTCATGAACAAAATAAGAACACTCAGTGTAAATAAAGGCTTTACCTGGCAGGTAAAAAATCTAGTGAAAAGTAGTAGCTGCAATTCTACATGAAAGGACAGATAAATTGGAAGCCCTTTTTCATCTCCTAGCAGAATAAAACCCTGAATAAACTGGAGAAGCAAGGACAGAGGCCTCTGCCAGAGAAACTCTTCTACCATAGATGGCAAGATTAAACGTTGAGTGGGACTTGGATATTGCTACAAAATCACAGAAAGGTCTACATGTGGTGTCAGTCACAAACACAGAAGTTTCTTAAGCTCAATAAACAGAATTTAATTTCAAAACAATGAAAGTACACATATAAAAACAGTTTCTAATCAGAATGTTTTGAGCAGTATGTGGCCATACTGGCAAGTCTATCAGCAGTGCAGGAACTGCATGCACAACATTGACACTGAAATTATTGTAATTGTGAAAAGAACAGTAATTTTCTCAGTAAAAATTGTCAGAAAATTACTGTCTGGTATTAGCTGCAAAAAAAAAAAAAATTAATTGTTGAGATTACGAAATTAGGGGCCTTTTTATATGCTTTTCTGTTATATGATTTAATTTACAGTCATTAATGTAGATTAGTTTTTGAATTTAAAATCCACAGATAATGCTGTTTGTACCTTAAGTATCAGAGGGTGCTAATTGCTGCAGAATAAAAATCCACATCAAAAAATGGAAACATTACAATTACTCATTTATCTTTTTTTTTTGCCAGGTTTTGTTCTTCTGCTTGGTTGAACAAGCAATTCATTTTTTATCAAACAACCAAGGATCTTTAGTCATGTGGTAATGCAACACAGTCACAGGATTCATCAGACTGTCAGGCTTGTAAATCTTAGCTGCATTCAAAGAGCATTTAATAATTCAAAAAGGAAGTTTCCTGTATCTTTGCAGAAAAAGATGAGGCCACTACTATTGAGGCCCCTAATATTAAAGAAGTATTCAATGTGTGAAAGATTGAGTTTGAAATATCCCTATTTAAACACTCATTGGATCAAAGCTACAAATAATTTTAATTTCTTCTACCAGATGTAATATGGAATCATATTTCTAACTATATTCTTTATTTGATACGTTAGGATTTTTGAGAATTTTTTGTATCTATCAGATAATCTTGCCAGTACATTAAGCAGCATGTTTCAGCCTCAGCTGCTTTTTGACACCAGAAATTGATAGTTGTTGGCACCTTCCTGCATTCCACTATCAATTATGCAGACGTATTTTCCCAAAACAAAGCCAGTCACAGAGCATAATTTGTGAGATAGGAATAATTTCAGACAGAATCAGCAGCCTGCTATAAATAAAGAACTTTTTTGACAGCGCTGTGATCAGCTCTAGACTAAAAATGCTTTAAAGCAATGGAGTACCCTGCACTCCTTGCCTCAAATGAAGGTGGTGTGACTGGGACTGTGCTGTCATGAGCCTGTGGCAAATGGTCTCCTCTGAATGTCAGAAACTGAGAAGGATAAAATAAGTATGGATTAACTATGAATTTCTGCAGAAGAAATCATGGTTTTCTGAGAAGGAAGTTTTAGCTATTTTCACTAATATGCATTCGTATTCATAAGGTGATACAGGTGTTTGGGAGTTGAACTCTTTTAAACTAGAATAAATTTGGAATAAGTGAATATTCCACTTCTGCTGACATACTTGTGTTATTGGAGCTGCAAATACTTTATCAATATATGTCCCCTCTGGTATTCTTTCCTAACACAGCATGAAAATAGCTTGGCTGTTACTTCAGAGGGGGCAGATGGGTTGTCCATGTCAGGTTTGCTCAGTGCTGGAGAAGGGACAAGGGACAAATCACTCCAGTGACCTGCAGGTCCTTCCCAGCTTCCCCTTTTTCCTATGGGAGTGGTCTTCATGTGACTGGAAGTGCATCTCTCATGGGATCAAAGCAGACACTTTGATCTTGGCAGGGGGGTGGAGGGGAGCTGGTGATCACCAGTGGGTGTTGGTGTGCCACAGCTGAGATGGATACCTGCTTTATAATGGACCCCTGGAAATCTCTAATGTGACATGGAGAAACTGAAGTGTTTGCCCTGCATGGTTCATCCAGGTCCCGTGGAGCTTGCTTTCCAAGGGATAAGCATCCTTAGCCTCAGCTGGAGGCACCATTGCAGCCCCAAGTAATCTTCTGCCAAAACTGGATGTGTTTTTCAAATATCAAAGGTACTGTGAATTCTTCAAAAGTCTTGGCACAGCTGTAGCAAGCTACTTAATTTGTTATATGGCTTATTTCCTCGTTGAGCATGAAGGTACTAATTAATGTTTGGCATGCTCATTCCTTTGCTTTCCAGTGTATTAGCAGGACCTTTCCCCTCTCCAAATTCACAAAACCATGCTTATTCCTGACTTTTATGAACTTCACTGTTCTATTAATTGAGGATGAACACAGAACTTTACTTTTTGAAGTATTCACTGTTCACTTCCTCTTACAAAAATACATAAATAAATGTCTTATTAGATTTTTCTAAGAGATAAAATACAATAAAATCAGTATACATAGATATATCCTTTTTGGGTTCTCTTATCTCCTCAATAACTGTGAAGTAGTTTAAGCATCTGTAAGAAACTGGTGTGTTTAACTGTGCAGGGATAAGATGCTGCCATGAATTAAATGATTGTTTGAAGGTTATGTTCTAGTTTTCTACAAAGTAACGTCTTTGTAATTACAGATGTATATGAATTTCAGGAGTTTTTTCAGGAGTAAAGGCATTAATTTTTCTGGGTGTGTCTTAAGTACATTTTTGACTCGTGCACATTTGTTCTTCCTATAGCTAATCTGATTTTCAACCTCCAAACACTGTATTGACAGGCCAAGTCATCATTTCCTCCATGAGATTAATATGTAAAGGCATTTTCAACACTGTCTGGGAACCACTTGACCATCAGAGTTATGAGAGCCATCAGGAAAGGCCCCATGGGATGATGGGTTTGGATCCATCATATCCCTCGAGGCTTCATGGAAAACAAGGCAGGGACGACTAACTAAATATGGTTAAAATAACATCTCCTCATTTCTTCTGTGAAGATGGTCTAAGTGTGCAGTCAGGAACAAACTAGTAGTGATATTACATATGAGACCAAAACTATGGTTTCACAGTGTCCCCTAAACCCATATAACAGAAAGATATACAAATACAATGCACACCTATAGAGGGTGCATGTATGGAGAGTGCATAAATATTACATATATAGAGAGTGCACATATGTGTGTCTAGTAATGGTCCTAGATTAATAGCTCATGAACTATAGCTTTGTGTTTTAAATTGTCTCTAATACTCTCTCTCAAAATATTTTTTCTTACTTTTAAACTTTATGCAATTCCATAATTTATTTTGCATGTTGTGAAACTCTGGTTAGAAAATTATAATAGATCTATAAATCATAGCAGGGTAGTTTTTTAAAATACTTGTTTGTGCTGCAGCATCAGACGATAAAAGAAACTTATGTTCTGTGTTTGTGTGCAAACAGATAAGTTATATATGTGCATATATATATATATATATATGCACACACAAATATTTTGAACTTCATTGAGACATCACATCCCCTTTGTGGAACTTTTTTCCCTTTTTAGAAGTATTATAATTATTTTCAAGATCTTAAAATTCTGTTAATTTCTATGTCTCTAGGTAGACTTTAATTCTTTCTTATGCAAGCTAAAGCAATTTTTAATTAGGTAAAATTAATCTATAAATTTTAAACAGAAGTAATTTTTTTTCATTGAATTTCCCTACCCTGAACCTAAGTTATCACAAAACTTTTAGTGTATGGGAAGGAAAGCAAAAATTTAGGCCTCACCTAAAGACCAAAATCTGATTCTTATATTTGTGTGTCTTTCTAAATTGATTGTTGAGGATATTGAAGATGGTCTCTTCAGGGAACACTGTGGTGATGTTTCCCTGTGTGACAAGGAAGAGCTCACCAGAGCCTGTGGTTGCTTGTGATAGACAGGTTCACTGGTACTCACTGGAAACATAAAAGGGACAATGTGGTTAAAAACAAGGCAGGGATGTGAATGTTTATCCTGGTGACTCTGTTACAGTGTAAAAATAGCTGGCCACACTTAAACCAGATGCAGGAGCATGGAGCTCTGTGACATCAATTAGTTCATTTTCCTAATGAGCTTGCATTGCTGTTGTACTTGCCTCACTTATCTCAAGGCCAGCTTCAGTTTGCCTTCCTGCAGAGTGGAAACTAAAAGCAGTAGCAAGAAAAGATGCTGCTACATGTTTCTAAGCCAAACAGAAATCCAATTTTGACTCTGGCCTATTGTGACTGCTCATTAAGTTCAAGCAGTTTCCACTTCAGTGGCCCATACATGTTGAGTACTTGATAATCAGCTCTGTGACCAAGCTAGGTAATTACTGAAGCAGTGATTTTAGGGTTGGGTTTTTTTAATGTCTGCAAATTATTTTTGCAGTGAAATAGTCTACTGCATATAGAATTTTGGCATGGCCATATTACATTTTCTCTCATAAATTTTCTTTGATATATTTTTAGGATCATTCCTAGTACTTTCAGGAATTAATGAAAGATTACAGTCTCCCTTATTTCAGCAAAATGAAGCAGCATTAATGGACTCAAGAAATAATCAATCAATCAATCAATCAATCAATCAATCAATCAGTCCAGCTTCTGTTTGTGAAATATAGGTACCTATGTAGCAGGTTTATCTGTGTGTTTGTATTGTTTCCACTCTCTTCTGTAAGCAGTAGGAGCCATCAGTGGTATCCTTGTATGACACTTGCTATATATTCTTCATAATTCCTGTGAAATTCAAAATTTAACAGAGTACAGCATTTAACTTACAATCAACCTAAAAGATTGCTAGCTAAAAATTTCTATTTCAAATTATGCTACATGACCATGAATTTCTGACATCAATTATGGTCTTTTGAATATAGGTAGTACCTTGCTTTAAAAATCCATAGGTCATGTCATACCTGCAGGCAGCACATGGGCAGCTCTGTTCCTTTAATCGCTTTCATTAAGCATTTCTGAAATAATTTGAAATATTTTACAATATATTGAAGTTAAGAGGTGATTATGGGTTACCTTGTACCAGTAGTTTCATAGCAAATGAACTTAAAGTCATCCATAGCAAAGCATAGATAAATTTGATTTATACTGATAAAATAACTCCTCAATTATCAAAGATAAAGCAGGATAACAAGCCAGGAAGTCAATACTGATTTACCAGTATATGATGATAACAATAAAATAATTTCTAAAGATTGATATTGTGAGTCATTCTCTGTGTACAGACATTGCTGAAAATAAAAGATGAAAAAAAAGGTATAATTAGAAAAAAACTTTTCACATTTCTCAAGACTGTTTTGATGTAGCCAAATATTTATTTCCTCCCACAGATTTAAATATTAGAATTTAATAGCTTCTTCTTTTTGACACACACCATTAGACTCTTTCACAGAAGTAATTTATCACTGTATATTTAAATCATGAATCAGCAAGTCCCATAGGAGAAATGAACCTCTCTAATGGGATACTTCTTATCCATTTCAGGCTTGTCTGATATTCTATATATCCAAATTTAGCATAATAAGATTTAGGTTCTCACAACAGATGCGTGATGAAAGTACATACATGTGTGTTTATATTGGTACACAAATGTTTTAAGACATCCTCCAGTAATTTCATTTTTGAGTTACACTATAGACATAGGTTTAGCCAGATGTCTCAATGATCCAGATCCTGTCACATAGGATAATCTACATGAGTAGGTCTAATTAAATGATTATAATGCAAACACTTCTATGTGTTCAGACATCTTCACATTAGACATAATTTCCTAAAATGTAATTATTTTTCCATTGTCTATTGCAGAAAATAAATCAACCAAAAATGAACTGTTTAGCTTTGCTTAGTTGGTACAGCCCTAATTAAATCTTTGATTATTTTCATGACTAGAAAAAGTCTTTTTCTTGATTAATCCTTGGAGATGTATTTAAATGAATAATTTCCCTAGAAAAAGTAGGTCTTGCCTTTTCCAAAATAGCAACAATTTTCTCTTAAGCCTTTAAGAAAGTATAAGAAAGAATTTCAGCTTTGACTTCAAGCATAAAAGAATAAGTAGTGTTTGGAGAAAGTACAGTCAAGTGATGAGGAAAGGAGAGTGGCTGTGTTCAAAACTGGACAAGCTGAACGTGGCTAGAAGGAAAGGAGTACCCAGTGAGGAACGGTAGAGAATTGAAGGCATGAAGAGTGCTCAGTTCCTTAATTTATTTGAAATGGGAGGAAAAGTGGGAGTGGAACATTGCTGCAGTCAGGAGGGTTTAGCCATAGATAACAGAAGTGTGGTCATGATTTTCCTTAAGGAGTGATTCTGAACGTGGAGGATTGCAGAGTGGGCTGTGAATGTTTTTGTCACATAGAATTCTTCAGGAATTAGATTTCATTGTATTTGCTTTCTCTCTTGATTATTTGCTCACACACAGCCACAGATGCAAGGCACTGGGAAGTAAAAAATCAACATAATTTGCCTTTGAGTGTTCTTTGCCACTTCTATATCTGATTAATTTGCTGAACTGCAGAACACTTACTGCCTGCCTGCACATTCTTAAGGTCTTCCTACCAAGCATAACAGCAGAAAATTTCTTTCACATCTTTGCCTGTGGGTCTGCAGAATGGTTTTATAACACAGCAAAGCATCATTCAACATTTTGGTGAACTGTTTTGTATTTCAAGACTTTTAATATGGAAAAAAGGAATTTTAAAAAGAAGTAAATGTGGTAAAGTTAAAAAAAAAAAAAAAAGACTCTGCTGTGATTTGGAATTCTAGAGCAGAGAATTAGTCTTCCAAACAGAATCCAGTTTACTGGGGAGAAGGAATCTGTGAACTCTGATTTCAGCCGTTCAGAATTTTCAACTGACTTAGCAAGATCTTCTTGAGACAAGTCAGTTCTTCCTCTTAAAAGGCTTTGCTGCCACACTGTGGAAAAAAATATTTATTCTGTTTTAACTACAGTTACAAATAACACATCAGCTGAGTTCCTGTCTCTCCTAGCTTACAGCCCACCTCTCAAAAAAGACAGCCAAAGAATTGTGAAATAAAAATACCATGCTGGGATAGTTAACAATCGAGTTTCAGTTTCAGCTTTGACCTTAGTTGCATATTCTAAGGCAGGAACACAATGGTAATAACATTAAAAATATTATTTTAATAAAGGACTGATAGAAATCAACAAGATGTTTCCTCATATTTAAAAATGACAGGTCCAAAAACATCAAATTCACAAAAGAAGCTATATCCAAACCCACTGTCATTGAAGAAATTAACAAGCTAAAAATAAGTTAAAAAAAACGAAATAGAATCAAAATAAGTTTTCCGATATGAATCTTGAATTCATGTTTCTATTTATTTTGTTTTTCCAGTCTGGATTGATTTCTGCTTTCAATGAGCCAAGACACTTCTCTACGAGCGATGTAAAGCATGTCTGAAAGGCATGAATTCCCCATGGACTGAGGTTTTTTGAGGGCTTTTTGGGGTTTTTTTGTTTGTTTGTTTTTTGGGGGGTTTTTTTGCAATTTGTTTTGTTTCTTGTTTTATTTTCTAGACCATCCTTTCATTTTCAAACTTTATTAAATGCCCAGAATTCTGGCCTGGTTTAATGGACCAGGCTCGTGCTTGAAACAGATTTCACTACAAAAGGCACTCAAAACTCATAAAGTATTGAATGAAAATGCCATTTATTAGTGCTAACACTACAAGGAAAAGGAGAATAGTGTAGATACTCCTGCAGCCCTTTACAGATGGACTGATGGGCAAAATTCAGCGCATCATTTGTGCCTTAAGCTCATGGATGGAGTTTTTCTAGCAGGGAGCAATTCCATGCCCCATCTCTAGTGGCAGCAGATGTTCCCATGAGAACATGCTGCTTCACACCAAGGTAAGCAGAGGCACAGGCAGGTGGTGTAATTCCTGGTGCCAGGTGGGAGCTGCCTGCAGGCTCCTGGATGTGCTCAGCTGGAGGAGTGTGTGGGATGGAACAGCCCTGCACCCTGCTCAGGTCACCCCCTGCCATCACCTTCTCCATGGCAGTGTTCTCCCACTAGCACACCTGCACTTGGCAGCTGGGATGTCAGCACTAAATCATCCTACCAGTCGAGCTTAGGATGTTCTCTATTTCCTCAGTTTAGAAATGCTATCTTCATTTTACATGGGAAGTTGATGGAGTAAAGTTATGTGAGAGGGCCGTAGGCAATGCAGCAACTCCTGCCATGAATAAATATTAGACTTTAAACTTATGAAAAAAATATTGTTCTTAATACATTTTTTTTGTTGCCCTTATCACATCTTTCATTTTACATGTTGTTATTTCTTACTTTCTACAGATACTATTTTCTGTCTTCTAGTTCCTTTTACAGTCATTTTTTAAGTTAAAGTTCCTGGCTTAGCAAAAGAGGAGAGGAGGAGTGCACTTCAGGCAATATGATGTTCCTTTCATGCATGACATGAAAGTGGAAATTAATAAAAAATAGCTTTCAGGCTTCCAGCAAGGATTGGCTCCATTAATCATAGGCTGAGATACAGTAAACAGGTGAAGCTGAAGATGACACAGTTGAGTTGTATTAATTCATAACATTTTCAAGACATGGGAATCTACACTGTCCTAGGAGTTCTTAATAGAGGCATTAAATACACAAAAACACAGAAGAATAATACAGAACCATGGTGTGGTTTTGGATTATAAATGATGAGATAAATGTCTGGATTCTCAAACTTGGTAAATCTAGGCACATTGTAAACACCCTGGTTTAGAAAGAGATAGACAATTAAATAACTGGGGGTTTATACACTTAAACAATAATGTATTTTATTTCTGAGATTGGAAATGTTGGAACCAGATTTGGCCACTTAAATTAAAAAATCTTGTAGCTAATTAAAATGACATTTGTAAAAATATCCATCTGACCTAATTTTCTTTTCTTTCCTTTTTTTTTTTAACAAAAATTTTCACAAAGTTCCTTGGTGTCTATGCCTAAAAGTAGAATAAGTTTAATTATCTCCTTAAGGAAATAAACGTAAGAAAACTGCTTTCTAAAGAAAAATTGTCCATTATATTACTAAACATAAAACTTGATATTTAGTGTAATACTAAGGGATAATATTAAGATAGAGTTCATGAGAAGATTTTTTTAAATGCAGATTTTTGAAGGCAAAAGCTAAGGGAAACATTTGGAGCTGTAATTTGTATATCTCAGTATGCATGCTCATTAAAAAGCAAAAAGCAAAAAATTGAAGTGGTGTTAAATTAGCTACCAAAGGGATTCGACTCACTTCTCTGTAGTTAGAAAAGGTAAAAATAACATTAATCTTTGTTCACTGTGAGCATGTGAGAGACACTAGGATGCAATAAGTGCACTTTTCACATGCTTCCCTTAAGATTAGATGTTTTATGCAAAGAGGTTTGCAACAGAAGGTATTTGTCAGTTAATCAGCTGCTGCTTTGATGAATTTTTCTGGTTCTTTGTCTCATGACTAGTTCATACTTGTAAGGTATAGAGAAACAGATTGTCCTACCTGCAAAGACAGGGGTAATGTTGGAAATCAGACACATTTTATATGGGAAAAAAACCCTAGAAATCTGATGGAATTTTCTGGGACAAAGGAATCTTCTGCATGAATTCTTTCTTGAAATACCATGTAAGGTGAAAAAAGTGAATTGCTTAATTATTAGCTGACATTACTGAAATATGAAATCATAAAATTAAAACTCTATAGCTGGACAAATTATAACCTTTTCATTAGAGCATGTCATATTTAATCATTGTTTTAATTGCCTTAGTAACTAATTCCAGCAATAATCATGTACATTTTAATGTGAAAGTACAAGGTAATTTCTAAAGCCTTATAAAGCATTATAGTCAGTCAGTCTGGGATTAATCTCCAGTACTAAAACAATGACAGTGTTCTGCTTCACTGTTCTTCCACCAGGTGGAAGAAGTGGAGAGAAAAACTCAGCTCTTACAAGTAATTCCACTCTGAGGCCTCATTAGCAGTTTATGAATATGTAATTATAGAGCATCCCTGCCATCCTTTAATCAACATTGGACAAATAAGAAATAAAAGAAGCATGGCAGAAGCTGTGTCCTTCAGTCCACACACATTGATGAAGTTTGCTTGAAAACTATTTTGAAAACAGATTTAGTTTGCATTTCCTAAAGCTCTTGGTGTTTAGGGAGCCTGTGTAACTAGAGTATCCAATGCAGGTTACCTGTTGCATATTACAGCTGTACATTTGGCTTAGTTCAGATTTTTTTTTTTAATTATCCTTGATTTATCCCACTCCCTCACCAAATGAATTGCCAAAGGTGTCAGTTGTGTTTTACTCAGATTTTGCTTGAATAATTGGAAGTTCACTTGCAAGACATATAGCAGCATGAGGGGAATATTGCAGGAATTTGATGTTTGTTTGTCCTGAAGACTCCATTTACCTCTAATATGGAGAAATCATGTTGGCACATTCATTGCTGTCTGCCATTGCTGTGTTCCTTTTTTTTTGGCCTGAAGACTGCCATTACCTAGTGTTTTTTGGAAGCACAGGAGGTGATGTCTAGAGAGAAATTAACAAATCTACAAGGTGCATGGAGAGAAGAGCCTGACTGAGAATATTTGCATCTGAAGTATATCTGAGCTGACTTTGAAGTGGCAGGAAAGGTATTCATCATCTCCTGTATTAATCAACGTGATCAATACTGTGCTTAATTTCTCATTCCACTTTCTTGAAATTAAGGTGTGCTGAGTACATTAAGAAAAATGTGATTAAAGAAACAATTTAAATGACATTTTACACAAGTGACTAAATTCATGCTATACCAAAAATGCACACTTAATGCTCTTTTAAAACTCAGTGTTGGTGCAGTTTTGGGACAGTAGTACAGAGCTGTGGGAAGGATGTGAGAGTGCACGAAAGTTCAAGAGCAGATAAATGCTTTCTGAGGAATTTAACAGAGGTAGAACTTTATCTTAAAGTTATATTGGGGACTTATGCAAATTTGTGACAAGGTTCTTAACAGGGATTTGAGTGTTTTATAAAACATGTGCATTCCTTCCTGCTGCATTTCCCATCAATATAACAGCCCCATCATTCCTTGAGTTCATAGCAGACAGCCTGTGGGTCCTGAGGTGAAGATCAGCATAATCCCCAGGTATGCACTCTCTGAACTTGGAGTATATAGCTGAGCTGTTAGAGCTTAAAAGAATCTAGCTGATGATTGCAAGAGTGCCAGTCATACTTCTTACAGCAGTGCCTGGTGGCTAAGACCAGGATTCAGTCTTTGGAAGTACTGAACTACCATAATAAACAGGCAAAGAGACAAAAAAAAGTAGTCATCTGGCTTGCAGAAAATCTCACTTTTTTCCCTTGATTTTCAGGGCTCTGGAGGTGATATCTTTATCCTATCTCTGGCTCATGGAAATTAAAATTCCATTCTGACAGTGTTGTCTGTATAAAAGAGATGCAAATTATCTAAAAAATGTAGAATTCCAAGGGCAATCTAAAATGAAAATTATGCATAATCCTTTTTCTCATAGAAAGAAAAATACACGTTGGTTAAAGCAAAAACCTTTATAAATTAGCATTTCATTCATTGGTTAACTTGATACTATCATCACCATTCACACTGAATCATATTTCAGAATATAGACTTTATGTTATAGCTGCGAACTTGATTTCTTCTCTTTCTGTTCTTTTTGCATGACTTATTTCTGCTCTTCACACATTCCTAATAGAAAAGTTTAAATTTCTCTTGATCATAAACACCACCTATACCTCCAGTATAACTTTTGCATTTTATAACCATTTTAAAAGTGGGAAAAAAAAAAACCTGTGCAGAGACTAAAATCCTAAGAAGTCCAAAGTAGACACGGAATGAGTTTACAATCCACTCCTCTGCAGTTCACAATGACATAAAATATGGAAAACTACTGACAATTTTGAAACCCCCTCCAAAAGTACTTAATTGCTCCTTATGGACTTTAAACAAACAAATCCCAACAAATCAACCCCACAGTATATTGGCAGAAATAGCTTAGAAAAACTAAGAAAAGCTTTTTTGGGGTGGTTAGGTGGCTAATGGCAGCCAGAAATAATGAAAAATGAAAAGTTGCTACACCAGAGGCTCACATCCAGAATAATCCATTTCATGTCCTTTGGCTCCATTTTCTTTGGGAAGGACAAAACAGAAAGATGTCAGAGAAGTTAGCTGGGCATTTTTTTCCCTAACCAACCTACAACTGAAAAGTTTAATTATTTTTCTGAGAAAAACTTCATAAGCCAGCTGGTTTTCATACCTTCCAACATGGATCCTAATTTGCTGTTTTACATTCTCCTGTGAACTTTTAGACAGTTATCCAGATAGATAATATGGCATATTAGTACTTTCTGATTTGCTTTTTTGCATAACATTTTTACATTCTGTCTTAGGATGAATCTACAATGATCATTTGATTTAAATAAAATGTAGGTTAATTTGACTTGCCCAGGAATTGATGCTGGGTAGTAAATAACTCCCCTGCATGTCACAGGTTCTGAATGGTTTTTGGGGTGTTGTTTTTGTGGGGGGATTTGTTTTTTTTTTTTTTTTTTTCTTTTTTGTGTTTTTTTGGTTGTTTGGTTGGTTGGTTTTGGGGTTTTTTTGGTTTTTTTAAAGGAGTAGGGAAGCTTCTGTTACTCAATGAAGCATAAACTATTTCAGTTGAAAAAGGCACAAGCTATCAAGCATCAAAAATGTATCAGGACAAAATTCATGTCTAATATGGGATCTTTTCAGGAAACGAAGAATTTATTTTTTTCTTCCATTCCTCATCAAAGTGTTGCTTTTAATTTTTCTTTTCATTAGCTGTAGTGTTGTTTTTATTCCTTCTTGCATGCAGATGTTCTTTTGCTTTGCAGTAATTATCAGTGTGTCAGTGCTTGCTGATGCATTTATTGCTTCCTTCTGCACAAATTTCCCAAAAGAATTTGCTATATTGGGAAAACAGCTGTTTCTCCCTGCCTCTATTTGCATTTCATATCATTTCAATGCCTGGCCAGTCTCACACTGAAGTTTTTTTAGCAGACAAGAAGAGCTATACAAAGTTCAGTTGTATATCAGTTCTGTGGAGCAAGCATGTTGAATGTATAATCTGTCTCTAAACCAACAGCTTTAAAATCCTGAGGTGCAAGGTAATGACACAGCTTCAGAGTTCTACAGTGCAATTAATTTTGTTTCAAAAAAAATATTTTTCTATAAAGTTCTAAGACAATTAAAATCATCAAGCATTTCCTCCCTGTGATCTATGATTTGAGGGTATTTTTTTTTCCTGCAAAGTAATTTAATAATTATGTATTATAGAGCAGTACTGTTAAAGATGAAAGCCAGAAATGCTTAGACCTTGCCATCTCTGTTTGAAAACAAGGTCCTGAGGAGGAAATTTTCCAACATTTTTTACTTAATTCTTCTGTCATAATTCTCGCACTCACCTGAAAAATAGCATCCTGCATCAGTGATAACTAGCACAAATTCAGCTAGCTGGACAATGGACATCTGTTTCTAGGGTGATGGGAACGCGGATTTTATATTTGCTGACTTCTTTTATTAAATAATTGATCACGTTTTTTTATTTCCAGTGGGTTAATTTCTTAGAATGGATGGAGCTCTGTTAGTTTTCCTGAGAGTTATGAACTCTCAGCTCCACAGAAACTATGGGCAAAGGAATTTGACAGTTGCTGGATTTTTTTAAGAAGTATCAAAGAAGAAGGATTAGAGTTTCAGTAAATTTCTATTTTGTGAGCTAATATGAAATTCAGAAAAAAAAGGAAAAGTTTTGAAAATACTTATTTCTTAAAACTTTTTTATCCCCACAAACTTTTAAAAGGAGGAGGAATGGATTTTCTGTTTTTCTATCCAATGCTACCTCATGATCTATTCCTCTTTACTTAATTTTAGCATATGATACACTTTATCCAGGTACTACAATAGAAACAGCTTTTTCTATTTATATTTTCAGAATACTTGAACTCATATAGGAATAAGTTTGCAGGTAATTAATTGCATGAAGCAATTAACTCAGATGCTGAGGATATTTTGTTGTGTCATATTCAAGCTCTCCCACTGAAACATGTCTCATATTTCTGACTATGGATATTGAGCTAGAAAATCCGAAGAGCCCAGCATTCTAAAATTGTAAAGAGATGTGTGCTCAGAGAAGTTAGGTGGCAAGATGAGTTATCTTCTTTGGGGTTTTTTTGTAATCCCATTTAATTTTCTATACACTGTGTGATAGATGATCCCTAATGAAGCAAATGAGTATCAAGAAACAGAGTAGTTGGACAGCAGGTGAAGTGTTACAATTAGGAGTTTTTCTGATTTATTAAATATTTTATTAAATAAGGGAGATGCAGTAGAGGTATCAACTTGTCATGTGTGGAAGCATATAAGCATTGTCTGCAAGTTTGCAGAGTATAGTTATATATATACAGTTATACCTGTAAGTTATAACATTTTATAATATTATGTTAACATATATTATAACTTTTACATATGCATACATATGTGCTATGTGTATCGAGTTAGAATTCAAAATTCTTTGTGACATATAATCATGTATTTAATCAAATTATTGTTTTGGTTTTATTGTAAGATTTTTTTGAGGATAAGCAAACAAAATAGGTATATGCAGAGGATATTGAAATTCTAGCTACTTAGACATAAGAGTGAAATACTCCAGTGTATTATGTAAATTATTCACAATAATTTCACTCCTCTCCACTTAGGTCCAGCATAAGGAAAGCTGACTCCATGATGCTGCTTAGATTTTGCTTGCAGCTTTAGGAAGCTGTGATTATGGATTTCAGGCTTCTTATTCAGCAAGGAGATATCCTCAGTTTTGACTTTGCTGTTTATAAAGTCATAACTAATAGGAAGTAGCAGCAAAACTGACTTCAGCAAGGGCACTGCAGCAGGGAATTACAGACACAGTCACGGCTGCCAGGGCTCTGGTTCCAGGCAATCAGATGTCCTTGTCACACTCTGTGCTTCATGACCAGCAGTTTGGGTTGGACTATTCATCATGCCTGCAGCAGTAAACACTCCTGTTATATCACAGCAAGATGGGAAAACTTTCATTTAAAAAGCACAAGTTAATACAAAGAAAAAAGGAATCTTTAAAAATGAAGGCGTTCCAGAGAGTGTTTTGCAGGTCAGATACTGAAATATTTCCAAGTATGTCTCATCAATATATAGGCTGAAGTTGATGTACATGTGCCTATATGCATGTGGCCAGAGAGAGGATAATTCAGGAAGAGCTCTAGTGAGGAGAGTTTTTTGCTGTTTTGGTGATTTATGGAAACTCAGCAGCTATCACAGAATGAGAATTACTGTAGGTAACAGGAAAAATTCAGTTGTCTACTAGGACTTTACCTTCCAAGGACACAGCTTTCCCAGAGATATGTTTTAAAGAGTAGATAATCTATGAAACCTCAAGTTTTCAGAAGATGTACAAACACAGCTGCATTAAGGTCACATTCAACAGTGCTCTTTCTGTTGAAGAGGATTCTCAGGTACCTATGGTGACTTCTACTGATATCTTAGTGCAGATATTGTCTTCTCCCTGCTCTTAGAGTGGTTTTTTTTTTTTCAAAATAGAAAGATTTTAATGGTTTCTCTCCTTTTTAGTAGTTTTAGCCTGGTATTTTTTTCTTCTAACAGTTGTTTTTATATTTATAGTCTTTGCTGCTGTGCAGCCAAGTGGATCAAAAACTCCCAAAGCATTTGGGGAATTTCTTAACAGGTGAAAAGGTTGTGCTATGATAAAGCAGATTTCAGTATCATATTCTTCTAGAAAATTTAGGTTAAATGAAAGACAAACTATCAGAATGTTCTCTTTTCCTGTTTAAGCAACATTGCTTCCTTTTAGAGCTTGATGTTTCAGAAATGTGTTTTACTAATGAGTTGTCAGCATGAATCTGAGACAGTGATATAGAACACCTCAAAATGAATAGGAATCTAAGATAGGCTTCTCAGTGATAAGAAACTGTGGCTTGAATAAGTGAAGTACAGGAAAACATGTTCACTAAATAGTGGTATGGGCACTGAAGGAATGAATCCTAAAATAGCTGACATTCAATTCTCTGTAAATACCACATCTTGTAAATTCATGGCTGCATGCAAAAGGATGGAGGGAAAGGATGAAAAAGGATCATTTCCCTGCTCTAAAATAGATAACAATACAATCTTTGTATTAAAAAAATCAAACTTTTGCATGTAACTAACACCAGTAAACATAATTTTCAAAGAATTTTGGATGTTGTACTGTTAAGTCTTTAATGGCATCTGAGCTCAGTTGCTGGCAGGCATGGCTTCATTTTGGCAATATCAGCCCTCCTGTGCTTCTCAGCAGTAGCAGACTGACTTTGGTCAGACTTGGGTTTGTGATTATATTATGTCTATGTAGCCAATCTGGATTTAGACTGGCATGTTTTCTCCATCACCCTTGTGCTACCTGAGAAATCTGAAATTAAATTAAATCTGTTGTGATAAAACCCAAGAGTGATGAGGGCATATAATCTAATTTACAGATGAGAGTGTCAATTCAATCTGGCAGATTTCTACTTTTTTTTTCAATACATGGATTAACAAATAAGGCAGTTTTGGCAAATGTCAAGAGATTGCCAACATTATACCATATTTTACATCAGTCTAATGTTCTTAAAATACATTCTTAAGCCAGTGAAAACCCATTGTAACATGTATGAGGAAAAAAGTAGAATACTGAGTAAAGAGATAAATAAAGGGATCTTTTTTTTACTAGGGAAAAAAAAAGATTGCAAAGATTAAAGTATAATGCTCCTTTAGCTCAGCACCCATAGTCTTTGAAGTGACTAATAATACTTCAAAATTATTCAATGTTTTTCCCAAACTCCTCTAACTTAAAGTCTCTCTTACATTATTCTCAGCCTCAGAATCAAAGCTTTCCTCTTTGTTCCAAACAAGCACTTCATGCCAGGTTCTTCAGTCTATCTCCTGAATTTGTGTCAATTCTTACTGCTCTCAAATGCAATTTTAAACTTGCAGTCTTGGGAGATGTTCCTTTCAAAATAAATGCTGCAGATCTGGCCTTCAACAGTGACACTGCCACGCTGTTCATTTGTCATTATTATATTTTGTTAGCCAGACAGATGAGTCAAAATTTATCTACATAAACAGACCTACAGAAATGAAAGGGTATTTTATGACCTCAGTGCCTACAGAGAAATCAGTAGAAATTTTGGCATTCGGTGTAAGAAGGCTGCATTATATCTTTTAACAACCGTTCTGTCCTAAGTAATCCTTAACACCTTAGTCCTAGGTAACAGTTTTTTCAAGCTCTTAAATCCAGTGCCCAACCAAAGAGTGAGAACAAGTATTTTCTCTTTTTTTTAACTGGAAGCAATAAATTTTGTATCAAATCTTCTACTGAGAAAGAGCTTAAGCCTTATAGATATTTATAGAGAAGCCTTATTTTCCATAAATTTAAATATAATTTCAACTAGCTCTTTTTTTAATGGATAATAGGAAAAATAACAAACAGTTGCTTCATTTTATGCCAAACTTAAGTATTCACCAAGAACAGTCTCTGAATAAAAGTGATGATAGTTTGAAATCATAAGATGGTGACATGACTTTCATCAGAATCTCTGTATCTTGTCAGATATCAGTCAGCATAAATTCACACTCCAAATAAGAATAGTGTTATTTCTAATGCTACCATAATCTAAATCCACCCTTCACTTCTTCAAAACTATTAAAAATCTATGGTGATTGATAATTATTATCCACATTTTTCATTTATCAATAGATTAATTAGATTTTTACCTCTATAACTCTGCCATGCTTTTCAGGTCACTGAATATCTCAGAGTTAAAATAGAGCTCAGCCATTTTACCTTCACTTTTTGCTCCAATTTTTTCCACATTTAAATTGTTTCCTTTAGTATCTACAACTGCACTGCAAAAAAGATAAAGTTGGCATCATTAAGCAAAGACTTAGTAAATTGCCCTACATAAATATAGAAATGGAGAAAGGCAAAACCTGAGAAATAAAAAGTACCATTGATATCTTAGTCTGTGGTTTTCAAATAAAAAGTTGTGGTTGGTTTTGGACTAAGAGAAAAGTAGCTGTAACAAAAAAAAAAAAAGAAAACGTCTTTAATATATTTTTTGGAATCTTGGGACTTTAACCAGAATTTAGTTATTGCACTAATATGAAAGATTTATTTAAGTAGGAAAGGAGTTCATAGAGCCATTCAGAGCAACACCAGAATGAAAAGTCACCAGGCTGTCTGTGGAAGATTCTGTGCACACTAAAATTATGGAGCAGTGACATTCAGGGGTTTAAAATACCTGGTTGGATCAGCTTTGAACTGATGAACTGTGAACTCTGGTGAGTAAAGGAACACTGGCTAATGGGCAGGGCACTTGGAAGGAGAAGAAGCCTTTGCCTTAAATCTGTCGGTAAATGAGGTGCTCCTCATTCCTCAAGTTTGATAAAGATAAATGAACCACAGTAAGACAGTACAGATAAGCTGGCCAGGACACCCAACCAGTAGAGTCCCTGGGAAAATCCACACAAGTGGATGTCTAAAACACAAGGACTGAAAACTGGAATTTTTTGAGAGTAGGTGAGTGTCATGGTTTAACCCCAGCTGGCAACTAAGTACCATGCTGCTGCTCACTTCCTCCCTCTCAGCCATCCCCTGTGCAAAGAAGAACCAGGGAGAAAAACTAAACTTGTGGGATGAATTGAGAGCAGTTGCATAATAGAAACAAAATAAAATGTTAATAATTAAGATAATCAGAACAACAATTAATAATATTAATAACAATTGTAAAGAAAATGAGAGAGATAGAAGTGATGCACAATACTATTGCTCACAACTCACTGATTGATGCCTCTCCCCCAGCAGTGATCAGGCTCCCTTCCAGCTTAACTCCCCTCAGTTTCAATACTGAGCATGGTGTTCTTTGGAATGGAATTATCTCTCTTGCCAGTTTGGAATTATCTCTCTTGCCAGTATCTCTCTCCTGGCCATGATCCCTCATGTGCCTTCACATGCTAGCTAGAAGAGCAGAGGACACTGAAAAGTCTTTGATTTAGAGTAAGCTCAACGTAGCAATAACTAAAACATCAAGTGGGTTACTAACATTATTCTCATACTCAGTCCAAAACACAGCAAAGCACCAGATAAAAGAAAATTAGCTTTATCCCAGCTGAAATCATTACAAAAATAAAGGCAGAATTTGACTCAAACATTGAAAGATTGTATTCTGGAAGTATTCAAGCTGCCACTGAAAATATTTACCTGATATTGGCAGGCATTCAGGTCACAGCTTGAGCCTTAGAATGAGATCTAGATGAGTCATGATCTTTGCATTTTATGTGAAGTAGTCCGTGAACCTTCATGGAGACTGACAGTGTGAAAATAGGAAAATCACAGCCTGACATGAACTGCAGGTAAGCACTGAACTGTGGGAAAGCAGGGCTCACTTTCTTCTTTATTCATCCAGAACATGATATGACTAAGCTGAGCTAATGAAATAGCAAATGCTTCAATAGAAAAGACAAATGAAAAGAATGAGAACCATGTTTTTTCTTTTCATAGCAGTAAAAATAGCCTCACACAGACTTTCTGATAGCAGCTCAGACATTGTACTGACACCAGTAAGTCAGATGAGATTAAAATTAAATAATGAAGGAGAATGAGAAGCAGCATAGCAGATCCATTCAACATGACAGAAGTGCAGCATTTGAAGAAATAACATGCCTGAGTGATCCAGCAAATAACACTATCTGCTGGCAGTCAGCTGTGGAGTTTGTGCTTTTGGTAATGAGTTTCCTTGGTGATTCATTGGCAGGTGATGCATGGAGGGAAACGTGGAAGAATAGCATAGAGTTCTGAGAAGCAGGTGGTCTCCTCCAGTGATAAACACTGCTTCAGGATAGTAATAATGGTATAGAAAACAGGCAGACAGAAAAGCCTTTCACAGCTCTAAAGACATTGAAATATGGTGATTTTAGAAACAGGATTTTTTTACTAACTTTCAAGCCATATGGAACTTCATATGTTTTACATCATCTGCTTGTCAGTTTAAAGAGAAATAGCAAATTTGAGTGGTAAAATAATTTAGCAAAGTTTGCAGGGACTGTGTGCAAATGGAAAGAGATATTCTGGAATCCTTAGAACACCCATAAAGAAAATTTTTAACAGGCTTCATTTTTTAAGTTCAGAAAAATAAGAGAGGTAGATTATTTTAAAATTTTCAGTTGTCATGTTCTGATCACACCTTTTCTGATGGTGCTCACCAACTCTGGTCAAGCTTTTATGTGAAATCCAGTTAACTTTGTTTCCTATAGAAATTAAGTGCCTAGTATTTTTACACTACACATCTCTAATTGGATGCACGTGTGCATTGTGTGGGGCATATCATTGACTTGATAATGTTAAAAAAAAAACCCAATTTCATTCACATTTGGTAGAGGTTAAATTCCTCAAAGGTTACATTTCTACCTGCTTTTTTATATTCCAAATGAGCATACTTGAACACCTTTAGCTGAGAATTTTTACGTGTCTAGGTCAATTGTTGGTATCAAGTACTTGATTCTATATATAAATACAATTGCTTTATAACAAATGTGCAAGAATTAACAAAAACCCCAGGTAGTAAGGAAAATATTTGTCAGTGATCAGTCTCTGACAGAAAATCCTAAGTATTTCACTGAATATTTCAGATGAATTAGGACTTCTAAGATTTTCTTTCCTTTTTACTTTTTCATTCAATATGGTTGGTACAAAGTAGCAAGGTGATGGTTTCCAACCTCGCTTCTCTTTTTAAGATAATCATCATCATCATCAAATCTTTTCTGTACAAATGGGGCTTAATTTCAGGGAAGATAAAGTAAATATAATTTTTAATAATTTTACTATTTTTTTAACATTTTATCTTTTTTTACAGTCTCTTTTAGAAAATTATACACTTAGAAATAGTAGTCTTGTGGCCCATGTTTATGGCAGAGAAAAATCTTTCCTAAAATTCTTTTTTTTGAGTATTTTTTAAAATCTAGTTGTGGTTACTTTTATTGTATCCATGGAAAACACCAAAGCTTCTTATAGGTCTTTTTCACAGCCATATTTTTCTTGTCTGAATCCTCTGTTCCACTTCATAAGGCAGTCATGGCAGCCAGCGTTGCTGTACGGCAGATGGGATGGAATATGTACTCAGCAGCCTAGGTTGCTGAAGGAGGGAAAGTCAGAAAAATTATGGGATGTTCAGACTAAGCTTTTCAGTTTCTATCCCATATCGAGCCTGCAGCTTTTCTGTGCTAGTACTCCATGGCACGACCACATGCAAAGGGGTGGCCAGGCAGCCCACAAGGTGGTCTAGGTCAGGAAACAAGTGCTTCTGGAAAATAAGGAAGGGGAAAATTGTTTTCCAGCTGGACCATCCCTGAGCCATCCACCTACAGGAAGTCCGGTGCCAGGACACTGGACAGGGAGGTTGGGAGGCTGAGAAGTGACCCAGGACAAGAAAGAAGGGAATCAAAGGATGCTAACATCAGAACAGCTTTAGGAGTGAAGAGGTTGTGATTGGTTGCTTTATGATAGTCCAAATTTGTGTGGGGGTGAGCTATGTTAGATTATAGTGAGTACAGTGTCCTAGACTAATGAATTAAAGAATTATTTTTATTTTACAATAGATTGTAAGTGTAAAGTCTCCATGCATCCAGCTGATGTCAGTAGTGTATCAAATGTTTTATTAGGTAATAGCTCTATAAAATATGACTTAAGAAAACCCTTTGAAATCTTACAGCAGTAATATAGCTAATATTGTCACAAATGTTGCTCTTGTTTAGTGTCACAAAGTCTGCCCTTGTCAGCAGAGTGGGCCATGAAAACTAGAACCGCTCTGTTGAGATATATTTCATCTGCCACTTTTATGTCTGGAAAAGTACTGCTCACATCTTATGCTGATCTTAACTTTCTAAATAAAACTTATAGGGTGATTGAGATTGGTATGCTCATTCATGAGAAAAAAAAAACCAAGCCAAAACAACCCAGGCAATCTTGGCATTTACACTTTA
The DNA here is from genome assembly GCF_022539315.1 of Serinus canaria. NCBI lineage: Eukaryota > Metazoa > Chordata > Aves > Passeriformes > Fringillidae > Serinus > Serinus canaria. Next base: position 54,467,134 of record NC_066317.1, read on the forward strand.
ATCTCTCGTCTTGTCTGTGGGATGTAACACAAGGCTGTGTTTCCCTACAGCAGACCATGTGTTATGTTGTGCTTCTAAGTGTCAGATGATGCCCTGAATTAATGAACACTCCAGAGTTTGATAGTAGAAACTAAATATGCTCAACACTCAGCTTGCTCCTAACACTAAGAATTCATGCCTGTGCTCCTGGTCACATATGCAGAAATGTTATTACAGGCTTTGGTATTCCATTAATATAAACTTCCAAAGAAAACTGCTTTGAAGATAACTCTGAAAGTCTGGCTACACTTGTTATTGTATGGAACTTCAAAGTCAAAATGAGTAGCAGGGGTGTTTGACAGACTGGTGGGGGAGCAGGCTTTTTGCCCTGCCACACAAACAGGCTCAGGTGCCTTAGGGAACACAGCTTGCCTTGCAGCCTGGGCTGTCCCTTCACCTTCCCTAGAACAGCAGTCTATTTTGATAACTGGATCAGTTCCCAGTTTGTTTGCAAGTCACAAGCAGTTGTCCTTGCACACGAGAGAGATGTAGTGGTGGGTACAGATGGATGACCAAGAAGTGTGAGGTGTTGCTTAGATGTCACCTGCAGAAGTGCAGCCATGTCACCCATTTATGTTGTCTTCATAAATACAGATGAAAGCACAGGAACATTTATATTTAACTATTATCATTTTAAATGCCTTTTTAGAGAACAAGGCAAAGCAATGTGGCAAAGAAGCAGTCACTGTGAGGACCTCAGCACCTTGTTGGCTGTGTACCACCAGTGTGGTCTGAGCAGCATGAACACAGCTGGAGTAGCTCCAGCAGCTCTGGGCAGCAATGGGTGCTGACCTTTCTGCACATCTGTACAGAAATACCATGCTTTTGTTTGGTTTATAGACCTCTTATTCAAGGCTACAAACTATTTAGTTCATGAAATCTGTTTAAAGCCAATGCATCCCCAAGTCCATCACTTCATCCCTTCATCTCCATGAGGTTCTGTTTTACTTTTCTGACATTAATTTATTTACGTAAGCATTTTAATGACACATCAACAGCATTGCATTACACTGCTTACCAGATGACAGAATGTGACACAAGAAAAACTACTTTGGTGAAGAGCTAAGGATTTAATAGTCCTTTGATGATGATGGAAGTTATTATTCAGAGTGAGAAAGTGTTTCTGAATGAGGTTTCCGGAAATTAAAACGCTAGGTGGTGCAGCCATCTGATTTAATTTATAATCTTTTCATCACCGTGAACATATTTCCAATTCAGTAGCAGGCATCTAATGTTTTATCATCTTCTGTGATGTCGGTTAATGATTTCTCAGAAATTCCATATTCACCAAAGCTTTTCTCTTTACATCTGTTCTGTAGATGAATTTGCATTTTAATTAAAGTGTTTAAATGCATGATATTAAAGCCTGGAAAAGTGAAAATAATATTCAGTCCTCTCTAATGTGATTTTAAAACACTGGATTTAATCCATTGTATGACATTAAAGTTATGATCAATTTATATTTTTTATTTTCCAGTTTATTTAATAGCTACTCTATTTTAATTAAGAATGTAAATTTAATGTTGTTTAAATTAATATAATACAAACTACATTGTTATAGCACAGCTGCTATGCTCTGTGAAACACATGAATTCCTGAATCTTTATCATTATGTTCTTACAGTGTCATAAAAATCTAAAGCTTTAAGTATAAGCCTCAAATATATTTTATATATTTATATCTTTATAAAATATTTTCTATATTTTATAAAGATTAGTAAGTGATAAATTAAATAATTGCATCAATCACTTCCAGAGGCTTTATCCCATCTCTTTCTTAGTGATGCATTCTAAGTGGCAAAAGCATAAAGCCTTAAACAGACCTTGATTAGATAGTAGTATAGCAGAGAAAGACAGCCAACTACCATTATACTATGCATGGCCCTAAAGGAATGCTCTAAAGATTGTAATTTTCAGTTTCTCTTCTTCAGGAAAGCTCTAACTAGGTCCTCCAAAAATTTTTCTAGATCCTGCAGGATGGCCACATCATACCTGCTCTTGCTGTTGTCATCTTAAACACTTTACTTCCACACAACTTTTCCTTGAAGGACTTTTCTTTCTTTCTTTCTTTCTTTTCTTTCTTTTCTTTCTTTCTTTTCGTTTCTTTCTTTTCTTGTCTTTTCTTTTCGTTTCTGTTCTTTTCTTTCTTTTCTTTTCTTTTCTTTCTTTTCTTTCTTTTCTTTTCTTTCTTTTCTTTTCTTTCTTTCTTTTCTTTCTTTCTTTTCTTTTCTTTCTTTCTTCTTTTCTTTCTTTTCTTTCTTTCTTTTCTTTTCTTTTCTTTTCTTTTCTTTCTTTTCTTTCTTTCTTTTCTTTTCTTTTCTTTTCTTTTCTTTTCTTTTCTTTTCTTTTCTTTCTTTCTTTTCTTTTCTTTCTTTTCTTTTTTTCTTTTCTTTTTTTTCTTTTTTTTTTCCCTGTCAGTGTGAAAGAGATCACTCATCTTCCAGTGAAGAGTTCTGTCAAGACAGATGAGACATAAAAATTATTCTCTTAATAGTCATTGAAATAAAGAAGGAAAACAGTAACATTTAAGGCAACTCACTTGGGAAGTTCTTACTTTGTATTCCTGCTAGGAAATGGGCTTTCCTCCATAGCTGATGCTCCTGTGTGTGCTTCAGCATCTCTTCCCAGGGCAGTTCATTTGTTTCTTGATGCCAGCTGAAGTCTGTTTACCCATGATGACAGACCTACTGGCATGTGTCAGTAAGTCCCATCTTTTCCCATGACTATGATGTATAAACACAGTTCTTCCCTTGGTTTCTCTAACTTTCTAGTGTGTTGCTGCTTAATTTTTCAAAAGACACATTCTCTCATGCAAAGTGGATTTCTTTCAATTCTATGTTAACTCGATTCAAAGCCATTCAAGCAAAGCACAGAAGTGGAATTCAGAATTACCCTACAGGTTTATAGCATCTTACCTAGCATCTTGTGCCACCAGACCAAAAGCTGCCATCCATAAAACTGCACAGCTAACTTTAGGTTAGTCAAAACTAGTCAAACTAGACAAAACTAGACAAACCTAGTCTTTAGGTTTTTGAAAGTGGATTTTGTAATCTTAGGCTGGTGTGGTCATGTACCATTCTGTCAGTCTTTTGCACACATGGTTATGAACTGCCTGAAGCCCTTCTTTCAGAAGTATCCAGTATTCTTACAGGTGAGATGATCTGGGCAATATTTGTTCTTAATTGTCTTACATAGATTCATTAAGCATAGAGTATTTTTTTTTCTATCTTAGTTTTTGAACTAAATAGCACTTATTTTCTAAGTAAAAACAAATTTCAGGTGCAAAAATATGCTTTTAAGTGGTAAAACATTTTTGTGTGTGTGTTGGCAATTCCTTACACTGTGATATGATGTCTGTGAAAATGGGGATGAAAAACCTAGAATAGTTTTGTATTGCAATACCTTTGTTCTATGATCTGAGGGAAACACAGGTCAGACCTGCCATTGTCTTGAGTGTCCCAGGAGTCAGCCTGGAGCAATTCAAGCAGCTGTGGGTTTCATGCTGCTGCATCAACTGCTTCTTTCTCAGTTTGAGACTCAGAAGGAGGTATTAGCAGCCTGGATTGCTCCATGATCCTGACTGTGTTACTCTGATACTCAGTGGCTGCTATCTCTGTTTCTCTAGTGGTGACCTCCTCAGCAGGCAGGGAGCCAGAAATAAGGCCTTTGGACAGTTGGACATGTTTGAGGTGATATTTGAATTTGTATAAATCTGCCTTGGCATCTCCCTTGGCCTATATGCTCAGCAGTAACAAATGTAACTGTAAAAGAAGACTGCTTTTAGAAGAGTTTAGAGTTAAAAACTATTTTGACTGAGAGTATAAAATAGGCCAAAAGAGGAGATAGTATTTACCTGGAAGAGGTATGAGAAAAAAGAAAATAGGAATTTTCTCTCCTTCTCCTATTCCCTCTCCCACTGATCTTTGGATTGGCATCCAAACTGTATATTTGAAAACAGGCAGGGAAATTTGCATGTTAAAATAAGTGGGTTTAGGTTTTGTTCAATAAAAAGTTAATTTAAGGCTTGAGGCTACAGTGAATTGATTAGAACATCTAATTAATAGAGAAGACAATAGATATGAATCAATTATCTTTTTTTTTTTCAATTTTAGGAAAAACCCAGCTTTGATACCTTATTTGCTAATATTTACAGTGTTTTTTTCCTCTGTGCTATTAGCAAGTATATAGATTTTCATGGCTTTAAAAAAATGTAAAATCAGTAGATCCATAATTTTTGTCTTTTCTGAGAAAGGTCTAAAAAGTTATTTGAACCTGGTTTACTCTAGGAAGCCATACTGAGAAAGAAATATGTGGAAGAGATTAAAAAGGAGACCAAAATTTAAAATTTGCATACAACCTTGGTACATATATGAAAAGAATGTTAAAATAAAAAATAAGCCCACAAAATTTTTTCTTTTTGTCCATATTAACTTTTAGCACTACTGTACTGTATAACAGTTGATATTAGAAAGATTATAGTACCAATATATAATAATGCAAAATAGTACTGATATAATGATTTACAATATTATTTGAAAACATAAATAAATTGTATTTTTTATATAATCAAAAATATATTTATATTCTTTTAAATAGAGTCAAAGAAATTGTTTAAAGCACGTTGCTGAACATTTTCTTGTTCAGCTCTGCTGTTCTAGCAACAGGCTTAAGAGGGCAGCAAAGAAACTCCTAGAAGTAAACCCACTTTTATTAGGAAAGAAATATAAACTAATAACCACTTTCAGTAGAAAGATTGATATTCTAAAGTGACTGAGAAATGATGATTGCAAAGCTAATTGACAGAGCATTCCTGAAAATGCGTTTTTCCGCTGTCAGAGTCATCTTCCTGCTGCCTATTACCAATAATAGGATTTCTGGAATGCAGTCAAATAACGCTGTTTGCCTTATAGTCATGCTGAATGAAAAACAAAATTACTTATAGCCTCACTGAAAAGGTGCTGAATAGAATGTGCAAGTAATACTCTGAAGAGAGAGCTGACCCCCAAGGTTCTCTAGTGCAGGAAGATTATTTTGGACCTGCTCTCTGCAGTTTAACAGGCTGGCTTTTGCTGTCCTAAACTGGGGTCTGATTCAACAGGCAGGTGAGAAATGCTCTGCCAAAGTGCCATTCTTAGCCAGGCAATTCAGGTCCCATCATAAAGGAGCTACAAACAGCCAAATGGAGATAATCCATCTTTTCCTGGATCGCTGCCTAATATATTGAGTTACTGTGCAAAACAAACTTGCTCCTTTTCTTCTCCCTCCATCCTGTGCTTGGAAAGTCAGGTGAAAGTGGAGTACTGGGCTGGATTTTGTCTCCAGCTATGAGGGGATGAGGCTTTTTCCACACCCTTCCAAACCACAGCTGAGCTTGCTGGGTTTCCTGTCCTCCCACATGGGGAATCCAACAGGTTTAAAGTGCTTCCTGGCTTGGGCAATCAAAATGCCTTTTACAAGTATCTCCTGTCTTAACTGTAAGTTTTATATTTTGCCTAAACAATGTGCCTGAGTCATGTAAGTATTTGTGGTTAAGCACTATTTAAACACAAATTTACCTCTGGGCGGAGGCAGTGCTTAAATCATTAGACCAGGTTTTTCTCTGTGAAAATTACATAATTTCTTCTTTGTCCAGTTTCAGCACCCTAGAAATGAATAGCATTTTATGATTACCAAAGTTGACCAGGTAGTATATTTCAAATGTATAGTATATTTCAAACAAGGTAAGGTACTCTAGGGTGTTATTTTACTATTAGGAAAGACCTTTAGTGACTTTAATCCTGTAAAATGCTGCTCTATAGGAGAGCAACCCATCAGACTTGAGTTGGCTCAATGAAGTGCTCCCTCTGCTTCTAATTTCCTTCTCTGCCAGAACTCTTATTTCAGTATCTTATTAAAACTTACGGCTGTACCTTTCTTAAACCATTGACTTTTTTCTTAAACTCACACAGTAATTTCAATTATCACTGATTAGACTGAGAGACACCTGTGATAAATTAGCACTTTAAATAGTTTATTTTAAAAATTTAATTTTTTTTTTTAATTTTTAAACTTTTTGCAACTTTAGTTGGCACTTTAATGTTTGGACACAATTAATCTCTGCTTTCCCTTCTGATGCTGCTTGTGTATCATAACTTGTCTGATGCTATATCTTTAGAACAGCTGTGCAATAAAGTGGACCTTGCTTTTCACTGCAGTTTCTGGAAACTTGTATTTGTGTTAAAAAACAGTAAGCAAGAAAAAACAAAAAATATTTTAGAGAAAGAGAAACTGACCCAATAAATAGTTAGAATAGAATAGACTAGATTTTGGATTTTTCTTCTACACAGTAAAAAAGCATGATAATTCTAAAATTTGAACTCACAAGGGGAGAAGAAAAAATGAAAAAAAAAAACCCTTAATGTTGAGAAGTAAGGAACTACCTTTCCTGGATATGTTTTCATGTCCTCCTAAAATGCATGTACTTTAAATGAGATATTGAATACGAGAAGTGCAATGCACCTATCATACAAGTGCATGTCATGGTAAATAGTTTCTTCTGGTCATATTGACTGAAAAAAATGTACATTGTTGATTTAGGATGTTTTTTATTTCTTTTTTGTTGTTTTAGAATAATATCAAAAAAGCAAAGTTATCTATAGCTCCAAAGTTTAGAGTAAAATGATAAATGAGCCTATATAAGTTGCATTTAAATTCAGGAATCAAATGATTCTATTTTTTCAGTTACATTACTAAGGGAAAGGAATTTTCTGACAGAAATTTGAATCAATTTTTTATAATGTTCCTTCTTGAACGTTATAAAAAAACATTATAAAAAACATTTATAATGTTCCTTCTAGTACTGTTTGTAATTTGAAATTGTGCTTTAATATTCCTAAAAATGTAATATGTCAAGGGACAGTGTTTGAGCATTCAATAAATGTAATTAAATGGCATTCTGCTCCCTGCATTGTTCCAGATAAAGTTGTTTGGGCCAGGCCATGGCAAGTGGCTGAAGTAACATGCAGACATCAGTGTAAGGTTGAAGCTAGAACTGGGCTGCCTGAGGTACAAACTGTGCTCTTACCTAAAACTATGTGAGACTAGTGCTTGTGCTTGTGGTATCTAAAGACTTGTTAAAGGAGATTACAGGTTACAGCCCCACCACCTGCTCTGCACACCTGCCAGCAGGCAGTCTTTACACACTGCTTGGGGGTCTGGCATCAGTGCCTTACAGGAGACCCCAAATCCTTTGCAGACAAAGCATATGTCATTGCACAAGAGCAGATGAGAATTAGTGAGAAAAGCAGGAACTACTGCAGTGTGTTCTTGTAAGGGTCATCCTGGGTCTCTTAGTAGGGGCAGAAGGGAGCAGGATGGTGACCAGGATGTCTTTGAGCCATGTAAATATGGCAGCAGCTCTTACAACCTGGTCACCAATAGCAATGGGTACAAAAGCCCTCTACTATTATGAAGCCTCAGAACACAACCCAGGGTTTATTTCATAGAGTCAGTGAAGCCATGGGTGGCTGAAAGCACAAGGACCCACTTTATGTTTGTTGGAGCACACACTGCTGTGGTCCTATGTCCCAGCTGCTGTTCTGGGCTCTCTCATTTGACCTTGCAATTCCTATCTTGGGTGCAGGTTACTGAAAGTATTGAACAGGTATTAGCTGTCATTGCACTGTTGGAAAATCAGTTTGATAAATGGAATAAATGACATAACTGTGCTGGTTTTGGCTGGGATGGGGATAGGTTTTGGATTTTTGCTGAAAACAGTGTAGCTAACTCAGGGATGTTTTAGCTGCTGCTGGGCAGTGCTGACACAAAGCCAAGGCTTTTTCTACCTGTCACAGCACTCCATCCATGAGGAAGCTGTGGGTGCACAAGGAGTTGTGGGGTGACACAGCCAGGACAGCTGACCCCCACTGCCTGACCCAAGGGATCTTCCGTACCACAGGGCACCATGCTCAGCATATACAGCTGGGGAAGAAGAAGGGGGAGATGATGATGTTTGTCTTCCCAAAACACTGTTTGGTGTGATGGAGCCCTGCTTTCCTGGAGATGGCTGACCATCAGCCTTCCCCTGCAGAATGGTGGAACATTTCCTTGTTTTCCTTGCTTGCATGGGTGGATTTTGCTTTACATGTTTAACTACCTTTATCTCCACCCAAAGGTTTTCTCACTCTTACATTTCTGATTCTCTCTGTGATCTCACTGAGGGGATCAGTGAGTGAATGTGTAAGGCTTAGTTGCTGGCTGGGGTTAAACAATGACAAATACCCTTATAATATTGCTTACCTTACAAAGTCACGGAATATAATATGTGTCCTAAAAAAATTGTTTTCCTATTCCTGTTTTATTCTTGTAAATGTTGCTTCAAAATTCAGTTTTTTTGAATAAGTTTTCCTCTTAAACAGCGTTGCTTTATTGTGAGTAGGGTTTTGCTTTTTTTTTCCCCCAAAAAAACTAAAAACATTGTATTTCCCACATAACCAACTTGTTTGTTCACTATAATTTGAAGGGAATAGATATCCCACAGATATGAACCTAGGAAAATATTAGTCATTTATATAAAAAGTATGCCTTTGTTCAGATACCAGGTGTGTTAATAAAGGTAATTATGTTGAATGAAAATAAGTAAAAGCTTCATCCAGCAGACTTGTACATTTTTTCCATCACTCTCAGTAACAAATGCCTTTTAATACAGTGGAAAATTACTAGGCAGGTCTGAAATAACTAAGTAATTATGGAAGGCTAAGCAATTATTATTTAAAATTCCTCAAGAGAATGTCACAAATGATTACCATTATTTCAACAATGAATACAGTACAGAGGTTTCACATGAAATGTAAGCTCACATTTTACTATCAATTAGAAGCTTTTGATATTCTGAAATTCTTTCTGCATTAGTGTATCAGTTCACATACCTGCCTAAATATGCCTGAAAAAAAAAGGGGAATAAACTCAAGTTCTAAACTACTGCACTTTGAGTGAGGATATTGCAGGGGAAGTTTACTCTGGTTTAAAGAATCAATCTCCTGGACTCCTTATTTAGATTGCCTGAAAATCTCTCTTATTGGTATGTGGAATTTCCTCCTGCATGTGAGCTATTAGAAATATTTCCATTCAAGGCAATAATAAAGGAGTAATTTAATGTAGGAATTTAAATAAGGGGAGGGGCACGCCATTTGTCTTTTTTTTTTTTTTCTTGTTAGAAGTGAGATTATGAGTTCAAAAGTAACTTTTACAAAAGGGACAAGGAGTCTTTATTTTGGCTTTTTGTACCAAATGCCTTTTGTAATGAATGCTATTGGGCACAACTGATGGTCTGTGCTGGGTGCTGAAGGGGTCTTATACGTCTAGCAGGTAGAAAATGTTACTTTTGAATTCAGGGAGAAAAACCTCAGGTCCTTGCTCCTACTTTTGTACCACCAGGCTTGGATTCAGTGCTGGCACATAACAGAAAGGGTTAAAAGCTTCTGCAGAGAGTGCAGACTTCCAGATTTTTAGATTTCAACCATTAAAATATTGATTTGAAACATTGCTATACCTGAGGATAGGTTGGTTTCTGGGCCACTCAGCACACCTTGAATACCTGGAGCTAGCAGGGGTGGTGGGCCCTGGCAGTGTCAGTGGCAGAACCCTGTGCAGGGTAAAGTTAAATTTTTCTCTTTTCTTTTGAGTGAAATTGCCTGGTGGATAGCCTTAGCACACACCCTGTCATTTTTGCTGTCAGGAAGAAGACTGCCAAAGCTCCCAGCTAAACATGAAACACTCATTTTTACTTTGGTCAAATCATCCCCTATGATCACTAAGGTAGGAATTACACATTATTATGGTACTTCTTCTCCAAATAATGCACATCACACCTAAATTTATAAAGATGATTCCCGCTTTCAGTGGAACACCCATGTATCCAATTGGCTTGAACACCTGCTGTGATTTAATGCTCACCCCTGAAGGCTCCCAGATATCCAGCAGATGCCTTAGTTGTAAAAAGCAGTAACTGTAAAAGCCAGTGAAGCTAGGGGGAAAATAACAAACTTAAGAATTACAGATCAGAGATGCATTTGTGACACAGTCGAGAGCAACAAGATTTGACTTGCCCTGTGATTTTTATCACAAGCAAACAATGTCTTCAGGACTGAACATAAAAGCATTCTGACTTTTCAACAGCCAGTACCTAAAATTATCACAGCTTTATTGTGAAAGAGAAATGTCCTCTTGATGCCTATATCAAAAAGTTAACTCACAGCAAGACCTAGATCTGTAAAAGCACTGCCATGCAGGTAAATCTCAGTCTAAAAATGCACACAGAACAGTTATCAGCAAAATATTTAAAATTGATTTTGTGAAGGTTTCATGTGTGTATGTGTTTCAGTAGAGACTTAGGCCCACCAAGTCTACCATCAGTCTACTATAAATCACAGTAATAAAAGCTTCTCATTTAAAGTGGGGCTTTGGATCTTACCACAAGAGGGGAGATTCATCAGAACAATGAGGTTATAGGTCTGTTTTACTTTTTAAATGTTTTCTGTCATCACCTCAGACAACCATTTCTGGCCATAGATGTACTCACTCTTCTGCTGTCTGAGGAAAGAAAAGCTAGTTTTTACATTTATCAAATTGGCTCAATATTACTGTAAAGTAGCATGTTTATGTACTGCCAGATTTTCAGACCCTGTCTATCTTTTTCTGTTTTAATTGTATGAGTGAACAAGTAGTTTCTGTCCAGAGGTTTAGGTTTTTTCCAAACTCTTTTTTTTTTTTTTCAATATTTAAATTATGGATATTCATGTAGAAGACAAAACCAAACAATGTAAATGCCATTGGTTCCTTTGTCTCATTGGGTCATGCTCTGCTTTAAATGTATTTAACCTGGACAGAACCAAAGAGGTAAAACCTAATTTAATAGCTATCAAAGCTTTCAAGAAAGATGACAGTTTAAACTCAAATCTACTGAAGGGGGGAAAATTAGGAAGAAAAAGACCAAGAAAAGAAGTATGTCTGAGTCTTCAGCATCACTAAATTAACTTTCTGATTTCCTGCCTAAACTTATTCTTGAGCAGTTTAATCATTATTTCTTCCTTCATTTTAACAGCTTCTCTCTCTCCCCTGTATTTATCATCTTCATTCAGCTATTGCCAGAGTTAGTATCTTTACCCATCATTTTGCTATAACAAGCAAGCCAACCTTTCCTGACCTTGCACAAAGGAAAGTCTGCAATGTCTGTTTCTTCATGGAAAATACCAGGATTTCAAAGAAAAGTGAAGTCCTCTTCACCTGTTCTGACACAGTTCAAGCTAATTTTTCTCGGACTTAATATGGACAGAGATGTGTACTTGTTTTTATATTATACCCTGTTAACTTCTCATTCCTAGGATCATAGAATGGTTAGGGTTGGAATTAACGTTAAAGATCGTCTTGTTCCAGCCCCCCTGCCATGGGCAGGGACACCTTCCACTAGACCAGGTTACTCAGAGCCCTATCCAGTCTTGCCTAGAACACTTCCAGGGATGGAGCTTCCACAACTTCTCTGGTCCACCTCTTCCAGTGCCTCACCACCTTCACAGTGAAGAATTTTTTCTTTATATCAAGTCTAAACCTGTTCTCTTTCAGTTTAAGGACATCCCTTGTCCTGTCTCTATCTGCCCATGTAAAAAGTCTGTCTCTGGCCCTCTTGGAGACCCCATTTAAGTACTGTGAGGCTGTTCTAAGTTCTCCCCAGACTCTTTTCTTCCCACACCCTTTTCTCCCTAAAACCATCTCAAGTCTCCCAGTTGCTCTCTACAAGAGGGGTGCTCCAGCCCCCCTTGTGACCAGAGGTGACCATCTTTGTGAGCCTTCTCCAGACATGCATTTACAGGCTCGTGTCCTTCTCTGAGGGCTCCAGAGCCAGATGCAGCCCCAGCTCCAGCTGAGGTGTCACAAGAGTGGAGTAGAGGGGCAGAATCAATTCCCATGGCCTGCTGGCCACGGCTGCTTTTGATGCAGCCCAGGATGCTGTTGGCTTTCTGGCCTGCAAGTGCACCTTGATGGGTCATGTTGAGCATCTCATCCACAAATACATCCAAGTCCTTCTTGCCAGGGCTGCTCTCGTTTAATTCATCCCCCTGCCTATTTTGATACTGGGAGTTTTCCCAACCCAGGTGCAGGACCTTGCACTTGGCTTTGTTGAACTTCAAGAAGTTTGCACAGGCCCACCTCTCAAACCTGTCCAGGTCCTTCTGGATGGCATCCCTTCCATTGTGTGCGTTAACTGTGCCACACAGCCTGGTGTTGGCAAATGGGTTGAGAGTGCACTCAATCCCACTGTCCATGTCACGACACAGATGTTAGACTGCAGCAGTCCCAGTACTGACACCAAAGGAACACCATTCATCACTGGTCTCTTGGACACTGAGCTGTTGACCAAAACTCTTTGATTGCCACCATCCAGCTAATCCTTTATACCAGGTGGTCATCAGTGAAATTGATGTTTCTCCAGTTAAGAGACAAGGATGTCCTGCAGGTCACTGTCAAGTGCTTTGCACGAGTCCATTTGCTCTTCCCTTATCTGGCAATGCTGTAACCCCTTCACAGAAGGCCACCACATTTGCCAGGCACCATTTGCCTGTAGTAAAGCCATGTTGGCTGTCACCAGTTATTTCCTCATTTTCCATGAACCTTAGCACAGTTTCCAGGATTCTTCACCACCTTGGCAAGCATTCCATGATGTTTATACTTTCTTCTTGTCTGTGAGTTACTCCTAATATATCTTGCACTATTTTTTGCAAGGGTAATACTTTCACAAGTTATCTTTTATGGGAAGTATAGGCAGAGCTTGTGAGCTCTTCATCTTCAGAAATATTATTGGAAGCAAATTTAGAATTTGCTGAGAGTCCTTGTATAGTATCAATTTATAATTTTAACTGTACAGTCCTTGTACAGTATCAATTAATGATTTACATTCATTTATGATTTTCACTAAGTATTTGAAAAGACCTTGTAGCTCCATCATCTCCACTGACCTTGGCTAAGAATCCTGGGCAAACAACATGAAAAGAAGTTTTTCCCAAAGGAAATATCACTAAATTCATACACTTTTCTTACCATATCACTCGTGGTGGTTACTAGCATTTTATTCTGTGTATTTTGATTTTAGTAACTCATTTAAAATGATGACTTTTGTATTATTTCTGTGTATATGCTTAACCTTGAATATGCCAGTGATCCCATAGGAATGGCTCTGAAAGGTTTTATTTTTTCATGGCTGTCAACCTGAAGATTCAGCCTTCAAGGGAAAAATAACTGAGTGCATTTCACCTACATTACTAATCCATTAATAAATGTTACAGACTACAGTCAGAATCTAAATGGTAAGTACTTATGAGATAATCAGAAATAGTTTATCCGCAAGAAGATTGTAACATACAGAGCCACTTCTTACAATTAGTTTGAACAAGTCAGCAAACAAAATAGGTTATTGGGTCTTGAAGGGTACAGCACTGTCTTGACTACCTCAGGTGCTGCTTGAACATTTTCTGCCCTCTAGTGAAAAACTACTTTTGCAGAAGAAGGTTGACGAGACTGCTCTTTAAATCTATGAATTATGACAAATTGGGTAAAAAGTTTATTTCTACTGCTATCTGTAAGTTGGTAAGTTTACTTGTCACTATTTTTCCCATCCAAGTTTTTCATTGGTTCCTGATGTGTAGTTATAAGGTTGTTGAAAAATTTCTTGTTATGAACTTCCTAATTTTAAGCAGTCCTTGCCATCGCAGAAAGTAAAACAGACTGAAAAGAGCACTTTAGAGAAAATAAATTCATGGCAGAAATTCTGACCAATCCTTCAAGAAAAAGAACTGCCTTGTGTTCTATGTTTTATGGGCAAAGTTGGCTGAAATGCATATGGCAAGAAAAAGAGGTTGAAAGTAGTCTTATAACTCTTTAGTCAACAATAGCTTTTTTGCTCTTTGTTCTGTACAGTGTTGGTCAGCATAGCACAGTAAAAAAAAAATTCTCTCTCTAACTGAGAGGGTCCAAACAGAAGTACTGAGGGAGAATAAAACCATGCATCCATCTTCTCATATCACAAGTTCCCATCCAAGAGTTAGTCACTTAGTATTTATTAAACAATAAACCTTTAGCTTCGCAGTTTCCTAGAGGTTTTATGCCTGGGAGGGAGAAAAGCAAAGAGTGCTAATAACTGAAGGAAGAGGAGAGATGAAACAGAGGCAGAAATGATTGAGAGCTGCAGAAGAAAGGTGATTTGAAGCATCGATGGATTCATTATCACCACTTTTCTCAAAAGATTTTTCCTTCCTACTCCCAAAACAGCAGGCACAGGCTTCTTGTATAAACTGATTTCAGTACTGGGAGGAGAGACAAGGCTTTGCTGTCTTTTGAACTACACTTGCTTTATGTGAAAAAGGGTTTTATAATTACATTTTTGAGAAGGAAGATGCAGTAGAAGCTGGACCATTTTTCTCTGCTGAGTTTGTTTCTATGGAAGTTGTTAAATAAGTAATGGAAGAGAACAGGGTATCATCCCTTTTTTTACCCAGCACAGCACAAGCCACATAGATGTGAAGAAACAGGATGCTGAGCTGAAGGGCTCTCTCTCCTTACTTCAATTCAGAAGGTAACAGGGAGCAGCAGGAGATGCAGCCCTGCATATTTTATTTTTTTTTTTTCTCCTGTCAGAGATGGTGCTAACTACATGTATGGAGAAATTGAGAGGAAGCAGAGCAGAGTCCTTATTTTCTTTGATTCTTTGATCTAGGAGTGAGGAAAAGATCAGCTTTTCTCTCAGGTTCCTGCATTTCCAAATACTTGTGCTAACAAGCACATGGAGAGCCCCAGGAGTGCCAGCAGCTTGGGTAATTGCACACTCTTGTGCTGAAGTGCAGAGAGTGAGCAGGAATGCTTGAGAGGGAGGTTTGTGTGGTTGTGATCAACCTCTATGAATTCTGGTATTTCAGCTGATCCATATATAACTCTCTTTTGTGAGTCTCTCAGCTAGCAAAAATTCCTTTGATTTGAAGTCAGATTGGTTCTTGCTTTTTATATGCATACTCAGTGAGTGCTGGCATTTCTCAGAACCAATGCAAATGTGCCAGATGCCACTGCTAGGCACTGTTGTCAAATATTATGGAGCTGTCATAGGCATTTCAGTTTTTCCTGGCAAGACTCAGTTAAAGGAAAAGTAGTGATGTATTAACCTAAACTTCTATTTCCAGTGTTTACTGAACACTTAAACACCTGGGGTAATAATCTCGCTTTCTGGAGCAAGAGAACATTTTTGGGGATTCCAGATGGTAGTTTTGAAGAGGTAGAAAGAAATCAGAGTAGCAGTAAATTTTGGTGTTAAGATTGTCCAAGATACAATAAAAAGTGTCCTTGAATGCTTCCTGTCTTATTGTCACATTGCTAGCATGTGTTTTCTCCAGACTTCCAAGGAGAATTTACCTGAACAGCCTTACTCATCTTTTTTATTTACATGCATTAATTGCAGAAGAAACAATTTTTTATTACTACAACACCACCTTGCTGCACAGCTGACACGGTCTCTCCTCAATCAGGAAAGAATACAGAGGTCAATACAGAGGTCAAAACAGAGGTCCAGGGGCCTGGTCAAAGCATAGTCCAGAAAGCTTGAGAAATGGATGTCCCCACCTTCTACTCCAAGCAGTGAAATCAGCAATTGATGTATGCACTTTAGTTTGTTTTCACTAGATGCACTGATTTCCAGTGCCTAGCCAAATTCCAGGACAAGGGTATGGATGTACAGAGAAAATGGCAATATACTTACAAAGGTATCCTGGATGGGCACTGAAAAACTGAGAGATCAGAAAGAATAGACATTCTTGAAGACATTTTTGAATCTTGTTCTCATTTTTCCCACCATTCCCCCCCCCCGCCATGATGTATAGGAGACATAACATTAAAGCTTAAGTTTTAATGAGAGAAAAATGAATAATCCTTCAAGTACTACAATAATTATGCTCAGAAGGGACTAGATTAATGCAGATTGTTAAAAACAGTAGGTGACATTAATTGTGTGTGGAAAATGTGGTGACAGCATTGTTCAGTAAGTTCAGGGTTAAGTTATGAGAGAGTCTCAGTTTTTAGAAGTCTTTGAAAAATGGGACCACTGCTTTTTAGAGGCTCATCCAAAGAAAAAATATCAAAATATTTAAATATAACCTGTGCCCTCTGCAAGTTTTCAGGACTTAGCACAGCACAGGTCCCAAAGCACATAATGCAAAATAGCTGCAACACATTAATTAGCACTAACCAGCACTAACTGAAGTTAAATGACGTTTTAGTACTTCCTTGTGAGTGATTTTTTAGCCTTGGCTAATAAAAAAAAAATCCACAAATGTTCAGTTGGAAAAGATTTTGTTGTCATGTAAAAAGCAAGCAGTTTTTTTTGGCAATAAATCTGAAAAATTGACTTTACGAATGATGTGCCATTCTCTTTCAGCAGTATGAGTTAGACTGAAGTGTGCATAAGGATTTGCTACTTTCAAGAAATGGCAGCTAATAAATCAGTTGCAGGGAGATCCTCTATCTTGCATATTATTGCAAAAAAATTTATTAATTTTCATACATATATATTTCAGCAACAAACCTAATTTAAAAAGCCGAGTTTGTGTAAAAAATCAGCAGCAAGCAAAGGTCCCTTGCTGTGACTGATTGCATTATTTACTGTACTGCTTCAGGTATAACCAGGATGATTTGTCTTTCTGACATTACCACAGTGATATGGGATAAAGTATGCTAATATGCTTATCTTGGATTATAAGGTATTATTAGTCCTTTGTTCCTTTCAGTGTCTTAATTAGTGACTTGTTTAAAGTCATCCATCTTTGCTCACATTTATACAAATATTTCAAATTATTAACAATAGCATCAATAGGGTCATGTTTATCTGTTTCTTTTTCAAGAAAATATTTTTCTAAAAGCCTCATGTAACCAGTCTTGTTTACATAGAGCAGAAACTTATTCTGCTAATAAATCTAGATGTTTTGAGGAGCAAAGAATAACTGTCTGTGAATTAAATTATACAGAAGTGCTGTGTCAATAATACATAAATTAACACCTCCATCAGTTCTACAGGAGTATTTTCAAATAATACTTTGGAGTGGCACACAAAATAAGCAGTGCTGACAGAATGGCCAGCATGCAGCTAACTGATTATGTATTTAAATATATTTTTAATCACAAATGATTCTATTTGCATTGAATCAATAAGGAGAAAATAGTAGGAAAAATTATAAATCTATGAAATACCTCGTTTTAAAAGACTGACTGGTAGTTTCCCTTCACTTTTGTTTGTGTTTATGGATGATCCATGTGGGACTGGAAAGAGGTCAGAAATCCCTTCCCCTCTCCCAGAGAAGGAGTGGAGGGCAAGCAGGAGCAGAGAGTTCTGAGCAGACCCAGGTGACTCTTCCCTGGCCTGTGACCAGGTCTCTGTTTTCTTCCTCTCTCCCTTTCTTCACTTGCCTCCTTTTAGAGCTTTGGCAGTGACAGAGAAAACAGTTGAGTACAAACTTTGAAGGAAGTTCAATGTCGTGTGGTCAAGGCCTCCACTCAGCATAATTCAACATACTCTGAGGAGGAGTTGCAGGAGTGCATTTTGTTCCACCTCTAGCCATGGCATATCCCAGGAGATGGCCCTTCCATGCCTACCTGGGCTCTGCAATGGTTTCCCCAGTGGTTGTGGCTCTTTGAAGGGTAAAAGTGGTGTTTATGAATATGGTGAAAGTGCCTCTCTCCTTGCTGACCTTTCTAATGAGCTGGGTGCTTATTTTCCTGTGCACTTATGTCAGCTTAATACTGAGGGACTGAGAGAAAGACTGAAAGAACCCTAAAAGTTTTAATGAGCTTTGAACATGAATTCTTACTGGTTCCAAAACAATATGTGGAATGATTAAGAGAAAAGCAATTTGATGCAATTTTACTCATGTATGAACTAAGGGAATACTGCATTTAAACACATTTATAATTAGCTTCATAACAAAGCTGATAAGCTGATTTTGTTTGGCTGGGTTTTGGCAAGGTATTTTCATATCATTTTTTCTTTGTGGACTTGGTTGGGTTTTTTTCATTTATTTTTAAAAAATCTTAAGTTTGTGAATGATTTTCATGACAAAGTACATGCAACAAGTCTTGAATAAGATAGCTGCTAGTGAATCATTCCTAATCATGTCTAATTCCAGTGCTTCCCACTAGCATCGAAACAAAAAGGATTAATTCTTAAATATTAAAATGAGTGCCATTCACACCTGAGGAAGACTTCTTTTGTAGAAGAACAAGAAATTACTGATGAAGCAACAATTCTCTGGTTTTCTTAGGAACTTCTGACAAAATCAGTACTGCAATTTTATCCATCCTTTTGTGAAAAAAACTAATGGTAATTTTTAAAGTATTATTTAAAACCCCAATTATCAACATTTTGACTGCTTTCAGACAAAGAATATATAGAAAAGGAAATATTAAAAATGAGCACTTTTTTTTTTTTTTGCTTCTAAAGTAATAAAATTCATTAAAATAGGAATTTACCTGTTAGTATGAAAAGGCTCTCTGCTGTCATGTAAAAAGGCAGATCAGCAAATAAAATAGAGGTATTGAAATAAATATTACTGTTCTGATTTTTCAGAATTTATTCTGTCTGTCAGGAAAACCATCTGAAAGCTGCAGTTTGCTAGCCTGCAGGACATCGGTATGCATCTAAAAATGTTTGAACACTAAAAGCAAATTGACTTTATGTGGAAAAGACTTTCAAGAGTGAATTTTTGTAGCTTGTGACTGATTACAGCTCTCAAAATCTATAGTCTCTTTTACAAAGTCCTTTCAGTCTATATTTTACATTATATACAGTTAATGAGAAAATGCAGTAGTTCAAAATTAGTTGCTGATCAGTATATGTAGCCTGAAAAATATTGAGTTAATTCCCTGTGCTTATATATAATGTAGCTCTGTATCTTCAGGATATATTGTGAAATAAAGCAGAAACCTGAATTTGTATGTGAAACTTGGCTTGAAATCTCAGGAAAGACTCTATAAGTCTAGCAAGTGTTATTGGAGCAAGGAAAACTGAGTGCAGAGTATTCAGAATAAGGAAAAATTTTGTAAAGGTCAAAGAAAAAGAGAGAAGCAAACTTACAACACAGAGGAATTCTTTTTCTTCTTTAAGGCATTGTCTGTAGGAAATTTTTCTCTTGAGTTTTCATGCCATGGTATGATATGACTTCTGCTGGTGCACTTCTGATTACCCAAGGACTTTATTTTCATGGTTTTTCTTCTACAAAGTGTCTCTCCCTCAGTTGTCTATATATATTCTGCCTTTTTGTTGCTGTTGTACTGCAGACACGCCAATGAACTGCTGGTACAACATAAGTAGTTTGTGTTCATTGTTTGGCTGTATTAATTGGGCATTGAATAGAGATGTCTCCTAAAGAAATGTATTATTAAAGATTCTGTGTTTGCAGTGGTCATATATCAATATTTAATCATTTTTAGCATGCTTTCCTGTATAAAGCACAAAAGAGCTGCTCCAGTATAGATGAGGTAATTACTAAATGTCTCTGACTTGAGAATGACTCTGCAGGTAAACCAGCCTTTTGAAACAATTCCCTTATTAGCAAAAAGCATATTTGATCATCATTGGCATAGATTTAGTTTGCCTTTGGTTAGGAACAGGTTGCTGCTCAGAAAAGCAAAGGGCAGTTTTACCAAAACCTCTAATCTGATTTTACTGTAGGTCAGTACCTTTGTCATGTTGCTCTGCTCCAGAGCTCCAGCCTTGCCTTTCAGATGGAAACAGCCCTTTCTGTGACCAGAACCAGCCCTCTGTAAACATGCATCATTTATCATTTTATTGGAAGCAGCTGAGGATGCTCTAAAAATAGATGTGTAAATGATGGACAGTTCATGATTTGTTGGCATGGAATCAAGACGTGACAGAAGGGACCAAATGAACCAATTGCATCCTCACTGCTGAGGTTACCATGGAAGCTTTAACTCTTTACACACCCTCCATCTCTTGCTCACATAACTCGTGCAGCACCCTTTAATTGTTATGGATGAAGTGTATTTCATAGAGTAAAATCTACCTGCCCACATTAACTGAAGCTGTCAGACATGATTTAGGGACCTATGTGTGTTCCATAAATTCCCATGGGAGAATAGAAGTACCACTGCCAAGGTCTTGAGGCAAAAAAAAGAGTAGACATTCAAATGTGAAATGTAAATAAATGGTCATTCATGTAAATGTAGATATATTTACAGGGTGAGAATACAAGGAAAATATCCCCAGTAATGAAACAAAAAGGAAGAGAAAAATAAAAGGCGGGTGGAAAAATGAAATTTCTTACCTGTCTTTTCAACCCATTTCTTTCTGTTCTGCAAGCATCTCATTTCTTACCCACCCTTCAGTTCAACCAGTCCTCATAGTATCCTCATAACTCTGAACTTTTCTTCCTTTTTGATCATTTCAATATGTTTTTCAGCTACATACAGCATTTAATTTAAAAGCCTCCTTGCTTAATGCAGGCACCACAAAGCTTCCTGCAGAAACCACTCCTCAGTTTCTTCCATATACAAACCTTGAACTCTATCTTTCATCTTCACAGGTGGTGTGTGGAGAATATAATGGCTTTCAAAACTTAAAATACTGTGCTTTCCCAATTGTTGATGCCCTGAGTAGATGTAGTGATAGGAAGCTTTTTTTTTAACTTCCTATTTTCTGACAAGTAACAGAGAAGCTGTGGTGAGCCTGCCCTATTTTATTTCATTAAACTCAGATTTTTTTAAAAAGGCATATCAACAGGTAAGTAAATGGCAGTATTTAGAGTGTCTCATTTCTGGGACAAATAATTTTCCTTCTTTTCTCAGTATTTAAGCACCAAAGGAATATTCCTTTTCTCTTTATTTCTGTTGACTGGAACCCAAAAAAGATAGGTAAAACAATTAGATTCCCTTTGACCTTTCTGATAGTGCAAAGATAAATCCATCACAGTGTCTCTCTCTGCCTTGGAATTTTCTTCTGCCATAACCCAACATTTTGTTTTCTCATACATTTACTACAGATTTTCAAATAAATGCCTGGGGTGGGAAAAGCAAATATACCTAATTTTTGTTTAGCTTCAGTCTCAGAAATACACATCCCACTTTGATTTCAAGCTAATAAATGATTATTCATTCTGTTTTTCATGGTTTACATATATAGGGGTTATATCTGTTCCTCATGGCAAGCAGTGCCATAATTGTAACTGAAGCATGACAACCACATCTAGGTAGAATGGTCTTATCTTTCTCTGAGCTGAATGTGTTGTTATGAGTTAAGGCATCTGTCTTTGCCTGAAAAAAAAAAAATCAGGAATCTGGGATTTTTTATTTTTTTTTGAGCTCCCAGAGTTTACAGAGTACCATGGATAATCTGAAAATTTTAGCATGTATACAGCACTCTCTTGGAATCTCCTAAACATCAGGCAGCTCATGTAAAGATGCAGCTTCATACAGGCTGGCATCTGAATGTATGGCTACCAGATATGCTCAGGTGAGGTGTTTTGGCAGCTGGTCCTCACGAGGCTCCCCTGCCATATGAGTGTGATGTTCTGTGCAAACAGAACAGAACAGAGACTGCAAACAGCTCTGTGCAAACTCCAAGGGGTTCTCAGTACAGACCAGACCAGACAGGGCACGTCCCAGCACACTGCTCTCACTGAATATGTGATCATGGGTCCACTGTAGGGAATGTCAGAATCCAGAAGTTTTTTCACTAGCTGAATACGCTGTATGGGTGTGTATTATGCATTACCTGAAGGTGTTCCAATCAAAACCCATTATAGCTACAAGCCACGGGAACTTTTATCACCCTGTTATTTCTAAGTGCTTCCCAGCTTTCCTTTCTCCCATTTAAGATTTGTAGAGAAAGGAGGTTTGGATTATGATATTACATCAAGTGAGAAACTGTGTTGAAATATCTGTTCCTTATTCCCAGAATATAAAAAACTAAAGTTTATCAACTCCAATGCTTTTTCTAGCCCAGCTAATACAGTGATAAATGAGGACAAATGGTTAATACCAATCAGGCACTGAATTCAGCTCCTTTGTTCTGGTAGGTTTTCCACTTGTGCCTCACATTGCTTAGATCAAGATTTGATATTACTTTGGGAAAAGATTGGAGCTAAGGTACTGCTAAGCTGAGTTCTAGCATTCCTGATTATTTTGAGCTGCAGGATTTCCAGAATCCTCTATGTAGCATAGGTAGCATCTTATGCTATTTCATCCAGAATGTTTTGCACATTTTGGATTTCAAAGGGTTTGTGAGCTTCAACAATTTGTAAACCATTATAGCTGAGACTTCTTATGAAAAAAATCTTTACCTTTAAGAAGAAAATTTCAAAGAATTTTGGAGACTCTTTAATCTTGACCCCATAGTCAGATGTTACTGTATAAAGTAAAAGTCTGCTTCTCCCTTTTCTATATTAGTTTTTTTCACAGCCAGAGCTGTACTCTGCCTTTCCTTTTTCAATCTTTCACAGCAGGATAGCATACTTAAAGCAATTACAGAAATTGCAACAACAAAATTAGAGTGTTGTAGGTACTTTAGGCTTTATTACAGCAGACAGACTAAATACCAGGATATCCCAATAAATACCAGGATGGACAACAGGATGTGCAGAATATATTTTGGCTCTTTCACTGTGTTATGAAAAGCAGCTCTTTACCTCTCGGTTTGTTTCCCTGTCTAAGTGTCAGCCACAAAGATTCCTGCAAAACATTTTTGACAAACACTTTGAGCTTTTGGAGAAGACATCAAATTCTGTGTACTATTGGTTGGGAAGAGCCCATATACACAGAAATGAAGCACTTCCCAGAATACACTAATGCATTGGTGAAGCTGAATTCATAGTAGAAATTTTTCTTTGCATAGGATCTGACTCATAGACAAGAATATTTAGAGTACTACTTGTCAATATTCTGCTCAAGGTAACTTACCAGATCTCATTATCTGCTTCAATAAACCACAGTAACAATATTGCTTTTCACAGTGCTGTTATTGCTGTTATCCCAATCACATGAGGTGAGATTAACTGTGTTCCCAGGATTTTGAAAAGGATGCAATAGGATTTACAGATAAGGTATTTTTCTAAAATTGAAAATAAAGGATGCAAGAAAAGAAACATAATTGAAAAAGCTGTGACTCATTTCTCTAAAAAACCTGAGGTGCATGCCTATTCATGTACCTTCTATTTTTAAAAAGGTAATGACAGTCTAAGGCTCTCCATCAGTCTGTGTAAAACACACAAAAATATTGAGCTGAATTTTGTTGTGAGTGTCCTTGATTTGATATTATCTGGCACATCAAACAGCACAGCCAAAATAAGGCACTGGGTTTCAATAAAAGTTTTTTTGGGGGGAGGGTGGGGAGATGGAGGGGTGTGATGTTTGTGATTTATTTTTTTTTAAGAACTAAGAAATACTTTAGTAAGATAAACTTTTAATTTAACTAGTTATTCAGAATACAACTGTCTGTTTTCAGAATGACTTTTCTTTTAAAGCTTTTCCAGACTTTCCAGAAAGCTTTTCCTTTAAAGAAAGTTCCTTGGTTAGCTTTTTTTACAGAAAAAATAATTATGGCAAGCAGACTTGCCACAGTGGTCTGTGCTGCCCCACACAGATTCTAGCAGCTGGGAATCCTCTCTCTCCCCTCATCACAGAAGCTGTGAAAGTAGGTTAAAAGTATAGCTGTTCCCTGTGTAAGTTAAAACATGAATTATAAAAGTATAGCTGTTCCCTGTGTAAGTTAAAACATGAATTATAAAAGTATAGCTGTTCCCTGTGTAAGTTAAAACATGAATTATAAACTAGTTAGTAAGTAGAGACAACTTAATACCCAGCTGTCCCTTGCATCAGTTCACAACTAGCTGCACAGGAATTTGTAGTAATTGTAACAAGACTGAGCAGTTCCCCATGTTCTGGCTCCAGCAATACAAGTGCTCCACAGAGAAAATTTCCATGTTGCCATATACTCTCCAAAAGCACAGGCAACAGGCTGCAAGGACATGACACAACTGGAGTGGAAAAGTACAGAATATCTCATTCTGTATTTACCCTTTCATTTTCAGTTAGCAGTCTCAAACATAAATCTTGAGGCTAAAATTGTAAGCATCAACTTGAAAACAACAACAACAACAACAACAAAAAGTCTTGCTTTGCAGTCTCCAGCTGACCCTGGTCATCTTTCTAATGCTGGCACACTCATGTTAAATACTAAATTCAAGTGCCAGCATGCTTTTTAGTACTCCAGTACAAAATAAATGCCATCCAGCATTTCAAGCTGGTACCATTTTAGACCCATTTTGCACTTTGTAAGAGGCTGTATATTACAAATCAATAGCAAATTAGGCCCAGTACCTGTGGGACCACTGGCTTATGTAGGTCTTGTTTCTCACTGATTGTGTTTCAGATTGCATAGGGGTTTTGCTTTTTTGGTTGTTTGCTTGGTTTTAGCTGAGTTCCTTCAATTAGGAGAAGAGAGACATTATCTCACAGATCATTCCTCTCATCTCTGTGAAATCTCATGCTTTCTCATTCTTTCACCTACTCCAAAGGGGATTGTGTCTACACTTAGGCAGAAGCAAAAATGTGTCCAGATGAGTCTTAGCCCAATTTATTAGGACATCTTTCTTATTTTCAAACGAAACACAGCCAAAACTCAGCCAAACCATTTTATTTTCTACAACCAGATGCACTGGAAATCCATCTGTCTTTTTGGATCCTATAACAGATGCTATCGTGCTTTCCAGTGTCATTGAATTCTGCTCATGGATGACCCATGCTTCATTTGTACTTGATTTTCATTTAATTTATCCTGAACCTTGTAATAAAGCTCTCTAGTGTTTAGCAAATTACACAGAATTGAAAGCCAGCCACATGAACCATTAACATGCAATGAGACAGTTATTTAGGGCTCATCTGTGCCAAAGTATCAACACATTCAAGAACAGAATAATTTATATGTCCAATATTTGGCATCAGGTCCCTCTGTACAAAGCAGTTTATCTGCTGGGACGAAGAATTTCTCCAAAAGAGTTCATCAGGTTAGAAATATGTATTTCTGATCAAAATTCCCTGAAATTGATCTTGTCATAAACTTTTATTACAGAATAAGTTGACTGTCCAGCCAAAACTGGCACATCAATGCTATATTTGTTTCATACAGCAAGCACTGGCTTGTTTTGAGTTAACAATATCAATGTATATTTATTAAAAAATAAAATTGTTTTAGCAAGTCAGGAACTCTATGGCTACATCTAATTTAATTTATCTTTCAGTAAGTGCAGTGCTTGAAAAACAAAATCATTCTGCAGTATTTGCAAGGTTTCTGGCAGGACTTTCTTTCCCAGTCCAATGGACAAACAGACTGTGAGTCTCCAGATACTGCTTTTTTAAATTTTTTTTTTTGGTGGACATGACCATAGTGTGCATTCATATGAGTCTGGGATATACCCTGACCTCCACTAAACACTGCACACCTTGGGTGATTTTTCTGGCTGAAGCTGATCTGAATTTGAGGGACCAAATGAGTTTATACAAAAAATGGCACTCAGTGGTTTCCTGATTGAATAGAAATCATATGCACACCAGATTTTTCAGTTCAATCATGCTTCATTTAAAGTTTAGATATTTTGTTTTATTTTATTAACATTTATCAGTTAGGATATCATACACCTGGGATGACATTCTGAATGTGTATAAAAACACAGCCAATGCCTAGGGAAGCTCTTAACTGAAATAAAGAGGGAGTACATTATAAAAGCAAAGTAGTCAGTGTGAATGAAAGTTAGTTTCCCACAGCTGTGGAATAATTTTGAAATTATTCTGGATGGTTCTGAAATTCTATATTTTTATGTTAGGAATATGCATTTTCCAAACACTTTTTTGTTTGCTTTGTTTTCCATTTTTGAAAAACTGTTTAAAAATAGCAAGAACATCTCAGATGATCAGTTTTCTAGTTAAAAAAATATAAATGTACCAGAGCATCACATGTAGGATAATATGAAAATATGAAAATTAAGTGATGCTTCAAAGAATTCTAGTCACTTCAGTTTAAATTTTTTACCCCACATCTGCTTCCATGAGGAATTGGTTTACAGAGAAGTAGGAATATACAAGAATTAATTTGGATCAAATATAAGAAAGATGATGGGGAAAACACTGGCTTGGGGTTGAGTTCAACTTCTAGAGAGTGATAAAGTGTTAGAGTTCAGGGGTGTGTGCTGTAATTTTAAATGTTTTTTTTAATTTAAAAAATTCACTAAATTTCAATGCAAGAGACTGGACAAGGTGGATTTCTAATATCCCTTAAAATTGTACAACTGGGTCTCCATTCTTGGACAAAAAATCTTTGAATTTTTTTTAGTTGATGCTTCCCACAGAACATTTTTTTTGCTATAATTTAAGTCTTCTATATCAAAGGTAAATATGGGGGGGTGTTATTGCTGTCTTGTGTAGGCCATGTTTTCTATGGGTTCATTCAGCTGCAGTGATCCTGATTGTAGAATTTGAATTCTGTATGAATTTAACTCCCACAGCACCTCTGATACTGATTGCTAAAATATGTCTCTGGTTTCAGATAACTATTATATTAAGTCTTTAGCTCAACACCTCCACTACTTTTGCAACAGTATGAAGCAGTCATTTGGGAATAGGACATATTCAAAGCTTCATGCACAGAACAAGTTTCACCAATGTAAATCATCAGAATGAGGAACAATTCTGCAAACCATGCAGTTTTTCTAAATATCTCAGAATTTATTCTGGATCATTGAAAATTGTCCCCATATGAACAAAAAACACCAAGCCAAGGAAAGTCTGATAAGCTTCTGTCTTAGTTTAAGACAATTTAAAGGAGAACTCTGGACTGAGTTGCCTCTCTATAGGTTCAACCAATTCCTTTCCACCAGAAAGGAAAAAAAACAAGTAGATTTCAGTGAAAAAATAACAGTTTACTGTTAGAAGGAACAGCAACAGTCAAGAGATAACCACCAGATACAAAACTGCTGAATCTGGCAGACTCCCCAAAACCACCAGGCACATTCCCCTCCAGGACAGCACTCCTCAGCCAGGGATGTGGCTCAAGGACAAAGGCAGAGAAGGTGTCAGTCTTTCCCCCTGCTCTGCCATTTTCCAGCTGGAGCTCTGACTGGTCTTCTCCAGGTCAAGGACTAGAAGCCCTCAGAAGGGATTCGCTGTCCTTGTGGCAGGAGACATCAGGAGCAGGCAAGGCAAGGTGGCTGGGCTGGGGAATTCCAGTCTTCTCTCCTGGAGCGGGGGCTGATGGCAAGTAGGAGCGGGGGCGCAAGCAGCTCTAACCTGGGAACTGCAGTGAGATGTTCTCTCCAAGTGAGATGAAACTAAGAAAAAGAGAACCCTAAAAGGAAAAGCACTGCCTTGGCCCTACAGCAAGAGCACAAGAGCCAAACAATATGGTCAGAGAGCTCTGCCTAAGCAAACACCAAGAGCCCAGAAACATAAAAAGCTCACGACACATGGGCACGAGCTGCCTGCCCAAGGGGCCTTCAAAGCTTAGCCTGCAGTACCTCCCCTCTCCCTTTACCAGTGTCCTAAAGAGGATATAACAATTTTGAGCACACAGAGATGTGGAATGCAATGGCCTTTTGGGTTACCCATTACACCCTCCCTGCCTGCACATCTTTAACTGTAGGCCTATCTCAAGCTTTCATACTTTGTTAATTATTGGGTCTTAATATGACAAAAGTTTTGTTCCTTTACTGTCTATTTATTTTTTTTTTAATGAGAAGCTGTGAAATGCCTAATAGTGATGACTTTTGAAAGCTACTAATATTAAGCAACTGTTAGGTACATTAATTAATATCTCATTGAGGAGAAGGATCAGCATTACTCTGACATCACAAACAATATTGTTAGAACAGATGCATAAATACTTAGCTCACACTCCACGACTCCACAGAGTTTTGTACCTGTGATCCATGGCTTAGCAGTTTTAGGGACTATAACATAGTTTTAAGAGTAATTCTGGGTTCTTTCTGAATATTTCATCAAATAGTTCTTTGGTATTTTCCCTCTATTTATCAGACAACTTACTCCATTATGTTTACAGAGGTGGGCAGGTGGGTTAAATCTATTATTAAGCAAAAAAGCTACCTCCTGAGTTCTCTTGTTAGAAGTGTTTTATCCTGCAATTTCAAGTCTTAACTAGCATCTTGTAAGTCCACCTAGGAGGAATACAGTCTGGAAGAATATGTGGATCTGTCAAAAAACTTGTGCTGGAAGTTCAGTTTTTCCTGTAGTCAAAACCCCCATATTGTTCATCCCTATGTAGAAATGACAGGTCATGTATTGAGGATGATACATGCAACTATAGTGGAGCACAGACAGTAGAACAGGATCCCAATACTCATTGGGTAGAGCGTCACAGGCATTTGATACCAATATGTTATTCACTGAGGAGTAAATGTATGTTTCTGTATTTTGATAAATTCAAAGAGGGTGCTTTGTTTTACTGTACCAGTATTTCTGGTTTGGCAATAGAGAAACGATTTCATGGATATTTCACTTTCACAATGAGATATGAGATGGGAAGAGGTGGTTTAAATGAATACATGGTGACATGGATAAGAACTCGCCTGAGATAACTCATTTGACACAAAACTGGATTATCAAAATATGGTGATCTGTGGCTCAACTGCAGGGTAGTCTCCAATGTAGTAACAGTGCAGAATAGAACCTGGAAGAAGCAAACTTTCTCCTTTTTCTCCTAATTCGATGTTCATGTTTCAAATTGCTAGTGCTGGGGATAAAGGACAGCAGTGAGAACTTTGTTCAAAAGGGAAACCTATGGAATTACACACACTGTTAGTGACTGGAAATGGCAGCAGAAAATAGTGCAAGGATACAGAAAGCCAGAGAACATTAAGATAAATTATACTTAAATGAATAGTTCTGCAAGCAATGAGATGAAAATACTGCTCTAAAACTAAAGACCTCAAACTCTTCCAGCAATTAAATACAGTAAGTACACAGGCCATGTCAGGTAGATTTTAAAACAGGCACCAAAAAATCCTGGCTTTAGATTTTTAACATTTCTAGAGGTAAAACCATGGGAAAAATCCTGAGCCTGGTTCTCTTCCTGGGAGGTGGAATATACACAGTTGGATATTGTGGGGTCCCTACTTTCCCTGAGGAAGTGGTGTAGCCTGCATTGTGGAGCAGGTGGATTCTGGGGAACAGAAACAAACTCATCTTGCCATCTTTCTATGGTCTGCCTTCCTCATATGCAGCAAGACTTTAAAGAAGTTGTGGACTCTGCCTCCAACCATCAGTGTTGCTGCATTGCATTTCTGTGGAAAAGTTCTCTACTGACAAGTACCTCTTGTACCCTCCCAAGGGTTTCCTTTGCCAGACCGTGCTGTTTGCTTTAAATACAGAGCTCAGGTTTTCTTTTCTGATGCAAAAGACTGCAAATAGATCAGAGGGATAGTACTCAGAGGGAAGAAAACCCAACCTGAAGTTACAAAGGAGGAGAATACAGATAATGCAAAGGGAAGATAAGACATGTATACCTCCAGCCACTACCATGTTATATGTATATATTTAATTTCACAGTTCTCCTGTCCTCTGATATGAGAAGCTCTGATATTCATGGGTAAATGTAATTTACATTCTACAATTAATTTCTATGTTGCAATCTTAGGATGCCATTTCAATTTTGTCTGGTTCCCAGCCTGAGGAAAAGAAAGTGTTTCAGAATCTCTTTTCCTCCTTCCATGCTGCTCTTCCTTTACTGCCGTTTAGTTTTAGACTTTACTGGTTTTGCAGGTGATCTCAAAATATTTGTCTAGAAGTCTTAAAGTGGTTTTGGTTTTAACCTATCTAGCAAAGTTTGAGCATTAGTACTTTTCTAGACAGACAACACAGACACAGTCTACTTGCGTCAACTATATTTTTAAATCTTCCATGTGAAGAGAAGCAATCAATTTTGTTTGTTTGTTTTACTCTGCAGAATATTTTAATCACCTGACAGCCTGTGGAAATGAATCCTTTCTCTGTCATGTAAACTGATATACAGCTGCATGAAAGATTTTTACTGGGCCATCATGCACCTCATGCATCCTCTGATTCCTGTCCTTAAGGTGCTCAACCTTACTACTTGAGCAAGCCCTTTTATGTTTTCAAGAGATGAGGAGAAAATGTGGGCTCTTTTACTCAGTGAGGATTCACCATTTATCAAATAACCAATGAGGTATTCAGAGAAAGCAAAAGAAATAAATACCTAACTGTAGTGAAGCTTTGCATGTGTCCTACTTGGTTTTTGACAAATGAGATGGGTTACATGTTGTATTTCATGTTCTTTCATATTGCTGAACTCCCTGGAACATTCAAAGCTCTCTTCATTATATATTGCTAGTGAATATAAAACCAAAGGAAATATTACCTGGCCTTTTATAGAAACTCTTGTAAGAGATTAAAATAAAAGAGCAACAGTCTCTTGATGCATTTAAAAATTAATATGTAAATAGATTTCAGTGTCCTTTTTGGTTTTTGTGTCTCCACGGGGTCTGTCTTTGCTCCAGAAATTTTCAGACCATTTTGGAAGGTTACTGGCTCACACATAAACACATTCACCTTACAGACTGAAGTGCAGAAGGCTTGAATCAAGAGCTAATCTTTCCAGTGCAGAAAATATGAATTTAAATAAAAGTAGCTTTCAAACAGCACAGAGGACTAAAGAAATGAGAACTAAAGAACCAATAGAATTATGAAGCTGTAATAATACATATTTTTATATGCAAATAACCACTTTATAAAGAAAAATATTCCCTGGACACCAAACAGTGCAATAATGGGGAAGGAAGTGGTGATACAGGCATTTATATTCCATAAAGATGGGCAAGGGAGAAAAAATTTAAATAACAAGAAGAATTCCCTGCCTATTAATTTAAGAATATTTCTGCTCAGTTTAGCAATATTTAAGTTCTGGTGCTCAGTGCATAGAAATTTTCTGTTCATTTAATTAAAAAATGTCAGTGCTTTAGGTCTTTCTGGATTGTTTCACTAATGTTCTTCAAATGTGTGCTGTAAAGATCACACATGCAACTGATGTAGTTTGGACTGTGCTGAGAATGCTCACCCAAGTGTGTGTTTCTCTGTAGCTGTTCCCACAAAAAGGCCATCCATCTATCCCTATCAGGTGGTTTAAAACAATCATTAATAGTCATGGAGTACCACTGAGATAAAGAATATATTAAATATATGGTTGGTATAATTATTTTTAAGTGTTTGATTGACCATGGGAAAAATGGTGCAATCCCCCATGGTTGTTCAGGCACCCTAATGCACCTTCAGGAGTCCCTGTAATAAGATGGCTTAGCATCACCCTCCTCCCAGAACAGCACTCCCAGCAAAATTGAGGCTGAATCTAAAACAAGCTTTGCTTAGGCACATGGATTTCTCTGTATCAGATTTATACATGCTAGAGATCTGCAGGAAAAAATTTAAAGACTCTCAAATTGTTAGGAAGAAACTTGTTGGGGTCCTTCATAGTGTTCCAAGTGGGTAATAGGGCAGAATTGGAAACTGAGTGTCTGTCAGCTTGCCTTATTTATTTAATATATGATGGTTGGCTTTGTATAACCAGTCTGAAAAACAAACAAACAAAACGAACTTGCCACTCTTTTGTTCTGTCATTTGTCTCAATAAAAACTTCTGGGCAAAGTAGGAGGTTGCTCTTTGGACTAACAGCACTCCAGGGTTTAAGTTAGGCGGAAGGGTTCTATAGACATCAGCTTCAGATTTCCCTAGCTTGTTGGTTCTGTCTTGTTTTGTGGTTCTCTGGGTTTTTAAAAGCAGAACTATGAAAAATGCTGTCTTCCTCCAGACTCTCAAGTTGTTTTCCATGAGCCAGGCTTTCCTGGGACTTTTTCTGTTATTGGCATAAGTCTCTTGTTGTCTGCAGTGAGCTGCTAATGAACCAGCAAGGGATTAGAAGGAAAGGTCTGGAGAACATCCACATGCTGCATCAGCTGAACTGGAGGAACTCTTCTGTCAGTCTCTTTATTTTAAGGCTACAGATAAATTTCCTAATCGTATTTGTGATAAAGTCAACTTAATGCAATGTTCACAGCTAACGTCTGCAGAAAGCCTGACAGTTTTCCTATTATCTGGAGCAAAAGAGGTAGTAAATCAAAGAATTTACTTCTAATTATTAATGATATTTCTAATTATTTAAAATGTGTCTTCTCCCTTTGCTATCTGGATGAAAAATTTACATTTTCTCGTGAATTTCTCACCCCCTTTCCATAGCTGTGGCTTCAAAAATGTCAGCATCCACATGCAGTTATAATAATATTTCAGAATATTAAGGGGCTGTACTAAATTCAGAAGCATTTCATATGAATAAGGTCTAATTTATCAATAAGTAAGGCTAAAATGACTACTTGGGTGTATTAACAGTTCAATATTCTCTAAAAGTCAACACTGAGTAGTATGGCAGTAGTATTTTAAGACTGGCCTTGAAGGTGACAGCAGATATTTTGCATGTGATGAAGTGGATCCACTAGAAATGCAAAGGGAAGACTGAAATTGTTGGAGCGGTAAGAAAGAAAGACGAATTTTGTGGCAGTAACCTAAGTGGATAAAGAGGAGCGAGACAGCACTGGACAAAGACAGAACAGAGGAGGTCACAATAGCTGAGGAGCAAACCCATGAAGGCTGCTTTAAAGATTTAGCTGCTGGGCAGGGAAGAAACACTGAATCTTAGAGCTGTTGCTCTGAAGGCATTAAATATACACTAGACTTTTGAGTAGAAACGGAGCAATGGGTAAGAGGTGATAGCCAAGTTACAAGACTGCAGGACTGACATGTCTTGGAAGGTTCCAATGAAACCACTTGTGCCATGAGTGTTAACTCACATGCTTATGCCTGCCAGAATAACACCTCTCTGAAGTGCACTGCACGTGTGGGTCATGTGTACCAAATAGCCTGATCAACGATGGTGAAATAAGCTACTGGAAGCCTGCTCCCACCTGTGCAGGCATCCCACAGCTGTGAGTGGCACTGAGCTCCTTGTGGCCCTGTGTTATTCAGAGAAATCAAATCACCATCACTTGACATGCTCTGACTATCTCAAAAATCAAAATTAAGCTGCCCACGTTAGTTCTCTGTTGTTGAAGATGCATAAGAGTTTTACAAATGACAATTGGTAACTCTCCTGTCATTCTATGTGACTTTGAAAGTCTAGGAATTTTTCTGTAGTTTGGAAAATGATCAGTATGTTCCCTCAAGTGCAAACACTTGAAAAAATTCCTTGTTAATAAAGAAGTAGCACAAACAAATCACAAAAAACAGTTGAACTGCAGCTGTGGAACTACAACAGCCAAGTATTTTTCATCTTCAGTTTCCACAGACAGCTTTAAAATACGATTGTCTGACATTTTTATGGCATTGAAAATTTCTGAAGGTTTTTTTTTTTTAATGCAGTTTAAACCCCTGTAGCAAAGATGGAGTTATCAGAATGGTATGTGATGAGAAAATTTCTGTCTTCTAATGACATTGTTCATGGTCACAGTAAGTGTTATAGTTTCCAGAAATATACACTACCAGATTCAGGGAGCCATATTTTCACTGCATGGAAAAGGATAAATTTGAAACATAATTCCATATTAAGGGCTCCAGAATACCCACATAATATTCAGAAGGTTATAAGGAATAAGTGATATATTGACAGATTTTGTGCTGCTTCTGACATTTATAGCAACCCAAAACTGGAGTGATGTTATGATATTATCCAGATCTTGTACTTTTCAGCTGGAACTACATCATGTAAAGATGTTTTCTGTTAGTCTTTGAAAAGCCTGCTTATGAGTAATTGCTGTGCATAATTCTTTCTATTTCAATCAGTTCTGTAAAAGCACAGGATTTATGTATTGCCATCCAACTCTGCACTCAGTGTGAAGAGACAGAACTTCTGCTTCATTACTACAGCATGCCCTGCCCTGCTCACACCATGGGAGACAATGTGCATGAGATACAACCTCCATGCCAGCCCCTGGAATTATTGCTGCCTGCTGCCATGGGTCTGAAATGCTGCTTTAGGGGCACATCAGTAACGGTGGCTTCCTGTGGGGGACAGGGAAGAAATCTGACATGATATCAGCATCATCAGGACTCAACTGTGGCAGCTCCTTGTATTGTGACAGCTGAAAAACACTGGACAGTTCAGGATGTAAACTTAGATAAAAGTTGTGAAAAGGTAGAAATAAGGCACTGTGATGAATGTTGTAATCTTTTTTTACCTGTGATTAAGTTGGGAAAACCATGGAAGTCATGCTGGTTTAATGCCTATAGGGAAAGTTGCAATGCTAACCCTTATCAGAGTTAGCACTTAGAGTGGCTGAATACATCATAGCATTTTGTCACTTCTTTTCAGATTAATTAAATAATTACTAAGAAAAAGTGTTAAAAGAGACAAGTTTGTACCTTATTTCTGGTTTTCTCAATGATTTGATGAGCTGGAAGATTTACTAGATTTTATTTATGTCATTAAAAAAATAATGTCTTAGTTCATTCTCTTAATTTATATTGCTAGTAGTAAATGTAAGAGTGAGAAAAAGGACAACTATAGTGTAAGAACAGCTAGCTGCTAAGATAAAATATTTGAATTCATGATACATTAAGATTTTTTGGTCCATTTTCTTCTTTGGAAAAAAAGAGTGGGTTTTCCCATTTTAGGATGAAAAAACTATGATCTTTTAAATATCTACACGGAATACATATTTTAATGATTCTGTTGGATGTTGGAATATTTTTTCAAAGCTGTTCTTATTAAAAATAGGCAAAAATATTATAAATTTTTATAATAGCTTGGAGGGACATTGCTTATAAAGGGATCATTAGATTGCTCTCTCTTTACATCATGATTTTTACCATTAAAAAAAGTATTATTTAAGTTCTTCCTAGTCAAAATCAATGAAATTGTGTCCTCTATTACAAGTTATGTTCTCAGACTTCATATGTGGCATGGGAGACCCACTGGCATTCCATTTCATTTTTCTCTTGCAGTGCATTGACTTCTGCACCCAGCTCTGCCAATCAACTCTATCATTAACTTTCCCCCACAAATCTGGTATTGCACATGTACAGCCCCCACTGTTTTATCCAAGGCCTTCAAGTTTAGCTCTGATCACTAATCTTTTGTGTTTTAAACAAAATCCAATAGACTGATTTCTGCAGGCCGGATTCCCATAAACTATTTTAAGAGGTGGTAAGGAATATCAGAGGTTAGTGATTGTCCTCCAGGAAACCATGATGAAAATCTGGGAGTGGCTTACCAGCATCCAAATGAGCATAAGAGTGTAAGAATATGAAGTGTAAGAAATATAACCATTACTGGGACTCCATCTGTAGACCAACTCATCATTTTCAGTCTAAATGGATTGGGTCTTTTTTTAGCATTAACATTTCATGATATATAGCATTAAGCAATAGCAGTTAAGATTAATGGTATGGAGGATCTTAGTCATGGTAAAATAAATGGAGTCATTGTGTTGTGGTTTACAGCTCCATCACAAGATGAGAAGTGACCATTTAGATATGTTCCTAGCTGAAAATATTACAATTACTTCAATTTAATCTATTTACTTTCACAGTAAAATATAATGCTGCAAAATGCTTTGATGAAAAGGAGACAGCATTTATAATACTTTAAGACTGAAACCTTTAATTTGCAGTTACACATAAGAAAAACAAGCCTTCATGCTCTTGTGTATAAAAAACCTATACAGCATGTAATTTATGACTTAATACCTTTCCTCTCATTCCTATTTCCTGCATTCCTACTAGAACACTTTTTTAAAGCCTAATTCTACAATACATTTAAGCTTTTGTAGTTAGGCAAGAGAAAAAAAAATGTCAACACTTTCAATTGTTAGCTTCATTCTTCCTGTCATGTTTAGATAGAACTGTATAGGTAAATGAAGATCACTTTTTTTTTTTGGTCTTCATGAAGACCCAAAAATAAAACAATATGCCACATCACTGTTTTTGGCAAGGTACTTGGAGAGACAAATAGTGTGAAGCAGTTTGTAACCCTACCTATCGCTGAGTCAGGTCTATTTTTAAGCAGGTAAGAAGGTGAAGAGGAGAAGCAGATCTGTGCTGTTTTGTATTCCTACAGGAGAAATATTGTAAGTTTTTGTAAAAACCTTTTGTTTTTCTCAAAAGCAATGACTTAATGAATGAAGGTGTATTAAACTGCACATGAGATTACCTACAGTCATATCAAAAAGGAGGAAAAAAAGGCATTATCATGGTTGGTTCACAGCACTTGAGAAACAGAAGTTTAGTCACAGCTTTCTTGCAAAAACCTTGCCTTCCCTGGAGATTATCATTCTTACTGTGCTTTGGCATCTACCTGTAAGCCATCATACTAATTCTTCATTTCTTCTGCATTTCTCTTCTGTTTCTTGGAAGCAGAGTCACAATTGGCCATAGGTTCACCCCAGGGAAATACTGCTCAGTTTGCTGACACCCGAGGAGGCAAATCCCTGACCCCTGTGTTTGAAAGTCACTGCCAGCCATGGCGTTCCAGTTTGCAGGGCCATGGCAGCTGCCAGCTTTGCAGCACTGCCACCACCAGCTCTGCTTTCCACTTTTTTGCTTTCAGCCCTGAGTAAGTGGAACTGTCACAAAAGTACCTTTAAAAAAGTCCTTTAAAAAGTGCTTTCATTTTTGAATTTTCAGCAAATCAATATTACCAACAGCTATTAATTAAAAGGAGTGATCCTTTCAGGTGATGAAGTTGCACGCACCCAAACACAAGTTGTATCCACCTTTTGGGTAAAGGCATACAAGATTGCAGATGTTGTGTTCTGATGCTGATAAATTAGTCTCTTTTAGTTCCACATTGAAGGAAAGCTGGACCTACTTTCCTTACAGCCATTGATAAGATGGCTTAGAGGGAGAAGACAATTATCCGTGTTTGGAACAAAGATTGAATGAGAGAAAAAAAAAAAGAACATAAGGAGAAAGATTGCAGCGAGTAAAACTGAAAAGATTCCCAGTGAAAATCTGCCTGCAGAACTGAAATATTTAGGATGGAGTGTTGAAACATAGATTTTCTGAAAGTTTAACCAGCTTCAGGGAGCCCAGTCCTGAGTAAAAATCATAGAATATTGCCACGTGAACATTCGCTGTAAGGCCTTATCTACCCACTGTACAAAAAAAAGGCACCTGTAATCTATCTGCTAGTGCCATTACTCTCAGTTCATTCCACTGTTTTCAGTAATGACAACACCCATTATAATGCAAGTATACCTGGGGGACTTAGAAGTTTCTGCCGGTTCTCACATAACACAATGATTTTTTTTTTTTTAATCTTATCTAAGGAAAGAAAGAAAACTGAGCCCTTGGCAGTCATTGATTTCAACCATGAGGGGGACAGTGCTCTACCAGACAGGATTAAATTAGTTGCAACTGTTCCCCTGCTCATTTTTTTTCTGCAATAGAGGTGCTGTTTTTCTATTTTAAATTTCTTCTTAGATGCAAAGTTTTTAAGGGATTTAAAGAGTAAATCCTCAACTATGGATACACTGCATGTGACAATGCCAGTACTGCAGACTGTAGCAGATAGGCCAGTGGCTGCTAGCAGTATAAGGTACCAGTTCAGTCCTGTGGTCAGCATTCCTGTATTTCACTGGGAATGTTTTCCATGGAAAGGACTTTGTTTAGAAAATAATGCTGAAGTGAGAAACAATAAAATAAAAAAAATGAGCTTGCTTCTCCTTTTTCTTGCCCCATGCCTGGAAATGCTCACAGCCAGATTGGATGGGGCTTTGAACAATCTGGTCTGGTGGTAGGTGTTCCCTTACTTGTGGTGAGGACACAGGAACTGGATGATCTTTAAGGTC
This sequence comes from Serinus canaria, assembly GCF_022539315.1. NCBI lineage: Eukaryota > Metazoa > Chordata > Aves > Passeriformes > Fringillidae > Serinus > Serinus canaria. The sequence goes on from NC_066317.1 coordinate 54,505,100, forward strand.
CCTTCCAAACCAAACCATTCTATGGTTCAGACTATGACTATGGTTCAGACTGTGATTCTTTATTTGTCTTTTCAATTTTTGTTTCCCAAATCAGTCCACAGAATAAGACTTAAAGAATCTGAGACAGCTTTTTTTTTTCTTTTTTTTTAACTTTAATTACAACTCCTCCCAACAAACCAACAAAAAAAGGATTCCTAGCTAGCTGTTACATATACAGTGTTGTGTACTACTTGCCACAAGCAACAGGTAGAATGTCATCGTACCGACGCCGCTATTTTAGCCGGAGGAACTAACGGGGAACTTGGCAAGCGCCCCACTGACACATCCTCCGGCTGGCGCCAGCCACAGCTGGGAGCGGCGATGGGACTCGTGCCCCGGCTGCCTGTCCCGCCCCTTCCAGGGACAGCGGTGGCACCCCGAGCGCGCTCCAGCGCCGGGGCAGCTCCGCGGGGCTGTGCCCGTGCCCAGGGCTGTGCCTGTGTCCGGGGCTGTGCCCGTGTCCGATTCCGTGTCCGTGTCCGTGTCCGTGTCCGTGCCTGGCGCGCCCCGCTCCCCGCGTTGCCGCGGCAACGTCTCCGCGCCCGCCGCTGGCTCCGCCGCCAGCCCGGGAGCGGCTCCCCCCGCCGGGCAGCGCCGGCCTCTCGCGGGGCTCCTTCCCGGCGATCCCGGGTGTGTCCCGCCGGCCGGCTCCCGCTGCCCGCATGGCCGTGCCGAGCCGGGCCGTGCCGGCAGGCCGGAGCTGAGCCGCCCGCCTCTCCGGGCCTCCGCTGGGGTAGCCGGGATGTGCTCCCTGCCGCTCCCCTCCCACTCGCCCCCTTCCCTCGCAGGAGCCTTCCGCGCCTAGTTTAATGGTTTGCAAAGAAAGCCAGGCAGAAGAACACTTCCCTCGGTGGCGGTGGTCAGACCATGACCTAACTCACCATGAACTTGGAAGGGCTTGAAATGATAGCGGTGTTGATCGTGATTGTGCTTTTTGTAAAAGTGTTGGAACAGTTTGGGCTGATTGAAGCAGGTTTAGAAGGTAAGGGAGTGCTTTTCGGTGGCTCGTCATTTTTCTGTTCTGGTTATTCTCTTGCAGCGAAGCAGGAGCACCTGTGAACTGATGTAAGGCACTACCCGAATCACCCCGAGAGCGACGTGCACATCAGTGGCTGTCTGTTGTGGATGTTGGTTGCGGTGGTTTTATTTTGTAGGAGAAATAAACTGGTGCCCGGGAAACTGCCAGGATAAACTTAGAGGTTAAAGTCTGAATCTCTTACTCCTGTTTTAAATCTGTGCATTTAAAGTAGAGGAGGATAAAGCAGATTTTAGTATGATTACAGGCAATCATATTGCCTTCAAACTGTCTTGTAAAATCAAAATTGTTTTCTAATGCATTCTCTACTAGAATTGTTATAAGATCAAGATACATCTTTTATAGTATTTAAAAACCTGTTGAATGTTTAATTTACTGTTAACATTTTTAACTGTGCTTAAGGAAGAACTACAATCTTCACATTCAAACTAAGCAACTTGAACATTCACTAAGGGCAATCATGTGCAAATTTTATTGTTTGATGCTTTGTTTTTCTTAGACGATCCCCTCCTCTATTAGCAATATTGTTTCTTTATAAAACAGTAAAAGTTAAAACCAAGAAGACTATTTTACATGTGCTTTTTACGTGTAGAATAGTAGAATATTTATTATTTTTTTATTATTTTTACCTTATTTCTAAGAGCTCTTCATACCATGTAAAGAGTTTGACTAAAAAAACCACTGCTTTCAGCATGGTCGGTAATGTAATGACAATCATTACATCCTAGTGTTTTATTAGTTTACAGTCTGAAGTGGTCTGTTTCTCAACTGTTGAAAGAATATTGTATTCTCAAATCTTCCTGTAGGCTGGCATTTGAATACAGTGTACATACTTACACCTGTGAAAAAGAAAACTTTGTTGACTAATTATGGTTTCATAACAAAAATTATGGTTAAGCAAAATTTTCCCCCATGAAAACGTCTAAAGTAGTCCTGTTTATGTAACATTTTCAAGAAACACAGTCTTCCTTTCAAGTGATTTTTAATAAGGAAGTTACAGCTGGTTCTCTGTCTGTGTTGCTGTCTTGCATGGACTTGCTAGAATCTTGTTACAGAATCTTAAAGCCTTGCAGAGATCAAGTGCGTTTTTATAAGGATTTTATGTTTGTGTTTGAGTACATTATATCCAGTTTAAATAACAGGATAGAGATTCCCTTAAATGTATGAACTTTTGATTTTCTTTATGATCTGTGCTTAGTTTTAAAGAGAAACACCAATTAACATGATAAATGTTATCATAAAAGTTATTTCCAGCATTAGAGGCTGCAAAGGCTGGGAAGGGAGGAAGGGGAGGGGGGAAGAGATCTATATTTACATTTTAGGCTGTTTGGCATGCTTGGGTGGGCTCTGTCGAGTCTGATTGTCACATCTGTTTGGGTTCCCTCGTAAAATACATAATTTGATTGTTGTCTCTACTTGTTGCTGTGGCTGGAGAAGCTGAGAATGCAAAGGCAATTCAGAATGTAGTGAAGATGTCTAAAGGTGGTTGTATTATTTCTGTAAGAAAAATTCCTGTTTTTCCTGCCTCACTGGCCAGAAGTCTGGGAGTCTGTGTGTGAACAGAGCCTGAAAGTTTCTTCCTACCTAGTGCAGGACAGGTTTCCAGCATGCCAGCTAGAGGAAACCACTGGAAGACGTATATGCCCCATTCCTCTGTGCTGTTCTACTTCTGTGAATGACACAGAAGGCATGTTACAGGAGAATCAAGTAACAGATATAAAGAATGGTGTGTGTTAATGAGTGTTAGCTAAATTTCACAGACTGAAGAACTTTTTTTTCCTCTTAGTTCAGGAGCAGTGCAGATTTCTTGCCCAGTTTTTTCCTTAAACTTGAGATTTAAAGATTTGAACTGATTAAAATAGGAAAAAAGGAAGATTTTTACACTTTTTCTAGAGAATTGAAAAACTTATCAATATGTTAATAAGTATTAATTTCCACTCTTGAAGGGAAAGTATATGCACTGTAAGATTGTTTAAATGTTAGACAAGTTTTTAAATAGAATGCTAAAAAAACAAGTATAGTCAGACTATCCATGTGCTTTTCTGGAAATCAGTGAGGAAGTTGGTCTCAGCTTTCTGAAAATGTTGGGTTTTATAAGGACATTTGTAGTTTTCTGAGCTTGGATAGGTTATATCCCTTCTTTTTCACAGAGGTTAATATGTCCCAACAAAACCTTTATTTTTTTCCCCACAATTTAGTAGTTTGCAGTATAGGAAACACATCCTATACATACCTGGAGTTCAGAGTCAGTAATAATCTGTAACACAGTGCACCCAATACAGGATGCTAAAACTCATTCTGAAGGTTTGGTAGAGACTGAGGTTTCAGAGTCCTATTGTGGCCCTATCATGGTAAACAAAAGCCTGAAGATAACTTGCATTACACTGGATTGTCATGATTCTGAACTTTGTGAAATTTGCGAATTTAGAAGGATCAGGTGCAGTGATGTAAATCAAGACACTCTGTTTAGTGTCATAATAACTAGTGTAAGAAATAGTCTGCTTCCTTCAGACTCCTCAATGCAAATTATGTTTATCATAATAATAGTATGCAATGTTTTTTGTCTTTTTGAAAATAATATTTATTCAGAGTAAATATTTTATATACTCCCTTATGTTTCTGCTGCAGTCACTCAGATAACAGTGTGCTTTCTGTGGTTTTGTCCAATTGCCTTCAACTGCTGAGTGATTCTGCTGTTGTAGAAGTATTTTCAAATGTTTTTAATATTGTATGGCAGCTCTAAAAGTGATAAGTAGCAGAAAGGATTTATACACTTTAGTAGGTTGTGAGTTCCAGAGACTTTATCTCTCAGTTAAATATTATTTTATGATGCATTGCACTCACTTAGATTGCAGTATGCTTTCTGTGGTTTTGCCCAGTTGCCTTTAACTGCTGAGTGGTTTTACTGTTGTTATAGAAGTATTTTCAAATAGTTGTTTTGAATATTGTATGACAGCTCCTGAAGTGAGGAGTAGCAGAATACATTTATTCACTTTCATGGGCTGTGGATTGCACAGGCTTTGTCTCTAGGTTAAATGATTAACTCTTCATGAATTAGGTTATGTCCTTCTTGATAAACTCTACTGGGTTTTTTTAAACAGTAATTTATTAGGTGTAAGGAGTAATGTGTTTATACCTAATTAGGAAATATTTTTCATAGATATTACTTAATATCAATTTAAAATTATTTCTTCTTGTAAGGCAAGTTTTTCCTAAAGTCGTTCATAAGTAGAGTGAGATACAAGAACTGAGTAGCTATATGTACAAGAGGTTACCATCTTGAGATTATGCCATAGTCAGGATATTGACTTATGGGATTTCAATATACTTTTAGTACTTTTCTCAGAGGTACTTTGTGATCTTCATGTGTAAGGATCTTATGAACTTGAAGAAGAAATGGAAGAGGTTTTCTTTGTGAGTATCTTCCTTCTATGTCAGTTTGTCTGGGTAAAGTGTTAGGGAAAGAGAGGTTGAGGCATCATGAAGTCAGCCCATTCCTAATTTAAAATGGCTTTGTCCTAAAATTTCTTGGAAAACCTGGATTGCTTTTCAAAACCTAAATCACTTATTAATTAAATAAACAGAAAAATAGACCCCTCTTCATCAAGGTATGCATTGAAACCTACACCATTAGGAATAAGGTTCAGAGAAGAAAGCAGAATTAGATGACTGATCAAAAATATTTAAATAGAAACACTTTGCTTTTTAGGAAATGTCTAACTGCAGGTAGAACATCTAATAGAAAAGAATGGCATGGAAGTAGCCATATATATTGCTGTAAAATGTGGGTTCCATATCTCTGTTATTGGTATCTATCTAAAATCCTTGTTTAGGAGTCCTGAGAGTGGCAGCAGTAGAACTTTGCAGCTAAAATTGCTGCAACAGAAATAGAGCTAAATTACTGAAACACTTGATTCCTCTGAAATATCAAAGCAGCTTCTAATCCCATTTTGGCAATCTTGGCTGTTAACAACTTCCCATTCATCAGCTGGAAAAAAGAGCAAAACCACAGACACATAGGTAGTTGCTTGTGATATTTATAACCATTTTTGACAAGGACTGTGTATGGAAATGAAGTGGGAGTTACTTGTGGTTGCTCTGAAACTGCAGCAGCCTCTGGAGTGGTTTTGCCATCTAGGCTATGATCTGCTAGGAATGTGAGCATTTCCACAGTGATGTCCTTGCTCACAGTGTTCTTCATGGATGGAAAAGGAGTAACACCTCAGAATCACAGAATGGTTGGGTTGGAAGGGGCCTCTGGAGATCATCTAGTCCAAGCCCCTGCTGAAGCAGGTTCACATGGAGCAAGTTGCATGGGGTCACGTCCAGGCAGGCTTTGACCACTTCCATGGAAGGAGACTTCATGAACTCTCTGAGCAGCTTGTTGCAGTGCTCTGTCAAGATTTTCCTTGATATTCATTTCAGAAGATTCATAATGACTAGCATTACATCCAACAAATAGCGTGTAATTAATATAGGGGCTTTTATGCCATTTTTCTTTTAAATTGGTCTAGATGTCAAAGAGAGTTATGCACAGAATTGTGAAGTATGGAAACAAACATGGACCAATGTGAAATGATTAGGCAGAACTGACAGTGGGCAAAAGACAAAAATATTATATGAAATTTTAATATTAATAATTTCAGGCATTTCTTAGAAGTAATCTGTTCAATTAAGTCTTCATAAATTGCAAGATAAACTGAATCAAAACAGTTGTTGGAACAACTCCTCACATGGGGATGAGTGAGCAGTAGATAGAAATCTTTAACACAGAACTCCAGTGAATTTTTTCTTTATTAAATGTGTAGCTCAGAGAGCACTAGCAAGTCATTTGTAGACAGCAGCATGTACTGTAGTTTGCTTGGAATTATGTGCAGGTGAGCATCTGACCAGGTTGTGCATCCTGCATGACTGGTCATCAAGCCACTGCTGGGCAGCATGAATAAGAGAAAAGCTCTTCCCATTTTTCATACTAGAAGCTGCAATTTATGCATACAGTCTTAGAAAACAATAAATAGTTAAGAAAAGCAACTTGCTAGCCATGACAATTTGTAATAGGTGCCTTCAGCTGTTCAAAGCCTCCTTCAAGCAGTCTGTCATCTCTGAGTCATCTCCTGAAGGTTTCTGGTCCATTGTTGCTGAAAAACCTGGTGTTCCCAGGTCAGTGTCTGCTGAAGAGTGTCTATTCTCCACGCTGGCTGTCACTCAGCAATAATGTGTGTGTCCAGTGCTATGCATCTACAGAGACCGAAGCAGATAAATAATGTCACTGAAAGGATGCCAAGGAAATAGATGGATGGAGTCCTACACTCTGAGTTATCAATACAATGCTTTTCTGCAAATTTAGTATTTTATAATTAACGTTTAAAAAAATTATTCATTTCCTACGGGAGTTTTAAATGCATAAATTCATTTGGTTATTTCCATTTTTTCAATATGTTTGCTCATACTCTCACATTTATAAGTAATGTAGATACTATACCACAGAAGAAAAGTGAGTTTTTACCTAAAGCTTCTCTCTTTATCACAGGGTTGCAACGTTTTGATCATTGAATGTACCTTCTTACAGAATTCCTAATTTTGATTATGTGATTTGGCTGGTTTTTCCTTCAGTAATCTTCACTCAAAATATTCCTCAGGTTTCGAATGTCAGTCTTTTTAGCATACAAATAATTGTACATCTTCTTAAGGTTTAGAGAAGTCCTTGTGTTTAGTCATTGTTATTTTGTTTATTATTTTTATAGGAGAGTTCTTCCTTTAGTCATCTGACCTATTTCTCTGGTGATTAATAGTTCAGCACCTGATAAAAAGTTCAGTTCAGCCAGACTGAATGCTGCTTAGATCTAATGAGGCAGATGATCTAATCTGACACAACCACTCTGCTTTTTCCTTTCTGCAGTTATTTTTCCCAGAGGTATCTCTAGAGGTATGTGGTTCTCTAAGCACGTTTTCTTTATTGGATCAATAATCAAAAAAATGTTCTTCTGTAAACAGACAAAATTTCAATCATCCAAAGTGCACTACAAGAGCTATTTTCTTATTGCTGATGATTTGAGATAATGAAAGAAAAAAGATAGGAGATCAGATAAATACATGTTTATTAATCAAATATTTATCAGTGGTCATATCAGTTATTGTAGGGAATACAATCTAATTTTACACAGAAGAAATGTGATTATTAGTTTAACCCTCATTACTAAAACCAAATTCTAATACAGAAAATAAACCAAACATCGGAAAGAGAAAACAAGAAGAGTTCCCAGAGAAGTGAGTTGCTGTGAGCATTGAGGACAAATCCTTTATTGGTCATAAGCATTACGATATTTTGTCAGTAACGCTCACCAGCTGCTGTAGGTGCATCAGAGCAGACTTTTGTACATCCACAATTTGATCTATTCTTTTGGTACTAGGAGCTCTCTGCATTTTTTTCTAGCAGTGTCTCTACAAAGTGATGGGCTGTCTCCAGATAACCAGAAAAGACAGTTTCTGCTGGTGGGAAAAAAGTTATCTATATACAGCCACTTCTTGCCTGTGTCTGAAGAACTTTGAATAACAACAGAACCAAGATGCTGCCTGCATAAGTTTCTCAGATGGTGACATTCTTAACAGCTGCACCTAAAAAGCAGACAGAGATTTATCTTGTTTAGTGAACCTGATATTTCTGGAAAGCCAAAATTTCTGCAGATAATCATAATATTCAAGTGCAGTGAGAATTATACCCCTTGGAGAATAAGACCATATTCTTCACTATAGGAGAATGTAATCTGTCCTCTTGGAAAGTATTGTATCATCTCAGTAAAGTCCTTGACTATTTTTTCATTAGAAAGAACTTTTTTTTTTCCATAGCGAGTCAAATTTTATTTAGCCTGAGGACATACATGTTAAATTTTGAAATTATATTAATATGCCATCTGAGTTACCTCCTTTGAAGTCTGAGATTTAAATTTATGTTTGTAAGAAAGTGAGATTACCTTACCTTAAAATATCAAGTTTGGCAGTGAACACCTGATAAGATCCCAGGGATAAGAGGTCCATTAGACGTCTGCCTTACTTCACTTGTAACCTGCAGCTGATGGTAAAAGGAATTATGCACAGCTAGATTGTTCTAATTTTGTAATACATTCAGACAAAAGTTACTATGTTCATTAGGTATATTTATTCAACCTCAATCTAATTTGCATTAGTTTGTCCCTTACTCAGCAAAGAGTTCAGAGTTCACATTCTGGCCAATTTTATGGCTAGATGAGTAGTCTGAGATGAATCAGGTTACCAGAACAAGAGTAATTATTCTCAGGAGTAAGAGGGTATAATGGAAGGCAGAATGGGATGCTGAAATTGTTGTTTTGCGAGTTGACAATTGAGAAATGACAAAATGTAGTTCACTTGCTCACTATAAAAATTGATTTAATAGTTCAGCAATAATGAAGAAGAAGTCATTAAGACAGGAAAGTATTCTCCATCAACTTGATTTCTGACCCACTCAGTGAGAATGTGGCTCACCTTTGAGTCATTATTGCAAAAATGGTCATAATTTGTTAAAAGTTATACTTTTAATGCTACTAATGTTTCTCTTTGCTTCCTTAACCTTATCTTACAGGATTATTATAATAAACTCACTTCCTGATTGCTGGAATTTTTGGACTAAGCCAAAAATTGTTAGACTCAAAGCATTCCTATTTAGAAGGTAAATCTCACAGTAAAAACCCAAGCTAAAGATTAATCACAATATCCTTTGTAGATTAACTTAAGCTGTGTTTAGGAACTTCACTTTTTTCTTTCAGAAACTAAGCAAAGCTACTTTAGCACTTGTACCATTCATTTTCTAGATTTAGAATAAGTTTTGTGACTCTTTCTAAGTCTTTTTGAATTTTTAATAATTTTCTTGGGGAATTGATATTCAGACTGGGCAGAGGACTCAAAATAGATCTCTGATATATCAGAAGTAAAACAATATCCCTGCCTTGCCCCTATTTGATATCTTACCCTTAATACAGCTGAGCAATAATTATGTCATCTTATACTTTTTGCAAAATAAAGATATTCACATCAATGATTCTACACAGAAATAAAGATATGGGTGAAATTATTTGCACTTTTTTGTTTTGATTTTGGTGTTTTCTGGTGGTTTTTTGTTTTGTTTTGGTTGTTTTTTTTGTTTGTTTCTTTTTTGTTTTGGTTTTGGTTTTGGTTTTTTGTTTTTTTTTTACATTTGAAATAACCAGGGTAAAGATGTGGCCTTCTGCTGTGAGGTCTGATATGGATTAATACAAGTGAACCCTCTCCTGTGGTTTTATTAATCTTAAATTTGCCTACTATAAAAAAATAAATAACCTGTTGGATTAAGAGGGCTGCTTCAGAACTGTTGCATTTGGTTTGGAGTTATCCAACTACCATTTAGAAAACAATTATCTGTAGTTGCTTGCCTTTATGAATATAGGTGAATATAAAGATGTACACTGTTTTTTCATCTTTGGAAGATCCCACTTCCTCCCATTTTTATCTTTTTTTTTTTTTTTTTTTTGGAGGGGGGTTTGGTTTTTGTTTTGGTTTGGTTTTTTTGTTTGTTTGTTCTTAAAGATCCAGTAATCTGGGTGTTTTCCTTCTGGTTATAAACCTGCAGTATCACAACTCTTAGTTTGTAAAGAGAGATTTTGCAGTCAGGAAAAATGATAAAGTGAAACTTTTCATTCACAGATTTTTATTTTTCTTAATCTCTGTAGTGAGTATTTATTGATGTGGTAAAGTACCAAATTCAATGTTGGTATATTTTCTATATTCACTAACACTTTCAGACATCTCTTTTTTATGTGATTGCATAGAATAAGAAGGTGTAGGATTTAAGTTCCAAGTACCATATTCAACACTGTTAATATCACTATTTGGATAATGATATTAAAGGAAATGTCTTTTTTTTTTTTTTTCTTGTGAATGGAGAGATTTTCTATTATAATTGAAGAACAATAATGAAACTCTTTAGTTATCTTGGTAGTAAGTGTTTTCCATTGTTTAAAATATGATGGTCTCAGTAACTAAGTGCATGGTTATTTGAGCCCAGTTGAAGCTGTTTAGAGTCTTGACCTCAGCCTGTTTCTTGAAAGTGAGCTGTAATTGGCAAGTAATTCAAGTCCTTGAGCAGTGCCCTTGCTGGGAAGATAAAAGGTGAAAAGCATCCCCCCTCATCCATCAGATAGTTTGTCACTTCCAGGCCTTTTCTCAAATAATCACTGAAGGGAATGATTACCTCTCTCGAGTCCACCACCTGACCTGCTTTGGACTCATATATTTTTCAGCAGCAGACATGGCTGTGAGGAGCCCTCCTAGTGAATGGCACAATTCAACAGGTAGTGAATCAATCTCATCTGCAGCTGTGTTTTGTAATGCCATACTTTTAAGGACAGATCACTGTTATTGAGTCCTTGTGCTCATGGAAGCAGTATATCTCTTTTTCAGTCCTGTGACGTCTTGCTTTGAGGTTAAGGAAAGTGTGTGCAATATGCCCCAGAAATGAAAGTGTATGCTTTGGTATTTCTGCACACTGTGCAAGTTCTCTCTGGGGAAGATTCCCTAACCAGGAAGTAGGTAATATTCCCAGTAGGAACCAAGAGGGAGCAGACATTTACAGCACACACTCTCAGGTGTCAAACAGCATCCATCTTGACCCTAAAGAGGACTAATATTTTATTTACACTATTTATTTTTATTAATTGATCGTTCATTTCATGAAGAATTAATTTGTTTTATTATATTAACTTATTTTCTAACTTGCAACATATGTTGTAATGTAAGTTTAGGAAATACCTCCATTTTATGATGTGTCTGATCATTTGAGTGTTCCATATCTCCAAGCATCCTTCACCAGTGTCCTGGTAGTGTGACTCAGATGGAAGCAGGGAACAGTTTCCTGGTGAAGGGCAAAAGGAATTCTCTGTGTTAGTATTACTGTAATAATTACTACTAAGATCACTTCATGAACTTTCCAACTTCTAGATGCCATCTTTCTTGGGACAGCTTTCAGATGCTGAAAGATCCTAAAACATTGAGGGATATCAGGATGATAATGGTTTAGCTGATTTTATAGAGTCATAGAATCATTAAGGTTGGAGAAGACTTCCAAGATTGTTGAGTCCAATCTTTGGCTGAATACCACCGTATCAACTAAACCATACTACTAAATGCCTCATCCAGTAGTTTTTTGAACACTTCCCAGGATGATGACTCCACCATTTCCCTGGGCATCCTGTTCCAATCCTTGACAATCCTTTCAGTGAAGAAATTCTTTCTTATGGCATTGTACTGCAGCTAATCCCAAGGTTATGCTCTATACCTGCAGTGAATTTGTGTCCTGACAATTTCTTTAAAGAAGATGGAAGGTTGTTTCGCAGCAAGTGGAAGGTATAAGTAAGCAAGTGAAAAGTTTTTATTCCTCAAGCATCTGAAGTTGTAATTGAGATTCAGCTAGAGATCTCCCAGGGTATAACAAGCAGATGGCTTTAGGGACACAGCTTACTAAATTACTGTCCAGTACCTATCCATTATCCTATGGCTGTCTCTTTAGTGTGGCAAAGACATTAAGAATATAGATAATGACATCCATAATCCATCCCAAACAGTTGCATTTTGTGTAATAGCTTTGTATACTTACTGCTCAGAGCAACTAACTTGGAGAGGAGATATGCCTTTGTAAATGCCAGTCTCCTCTGAGCCTCCTTTGTGTTTTATTATCTGCTGCTTTATACAGGTTTTTTGTTAGATCTGTGGGGATTGATGTTCTTCCCATGCTTTCCTTTGAAATCCTAGCTCTGTAATATAAATCTTGATGGACTTCACCTTACATCACATCTGTACTGGCTGCCCAGTTTAAATAACACTTGTGGAACATGACTTACCAGTTTTCAAATCCAACAGTCCTCAATTCAATTCACATTGGCTACAGCCTTTTGCAACAGCAGATGTGGTTCAAGCACAAATCCTTTTCTAATACAGGGTTTAATTACTTTTATTCTGAGATGACCTCAAATGCTGTGGATTTGCAGCCACAGTCTCATGAATATGATCACTGAACACCTTAGAGAAGTAATGGTCTTTTGTTTTCATGGCCGTATAAACTTGTGTTTACCTCTGACATTTATTTTGGGCAGTGATTGCCAGGAATTTGGCAATAAGTGCTTGGTAACAGGACTATAGCCCACAGTTTGTCATCTGGGAGCTACTGTCTGTAAAACACACACTGGTGATGGAGTGCATAGGCAGAACAGGTTTCCTTTTCACAGTCTGCTTATCAGACTCAGCTGGAAAAAAGCATAACTTTCAAGCCATGCCAAGCAAGTATTAGGAAGGAGAGAATTTGAATTCAATTGGGCTTTCAATGAGAGAAAGAATTATACTCAAAACTAGTATTTGTGTCACTGTGAAGAATCCTCTTGGCTGGGAGCCTGTCGCTGGCAATGGTGTACAGAGCTCAGATATGCTAGTCTTTCTAATTCTCCAGGCTTGGCTTAGGAATTGGTGCTACATTTGCTGCCTTCCATTTGTCTGGCATAGGAAACATGCTATAGACAGTATAGATTTTCTAATATCATACTAGATCATATCATACTAGTTCCCACTCCATTGTGAACTGAAGGGATATTATCCTTCTTGCTATAATCTGCTACTATCCAGTTTTATGTTATAATGCCTTCTTTACTGAGGTGCCATCTGAATTCAGACTGTGCTTTGCTTGACTATGCAATCTCCGATTTATCCTTTTTGTGTAGCTAGTTCAGCATAGGATATTTTCTAACTTCTCTGATTCTGAATTATTGTAACTATTTGTAATCATGTTCTGTGTTTAAAATGTGCTATGTGTCCTTTTCCATCAGTACAAAGCAGCAGTGAGGTAATACCAGGAAAGCATGGTGCTGATGTAGCAAACCAGATGTGGAAACTGCCAAGGTAATTCAGGCCATGAGGTCTCTGCTTTCCATTCCTCACAATTCCTGCTGCTGTCCAGCACCAGCACTGCAGTACAGAGTCAGCTCTGGCTGACTACACCTGGCCAGCAAGTATCTTTTACTTTCATCTCTGGATTAGACCTTCACCAGTTATAAATTTGGACAATATTTTATAACAGCAGCAGCATTGGTTTTAGTTGTAAGTATTTACAATGGGATTAATTATTTTTACTTGGCCAGCTTGGAACTGTTCTCCAAAGCAGAATTGGAGAGGAATTTATAACTGCCTGTGCTTTTCTAGTGTAGAAATGTATGCAGTTCACATGTTGGCTTTTTGGAGTCTTTAGTAGATCATCTGGGCCAGTGGGACTACACAAGCTGCAATAGTCAATTATTTCTCACAGGAAGCATTTTTTTATGGCAGAAGTAAATAATGGTAAGTTTGTCCCCAAAAGAATTTGTATCAGCAAATTCTGACATTGTGGTTTCCCAACAACTTGTTGTGCACAATAACAGGATGGGATGTGCTTTTTGCATAAAACAGGCAAACACATGGAAACTCTTTGGAAAACTTCCTCCTTTTTAAGGTTTCAATCTGATTGCAACCCCTTAACTATTTTCTTTAAGGGTATTCAAAGGCAGGCCTTTGAGTTAAACAAGTTAATAGAGCCAATCTGGATCCTGGGAAGACTGTAGATGAGGGTGGTCTCAGGAGCAGAAGACACCCAGCAGCTCTGATTTACTATCATCTACAGAAGAAGTTAAGCCAGGACTTCCCCTAGAATTTCATGTACTCTAAGTACTCTTCCTGACAAGCAAATACATGTCCAGTGAGGTTCTGTTCCTGGCAGTTCTACTTCAGGAAGAAGAAATGTATATGAAAATGGAAAAAGGCTACCAAAAATTTGGTGGAATCTGAAAAAAGGCTACCAAAAATTTGATTGTATCTTCAGAGTTACTAGTTTGTTTTCAGCCTTCAGCATTCCAGGTGAAATCTCAACACATATGACTGTTATTTAAAGCAATGCAGTTTTTATAGACATTGTAGTAAATTTTGACTGACTGAAATAAAAACTGTTAAGGGCTCCACTGTGTGGAGCAGTATTTTAACTCCAGGATATTTATATAGAGGTAAGTGCTGAGTCTTTGCAAAAAAAAAAAAAAAAAAAAAAAGAGAGAGATTTTTTTTCTTGTATGCCTTAGAAGGCATACATAATGGATAATAAAGAGATTGCTTTATAAAGAAAACTCCTTTAGAGCCTAACATGTAATTATCCATTACAGAAATGGAAATGCAATTGCTGGACTGCATATGTCAATCTTCCTCTGTTGCCCAACAATCACATTTGGTTTTTAATAGCTAATTTTCATCTGTCTTCTCTTGGCACAATCATTGTATTTCTTGTTTGCATGATCTGATTTTGGGCTGTTTTCTACCTTAAAGCACAGGTAATTTTTTCAGCAGTTCAGTCTAACTGGAAATTAGCATTTTTCTCATGTATTCAGCTTTATGAAGATTCAGCAAGCTTGTACAACAAAACAAGTTGTAGCCTGTCCCTTATTTTCATGGCCTTTTAAACTGAAAAGACATCTCTGTCTTTCTAGACAGTTTTTTTAGTTGCATATATCATGCCCCTTCCAAAAGCAGTTTCTAAAGTGCAGCACAATTTTAGTTCTAAATAATACATTTATTAACATCCTTAGATAAAAATGTATATTTTGGACTTTTACACAGTTAAAAGAAGCACACAATTTTTTTTTTTCTTTCTTAAGTATATCTATTCTAGGTTGCAGAAAATGTCACTGTGTTCCCAGTACCATTGATAGCACTGTTCTGAAGTTGGGAATTCTTTCAGTATTTGTTCTTATCAACCTGGAATGACTTTGTGTAGCTGTGGACAGTATGGAGGAGGTAGAAAATCAGACATTTCACTATCTTTAATTTTCTGTGACTAAATTCATATTTTCTAAGTAAAAAGCAAAGGCAAAACCCTTTGGTAAATTTAGCCTGATACTCAGTATATCCTGGGATTATTTTCCCACTCTGCTTTAGTAGTGACTCGAAGTTTAAAACTAAAAGAAAAATAACCAATTTAAGATTGCATCTGAAAGGAGAAAAACATGTGGTTTAACATGACAGCATGACATGCTGGATGGCAAAATGCATACTAGGAAAAATCATATTTTGGTAAGCACAAGTGTTTGTACTTGTCTGAACTGAATAAAGTTAGAATAGACATGATCATATAAAAGAATTGCAGGAGCAGTCCCACAGTTTAAATGCATACCTGCTACTTCTTTATGCAGTAGGTTGCCTTTTTTTCAGCACTGAAAGATTTCTAAATGTTATGGATAATATTTTCCTTTGTTTGCTAATCTCATATGTTCAATGCTGATTTTTAGACGAATATATATTTCAGCGCAAATAAAAGAAAAAATTCTGGTTAAGATGCAAGATGTCCTTCAGAATTACCTTTTTGCTATGAGGCCTTTCAATATTCACTTGAGGAAACAAGTGATGTTCCTAATGTAATAGAAATTTTGTAGGTATTAGGTAAGAGGTACACATTACTGGCTGCTAAAGCTGTTCAATAAAGTATTTGTCAAATTGAGTTCTTCGGACATTGACTCCTGAATTTTAAGCTGTGTATCTACTATTGTTGTGTTTGCATATGCTAAATGAAGTATATTTTGTTAAAAGACATAGTAAAATATGATTACAGTTCATGTCAGTTTGATGTTTTACTTTTTATTCCAGAAATAATGCAGTTACTATTTTGGAGCCATAGTCTGCAGCAGAAACTATTCTGCTGAGGGGGAAACTATTCTACTGAGAAACTATTCCACTAAGTCTCAGGGGCCACTGAGCCGTATAAAGAAAAGTCTCTATCATTAATTGCTGTTATGTAGTTCTCCATGGGTCTTTTAGGTGGAATATTTTACTCAATAATTCAGAGAGTGCAGTTTAAGGCTTAACTGAGTGTATCTTTCATATGGGTTTGGATAAAGCTGAAGGAAATTGTTACTGAAAGTTGGAAACATGCAAAGAAATAGAAAGTGTTTCTTTTATTTGAAGGGAGTTGCTGTTTTAGAAAGGACTGTCAACACACACAAGGAAAAGGGACAGAAGAAAAGGTGACTGTAGGAACACAATGCCTGTTGTGCCCTTCCTAATTCAAAAGCTATAAATATTAGAAGGAATTGAACAAGAAATAATGCCTTGCTGACAGGCTATCTGCTTTGCTATTTTTAGATAGTTTAGCCAGGAGATCTAAATGCATGTGTACTTAGATGATCCCAAGAAATGCAACCCTATTGTTTTCAAGAATGTTTCAAGAACACCAAATATTACCAAAAGTTGAAACTTTTTAATGTTTATTATGTTTTCCTGAATTTTTCCTCATTTTGATTATTTTTGGGGGAAAGGTTTTCCTAAGGTCAGTTTTATTTTGTAATGATTTTATTATTTATAAAATTTGTATTTGGTTTTCCAAATATGGATCTGGAATAAAATGCGGTAACAAATGAGTAACTATTTGTTGCTAGCTTTTTTCTTTTTAATTTTGAAGATTTAAGTGTAGAATTGAAGATTTTAAATTGGTGCCAAAGTCAGATTTTGTGTAATATTTCATAATGGGTATAATACAAAACAAAGCAAAATGCTGCAAGATCTTGAAGGGAAAACATAAGCTATTCAAATTCCTGTGTAGGTCAATAACTAAGGCTATAAAAGAACATCCTATTTATCCTAATAAAAAGTTTAGAATTCAGTTTATTAAAAACTATATTTTATTCTGTTTTCCCTCCTTATTGGAAAGTGTATGAAATTATGCTTGCATGTGTTTTCCTCTCTTTAAAGTCAGCAATAGATAAGGCACATTCCACATGACTTATTTAGATTTCATTTGGTGTGTTTTTTCTATGATGTACCAATTTCTGATACACGAGTTTTCATTATTCTACACTAGCCCCTCTTATTTCAATGTTGAACTTGCTTACAGAAACAATACCAAATCCATACCAATGTATCATAAATAAACCACAGCATGTGGTTGGTAGTATCTAGAATCTGATGGCTGATTTAGCTCTGCACATCCAGCTTTGGATGGTTGTGAGTCTTAATCAAGCATTTGTGCCAAATGTTAATTATCTCTTACTCAGGTCAAATAAACTGGACCTGAGAATCACATAGCACATGAAAAGGGGTGGTTTTTGTTTCACAGATAGTCGACCTTATGGTAGGATTAAAATTCTAGAGTTGAGTTGCTAGGAAGCTGAACTGGAACAATATTTTTAGTTGTACAAGATGGAGATTTTGATGTTTATAGAGAGCATTGTTTTGCTGGGTTTTAAGTTTTCTATTCTTTTACCTTTTCTCATAACAGAATTGATGAAGTATCTAGTATGTTAGATGGCTTGGGAAGATGTAACCAAATATACAATGCTGTGCTGGACAAACTGATTACTTTTTGCAAATTGGGTGGAGGAATAGGAGTTCTTTTTTGATCATTTGTAAACTAGGAATCTGGATCTCACCCGATTTCCCTTCTGGCCAACAGACTGATACACTCACTCCATCAATTTGTCTGAAATGCAGTCTGAACTTTTCTAGGTTGAATAACAAATTGAGACCTGTGCAAGAGAAAAGTTTCAAGGAGATTAGATTGAAATAATGCTTCCTGCTTCTCTTTAACATCAATAACTAAATTATAAAATAACCATCATAAAGAAAAAAAGAGGAGAAAAATTATTTTGATTTTCAGAAATCTGTGTCTTAACTCACTTGTAACTCTGATCTCATCTACCCCTTAAATTCAGGCTGGGTCTTTGACCATGAATTTTTCCTCATGCATTTTCCCTGAAAGAACTTTGGGATTCCTAAATTTCTTGTAAATGATAGAGTACTTTTGACTGTATAATGATCTTGCACTAGTGAGATGCTGTGTATCTATTTTGTTTGTGCTTCTCTTTGGTCTATGTCAAGAATTTAAGTTAGCTCCAAGTGAAAAGAAAGTAGAAAGCAAAGCAAAATGAATAAAATATCCCAAGCCATATTGCCAGTCCAGGCAATATTCCCAAATTGGCAGGATACATACAATATGTCATCTGTCAAGCTGTTGGATTTTGTGACCAGCAATTCATTGTTAACCATCTGTTTTCCTCTTTTTTGAGTAATTCAATGGTTTATTTTGAGTTAGGTTAACAAAATATTCCAATGTGCATTAGGTCAGTAATAAATTAATAGATGGTTCTAGGCTAGGAAGTTTTTACAACTGTGTCCTTGACCCATGGCACATTTGACAGTGCTTAATTAGCCAGATCTATTAGCCAGCAAATCTCTTTACAGAAAATCCATGGAACTAAAATGATCAGCTTTTGCAGCCATGTACCTAACAACTTTCTAGAGTATTTGGGAAAAATCCTAAAGAAATATGTAGATTACATCTGCATCACTGGAAAAATTTCATTTTATGCACAATATTTTATCAGGCATCATGTCGTTCAAACTTCATCTGCACCAAAGGCTCTCAGAGCTCAGAAAAGTTCCCTTCAATGGAAGCTTCTAGTAATTGTAATTAGGATGTTCAGAGGTTTCATCTGGTTTTAGAAACGAAGTTATAATTTTAAGCCTTACTTACAAGCTATTGTAGTTAAATTTTAAGACAATTTTTATTTCTGGTAAATATGTTTATAAATAATATTGCCTTCACAGCTGTTGATCTGGCACATGCACTGAGGCCAGTGGCCAGATGTGCAGTGTGGGTAGCAGCTGGTGAAGCTCATGAGTAGAACAAGAAAAAAGCAAAGTGCAAAGTCTTTTATGAACATCTGACTGCTGACTTAAAAGAGGTATTAGAAGTATGCTTATTGACTGTCAGGAAGAAGAGAAAATACGCATGCATTCGTGACTTGCATTATATCTCTGATTTTGACTCTGGGTTTCAATTTACTATTGTATTTATAAAACAAAAAAAAAACCACTCAGCAGTTAGTGTTTATACAGTGTGTTCCCTGCAGTGTACAGGAACTAAAGCTCAGGAGTCAAATACTAAAATGTATGGCAGAAGTCCATGTGATATTTAAAAGCTAAACTTAATTCCAGATAATCTGGATATCCTATAACTGAAGTAGATTAATGTTCTTTGAAATGAAAACAAAATCATAAATCTTTATGGGTAATTGTGAGGTCAGTGTAGTTTTTCAGTATGTCATTTAGGCATATTGAAAAAGATAGATTATAGACTCATAATTCTATTAATTTGGAGGGAGGAGAAGATATTACCAAGAGTTAGGGCCCATAAGTCTAGTTTTTTACATGTTTAAGCATAAAGAGTAAAACTTCCAAAAGTCTTTGAGTTAGGAAAATAATTTCCTTCCTTGACTAATTTTTGGCCCTTTTTTAATTTGTTGTATACCCTGGATTTGTTCAGTCTGGGTAAGGAATGCAAGACTGAGTCATTTTTTTACCAGTGGCTTTCCTTAAACAGGTCTGTGAGCATCTGTAGAGACACTGGTCATTAAATTGGAGAAACAGATGTGCCAGTGCTCAGGGGAGACTCACCTTTCTCTCCCACAGCCAGTGGAAAGTCACGTACCTGGGAAGTGTGTGGCTTACTTTTCTGATGAGTCAGTCAATATCAATTGACTAGATTTATATAAAGATGTAGTTTTGGCAAGACAGATTGGCTTAATGCAGCCAGGTTTTGTCCTCTTTAAATGCCATGTCAAGTGTCATCCTCTCACGTGTGTATTGATGTGAAGCATCGAGTTGTACATTGAAACTCTTGACTTCCTACTGCTTCATCTGAACAATTTGTACAACTTGCTTTCCCTGAAGGCATTAGTATGGGAATTGTTCCTTGAATGTGTCTGTGTTCTGGGATGCAACTGAAAATAGAACAGTGAGACTTGTTTCCTCATTTCTTGCTTCATGCTTGAAATTGTAGCTGTGACATCTCCATGGAAAACTGCCTTTCCTCAACTGACTCTAAGGAAGTTACTATTTCTACTCTTTTGAAAAGAGGTTTACTTGACTTTTTCAGATAACATCAAATTTTTCTTCTTTGTTCTCTCAAAGTCATCTCTCTATTTTGTTACATTTACTCATATTGCAGCTGCCTGCTTTACTTGTCTCACCTTTTCCTGTGTTCATTCAGTATTGCTCTTTCTCCTCACTACTTCTTTTGTTTTATTCTCCAAACTCCAGAATTACTTATGTGTTTGCATCAAGTATTTTTGCACCAAACATTTTCTTTAGTTCCATGAGGTAAGTGTTCAATCTTTTAAACTCTGCTTGTTGTATGTAACTGGATATTCCTTTGGTCTAAGCTCTCTACATTCACATTATTGGTATCCACCTGTAGCCTTTAGAATAAGTGCTCTTATTGTAGGAAGTTTTTCATTTCATACAGCCCCTCCACCCATAATTGTTTGTTAAATTTGGGCTTTCAGTTGTCAAGATTGCCTTAGAGTTGGTAAAGACAGACTTTTGCTTAGAGCATGTTAGATGTCACAAACACTTTATCCTAGTGACAAATTTGTATAAATAAAATTAACTAGCTAAGTGGCTGACCTCCAGTAGATTAGATATTGTTAATCAATCAAAATTATTTGTGGCTGGGGGACTTTCATTAGAGTTTAAATCAAGGATGTTGCTCCATTTATTCTGACCTTGATCTCTGCTTTGTTTTATTTTTAGTTTCCTGGGCATTACTTACCAATTAACATTCATTTGTCCTTTTTTGTCCTTACTGTTGAATTAATTCAGATCTGGTGGAGTTTAGATACATCCCTCCCATTCATCTACTGAGAATTCAAAGCCACACATGTACTCTGTACTGAAGTGTATGTAGTCACCAGTGACTCTGGTCACTGAGGGCTTTGAGACCCTTCTAAATTGTAAACACCTCACAATACTCAAATGTGGCACCATAATGTCCAGCATATATTAATTGCAAATCCTTATGGGATTTTGTGGTATTCTGGTACTTCTGCTTTGCTGGTGAAGCTTCAAGAAGCTTAAACTTTCTGAACATTTATTCCCTTTTCATACATCTGTTTATTTGTTAGTGCTTTAAAACAGAAAATGAAGTGCAGTTTTAAGAGTATTGATTCGTGACTGCTTTGTGACTTGGTTTTACAATATCAATGGAAATTAGATTTTAATGTTCCTGTGAATTATTTAGTTACTTATGGAATTTTTCATGGTTTAGAGAGCCAGAGATTTTTAAATTCTATTAGACACTCTTGGTCTATCTCCTCTTTCACAGAACTTTTGTACTTAAGCTTTGATTTAGTTATTTGACCTAAGAAATCTGGACCTAATTTGGTAATAGCATCCTGGGTGTGCTCAGCTTTCTTTTAAGACCATTTTCAATAATTTTATTGCTACTAACTGTTTCTTTAGGTTCTACCATGTTTTTCATGCTTTTCATTATTGCATTGGTTGATCAGTTTGAGGTGTTTCCACCTCTTGGCAGTCATATGACCTGAACAGAGCACCCCATGCAAAGCTAAGTAGGAAACTCCTCACTGAGTGAAGTTGCAGTGTCTGTATTTCTTTCTGAGCTCTTACAGAAAGAACTGAAGGGCATATTCTGTATCATCCACATTTTTACAAAACACTGAACTGACTGGGTGCTCTGCCAAGCTGACACAAGCCCATGCAGTGACTGCATGCAGGAGTGTGATGTGCCCAGCAATCCTCGATGGTCAGAGTGACTTCCCATGCTCCAGCTTCATTACCAGTCTTTCTAGAACATGGGACATTATCCTTAATATGTACACAGATAGATAGAAATTGTTTCCAGAGAAATAAGACAGTACCCTGAGAAACTCAGATATATACAGCTCTGTAAAAGGAAGCCTTGCAAATGGCAAATAGGAGATATTCAAGGTATTTTATGTTTTGGGGGAATGTGAAAAGTAACCAGAAATGGCTTTAACCACAAAGCTACAGAGTTAACTTTATGCTCCTAAAATGGATTCATTACTAGTCACTAAAACCTTCCCTTTGGTCCTTAGTCAAAGCCAAAGTCAAATATCAGAAGATACTTGGTTTGGTGGTTTGCTTTTTAGATAGAAGTACGGTCCAGGCCCTTCTGCCTTCTTTATACCACTAATCTGAACATCACCATAGCTATTAGGTTTGTTTTACTACAGGTTGCAGAGCAAAGAAAATTAGGGTTGTCCATACTGAAGGACAGAGATGTCAAACTGGTATGGTCTGTTCAATAGATGTAAAAATGAGTGACTTTGAGGTCTCCAAAGTAATGGAATTGCAGCATTATTGTATCCATGTGGGATGATTACACACCCAGTCAGACCATTTACACTGCTGCACCATGTCTTGGTGCTTAAGATGTCAGGGCTCACATAAGCTGCCAGCTGAGCTATCCAAAAGCTTTATTTAGAGATGCTCTACAGATAAGCAGATGTTATTTTCTTCTTCCTCCTATGAACAAGCACATTGTGACTGTTTGCTCTTTAAGATTTTTTCAATTTATTGGCCGTTTCTTGTTTTAATCAGATCTTTTGCTTGCCCCTACCAGACCTTGGCTTCTCTTCTATTTATGTATGTACTCTCTGGGTAAAGGCAGTGTGAATAATAAAAACATGGACTGAAAGGGATCTTGTTTCTTTTCATATTGGAATAGTTGACCACATGAGCAACACTTCAGGAGCAGAACTTCCTGACTTACAGCTTTAGAACAGAAGCTCTCTCCCAGATGAACTGGAAGCTTCACAAGCTGAAAATTTGCATTTGAATTTTTTACACAGAAAATACAACTGTTATTCAGCTGAAACCAATACATCATGAAAAAAAAAACTTTTTATTTTTTTATATAACCTTTTGTTTTAAAAAATGGGGCTGTAGCTAAGCTTGCATTTCATAAAATCAGAGAACCATAGAACATCTTTTGTTGGAAAGAACCTCTGGAGATTATCTTGTCCAACCTGCTGCTCAAAATTGAACCAATTTCCTAAAACAAAGTTGGCTGGGGCCCTGTTCAGTTAAGGTCTGAGTATGTCCCAGCCACTCTGGGCTGCCTGTCTCAGTGTCAGAGCAGCCTCATAGTGGACAATTGTTTCCTTCCATGTAATCAGAATTTTCCTTGTTCCACCTTGTTTGTTAGCGCTCATCCTTTCTTGGCATGCTTCCAAGAGGAGCCTGCCTTCATCTTGTCACCAGTGGGCAGTGGAAGGCATCAGTTACACTCTCCTTTGCCTTTTCTGCTCCAGGCTGGATAAAAGCAGTGCTTCCAGCTTCTCCTTAGCTTAGCTTTGGAAACTTCCCACCCAGTTCCATGGAGTGATGCAATGGAGGTTACTTTCAGTGGTCCTTAGCTTCCCTCTGGACTACACATCTTCTGCCATGAGCTGTAAACTTCACTTTGGCACTGCCCCAGGGACCATAGGGCCATTGTACAGATGGGATCAGGAAAGACCAAGACAAAAAAGGTATTGAGTAACTCAAGTTTTCATCTTTGTTATTATCACGAGGATCAATTTTATGGTTAGAAATTACAAAGATTTTGTTGATTTTGGTTATGGTCATTAACTATTCTTTACAACATTCTTTTAAAGTGGAAGCAGCATTAATTACTTTGATCTGAACACAGAAAGCACAGAGAAGTAAAATATTTTTAATCAAGTTTTTAAATAATGATAATCTTTAGAAAGCCATTCTTCTTATTTTCTTAGCAGTGTTATCAGTAAATTTCCATTCATCATAATGAGGAATAATCAATACTTAAATACATTTCTAATATGAAGATTTGCAAATTCTGACATAGTTACAAATCCTAGCATATATTTGTGTGTGTCACTCCAAGTATTTTGTACTTAGCTCTGCACTGCAGAAGAGGCGAGTTCCCATGAGTACCAGAATTTTGCAACTGTTCTGCTGTACAACATTGACCTTACAGGTCATGTTTTCAATATACTTATATTTGTGGGAACTCTTCCTTGGCAAGAAGTCATCAATTAGCTGTGTTTTACCATCGCTTTCTGCATCAATTTATGCTACAATAATTATGCTACCTTTGAGTTACAAAACTCAGAAGGATTTTAAATTCAAAAGGTTTTGTTTTAGCAACTGATGCTTTTTGACAAATCACACTAATTCACTTGCACTCCATTCCTTAATTTAGTGATATTAAAACCTGCATGAAAACTGAAGCTACAACAGGTATGATCTCAGGGGATGCTTGAATAGTTTTGATAGGGGTTGATTACTAAATCCCCTACTATTTCATCCCCACTCTGCCATTATCTGGCATCTGTTGTCTTTCTGGTTTTGAAACATTTTCAGTGTGTATGAGCTACTGGCTCCGGAGATGCAGTTGTTGAGAACTGACATTTTATGCAGGACAAAATAAGAGGAGTCACAAGTGGATCAGGTTTCACAAAGTTAAATCTGCAGCATTAAGGGTCTCTCTTACGTCTTCCAGGCTCCTGTTGTTAAGGAAAAATAATGAAGGAATGAGAAAGACATCCTGAAGAGAGGTAATTTTGAAAACTAGGAAATTCCTGCATCTTTGTGTTTAATTAGATGTACTTCCTAGAACATAATTCATTTTCCAACCATTTTAAAAGTACTTTATTCTGGATGTGTCTGTATTGTGTAGGAAAATGGATCTATTTTCAAGGCTGACTTTACTATGTGTTTACAAAGCTGCATCTGCTGTGTGAAATCACACTGCTATGTATTTACTAAGCTGAACATCACACATTGATATGGACAGTTTTTTGTAATCACTCCAACTAGATGCAATGCAGCTACTCAATAGCACACTCTGAGCTGCAGTAATATGCTTTGGAACAATGAAATTTCATTGATATTAGTAAAAAAATGTCCTGTAAATATAAAGCTCAGGTTGTACTGGTGCTTACTGAAATTTCATTATTCTTTTCATTGACTGAAGCTCTTACAGGTGAAATTTCACAAACTGATGTTTTGGAGAGTTATCTTTTTACCAATAAAATCACTGGAAGGAATTATTACATAAGGAGCTTTTCTTCTCTATTTGACATGTCCCCTATCAAAGCCAACCTCAATCCAAACTGTGGAGAAGAGCATGAAGCTATTTAAACAGTTTCCTCCCCCAGGTTTCATGAACTCTTTATTACTTTTCAGAGCATTAAGAATACCCAGTATACTTTTGAGCAAGGTGTTATACCCACACCTGCAATGCACAGGACAGTGTATGCAGGGATGTTTGCCTGCATTCTGGTGGCAGGGAAACTGCAGTGGTGATTAGCTTAGCCTGAGAAGAAAGCAAGCAACACTGAATGATTACACCTGTCAAGATATAATCATCTGCATGAATTGTGATGGCTTCTGTGACTTCTTTAGTAGTCTCTCTCCAGCTGCATATAAATATTACTTAGAGAAAATGTCATTCAAATCATGCTGCTGACAAGGTCATTAGATCCTTCATATTATATTGTTTTGGAATTTCACAGCAATCTTTTTTGGTTTATGAGTCCAGCTTTACAGAAAAAAAAAAAAAAAGATAGACAAGAAGACAAGAGAGAGAGGGGAGAAAAAAGTACGACAATACTATCTGATAATAAGCTGTTTTTAAATAGATTTATAAAAGAATTGAGTTGCACTAGGGTATCATTCTAGAATAAACATATTTGTTAATCTAAAGATCCACAGCAGTGACAGCCAGAGCAATTTTTTTAAGACAAGTGGGGTCATACAAATTTTTCACTTGCATCCTTCTTTTGCAGACTTCTGTTGACAATATTTGAAAATTCAGGTACATTTTCATCTGTATCTACAAAATAGCAGAGTTTCTTTAATAACTAGTTTAATACAGCTGTGGCCCTAGTTGCAATTGTAGTGCTAAATACTGTGCAGACAAACCAGGTGAATTAGAGAATAAAGGGAAGGATAAGACAATGCTCTTGCCTCTTTCCAGAGAAATGGTTGTGTAAAGACTCAGCAGTACTAGTGACTCGCTATGTTTGACTTTAGAAAAAAAGTCTGTATTATGAAAACTGAGCTTTTACACCTACAGCTCTAATGCAACTGTTTCTTTTCTTATGATTTTGGATTTAAAGAGTGCCCTTGGTTTATATGCCAGTTTTTTTTCCATACGCACCCAATGGCAATTTTTTTGTATCAGCCCAGTGTCCTTCCAATATCTTTTCTAGGTTCTCCAGTACTTTGGTGTTTCCTGCTAAGCCAAACTTCACAGTCCTTAAATCTTCTTCTAGCCATACATCTTCATGCTGTCTTCCAATCTCTCTTCAAGCTGTCAAACACTTTCTTGGACCTAATATTTGAGCTAAAATGGCATTATAGATTAAGAGATGGATCAATTATTGTATCTTGCCCTCAGACAGTGCATCCCACTGCTTAAAGGGGATTTTAAAGAAATAGAGTCAGAAATTACCAAAATCGAAATTGATTTTATAATTCATTAAATGAAAGTCTGTTTGACCCATCAGATTATCTTTCAGCTACATTTGCATGGATCTGTGAGCATATTTGGCACTTTCATTAACCATAATTCCACACAATAATAAGTGCTACAAAAACTGTAGCATTTATTGTCTACAATCTTTAATTATGAAATGTATTAAAAAATCTTTTTCATCTCATAGTATGGAGGGACATTACATAGAAGATCAGTGGAGTAAAAATAATGAAGGACTTGCTAATTTGGTCTGTTAAGCTGTTTTCCTTCTCAGAGAACTGTGTTAGAAAGGAGAATTAAGTGGTAGCTATGAGAATTTTCCATAACCTTTCACATTCCTGCAGCACCAGACCATTCCCATTCTTGCCAGCATCAGATGTTTCTTGTGAAGCACAAGTCATCTGTGGCAATTAACTGGAACCTTTCCAATATCAAGAACTCTTTCTGATGTTCACTCACTTCAGTGTTTTACATCAAATAACAGCTTAATTATCAGTGACCTTCCATTCCTTGAATGACATCTGAAAAGAAGAAGAAGGTATTTAAAGGAGCAATAAGTCCCATCAGACCATGAGTCTGACTTCACTGTGTTTTACACGGGTGTAGAATGCTTCTGTCAGTCACCCTTAGCACCAATCCTGATCACCTCCACCTTTAACAGGCCCTGCTCTTCATGTTATACATTTGTCCATGATCCCTGCTGAACCTGGGGCTTGGAGGGTGTTGAATGAGGAAATAAATTTTAATTAAGAAAAAAAATCAAAACGTCAAAAGCCAAACATTTGTTCCTTTTTGTTTCAAAGCCAGGTAGAGTTGATTTGAAGTCACAGTTACATAAACCCCTAAAATTGAGCTGCAGAGCAAGTAACTTATAGATGTTCTACTTCCATATGAGCACATTGTATCATAAATTTCTCCCTATATTAAGTATGTCCATTTGTTTTGTGTTGTCTCCTTAGAGCAGCTTTGCTTCCAGCTCTACTAAATGATGAAGAAAGGAATGGATGCAGGGATGACTTACACTGGTAATCTTTGAAGAATGAATGACTATATTTTTTTACATTCATAAACAATAATTCTTTTATATGCCTATATTTAATTTTAATTTTTTTTCTATCTAGAGAAGGATTTCTGGTAAGAAAACCCCTGCCTTGTCATTCCATAATCTTTTTTTTGTTCACAGATCTTGTATTAAGAATTTCAAATTAAACTGAATTTGATAAAAAAATCAAAAATATATTAATTGTACTTTTGATTTTCATAAAATTAGTTTGGGTGAAAAAGAATATAAACAAGTTTCTCCCTTGCTAAAAGCCATTGAGCTACAGATTTTAAAACTTATCTACACTTTATCAAAAACAGTTCACCTCCTGTCTGATTTTTAGCTTTCACTATGTGCACCTGCCTAATGTTGCCAAACAAAATAATAGGAAAATATCTCTCAAAGATAAAAATTTTTCATGTAATTGAATACAAAATTTATTCTTAATAGAGATTTGAAAGAAAAATATTTTATTTATCTCTACTGAAGACAATATAATCTAATCTACCAGAAGATGCACATTTCCAAATTGCACCCATTCTCTCTGGGGAATGTCCTTTTGATATTCAGCTCACTGCTAAGCAGCAGAATAGTTGATATGTTGAGTATTCATACAGGTAATCTGAAGGAGGTATCACTTTTGTAATAGTTCTAAGAAATATTTTATCTCAGGAAAACTGTACACGGCTCATCCCTGATTACAAGACAAGGACACAAATCACTTAAAGTGAACCTTGAAGTCAATGGCTTTGAATGAGTGCAGTTTTCCTCAGAAACTAAAAAGCTTGAAGAGTAATTTCTCTGGAACATTACTCTTTAGAAGCTCTCCAGTGCTTTGGTAGTTTAACTTTTCTATTGTGTATTTACTTCCTGAAGTTGACTTGGATTTGAAAGCCTTGAATGATAACAAATTCTTTTGTCTTTCCATAAAGCTTTGGTATTTTGATGGAGAGTAAAATGTTCTGGTTTTGTGATTAGGGTTGATTTTGTAAGACCATGACTTACAGGAACCCTAAGGCACATTTGTAAGTGAATCTTACTCATTTCTGTGCAATTAAGGCAGTAAAAGGTTTAGTCTTTAGGCTACATATTAATTCATATCCCTTTTCGGTAGGGTGAGGGCTTTGTAACCATGGCAGTTTTTTTCACATTGCAATTTTAATTCTTTTCCTTTAGGAAAACAAATTAGCTAGCAAGTCTTGGACCTATTTTCTCTGTACAGCCATGCATTCAAAGTCAGAAGCATTAGTATTTTCTTAGACTCGTTATTCTAATTAGAAGACAACTTTCAAGATCTGGCAGAATACATTTTTAGTACAGAATCACTTATTTATGGCGCTGCAAAGGCTGCAATATAGAAAACATTTATAGATAACACAGAAAAACATGCTAAGTGTAAGTGTGCTCCTTATTGGTCTTGGCAGAGCTGTTGCTTGGAGCTTTAACAGAATAAATGAGTTACTGTTGGCCATCTTGCAGACAGGAAGCTGAACCATAAGAAAATGTACATATTGCCCTGAGCTAAACATATGGAGCCAAGAAATATTACAGAAAGTGATACACCCTAAATAGTGTAGTTTAGTAGTTGCTCATTTTAGAAGATGTTATATTTTGTTACAGTAGCACAACATTTTCTACTGACCTTCACAGTAAGTTAGGAATAATTAAAGTACCACTGTAGAGATTTGAATGAAAATGAGCTCTTTTTGCAGTTTGAGGGAAAGAACTGCAGCACTCTGTAATTGTTTTACAGCTGAGCAGGTGGATCTGATCCAGCTCTTGCTTTTCTCAGGTGAATGCAATACAGAGGTTTTACATAAAACCAACATAATTTTTTTTACTTAAAGGGATGATTCCCTGCTACTAGGTTTAAGAGGGAAGGTTGACTGAGGTCTAGCTGGTCTTGGGCTGTCCTGCAGCCCAGGTGTGAGGGAGGCTGGGAGCCAGCATGGGGACAGGCAGTGCAGGATCTGAAGGACAGGACAGCCTTTCTTAAGGGCTGGAGCAGACACATACAGCAAGAACAAGCTCTTGGTCTCCAGGGCTTGACTGCTAAATGTCTCTCAAAAGGCACATGCTTATCATGCTAATAGCAATAAAAGACAGAAAGGCCTTGAAAAAGAAGTGGGTTAGTTGTAGTCTTATATTTTAGAAGCACTTGAATACATAAAATATTTGCAGTTTCCCATGTGAAAGCAGGCAGCATTGTCAGTCCAACTCCAAATGGGCACAGATTCCCTAACTGGAAATATCATCTTCATCACAGACACCAAGAACTGGGTAGAAAGGAAAGCTGAACATTTAATGTTTGCTCAGTGTATGCTGATGTCTGTGGAAATTGTGTAGCTTTTCTCTATCCTCTGAAATATACCCAGGACTCTGTTTCTGAGGGAACAATTTTAGTATTTCTCATTTTTCATGGCTTTTAAACTTTTTCATTGTTAAAGCTCCCAGGCTCAGGGAAACTACTAAAGTTACTATTGAAAAGTTAAAATGAGAAAAAAGTAATCAATGCTGAAAACATTGCTCAATCCAAAAGAAGAGATATTCACACTAATATAAAAGCAAGCCTCTTTAGATAGGTATGGAGCACGAGGTTTTCTTTTGATTTTGGATTCTTGGAGCGCTTAAGAATGTTGTAGAAGTGATTATATATGTTTTAATACAAAATTACTTTTTAAACAGAATGTTGAGGATCTGGCACTGCAGAAGTCAGTATGTTTTAAAACACAGCCTCCTCAGTTTTTGAGACAATGCCATGAAATGAGTGCTGAGATGGTAAAGGACAGGACTAAATGTGTTAGAAGTGTTGAATTGCTACACAGTCAGATAAAAAGAGTAAAATGTTCTTGGGGAAGAGTTTCTCATTGTTTATTCCTTTTAGACTTGAAGACTTGGCAAACTTGCTGTGTAACTATGCCTGCTGCCTCAAAAATAGCTTTTTTCTTAGTCTAACTCAGGCCCTGATTTATTGAGCCAGAGAAGGATAAGGCAGCTTTAGCTCTTCCATTAACAGCAGCTGGGGTCTACATCACATAACATTGTGTGAATGCACAGCATCATCCTATCACAGCTGAGCTGCAACAACCCACAACCTTTGCCAGCAGTGCCATAACTCTGCAGGAGTTATTTATGCCACATATCTCCTTAATTCTTTGGTTTTCTGTTTGTTTCTTTTCTCTGTGATATTTTTGCTTTAATTTTACAAGAAGAGGCTAAAATTGAGGAAGGAAACAGGTATCCATAACACTAGTGAGAAACAATACCAAAAAACCCTCCTTACTTTCTGTGATATGCTGAGGAACCTCAGAGAACAGATAAGGGAAAATAACATCACTGAATCTTAAAAATCACACTGTGAAAGCATCATGAAGAAATAAGTACATAGTCTGCTCAATGGCAAATTTTTTTAAAGATCTGTCTGTGTATTGGAATTAATGCATATGATTCAAGTTACTTGCTTTCTATTTACTAACCTTAGTATAACCCATGTCTACATGACTTTTACACTAATATATTCTGTAGCTGTTGCAAAATATTCTCATTAACTTAGTTTCTGAGCAGCAGATCCAGGACTGCTTTTGTTGGTGAGACTCAGCCAGATTTCATATCAAGGTAGCCCAGTGGCTGTCATGTTCTTACCAGCTACTCTTAAATTTCTCAGTCAGTTTCTTGTTTCTTGTGCTGTTTCAGTCAAAGGGAAGATAGTTTTTTTTTGCCTTGCAAGAAGCAAGAATTCACCTTCTTCCTCCTCAGTCTGCAGGGCTTCTCTGGTGGTTCATTTATCACCAGCAGAATGAAGAATTGGAGTTATAGGCCACTTTCAAAGGTTTTTTTCCTTAAAGGAAGGTATGATGTGTAATTTGCTTTCTTGGCTTTAAATGATGCAGTGGGATAAAAGCCACCACATCCAAATGGTTTTTCTTAGCTGCAATGTTAGAAGTCTGTGTTTATTGGGATATTAAGTGAATAACCTATCAGGTTTGTCCTCAGAGACACATTAGAGAAAAGCTCCCATTTTTAGCTCACCATCTTTCTAAGCTAAAATTTTTTAAACTCTTAAATTCAGATAGTGTTAAAAGATGGAAAATGTCAAATAAAACTTAATTTCTGCATTGTAGTGAGGGCTGAGTCGGAGAGAAAATTTGCATCATGTTACTTCTTCACTTTTGGTAACACCTGTTAAAGAGAATGTGCTGAGAGTTGAAATGTTGGAGCACTTCAGGCTTTATAGCCCAAACCTGCAGCAGTTGCACAGTTCTTTTGTTATGTTACAGATAAGTCAGAAACAATTGCAGATGTGAACAAAATGGCATCTAATGTTTTTTTTTTTTTCCTTGCAGTGCCAGCACATTAGATAAAGTGAGCATTACCCTGTGGGAACTTATGTTGAGAGACAAGATACTTTTGTCTACCACAGAATTATAAGTCTCATGTGTTGCAAACATGGCTACATTCTTTTCTTTGGTTTCTTTACTTGACATTTAACTTATTAAATTGTAAGTCTTTTAACTTAGCCAGGGTAGCACATCTTGACGATAATAGCAGTATACAGTAAAACAGTTTGGAAATTTCAGGCTATGCTTCTGGATTGCCTGGACAATGAGGTCAAGTGATATGGAATGGTTTGTGTTGATATTTTGCAGGTTGTAAGAGACAATTCACATCCATACTCCCTATCATAGTCACAGGATTGCCATGCATACAAGCCATTTGATTACTTTTTGCATCCTCACCAATTCCCCCCAAGGAAACTTGCCTCCCTGCCTGAGGGTCACTGGTGAGGTCAGTGTGGTTGGGAGCCTTGACATGTTTGTGCTTGGTCCTGAAGCAATCTGCACAGATCCCTTGGCTGCCAGCAGTGGATTCCTTCATGGCCAGTTCTAAGTGTACCTTTGATAAGCTGAGCCCAAGTTCAGAATCTCTCACTGTGGTCTGCTAAGCCCTTCAAAACTTGTGCAAAACCTCACTTGAGCCTTACATCACCAGTGGGTGTGGGGGCATAGGAAATGCCAGGGTGCCCCTTTGTGCAGGGTAACAGAGAGTGTGTTTCCCTGGGCATGTGCTTGGCTCCTAGAAATGAGTAAGGAAAGCCCATCCTCACTCACTGTCACTTTGTTCTCACTCTAGGCAATGTCCTAAGTGTGTTGGAGCAGAGAGGATATCAAAGGTGTCTGAGATCCCTGCTGAAGCATCAGCTTATCACTGTTTCACCCCAGGCACCCTGGAAGTTTTAAGCTTTTCTTTATATTGTTTGGAGGGATGGCATTTCCACTGAGAGCTTTGTATTTTTATCCCAAACACACCATGAGAACATATGATAAATTACACTTAACAGCACGACAGCAAGCTTTCTCTCTTCTTTCAATTCCCTTTAGTTGCATTTCTCATCTCAGCATACTCTCATTCTCTCCACCCAGAAATTTGAAATGGCTACCATACCTCTTAATAGGATGGAGCTAATCAGTCACAAAGTAAATCATTACAGAAAGTGATAATGGCAAAAGCATTTGAGTTCTTTCATTATGTCTCCTGGAGTACTCATTTAAAACTACCGAGTCTAACCCAGAGTGCAATGCAATTCGTTCATCTTTCTGCTTCACACTGAGCTCAGACTTCAGTGAGACAAAAGGGTTTATCAGCTTGAGGTGAGAGGTGGAATGGTAGATGTCCTGAGGAGTAAGGCTTGGTAATAAAATATCACTTGTTTATTAGTTGGATGTGAAGGTATCTGTGTGCATGGGTCGAACAGCTCTGGTTGGTTTCAGCTGTGAGGCTACAGAGAGAGATTCCATTTCTTTAGTTATGGGTCCCAGATTGTTTCTGTCTTTAGGACATCATCAATAAATCTTGATTTCTTTGCTGTCTGTTGTTAATGTTTCTGGAATAAATAGTTTTTTATATTATGCACATATGTTTGTACAAAAAAGCCCTGATGTTTCTTTCTGCAGCAATGTATAGGACTGTTGTTTCAGTAGGTTTTGTAAGCTACTATTTTTTTTTCTCCATCTTATTTATGTTGTCACAAAATGAAGTGCATTGACCTCAAGTAAAGCTCTCTAAGCAGTTTGGAAATAAGTTTTTAAGCTAGAATTTTCTTCTAATATTCTGTGCTCCAAGCTGATTCAATTTTTGTGATCCCAGATTATGGCTAAACGTCTCCATGTAAAAATGCTGGAATAATTCACTGAGAAAAACATGAGTTTTCAATCAGAACCAATAAATTATTCATATTGCTGTACTTTGCTAAATAAATTGTTAGATAAACTGAACAAACTGGGTTGTGTTTCCTGCTAGGTATTATTTGATATGATTTGGGGAAAGATTCTTTTTTGTATACTGATTTGGTATAATTTTCATCTCATAGCTGAGCAAGTTTTAAAATTAATGTAGCCCACCATGTAATACATCTTTATGAAAAGAGAAAATTATTTTCACAATATGTTAAATTGATGTTGTTTATTTTGGAGCAGCTTTTGAAACCTCAATTCATATTAAGCTATAGTTACCCAGTGGGACCACTTAATTAAGGACTACCTGGCTCAGATCTCCAAAAGGGAGGCTTCTATTTATATCATAATTCAAATAGAAATTAAGCAGTCCAGTAAGGTCTTAATGATGCTTGAAAATAGAAGCTGTAAGAAACTTACATTTGTTTGGTTTTTTTGTTGATCAAATCCTTTCCCACTTTAGCTGAGGCAAAGAATTAAGATGGGTTTTGACAAGACATTTGCTCGTGTGTTAGGTACATGCTAGGTAATATATTTTGTTAAATAGACATAATCTTCCAGTGGTCTTAAATGTTTCCTTTGCTCTCTTCTCATCTTGCCCCAGAAACACTCTGTGCTGTTCCATTCATCACCCTTCAGTAGCACAAGCAAAAGTCACTTTGAAGGTGGAGTTTATTACCAATTTTGGTGGCCTCAGGAATACAAACAATGAAAACAAATCATTGTGATAACCGAGACGGTTATTTAAATGCCATAAAAGTTCTTCCTATTCATGTGATATGTTTCCTGTGAAATTCACTGAATTTCCTCTACAAGGTTTTAGATAAAGGAATAGTTATTTTGACCAGCAGAGAGCAGCAATGATATACTTTCTAAGGGCTTGAGCCAGCCCTTGCAAAATCGTAATACTGGCATGAGTGATAGATAATATTATGTATGATTTTCCTGATTTTTGGGAAAACATCTGTTGAAATTAAAGCAACAATAGAAAAAAGTATTCCCTCATTTAATTTAATTATTTTATAGAGCCTCTTAATTTAAAATACTTTCTGTTTAATTTCTTGTCTGTATGAAAGTTACGAAGATTTATTGCTTGAACTTGTAAGTCATTCTACTTCTTAACAGGTGATTGTTTTCACATTGATCTGAAGATTTGCTCTGGAGTTTCACTGATTGTGTTGGGCATTGTCTGTATTTTAATCTTGCAGTTAAATTTTGGCCCCAGAATTGTCAATAGGAATTTATTTTCCACTGACTGACAGGAAGGGTTTCACCATTCTTGTGACATATATATTACAAATTCATGATAAAGAGATTAATAAGATAGGGTGAAAAATTCTGACTATGTATTTCAGTTTTCTTTTGCTGTCTGTTCAGAAAGATACTTGTGCAATTTTACAGGTACTGCATAGAAAGGATGAGAACCTCTTTTTCCTCTGCTAGAGCATTCTAACAATGCTGTTAGAGATTTATATTTCCTGTTCTGGTTCTGTGGCTCTTCCATGTTTGATTGTGTAGCAGTACTCCAGAACAGATTAAAAGAGCCCCTTTTTCTCAAGCTTTTTTGCTTTACCCTGAAAATGGAAAAAAAGAAAAAAAAGAAGAGAGTTCCATCTTGTAGTGGGACTACTTTGCAAAGTAGGAAAGAGTATTAACAATGCCACTGGTGTCACTTTTGGAAAGAAATTGGGATTTATGTTGGTTGTCCCAGTGTTGTCTATATGTTGTGTATACATTAGCATTTTAGCTCCAAGCAGGACTGTGGTTCAGGAGTGAACCTTCTATTCCTGCCACCCCAGGGAGCAGTTTTACTTTCACAGCTGTACTGCTCTCAGAGGTGTAGAAGTAAAATACGTGCTCCTGACACAAATGAATATTCAGTTCTGAGAAATGCTGCATGTAGTTGAGAGTAAAAATCCTGTCAAACACATGAATGAAGTGGTGCCTAGGAACAACGACCCTTGGCACCAAGTGTTCTGCCATCCAGATCCACGCCTGCTGCCCCAAGCTGGGGCCACTCTGGGTGAGGGAGTCCAGGCTGCTTCTTGCTCACTCACAAGTTTCAGAGGAGCTTGGGTGGCAGCAGCACTCCCCTGCCTAGACTGAATCAGCTCTCTGTTACTGCCTGAATACTGGTGTGCAGGAAACTCTGAGGTCTAGATTAGAAATGTACTTGAGTTTAGATTACAATGCTGGAGAGCCATAATACAGTGTGAATGGCACTAGCTCTCCCTTTTTGGATGGTTAGCCTGGATGAAGTTCCCTTTGCTTCAGTGTTTCTATTGCACAATAGGAGCAATTTTGTCATAGAGATTTTATAAAAGTAAGTTTGGTGGTGTTTATGAAACACTGAGGTCCTATCATGATGAACTCTACACAAACTAATGAGGGAAGCATTGCTCTCCTCCTTCAGAGCAGGCCTTAAATAGCATGTAACAAATTATGTGAGACCATAGTCTGGATAAACAAAGGGAAAGGAAATATTATATACCTCTGCATTTAATGAGTACCATCCTTTCTGTAAATGTAATGAAAAAGGTCATGAAAGAAAATAATGAAATCTTGTAATTAAAGATTTTATCAGCACTCCTATGCCCAAAGCACTTGCTTTAGAATTCTATGGGAGATTTAATTCTGACACTTCATCACATGAATGCATGGTACTGCAACCTATGTATTATTCTTTAAACATATTGTTTTACTGCAATGCATGTAAATTAGTGGTGGAAGAGGTTTAATTTGGATTAAATTATAATTCTTTTGATTTGTTTATTTCTATTTAATTATTTGGGTGTTACTAAAAAAAAAAAAAAAGAACTGTTTCATTAATCAGCTGTCCATTCATCTTAACATTAAATAAAAGGATATTCCTGTCATTGTCATAACTATTGTCACAGCAGGATTTGTATTGAACCAATAATACATTCTTGCTTTGCTAGGGAGAATACACTGATAGAAGGAGCTACAGTCCCAGACAAGGGGAGATTACTGCCTTTACATGTAGCAAGGACAAACATAAACAAGGAGACATTTAAAAATAGGTGTGTGTAAATGTGATGTTCATTCTGACAGTGGATTTCCTTTAATTAATTGTATTTCTAGGTAAAGTTCTGTGCAGAAAGACTTAGCTATATAGGAAGGAAAATTTAATTTAATTTAATGAATGAAAAATAAGATGTACAAGCATGTTAAAGATTGGGTAAGGGGAGAGAATGGTGGGTCACCAGAGAGTGAACGAGGGGATGGGAGCAGATAGTCCTCACCACAAAGAGAGCTAACAGGGAAAAGATTATTCTTCAGAATCTTTTGTAAACTTAACTGTCTGTATGGTTTTGAAATGACTTTCTTGTCTCTTCAAGCTCTGATTAACATTTTATTTCTAATTCATTAATACAGAGTGTAAAAATAAAATTCTCTTAAAAGAAGAAGAAGAAGAAGTTAAAATGCCCACATTTGCTACAGTCTGCCACTAGTGCAAGATTCTGCATGCAAATTTTTATGCACACTCCCAGTGTGATATGAATAACAATACAGATGAGGGGATGATTTAACATGAAACCACCTTTTTTAACTTATTTCTCAATTTCCAAGTTTTCCAGGCATTATTTAAATAAATAGGGCTTTTGTCTGTATCATTTCAATTTCTGCCTTGCCAGGATACCAGAGCAGTGGGGCTGACTTCTCCTGTGTCTGTCTTGGATAGGCTCTGTGTGCAGATCTTGCTACCCTCTGCATCCCCCAGCTGAAAACCTGCCCTACGTTTCAGACAGAGCAATTTTTTAAATTGTTTTTGTTGGTTATTATTTTGACCAAATGATCCTGGTAGGGAGCTGGTAGGGAGAGAGGTGCAGTGGCTGTAAGCAGAGACTGCCCCAGCCCTGGATGTGGCTTTTTCAGCATGAGTGAAGCAATAACTAATATAGCACCTAAAATAAACTTTCTCCACACCCAGTTCCCAGGTCCTGACTGCCCCAGACCACCCTGTCTTTTCCTTTTTCTCTGCTTTTTCACCTGGCTAGACACCTCTGAGGTTCAGCCAGAAATGGAATGTCAGCCTGCAGTGAGGTGTTGTGTGCCTGCTCCTTGTGCAGATGTCTGAAGTAATTGAAACATTTCACAGAGTTCTTTAATTAGATTTTCATACTCCTTTTTTTTTTTGGTTGTGGTTTTTTTTGGGTTTTTTTTTGGTTTTTTTTGGTTTTTTTTTGACCTGGTCTGAATACACATTTCAGCTTGATTTAAAAATGTCATGGCTAAATCTAGATTCTGATAAATGAAATCTGTGAAAACTGCCCTGGAACCCTGGAAGTCAGGAATTATATTGTTTTGGGTCAAGGATTAACATGTCACTTTTTAATAGGATATTTTTAAAGATATTGATGATTTTTTTGCACCTGTTTTATTTAACTAGTAACTTCACATCAGGATCTCCATTGTCCATGTGTTTACATGAAGAGTGCTTTAAAGATTTTTTCAATATTAGCTACTACTTTTTTTCAAATGTATTACTAGAAGGAGAACTGTGAGGATTACCTTTGATAATTCTATGCATCTGCTTTCTGAAACACATTGCTTATTGTAATAATTATCTATATTAATTGTAATGGATGCAATTATTTTAGCTATAATTAATAGTGGATTGTGTGTTTCTTATGAGTTGTATATTTTTAAAATAAATATTGCTATGATATTGTAAATAAATTGTGGGGAATTTTTTTACTCTGCACAAATAAATACTGTTCTTTTTAGATTACATTTCACGTAAATCTGTTGAGAAATATATAAAAATAATACTATAATTATTTTCCTTTTGAATAGCTTATAACTTGCTCTTTCTAAGGCTTATACTTTTTCCTAATCTGCCTTCACAAACTGATTTTGCCATTTGTTTTTGTCATGTTTAAGTTTCTCCTTGCAGCTCTCCATAATGCAAAAGAATGAGCAAACTACCATGATGTACTTTGATCTTTAGCCTATTAAATCTTGCACTTGAAGGTCAAATTTAAGCAGAGGCAAATCTATGTTTCTTTAAAAATGTTTAATTCTACAAATGAAATGTGATTGAAACTAAATTGTAGTAGGATTTAATTTTAGAAATTCTTTCTTCTTCATCTGGTAAATATTGGTTGAAGGGAGGATAATGAGAATTTGAACTTACTCGTTCCCCAGAGTACAGGCATCATTTTCATATGGCTTTGTTAGAATGATACAAGAAGATACTGGGTGAAAATAGTCAAACTATGAGATGGTAGCAGGAAAATACAAAGTCAGTGAAGGTTATTAGCAGCATGGGGAAGGTTTCAGGATAAAGGATGATTTGAAGAAAGTCACTGTTGGCTGTATTTAAATTTGAAAAAGGGACATTTTCCCAGATTTAAATTTTTAAGTCAAGAATTCATTCCTTTCTGGGAAAACTGAATAGGAATTTTAAGTTTAATTTAAAAATTATTAAATGTATTGTATCCTGTGTTAAGAAAACCCAACAGACTAATAAGTGATAGTTCCAATGAGAAAACTGTGGGGAAAAAACCCAACACTACCAATAACAATTTTCAAAGCAATTTATATATTACAGGTAGGATATAGCAAGAAACAATACAGGAAAGTTCAGAGAAGGCTTTGAAAAGCTTTTGAACACTTGTGGTATAGGCATCTAGGAATATTCTTGGGCCTAACTATTTATTTTTTTCAGTCATAGACATCAGTGGGAATCCATTACACCAATATTGAATATTTTTGGAACAAAAATGCTGTAAGAAATTCTAAAGAAATTTAGGAATCTCGGTGTTTCCAGAAACTTCCTTGCAATGAAAGAAAGGAAAAAAAAAAACAAACCCTTACTTTTTCTGTTACTCTTACAATCTGATGACTTATTTTATCAGTGATAATTTAGGGAGGAAAAATGCAAACGTTGCTGTGAAAAAACCTTTTCCTTGGTGCTGTATGAAGCAGACAATGCTGGAGTCAACAGGTGTGTCAGAGGACAGCTGGGAGCACCTGCTTCCTAATTCATGGCTTAGTCTGGGCTGCACCTGGGCTGGGGGTGGTGGCTCACAGGTTTGCTCTGGTGGCTTTGGGGATCCCAGCTGTCTGAGGGGACTGACTGCCTTCAGCCAGGCCCAGTGCTGGACAGAAACAGGAGAGAGTCCTGCAGTGTCAGAGGTGAGGGAAATTGGTGCATTTTTCAGGTTGTGGCTGGACCAGAGGTTGGCTGAGTGCTGCCAGAAGCTGTCCCGTGTCGGGTGCCCGCAGGGTTGGCGACCCCGACTTGAGTTAAAAAGTCTCTGCTTCAGCCCATCCTTTGAAGCAGCCCCCCTCTGCTTCAAAGGATGAGTTGGAGCTCTTCATTTCTTGGTCTCAAGGTGGATTATTGCATCTTATCTATAAAATTTTCCTCCTGCCCAGCCGAGGTCTGCTCAGCAGGACAGCCAGAGGCACTCTGCCCGCCCCCAGGGCAGTGTTATCTTTATATAC
Source organism: Serinus canaria (assembly GCF_022539315.1). Taxonomy (NCBI): domain Eukaryota; kingdom Metazoa; phylum Chordata; class Aves; order Passeriformes; family Fringillidae; genus Serinus; species Serinus canaria. The sequence continues at coordinate 54,545,287 of NC_066317.1, forward strand.
TAAAAACTATGTGTACAATATTTACAGTTATTTTCCAATACCTATTACCTGTGCTAGACAGTGAGCTTCTACTCTAAACCAATCTAAAAGTGCCAACATCACCAGTGAAGATGGAGGTAGAGAAGAAGAAGAAAAAGAAGAAGAAGAAGAAAGGCTAGACATGCCCAAACCCCTGTACTAAAAATCCCAAAACCTACATTCGCACCCTGTAATAACTTTATTCTTACACTACTTAAACTGCTGTGGCTTTTATCTCTTCATGTAAAGGTGGCAATTTGCTCCATGGTTCATAATCAAACCCACTGGTGCTCTGGGCTGTGTGCCAGGGTCTCTGAGCCCCCGGCAGGGGTCCCAGGAACTCCAGACTCCCAAAGGGATGTCCTGAGTCCCAACAGTCATGCTTTTGGAAAATGGGTAAAATAGGCTTGAATTTTTGCTGCAGAGGAAAAGATGAGACACTACAGCTCTCAAATCCAGCTCCTTATTAGTATGCATTGGGTGAGGGGGGATGGGCTAAGTCTCCCCTGGGAAATAAAAGTATTCTCTGTATTACCTTTTAATAGAGCAGTTTAAATAAACATATATTGTATGGTGCAGCTATTCAGGCTGCAGCTATCTGTATGGCATCTTGCTAATGCTTGAGCCCTGAAGAAGGGTAGGAGTTGAAACAGTTTCTCTTCAGTGCTTGGTGCTGGACTGTTCAGCTAAACTTAGACTCAACTGTCTGAATGTTCAGTGTGATTCTCTGGCTTTATGTGAGTTGTCTTGGTGGATACCAGGGCAAATCAAGTTTAAAAACTTTCCCCTGGTCTCAAAATGCAGCAGATTCTGAATACAAAAGAAATGTGTGTTTTAGTACTCTGGCTTAAAAAGAAGTATTCTCATAAGTTTAATATAGGGAAATAATTTGAGTTGTGGCAGAGAAGTCATTTGGTGAATGAAGTGAATCTGGCAATCCAGAAGCAAGGCTGTAGACAGCATTAATGGTGGAGCTGTGGGAGGGAAGAAGAATAACTTACTGTGCTGCAGCTGTGTGTGTGTGAACTAGAAATACTCCAAAAATTTGCTTCTTTACCTGATTTTTGCTAGTTTGTCTGCTTTTTTCTAGTTCAGAAGGTGAAATCTTGAATCTCTTTAATTGCATATAAAAATTTATATGTGCTTCTTCAACATGTTAAAATATCAGAATATTTGTTTACATGCTCAGGTTGCCCTAATTAAATTTAAATCTGCTTTAAAAGGATTTCATTGGAGTACAGCAAATGTTCTGCAGACAATATTTATTTACATTGTTTATTTTGTTTTCGTTAGTTTATAAACTTAAGCTATAAACAGATTATGTCTTCTTGAGTTGCCAGTTTTAGCTAAGATCTTATCTGGGAGTGTGTGTACTTTTATTATATTGTAATTGCCAAGTAAAAAGTACACTTACTTTAAGTAACATTGTTCTAGAAGCATTTTAAATACATTTAATTACATTCTCAGTTCCATAAGTGTTCCATGTGTGAGTAGTCAGCTGGGAGAAGTCATTATATACAGCATAATAAGAATTTCTCATGTTGCAACCATGACACACTTTATGTTAAAATAGTTTCAATTTTGTGCGCTAAACTGGATTGACGCAAAGAACAAGTTTCTAGACATTTTTTACCTTGTGTGCAATGAAGGGTTAAAATTTCTTTTGCTGGAATTATCAGATCAAAGGGCTAGAAGGAAGTGTATGTATTTCCCCTGTTCTTGCCAAGAAGGTGTGCAAGGTTGACTGTCAAGAGTGTAGAAAAGAGTTGGCAGTGCTTCTGAGATGGACGCCATCTAACAGAAAGGAGCAGCCTCAGAATTTCTGATTTTGACTGTTTAATTATGTATGAAAAGCTGGGGCTTCTTTCTTTTTCCCCTAGTAAAAAAAGTATGGTTTTTGAAGAACAAAGAAAAGACTTCTAGCTCAGATTGAAAAGAAAAAAAGAAAAAAGCAGACCATTTGCAATTTGAACATCAGGGATGTTGCTGTGCTGCTCAACCAATGCAGAGTTTTAGAATTCCATACAAACATCTTGCCTAGTGCCAAGATGCATCTAGCTGTCTGAAAATCTCCAAGATGTGCACCATTCATAGCAAAAAGAAAGAATTATAGCATGTTATGGAATATGCAAAACCATATAGGATCTGACAACTTAGGCTGGGATATTGATTTTTACTAATTCATTATCTATTTTGAGCCAGTGACACTTCCATTTTGTAGGAAAAGCCTAAAATATGCTTATTTTCCTCTTTGGAAAAATTACTCCAGGATTTGACCTTGTTTTTAAAGAATTCTTTAACATTTCAGATACAGAGAATAATAACATTGTAACCCAAAAATTGGTCTGATCCTTTAAAAGGATGATCAGTAGCCTCCCATTCAAGATCAAATGGAAATAGTACAGTTTATTTGCCTTTCTTCTTTGTCATTTAACTGTGAGATTTCATGCTCTCGTGGGGGTCATTGTTGTTGTATTCCCAGAACTATTTGCCAAGGGTTTGGATCACCTTAGAAAAATGTTTAAACTATTTTAAAGTTAGTAAAATATCAGTAGTTAAACATTCTCCTCATGTGTGTCAGTGCCAGGCACCGTGGCCCTGTAATCATGGGCTCAGGTGTGCAACACTTACTGTCCTTCACAATTAATGACTTCTCTGTAAATCACTTAGAAAGGGAATAAAACCCCCTTAAAACTCAGTGAAGTAGATACTGAGCAATGTCCCAACCTAATGTTGGTTTTGTAACTGTGCATTGCCCTTAAGAAAAATCAGGCAGCAGTTCTGCTGCATAAAGCACAGACATGCACAGCTGGGGTCTCAGAAGTTGTGTGACCATGTGCCTGCTTGAGACCTTTCTGAGAGCAAGGTGCACTTTGCTCTGGGCTCCCTGTCTTCCCCTGACTGAATTGGTACCAGAGCTACAGCTCTCTTTCTTCTGAACAGATCCCCTTAATCCTCTTGGATACCCACAGAAGACTAAGAAAATTAAGATACCCACAGAAAGTAAAAATGATCTTGCTCTTTAGTTTTGACTTTTTTTTGGTCAACTACACAAATGTGCATCATTCATGAAAGAATGTCTACAGAAGCAAGATAGCCTTTTAAAATTTGACAATGCAGAAATAAAAGGAAAGATAAGTGGTTGTTACTGTTGCAGAGATCTTAAAATTTCTTTATATTACCTTTCAGTGAAGTATTATGAACTGGCTTAGGATTAAACAAGTGGAGTCTTATAAAGACTTTATTGAGTTGAAAGCTGGAGAGAGATTTTTTTTCAAGGGTGAGTAGTTATAGAACAAGAGATAATGGCTGAAAAAGAGCAGATTTATACTGGTACATGGAAGAAATTTTTCACTGTTGGTGGTGAGGCTCTGGAACAGGCTGCCCAGAGAAGTTGTAGCTGCCCCAACCCTAGAAGTGTTTAAGGCCACTTTGGATTGCTTTGAGCAACCTGGTCTCGTGGAAGGTGTCCATATCCATGGCAGGGGGAAGGGAAATGGATGATCTTTAAGGTTGCTTCCAATCTGAGGCATTCTGTGATTTTATAGAATCAGGGCAAGTTTTCAATAGACTTGGGAATCTATTGCTGCTCAGATTTATTTTTTTTTTCCCCACTAGTTAACCTAAAGATTTTTCCTGCATAAATTCCTTATTCCCCAGTTCACAGCCTGTGGCTATGATGGAAGAACTGGCTTATTTCATGACTCCTTGTTTTCTTCCAGGGTGAAAATATATTTATCTCTGTAGACAACAGGCTGATGCTTATCATCTATTATTAAAACTTGTTCCTTCATTTTCAATTTCGACTTCTTAGCTGAAAGTTGTTCTCAAGATGACCATAGAACATATAATAAAAAAAAATGCATGTAAAGTTTTGTGGATTTTTTTCATCAGTCAAATTTAACTTGAAGTTTTTTTGGCCACTGAAATTGAAAAGAGGATAATAACAGTCCCTGTGAAGAGCAGCGTGGTAAATATTTAATAAAAGTGGCTATAACTTATTGATTCTCTTTTGAAGGAAATAAAGATGCATTGGAAATTGAAATATGATACAATACATTTCTCTCCAGTGTACTGGGCATGAAGTGAGACACATGTAAGACTAGAGGAATCTAAAATTTGTCTTCTAATATTCAGCTAGAAATGCAGGGATTTTAATTTAGAGAACAATACATATTTCTTACTATCCTTTTCATAAGAAATGTTTTTCTTTATGAAGAGGCTTTGATTTCCCCACCCTTCCTCAATTCTTTTGACTTTCTTGAAGTAACTCTAGACTATTCTGACAGTTTTGGTTTAGAACATTGGCTGGAGTCAGTGTCAAGAAAAGCAGACAGGATTGCTGTTTAGTTTCAAGCCTGGTGGACAGTGCAGAGGAGTATCAAGAATTATACCTATTTTTCAGAACCTTGCTTGCTCACACTTCAACATTTTCCCTGGTTTATGTGTTTTCCTTACTCTGGATTAATTTAGTAGCTCCCACTGTAGGTGGGTTCCCAGTACCTGAACCAGGTTTCCTTGGCTGAAAACTAAACCAATTAATTCTCATAGTCCCTTAGATGTGGAAATCAGCTTGAATACTGTTCCCATATATCTTCTTCCTTTTTCTCTCCTTAAGCCCAGCCTTCATCACAAATCAAACTTTCTGAGCTTACTAATTTTCTTGTCATACTCTCAGCTTGGCCTAATTTTATCTCTGTCTTTATTTGACTAAAGCTTGTCAGAGTAATCCAGTAGGGGATTCTCCCACAGCTTGTCACAGTTGACAGAGTGGGGTCAGTTTGTGCAATGCATAGTTCAGTCTGCTTTTTGGAACCTTCTCTGCAGTTCTGCTACTTGGCCTTTTATTTTCTTATCTATTTTCCCTGAAATGTGTATGCTTTTGAAGGATTTTTAATATTTTGTCCTGTAAGTATTAGGTATAAAACTTCCTTGGAGAAGATCTCTTGGTGAAACAATAGGGTTTGAGAAGTAGCAGATTTTGAAGAATTTTTTTTTCCAAAAATATGTAATTTTCTAAGACACTACTAAACTTTTCATTTTATGGATTTTTGTAAAAATAGATTAGAAAATAGAATAAACATTACCTTGACAATAGTAAAAATATTATGAGGGGAAAATCATAATAACTAAGAGTAATAAATCCACAGGATTAATAAAGTAATGGTTAGTTTTATTTTCGTTTATTCTATTCGTCTTTTTTTATATGTATTTGCAAGCAATTCAAGTGAGAATATGTTTCAATGTATCATAGCATACTTTTATTAGTAGGATTTATTGCACTTGTTTTTAGGGGACTTTTTAGTTATTCTCAGTGACTACTGGCTCATTTCAGTGCATATGCCAAAACTCCTCTCTTTGTCAGTCGTGTGCTTGTACGAGTCCTGTGATCTGAACTCTCCCTCTCTAATGAGTCTTCTGTTGAAATGTCTCTAAAATATGTCCACTAGACTCTTCAGTGGAGTCTTTTTAAATGTGTATTCAAAAATGTAAGGGTTTTTTTATAATCAACTTTTTCTTACCCTGGCAGAGATGAGGCTCTTGCCTGTTTCAGCAAGGCCCTTGGCAATAGCACAAGGAAGTGATTTTTCTTTTTCTCCTCCTCCCCACCCCCTTTGTGCTGATGGTTAAATAAGTTTACTCTACAATCAGGCAAGTACCAGAGCTAATAACAGAGAGCAGGTAGGGTCACACAGGGAGAAGAGGGGGAGGAATGGCAATAGCTTTTTGAACCACTTAATCAGCTCTTTTGCAGTGCAGAGACTCTAATTAGAGTCTTGAATTTACACATCAAATTTGTCGTGACAACTAAGCTAGGCAATATTGATACTGTCCTACAAATCACAAGTGTATTTTCACTCTGTCTTATTTTTGACTTGTTACATCTATTCTTGAGTAGAAGGAGAGATGCTTTTGTATTTAAGAATTGCTTAACCCTTCAGAATACTTTTTCAAAAGACAATACCAAGGGAAAAGATCAGATTAGAAAGGTGAAGTCATAAACCAAATAAAAGCTGGCTGTTTTCCCACTGTTCTCTGCAGGAAATTTGGAGTTGGTAAAGAGATCATCTAAAAATATGAAAATTTGATGAAAAGCTTAAGATGAAAAGGTCAGACTGAGGGTACAGATATGATCTGACTCCAAGTATTATCTCTCTTTTCCACAAGGGGATCCTGGTTTTCTCAGTTACCTAAAACTATCTTTTCTGCGTCTTGAAATTAAGCTTGTAAGTAGCTTTAACATTTACCACCCTATTGTGAACACATAATGAATAGAAAACAACAATCTAATGTATCTTTTAGTCCTGGTTTTAGCTTTCATTTAGGAATAAAGGGGTTATAGGAGTTAATGTCAAAGATTCCTGGCACTTTGAATCCAGTCTCTTGAGTGGCCTTGGCAGTGTGTAAGGAAGGTGTGTAAAAGAACACAAAAATTATCTTTCTGGCACTTACATATTCCAGTTTGGCACTGGAATACTGGATATCTTTGGAATTCAAAAGTCATAAAATACCACCTCTCTGCATTTAATGTGCCTAGAGGGTTGTTTTTGTTTTTTTTTTTTTCCATCTCTGTCTTATAACTTTTTAATTTATACAACCTTTTTTTGACAAGGAATTCTACAATATAACTATAGTATAATATAATATAATAGTACTATATATAATATAATATAATAGTAGAATGCATGAAGAAATACAGCTTGCTGTGGTATTTTGAATTTTTTGCCAGCTTGTCCAGTTTTTCATTGCACAGCCTTGAGTGTTAATCATGCATAATGAAAATGAGTTGTTTATACCTGAAATATATAAGAAGCATTTTAAACTAAAATTGCAGATGTTTGACTTGTCAAAGCTCCATGTGAAACTTGTTGGCACTGTTTTTTCCTGGTTTTATGTGGTTTTGTTTATTTTTATATTTTAAAAAACCTAAATATGACGGCCAGTGAATCTTAAGTTCAGCCTGTTTTCCAGAAAGCACTGCACTTCAAACTTGTGCTAATCAGTACATTCTAACAGAACATTCCATCTGTAATCACCAGGAGAATAAGGCCAGTGTCAGTTTTTGTTGAATTCTATATATAAATGGTACATTGCTCTGACAAGTTATCAACATGATGAAATTTAAGGTTTAGGCACATATTACTCCTTTGAGGATGTATAATACTTACATTGGAAAATTAAGCTTGCTCATGAGGGGGTTACAAACTATGCCTTTAAAGTTGTGCCTAGAAATCTTTGTTCTCGCTGGGTTTTTTTATTTTTTGAAAAACCAGCAAAATTTTAAAGAAAAGATACCACCCTTTTGCGTCTCCAAACTATTTCCATAGCCTAGGTGCTTTTTAGATCAGAAAGAATTTAATTTATTTCTGGGAAAATGTCTAGAATGGTTTTTGCTGAAGCATTACAGACTGTGCATGGTCACATAGCTAAAACAACTGCATGAACTGCAGCTCTCTTTGGTAATTGCAGAAAAGGACTCTAGGAACTGAATTCCTATGTATTTCTTATTTTACTGAATATTCTAACTCCTGCTTTGAAGATACTCTGCAAAACATCTTCAGAGCTCCCCTTTGGGAAGGAAGATTCATTTTTTGTGTCATGGCCACATCATATTTGAGTAACCAGCTGGCAAGTGGCACGTGACTTCTACCACATTAACCTGCTTTTATAATCCTATCAGTGCTTCTTTTTGTTTTCTACAATTTTTTAAATCTGCATACATTTCTCACCATGACTGAATTTTCCAGGGTAATGTGCAGCAAAGTTAAAGGTAGGTGAGTTTGGCCTACACAGCTGTGCTGGAAAAAGTCATTACCATGGAATCAGTTGTGCTGCTTTGCTTGAGAAGTGAATTGTGCCTGGTGCTGGAGCAGAGCAGCCCTGCTGTGGCTGGGTTAGCAGCTCTGTGCAGGGCTGCAGGAGCAAAACCCTTTAGGTTGGTCAGGTATAACATCTAAATTGCAAGGTGTTTGGACCAGGATTCCTCCTGCACCCTTCCTCTTCTTGTCTAAACATATATCTACCTATCTATAGATCTGTCTATCTACATATATATATATATATATATATATATATATGTAATGTTGGTGATGGGTTCTGTAAGCCTTTGAGCTGCCTCTTACTGCCACAAATGTTCATGATCCCCATTGCAAAAGCTGAGGATGTGAAACAGAGGATATAGCATCTCACAGTGCAATAAGCATCTGCTTATTGAGATACTGCTTTTAGCAGGAATGAAGAAACCATGACCCCAGAGAAAATTGGCTTTTTACCCATAACAATGCATTTTGTGTTGTAAAATACTTTCATATGGGTAAGATCCTACAGCTATTTCTGTAGATGGTTATTTTTAATTCTGTGCAAAACTGAGGCACTGGGTACATGCATACTCCATACAACATTGTATTTATTGTAACATTGATAAAGCTACTGAGAGGAAGTAAATAGTGATGCTGTCTGGTTAACCCTTGGGGTTACTTCAAACTCATGTAACTCATATGTGTCAGGACAGGAGTCTCTCAGGGGTATCAGGTTCATTTGATGTCTTTGATATTACAACCAATTAAGGAAATATAGGTACATAATTTATGTAACAGCTTGAATATCTCCCAGAAACCTCACAACTGACACTTGAAAGTCATTAATCACCACAAAAGTTAAAGGGAAATCCCTGAAATCTGTCATGTTATAATTCAGAAGTAGTTTATTTGTCACCCCAGGTGAGTCCTTTGTACGTGCTTAGCGTTGCAGTGTACAAAGGGAAGCAAGAGAATATTCAGTCCTGAGCAGAAATGTGAGGAGAAAATTCTGAAGTGCTGAGCTGGAACAGCTATTTTGGGTGCTTTAAGACCAGCTTAATTGATGACACTGCTTGCTCTGGGAAACCACACTTGAGCAAAAGAAATAGCAAGGCAGTTTGTGTCCTTTAGGTCAGGATTACTGTTCTGGCTAGAATACTGTCTGGGATTTTAGATTAAAGGAAAACAATGCTTCAGTTTTTTAATCCTTATTAACGTTATGTAATTCGTTCTTCTCTTGACCCCAAGACTGATGTAGAATGTTGATTTGGGATGTAGTTAAACAATTTTTTTAATACATTGATTTATCGAGTCGATCTTCTGTTGTGACCTTAATAATTCAATTTTGGTTAGTTAATACCAATGTTATAATAGCTTTTATTTATGCTAATATTTGATTGCTTGTTAGTTTTCAGAAAATCCTTACTGGTAATTGCAAGATAAGTCACTAACTTCAAAAATTTTAAATGTATTCAAAAAATTCTTATTGTCCCCAAAGGTTTCCTGCCTAGAGATTTTACCAAGGGAAAACAAAGCAAACTGATGCTCACTTTAGCCTTCTTTGACCTCTAAATAGGACATTTTAACCTCTGGATATAATAACCTTAGATATACTACCGATCATGACTTCTGCAGTGTTATATGTAAAAATCTTGGAATTGATAACTAATTCTTCTCCATTATTTGAACAGTTGATATTCATCTAATTCTTGTGAAATATTAAAGACTTCCTAAGCCTGGGCTTTTATTTTAATTGCTCCTTTTTGTCCCCATACCACTGTTTTATTGACTCATTTGAAATATTCAAGAGATTAGCAGGGCATAAGTTTTACATGGCAGAAATATCCTGGTTTGACCTTATTCAGAGATTATTATGTCTTGCTGCTGCACGGCTCAGTCCATAAAATTGCCCTTGCAAGTTTTGCATGCTTTGTCTTCAGATTTATTGACTCTTCTGCCGTAAGAACTCCTCAAGGTAAAAGATTTCTCCTTGTCTTAATTTTTTTAAGCATGTGAGTAATACTTTTTTTCAGATAAAAGCATAGTCTTTCTAAAAGGGTTTGATTACATAGCTGTAACACTTTCTGCTCTGCCTCAAATTTCCCATACTGTAGTTTCTATTAAATTTTAATATTTTCTCCCTTATGGTAAGCTCAATTAACTAATGAAAACATACCTATGAATATCTTATGAGTTACTGTCAAGCTCATGCAAAATTGATGGTCTAAGATTTTTGGAATAATTCAATCAGAATAAAACCTTAAAAATAATTTATTTTATAAGTGTTTATGCAAAAATACTTAATGTCTGAATTGTTGTTCAGAGCAGTAGTGACAGAAGGAAGAAATCTACTTGTTTATCACAATCCTTTGTTCCTGCTGTTGCAGTTGTTACATGTTGATGTGTTTACTTACTGGAATTTGCTCCTGAGTGGAAATCATCATCCTCCAGCCCGTTTGGCTTTCTCCTCTGTCATCCATTCTGTGCATTGCATTCTCATGTAGCATGCTAGGATAAACATTTCTGTCATGGAATGTCATGGACTGTGTGCAGGTTTGGTGATAAAACCTTTGCAGTCTGACAATGCAGAGCCTTCAAACACATTTTAACATGGAAGCTGAAAATGCTGTGAAAAAGAAGACAGAGGGAATGGAACACTATACTTCAACTTTAAATAATGATTTTTTTTTCTGATTCTTCCATTTTCCATGTGAAGCCATAGTGTCTATATTAAAAATAGATCTGATACTTGTAGCTCTTATTTCCCAGTTGGGAAAAGTCATATGAAAAACCTGTGAAGAAAATACACTTTTTCTCATTCAACAAAAATAGAAATACATAAAAGCATCAGATTTTGTTCATGCTCTTGTCTTGTTTGATTGAAAAACAGGGGGAAAGGGAAGGAATAAAAAGGGATAGGAATAAAAAAACAACTGAATATTACTAGCCATAGTAGGTAAAAATACAAAAAAATCTGTACTTATTCTCTCTTTCTTGTATGCTGTCTCACTGTTTAAATCTCTCTGGTATATTTGTACAGCTCTTATTTTTATGGTTTTTTTCTCAATGCTACATCTACAATGCCCTTTTTTAGTCTCCATTTACTGATCAAAATTCTACCCATTTTTGAATGCTTAATTTGTTTACTAAAGTACTCTTTTCTGTGAACATACATAAACTATTTGCTTACCTTTGTCTCCTTTAAAGTTCCCAGTTGCCATTTCCTTAGTCTCTTCTTCCAGTCATCTGACTGCTGGATTGGTTTCTTTCTCTGGGATAAAGGTTCAATTTGAGCACTTTATGTGCCATCAGGTACTGAAAAATCAAACTAGCCTGAAGAGTTCTAATAGCACTGAAATCACTTGGAGGAGCAGTAGATTGTGCAAAGTGATGTTTGTCCATAACCTATTGTTATGCAGTCATTTTTACATCATTGTCTTGCCATTTTAGTCTCTTGTCATATGAAGAATGAAAAAAATTCTGGCTTTATCTCCCAGGGTTTCCTTGTAACATTATCAAGCCTGTGCAATTCTGATCTACTGATATTTTTTTTAGATACTACCATAGATATGGGCCTTGAGAATGAGCCTGTTTCCAAAAAGAGGCTGAGGGACTTATTCAAGTAGGGAATGTATAGGAAGTGCAGCAGAGAAAAGAGAAAGTACAATGAATATTGGTGAAGATGGGCTTAAAAACTGAATGAAGGTAACAGCTGGAATGGTAGCCTGGTAGGGACAGCTTTAACTGTGCATTACACACCACTGCTTCAGCCAAGTGCAGCACTTGCACAATGAGTCCAGAACAGAAAGTATTTTGTAGGTTTTATGTAGATCCTAAGTTCTATACAAATAAGGTGATATTTAAGGATTTTTCTTGCAGCTCTACATAAAGGCTTAGATCTCTTCTAAGTCTTGCCAACAGCTGCTCTTCAGCTGATCTGAAGTACACTGGTCATTAGTACAAAGAGCTGGGGCAAAGCCACTTTGACTTTGGTGAACTATTTTTCCCAGGCTGGATGTAGACACACAAATAATACCTTACACATGCTTACATAAAAATAAAGATTTTTTTTTTTTAAGACAGATCAGTGGGGTTTTGCTTGATAATTTTTCTTCTCTACTTTTCTTTTTATTTACCGTACAAGCATTATGTGTCTTAACACCTTGGAAGAATGTCTGTAAATACCTAAAATGTTATTGCTGTCTTTCTGGTTAATGATTTCTTTATTTTGAACTTCCTCTACAACTGCTGCTCTGCCCCATGTAGACACATCAGTCTGCTGCAGCATTTTCCATTATTCCTGTCACAACTGACCTGCAGCTCATGTGCCCATTGGCCTGCAACACCCTGACTTCTCTGAACATGCCAGAAACCTCCCCTCCTCTAGACACTGTGCAGAGGACTAACCTGATCTGTTAGAGCAGTCCTGTGTACTAGGGAAGCAGAAATAACTCTCTAAAACATATTTGCTTCAGTTACATCACACTGTTGGCCACTTGGATAGCAACCAAGAGCAGACATGATGCAAACTATGTGCAGTTGCATCACCTTGTGGTCTCTGACTCATTCAGCCATGCTTGAGCCCCCTTAGAGGGGCCCTAGGACAGTGAGAATGGCTTGACAGCAGCCTCCATCCCTTCCTGTGGGGTTGTGCCATGATGTGCTAACCACGCCAGCGGCCAATGTCTGGTCCTGCAGCTGGAGAAGGGCAGTGCTTCAGCTCAGTTTTCTGAAGTGGTTGCTGTTTAAGAATACAAGTTGTCTTTTGAAATAGTGAATAAAGAAAAGTAATGCCCAGGATGTGCATGATGGACTCAGGCTGAATGAAATAATATCCCAGATGAGTACCATTGAATGCAGATACTGGTATCTGTAGCTACAGAAACTATAAAATATGATGTCATCAGTGCAAGAAAAGGAAGATTTTATGGGTAAAGCCTGGACTTTGGACTGCAGCCTTCCTGATTTTTTCTTAATTTAGTGGACATTGAAGATGTTTTGGGATAGAGCAGGTATTTCTCATGCCTTCTCAGACCTTGGAGGAAAAATGCCAAGGATACCTGTGAACTTCATCAGGCTACTGATGAGCTATTGTATATTTTAATGACAAAACCCAAAAGATAGTAATAAACCTGGGCAGGGAAAGCCATTAATAATTCTAAGAGGCCACCTACAGGTTGCCTTGCAAAAATGTGCAAAAATTGGAAGAAATAAGAGATTAAGATCTGCACAGACATGGACTGATTAATAGCACAACAAACATCAGGTTTTCTTTTTCTTGAAATGCTCACTTTCTCAATTTAAAATATGTCCTAATGATTAATGAGAGAGGAGTTGTTGTTTTTTTATTTCTTTCCCTTTATCATAAGAGAACACTGATATATTCATTCTGCCTCTGTGTTTATTATTCCAATTTTAGAACATTCATATCTTCCTCCAGTGTTAGTTCTCAAATAGTGTCATTTAGTAATGTGAAAAAGTTTCCATTTGCCCTTCACAACTCAGTGAGCTGTAAATACTGAAGTAATTGAGCCACCCACATCCTAGTCTGCAGGTGATACGAGTGATGTATTTTATTAGCATTTAATTAAATTGCAAATTTTATGTTAAACTGTGAAGTTGTTGGCAAAAGTTGAATAACTGGATTAAATGACACTATTTTTTAAAATAAAAAGATTGTTGAGTAATCTGGCAAAATATGTTTTTCAACTCTCTTGAAGCAATTAACCTATGCTCTGCTGCTTTTAAAGAAGTCCCTCAGCATACTGAAATTTGAGGCTGTTGCAACATTAATTTCACACCTTCCTAGTTTAGGTTAATGACTTAGGATTGTAACAATGAAGATTAAATGAATCTCATTCAATCTGTAGTAGTAAAGATATAATATATACTTGAAACAATCACGGATGACTAAAATTAAGTTTTATATTATTGCATTAAGGAATTAATAACTTCAGTTTATGAAAACTTGATTGTCTTTCAGTTTGGGGGAAATGGAATTATTTGATTTATTCCCATTTGCTTATTTGGATGTGTGCCTGAAGAAGTCTAATTATGCAGAAGTCATTTGATATGAGTTTGCTTGGGACTAAGTATTTCCAGTTAAAATTTATAGCTATCTGTAGAGCATGCTGGCTACTGCAAGGAATGCTGCAGCCAACTGGAAAGAGGAGGAGTATTCTCATGGAAAGTGGGAGGCAGGAGGGTTCCAACATGTAATTTTTTTTTATTTGAAGGATGAAGCAAAAACAATGTGGAACAATACAAATTTTCTGGTTGAAAAATAAGGAGCTAAAGACTGGGTTGCCATCCAGAATTATTTTTATTTTCTGGGATTACAAACAAAAATCAAGAACAAAAATGTCACTTTGTGAGTAGAGGGGAATCAAACAACTGCTGCAACTGGCTTTATTCAGTTCTTCTAAGCTGAATGCCTGCACTCAGTTTCCATAGTGTTTTCCAAATATTAAGTTAATAATTTGAGGATTATTTCTTTTAAATCAGGCATTATTTTAATTTAAAATTATCTTCACTGAAGATAATTTTAAATTAAAATAATTTCTCTGGGTTTTTATCTTTTTTTGCTAAAGCATTTTTTTTAAGTTAAAAAAAGTATCAATTGCATGCTTATTGAACAAAGCCAATGTTCTAAGTGGTACTGAAAGTGAGGAAATTGCAATGTGAATTTTATATTTGTGTATTTTAAGTTGTTTTAAAAAGTTGAGTCTTTAAGCTTGTACTGTTCTCTCTGGATAACTGGAAATAGTTTGTTGTTGTTTGCATGCCCGGAATTTTCGTGTGTTCACCTGACTTCTAACTAATACTAATGAGGAATACAAGGTGTTCTGCACACTGCACTTATGTAAATGAAGGCCTAGGGAAAAAAAAAAAAAGTGCTTTTTCTATCAGCACTTCTGCAGAACAACTCCCTAATGCTGTTGGTATCTGGAGAAAAAGAAATTGAAACTCCAAATACGTTATAGAAATGAAGTTTCAGCCTGCAGTAGTGTGCCAATCTGTACTGTATGGGAGAATTTCTGTGAGACAGAAGTCTCTCTTTTTCTATGGGAAATTGCTGTAATTATTATGTGCTTTCTTATACTAACCATGAGATGTCTGGAAATTCTTAATAGCTCTAAAACATACCAGACTTCACTGCTGACATACCCGAGAGTCACAGTTTTTAAACAAGTGCCAACGTGTGAAAGAAGTGCAAATAATATTGGCAGAAACAAGGTTAAATTCTTGCTGGGGCTTTGTTACTCAAGTAATATATACTTAATATTTTCTTTCATTTCATACTCTCTTACAAGAGATGTCAATGAGATTGCTAATGACAATAAATTCCTTTTATGTATTTTGGTTTGCCTTTTTATTTTGTGAAATTGTAGTTATACAATGTGGTATTGACATTGCTGTCTAACTTAACTGAAACTGCAGAAGGAAGAAATAACAAGATCAGTGATAACTCTAATCCAAAAAGAGTCCTGGGCACATACAGGTTAGTCTGTGCAAAATTCAACTTTTAAACCTTGCATATGGGCTTTACATGTCACCTTAGACCAGGAGACTGGATGCATGGGGATAGGCACACACACACACAAACACAAACACACATATACCTGTATTTTGGTTTTATTTTTTTAATGACATGCAGAATGTTCATGGATCTCGTTTTCAGCTCTCTAATGCTACCCATTAGATGCTTTATGGTGTCAGTTGGAGATGAGAGGCAGTTCAAAGTGAGACCTGGAATTCTTTTTGTGTCAGGCTATGGGTACATCTGCCCAGTTGTACTGTGTATGCCGTGGAAACTCCTGCATCCCACAGATGCTTAAACTCAAGGGCTGGCAGTAAAGTGGTTGGTTGATGCAGCCCAAATTCTCAGAATTGCTAGACCAGAAGAAGAAAGATGAACAAAGTCATGGTGCTGATCTAGTGAACATGTCACTGAAATGGAAGGAAGAGCCCTGGGTCCTTGCATATTCCAGAGTACCTATTTTTAAGAACTCTTCATTAATTAGATTGAAATGGCACCTGTTTGTCAGGTAAAAAGATAAAGAGGAGAAGAAACATCCTGGGCTTCTTTCTTCAGACCTTATGATGGTGGGCCAGAGCAGAGATAGATGTTCAGACTCAAAATCTGTTGAGGACAAAGAGAAACTTGTTCATTTAGTCGATCCTGGAGTGGATTCAAAATGAAGCAACAAATAAACCTCCAAACTCATTAATTCTGATTTACATAGTGACTTTTGCTTTTTCTCTCTCTTTTTTTTTCTTTTAATAAATGGATTTGTTGACTAATAATTTGACTTAGATCAGCTAGCTTCATAAAGATTGTTGAAAAGCCTTTGGAGAGTAATAATTGTCAACATATGTTTTCTTATAGCAATAAAGGCAGTGGCAAAGCAAAGCATAGTTCTTGGTTTTTGAATAAATTTCTATGGGATTATATTTGTCATGCTTCTGTGAATGGTAGCTGTTGTTAACTGTGGCTCTTAGCTGCTACTTAGATTAATACACTAGTTGGAAAGTCTATGTACAATTCCTGCAAGTATTGTTTACTTGAAAAGCCAGGTTCTTAAATTTTAATAGCTATTGTAGTATTGAAAAAGCTTATCTCAGAGTACAGAAAGAATCTTTTTAAAAATGTTCATTATTCTGGATACCACATTTATAGCTGATTTGGTGGTGGTGTTTGTTCACATCCTCAAAGATGAAGCAAGCCAGATCATCCCATTAAGTAAGCACAAAGCATTTTGAAACACAGTTTGCATCTAAATTTAAAAGCTTAATATTTTCTTAAATACTTAGGTAGCACCTTTTTCTCTAAGCTTGTTTCCATTTTTGAAGTAACTTAAGACTCAAAGAAAAATCTCAATAGGACTCTAGTCTTCCAAGGAATTATCATTATTTATGAGTTAATAAAAATTACTTAGCATAGCTGAAGGCTAATACTAAAAAGATTTTTGTGCATTCAAACACACAGGGAACTCTGAAAATTGCAAAATCCATTTTAACTACTGTGTGATAAAATGGAAAGTAGTAGCTGAGTTGCAGCCAGCAACCCCTATGCTTTTAACAGCTTCTTGCTGTTAAACAGCAAGAACTAAACTAAACTAAACTAAACTAAATCAGTTTTCCCAAAACCCAAAACCAGACATGAGCAGAATAGAGGAGTGAAGGGTGACTTGACTTGGGAAGTTCAGGGAATGAAGATTTATGTGCAGTCATGACTGCTTGCGAACAGAATGGAGAGGTTTTATTGAAAGGGGATTGCAACACTTTGGGTAGCAAATCCTGCTCAGCTTTAAAGAAAGGGTTCTAACTTATCTAGGATAGACTGATAGAGTTAGACACTAAGTTTTATCTCTTTCAGTCTTGGATTAGGAATTAAGTAAAGGACTGGAAAACCCTTGGGCAAATAGATAACTTTCTATCAGTGCTTTCACTAAAAAGAGATGAACAGCTATTTCACTCTGGCTTTGGATTTTCAAAATTTTCAGCCCTAAGGAATCATCTTGGACTTTCTGGCATATTCATGTGATGTGGCATCCAAGTTTATATTCTAAGTAAATGACCTATCCATGAACTCCTGATTGCAGAACCATAAAATATGTACTCTATTATTTAAAGTAAAGGTTTCTTTTTTATGTTTCTCTGTCTAGTGGTTGGTACTTTCAAGACTCTACTTAGCTTGAACTTTGTTAAGAACCTTGATACTTTGGTAAGGGGTTTTCCATAGGCAACCTATTTCTGCTATTTCATCTGCTGCAACTGGAGCAGTTTTAAAAAAACAGCCAGAAATTACAACTTTTCTTCCATTTATGCATTTTAGAATATATGCTGTTTATCCTATATACGTTCACAGAGTGGAAAACTCGAAGCAGGGTTTGCCAAAATATTAAATCTAGGATAATTGCTTACATTCTGACTTGTGACTCTTTAGGAAAGTGATACCCTAGATTATCTTTAAAGGTTACTATAAATGCAGTGTTGAAGTTTTACTGACTTTAATTTATAAATTTCTCTCAGTGGAAACATATTCCTCTCTTAACACAGTCATCATTCTTCCTGTGCCTTTTATTGACTGTAGCAAGGCTCTTAGGAATATGTTATGAGACAGAGTCAGCAGGCTCTGCTTGGAGGTTTGCTGGTATGCATTGGCAGAATGCTAATTTATTTAGGTTGGGTCTATGTCTAAACACAGGCTGTGTGTTTCTCTTACTTGGAAAATATAGAATTTGCATTGGGCAGATGGTAAATTGGCAACCTGGCGCTCCCATATCCAGGACTTGAGGGCAGAAGTGGTTTCTCCTTCACATAGCTCATTAATTTGTGGGAAATAAAAGTACTGTTCTGGGGAAAAGTGACTTCCCAAAAAAAAAAAAGGGCAGAAAGGAGGCAGAAGAGTTCAGGTGGGTTGGATTGCACTTCATTCCCTGAACTGCTCTAGGGATAACTGTGCTGTACCTTACATCTAAGCTGCTTGAAAAAAAAGTATTTGCTGATGTCAGTAAGTCACAGAAAGTGAAGGGCATAAACCTACAAATACCAAGCAAAGGAGATTATTCTCTGCTTTGGTTAACCATTACTATTTAAAAATAGTAATATGCTCTAAATGTGGTTAGTGTCCTGCCCTGTTATTATACGGTTGTAACATAAACTATCCAAGAAACAAAACCTCAAACTCAAATAACTGTGTTAAAAAAAAAAAAAAACTAACTAAAAATAAAACCTGAAAGTTCTTTATTAAAAGTTATTTTTTATGCAGTTATTTATCCCACTCTAGTGAGATAAATAACTGCATAAAAATAAGAAGTTCTTTTAAAACTGTCTTCTGTGTCTTGGTCTTTTGTTTTTGTCAGTAACTGAGGTTTTTTCCATCAATGAAATATTGTGTATTCTGGTGTTGATGCTATTCCAAACATAGATCAATAAGATCTTCTGAGGATTACTGAGGCTCCATCTGTTCTTGCCATGAATAGGAAATACTACAGATGATAGTGAGCAGATGTATCCTGCCTATTACAATCATGCTCAAAACCTCGGGAATATTGGATTGAAAAGGCAAAAACATTTTAGTTCTAAACAGCTTCCTTCAGTCTTTGCCAGACTCTGCATTTGTGTGACAGACCTCTCAAAATCATTTCACTTTTCCCTAAGAATCTCCAAAATGTGTTGGGTAATTCTCTTTTCTCTTTGCTTGGGGAAGGAGGGTGTGGGGGTAAGGGGTGTGCTCTGTGGGTGTGTTTTGCTTGAAATTAGCTCTGTTCACAGCCCAGGTGGAAGGCAGTTTCACATCCACTCTAGAAAAACCTATAATATTTAAACAACTTAGTGCCTATGAATTTATGCTCACATTCCTTTTTTTTTTTTTTTTTTTCTGGCCTAATGAATTCTGAGGGGCATTGTGTACCTTGTATTTGTTGGTTTTGGGTGCCTTCAGTGCAGAAAGGAAGATGAACAGCAAGCAGGCATCCTAAAAATTTGCATGGCAGTATGGTAGGTGCCCTGAAGGTGATCCTTGCTTTGCCTAAAACCCTGAGTGGGTTTGAAAGCAGGTCTCTCCCCTTCAAGTGACCAATAAACTGCAGCAATAGAGGCAGAAAAGAGATAGTGACCATCCTAGTTTCCAAAAATTTAGTACCACAATCTCTGTGAGATTGGGGTATTTTGTACAAGTTGACAAGCACTATTAGGTACTTCAATTGCAGGTGGTTTTTTTTTTTTTTGTTGGGTTTTTTTTAGGTTTTTTGTGGTTTGTTTTGTTTTTTTTTTTTTTAGCTTTACATTTAATACTCAAACTGAGGTGAACTAGACTGAAGTGTATGCTGGCATGACCAGTGTAGCTGCTGCTACAGAGTGGCTGAGGTAAAGGATGAGAGAGATTTTGAAGGATTGGTGTTCCTGCTGAATTTGTAAGACTTGTGGGCATAACTCCTGACCTGTTCTATCTGAGGCTGTGGCTGTTGGGCATGTGGCCTGTTTCATACAAGGATCAGAGCCTGTGTCAGCTCATTTTGATTTATGACATGCTGCTTATGGGGATGGAGGTTAAAAGGCCAATTCCAAGTGGCAGAAGTGTAATGAATGTACTTGGACAGCAGGGGAAATGGAGAACTCTCTTCCAGAAGCTAGCACAGCAGAATGGAAAGCAGGAGTGAGATGTGAGCAAGAGAGGGGAAAAAAATTGTGTCTAAGGTAAGTTGGTACAAATAATAGGTTAAACTCTCTATGAGGGCTTATGCTGGGAAGTGGTGAAGTTTGAAGACAGTTTTCTAAAAAAGGCAGGAAAAAAATAAATCCCAGATTTTTAAGGAGGAGTTTCTTCAATTCATTAAAAGAATTGTTGAGCATGTAGTGACAGTGAACAATGCTTACTTTGGTGCTATGTTTCTCTGAAAGTTGAAGCATTTTGTAACTAGGTTTTAATCTTTTGATGCTGGGGGATTTAGCAGTATAAAAACTGTATTTTACTCCACAAGCAATCATCCCTGATGGAGAATCCTATTCTGATGATCTCTTCCTTTTTTTTTAACACTTTTCTCTTAGAAAAAATGCTTTGCCAAATATTTGGAAGTTTCCCATTTAGTTTTATAACTCACCTCTATCAGGTATGTCCTTCTCTTTTCTCTGCTTTTCTGAAGCAAATAGGATGTTTGTAAAATGTAATAATGGAAAAATGTAATAATGGAAAAAAAGGCAAAGAAATTCTGGCTCAGACAGAATTATTTAAGTCATACTGTTAACTTGGAAAAATGTTGATCTGACAGTGATGGAAAGAAGGAATTACACCACAGGAAAAGTTGGTAGCCATCATTCTAGTGCTGCCACATGCTGCTTCCCTGAGGCTGTTGGAAGGAGTTTAAACAGTTTGATGGTGATATTTGCAGATTTAAAATCTGTAGCTAGATCATATTCAACACCTTCACTGCTGCTCCTGCAGCTCACATAAAAAAGTGTGGGACTACCAAGGCTGCTATTATGGCTCTAAACGTGTTTTCTCTGAACACTGATCCAATAAAGCAATGATACTTAAAGAGTGGTATTCAATCAAATTCCTAATTTTAATAAAAATTCATGCTAGGCATGATGATTTAATAAATTTTATCTGTCCCAAAAGAAAAAAGAAATCTGATGCTTAAGAGATATAAGTTTGCAAAAATAAATCACTGTTCTGATAGTTTGCAAGCCTCAAGTTCAAAGGCTTGTCTCTTCCTGATCCAACAGAACACTAAAGGGGAAACTTCGCTTAAGCTAAAACAAATTGATAAAGAAATTGGAGACTTTTTGGATGTATTTTTTTCAGTGTGTTGTGGGGTTTCGGTCAATTCAAACCAAGTTTTCCTGAATTTCTGTTTCTTGCTATTTAGTTACTCTACAGTTAATTAAGAACTTGAAATAAATAAGAAAGCTTTCCTCTTTCAAGCTTGTAAATTAAACACATGCTATTGTGGATGTGACTGAAAGCATAGAGTAGATTATGTTCTGAAAGAATGATTGCAAAATATTCTGTTCTTATGTTCTTTGGATAATTTTTGGAGTAAGAATAAAGGCTATTTTTATCGCAATATAAATGGCAATATAAGAAGACAAGGAAGTGGGGAATGCAGTTATTTGATACTGCTATTTAAAACCCTTCAGCTAATGCAAGGTGATATGAATTTTTATATATTTGTTTTTGTCTTATCACCTTTGCCATTTTATTCTTAGCTCATAATTTCGATCAATTGCATTAAGATTTTGTAATGTTTAAATGTTAAAATAGTTTTCGGTTTGTTTCTCTTTTTAGTCTTAATTGCAGTCTTGCATCTTACATCTTGCAGTCTTAAGGGAGAAAAGCCAGTCTACACTCTATTTAAATGTCCCATTATATGAGTAATGCTCACATGTAAATGGCCTTTGGGGATCTGTAGATTTGATTCCTTTGTGGTGTTGTTTATAGTTTCTAAAACTATGAGCAGTTGAGCCACTTGGAAAAGCAAATCCTAATTTTTTACTTGAGTCTGTACTCCATGCTCTGTTTTGCTTTGTGTTCACTGGAAAGATAAAAATGAGGAAAAGACTGAGCCACAATCTTGTCTTGACTAGCACACTGAGAATCAATGAATCTACATAATCAATAAAAGGAGGTGACTTTATTTATTCAGTTAATCAGTGTTACAGAATCTGTGCCCATTTTTCTTATTCATGTAACTTTAGCAGTGGCCTAAGAATTAAAAGAGCAGAACAACACAACTAAAATATTTGGAGTGCATTTTTTCCCTGAATGGACAGTCTTGTTGGAACCCTTTGTGCATTCCAAAAGTCAGCTTGGCTATTTCTCTGAAGGTGTTTTTGGAGGAATGGAACATAAAGTTACCAGACTCTGTACTCTTTTTGCTTAGCAATAGCAAAACCAGGTTCTTCTGCATCGCTTGTTAGAAATGTGCATGTAACATCTCACATCCTGCAATTAATAGATAAGCACTGCAGGGTTAAGTAGGCTTTATGGAAATAATGTGGAAGTCTGCAGGAAAAAAAGTGGAACAGAAAGCTACCAGTCTGTGACCACCAGTATTCAACATATTGTTCATGAGATTCTGAGGAGAGTCAATAAACTAAAAGCAAAAGCAGACAGAAAAAAATGCTGTCAGAGAAAAGAAGACTGATATGTCACAAATTGGTGGGCATAGACTCCTTTGGTACTTCAGAGAAAGGACTAAGTTTGGGAAAATAACAAAGAAAATATAAACTCATCTTTAAATTTTCTTAAACTAGAGCAGTGACAAGAAGGGATTATGAGTCACAAACAAAACCTCTCATGGCATTTAATAGGAGAGTTTTTTTTCAACATTGGATGGTAAAAAAAGTTCAAAACAAGTCAGAACAACAGATTTTTTTTTTATGTAATAGCCTTTGACAAATGAAAAATATATTCTTTGCTATATTTTTTTAATTTTCTAACATAAATTTAATTTGTTCTTATCAACTACAGTTGATTTTTGGGAGTGGAATTTTGTGTCATCTTTACATGAATTGATAAGAACTTCTTTGCTTTTGTAATTCACTTTAAAATTTTGGATTCAATGTAATTAGCTAGCATCTTTTGTAGCATTTCCAAATATATAAATATCTTGTCTCATTAATATGTGCTTTTGATTTTGGTCTGTTTTGATCATGATTCCTTTTAATATTTGGGTGTTTCAGTCACATACTTAATTTACTCAGCAGCAAATTACTTCATTGTGCAGCTCTGTGAAACGGAAATTATTCTGTTTGTGTATCTTGAACCTCTTGAAGCTTAGAAGTACTGTAAGTATAATGAAACATTAGGTCCCACAACTGCTTTATACTCCTGTAATCTAGCTGATGTCTAAAGACCATTGTAAAACAGGACAAAAAGAGAGCTGTAATTAAAAAAAAAAAAAAAAGAGTAATTGTGAATTTCTTTGAAAATTAGATGGTTCTTTCCTAACAAAAAATGCACCTTGGACTAGGACCTATCTTATGATGTAGATTGCAGGAAAACACATCTTAGGAATGGGTCTTGGGAACTTTAGAAGGCCATACTTTCTACTGAAGTACTTTGTCAAGTTCTTCAGATAAACCCTTGATCTTACAGCTCTTCAGGCAGTAATGCATCTCTATGGCACTCTCTAAATAGCACATAAATTTCTTACTGTGCAGCCAGGCATAAGA
Source organism: Serinus canaria (assembly GCF_022539315.1). NCBI lineage: Eukaryota > Metazoa > Chordata > Aves > Passeriformes > Fringillidae > Serinus > Serinus canaria. The sequence goes on from NC_066317.1 coordinate 54,568,788, forward strand.
ATTCACCAGCTCTGAATTATTCTATCAAGGAAATCATAGTTTGCTGGACAATGAGCTGGATAAACAAAAAGCCTATTTGGATTACTAGGCTTAGTGGATAAAATGGGTTGTGTCCTGCCTGGAGGCTGATGACAAGAGAGTCCAGAGTCTCCTGAAACCTGCCCTGTTTCACAGCTCTGGCAATAACCTGCAAAGAAATGTTGAGAGGGTTGCACGTGATGCCAAAACTGGGAGAGCCACTCTCCAGAGAGACCTACACAGGGTGGAGGAATGGGCCAGCAGGAGTCTCATGAAATGCAATAAAGAAAAATACCAAATCATGCAATTAGAAGGAATATGTGGAACAGCTCTGCTGGGAGCAGCTCTGCTGGAGAGCATCTAGGGGTCCTGGTATACAGCAAGCTGAGTGTGCTGAGTGGTTCATTGCTGTCTTGAGTAACTCTGGGCTGGGAGCATTCACCAGAAGGGTCACAGCCAGTGAGTGGATTGAGGAACAGGACTGTTACCTTCATTACACTGTATCTAGAGTGCTGCATCCAGTGTTGGGTCCTCTAATACAAGGTACTGATTAACAGAAGTGAGCTCAGCAGACTCTTAATCTGGTGAGGAACTGGTGTATTTGTTTCTTAATATTTTCATAACATGTAAACTTCTGATAGAATCTTAACTCATTTTGCCAGTACAAAGCAGAAACATATCTCCATTCTTCAAAAGAGCCAACACAATTTCTAGTGTCTTGTTTCATAAGAATGAATTTTGAAAGTTCTGTTTAAACTTAATTATGTTCATACTGTAAATGTGAGAGAGGATTCTGCTTTTCACTGTGTGAAATGAATTCCATCATTAATTAATTCTCTTGTATTCATTTAGAAAAGGATTTTATGTGTGGTTGTAGGAAAATAGCAAAACATCCTTGCTCTTGTCAACTTTGGCAGTTAATTTAGCAACTAGCACTTTTTGAGATCAATGGAACTGGATGCTGTCCTTAATTCTGTAGCAGAAGCTGACCTCCAACATCCAACCATTGCCAGCACCCCTTGGTGTCACCTGTGCTCTCTCTGCTGGTGTTTCTTCTGGTGGATCAGAGCTGCTCATAACAGCCCCACTTTCTTCATACCACCCTTGGCACTGGGAAAGCTTTCTTGGCCTAAGAGCTGCTGTGGACAGAGACTGTTCAGAAACTGTATTTAATAACCCTTCCTTCTCTTGGGCAATGTAGGATGTGGTTTGAAGCGTGTCAGCATGCATTCCTGCAAGCTGAGTGTATGAAGCTCTTAGTGTGCTTTGGTTTGACTGAGTGCACGTTGAAGAGCTGTGTTTGACAGCAGGAATAGGCAGAAGCAGCTTTGCTTGATCAAGAGAGCAGAAAGAGTGGTCTGTGGGTGGTAGAGAGTACCAATGAACTGCAGAGAGGAAAGAATGGTTTTATCTCACAGGCATCTATTCATAATGAAGTGTTTTGGGGTTTCCTTGGGAAATTTACTTTCTTCAAAGTGTGCTAGCATCTCCTGAGAGTGTTAATGAATTTACAAGTGTAAATTTTTATGGTCTAAAATACCATTATAAAGAGATTTGATGTAGGATTAATGCTCCAAAATCTCACCTCTGTATTGTAACAGCAAGAAACTGTCTGTGTGCTTTTAAGCCTCCATTTTTCTTCAGGTTTTCAGGGCATTAACCTCATATCTCATACTTCTTACAGAAAAATAAAGCTGTTCTGTGACTGTAGGAGGGGCTGCTTCTTAACTACTTTCCATTAACGGACTTAAATTTTTTGTTCTTCATCTTTCTCTGGTTTTGCTGATGTGAGCTGATGGGTTTGCCAGGGAGTGCTCACTTTTTTCTTTCTATCTTTTCCCCATAAAAATAAGTGGGGTGGGAGGAGGCAGTTTTGGCAGCACGAAAAGGCAGTTCAAACAAGCATCAGGGATTGAAAGGGATGGGCTGCTTTCATAAAGGAGGTAAGCCAGGAGCTGATGCTGTTCCCAGCACAGGCAGTGCTCTAATGGAATGGATCATGTTCCAACAGGGGCTGAACAGGGCAGGTGTGCTGATGGAAAAGTCACTGTCAACCATATGTCACCAAAGAAGGTGATGTAATGAGTCAGGTTGAGGAGGTCAATCTAGAAAGTCCAGTCAGAAACAGAGGAGAGAGAGAGACATGGACACTTCCGCAGGTAAAAGGAAATGAGGACAGATATGGGTACATGATTTACTTCAGGCAAGATGCCCAAGCTTGAGCTGAACTGGATCTCCTATACTCATGGAATTGGGTAGGGCATCCCGGGTGAGGCCATCAAAGCCTTAAAAGTGCACTTGTGATTAATTAACCACCCTATTTAGTTAATGTGTTTGGACTGTTTAATTTTATTAAATTGCGAATCTGTAGGTGTGCTGTAGCATGTGACAGAACTCTGCAAGGTGCTGGTTTCACACCCATAACTGTGCAAAAGGCCTCAGTGGCTGACAGGAGTGACCTCAGGTGGTGATGCTCCTGTCCTGCTGTGGCTCCTGCAGTGGCACCTTCCCAGGGAGCTGCTAAGTTTCAGCAAGGAAAACAGGTTAACAGTGGGAACTTTGTAAGGTCAAAGCACAGATGTCAGGCTTGAAAAGTTCTTTTAGTTCATAATCCATCAGAAAGGTTCAATGGCTAGATACAAACACAGCCCTTGACTTGGAAAAATTAAGTCATGACGCACTCCATTAAAGTGACTCAAACTACAATATTTTATTTATGAATGAGTCCTGAATGCATAGGAGTATAAAGTATTTTCACTAAATGAATTGTACATTTTGATCATTAGATATTTTGGCTTGGCTTTTGTGCAAGATTCCCCTCCATATCATGGTGAAAGAAAAACAATGTAGAAATAAAAGCAATGTACATAGTGTATTATCATGGTTTTCAGCTAGACTGTTTGACTACTGTGATACCCAGTTAAAGGAAGTTTTATTGACTGACTTTTTTCATCCTCTGTGAAGACAAAGAGACTCCTGGTGCCTTATGCATTATTGGAGCCACTCAAAGTACCTGCCAATTATTTGAAGTAATGGAAACAAGGATTCTTTAATTTTTGCTTGAGTCTGTATAGCTCTTACACAGTGCATGGCTTCTTCCTGCCAGAAAGTCCCCAGATTTACTCTTTAAAATTATTTTACCAATAAATAGGGTTAATTGGATCCTGACTGGCTCTTTTTATCACAGTAAGTATCAGAAGGACAGTTATGAAATATACTCTGTTACCTGGCCTATCTGGGCTTCACTGATGAGACAGTCTAGGGTTTTGACATGGATTTGTGAGTCTCTTGGTATGCCATAAAGATCAAGAGAGATTTGTGGTCTTCATTAACACCTTGTCATGCTGAAGGTTAGGTGTGTGTTTCACATCAGTTAGAAGATCCTATTGCAGCCACTAAAGCTGTCTCCTTTCTTTCCTCACACTATCAAGTCAGTTGTGATAACAACACATCATTGCAATTTCTTAAAATCACTCCTACTCTTGTGTCAGGCTGATATGCAATGATTTTCCTTTGAGGCAAGTTAGTTTACATAGGCAATAAAATTCAAAGGTACTAATACATTCGGATTTATCTGCAGCTTTCAGTATCATTAATCATGACATTTTTAAGTTTCTGTCTTTTACTTATTGAAGTTCTAGTAAACCATATAATCCTTTTGATACAGCTTTTTCCTCTGAGAAACTTCTTCACAGTTCCCACACCAACCAGTGCTACAGATCACTATTCACAAGCTATGGTACTCTACCTGCAGCCCTTTGCAACAGCAAATTTTCTTTTCACCTTCCCTCAGCAAAATGCTCATGTAAAATTTAATTCATCTCCTCTCAGACAACATTGAGAGAGTGCCACTGGATTGCAAGAAAATCTTTAACAGCATTTCAGTAATGTTTTCTTTGAAGAAAGTTAATCTTTTTGTCTAAATCAGAATTGCTGTTTCAAGTCACTACACTTTGGAGTAATATTAACCAAAGATGCACCATTAAAAAACATTGTAATTGCATTGATTACTGAAGGAAATCATAACCCAGAATAGAGATACATGCACATGTCCTTCTCTTGTTCCAGTGGGTAAAAAATGGTTTCCATGTCTTTGCAGAGCTGACAGTCACCTCTACCAATTCTGTTTGTGTATTGCAAATCTTGTATTTCTTGCCAAAATAGCAACACATCTATTATAGATATTCTCTGGTCAGTCAGGTAATTTCTATTTATAACTGTTTTTTAAAAGTATATAAATTATGCAATTTACTGGGAGGAAACTATTCTTATCTCATATGAGAATCTGAATTTAGGATGCATACCATAGTTGGCATAGCAAAAGTTCAGGGTGAACATAAAGTTTCATTAGGAAATAGGACTCATAAATGATGTAGTTGATGAATAATAATATAGTTTATTTTTTATTAGAATATTAATAAGTAATTGACAGTAACAGCCAAAAGATCTTTTAAGAGACAGCTAAAACATTTCAGCATTGTCATTTAAATCATTAATACCACATAAATTAATTTAGATGATATTATGGTTACAATTTATTTCAGGTTTGTTGATATCTGGAGATATAGACTAGATTAAAAATTCATCATATTTAAATTAAATAGACACCAAGCTTTCATTAATAATAAAAAACTAATTCATACAGCCCATATGAGCATGTGTTTTGTTAAGCTATGTGTTGATGGCACAATCTTTAACTGCAGTAGGTGAAAACATTAATTCTGTTGAAACAATAGCAAAGTTATTTCTGATGCCTACTGATATGCAGGAAGTCATATACTTTGAAGATTTTTTTGAGTTATTTAGAAAAATGAAATAGGGAAATAAATGCCCTCAGAGTTGGATTGCTCACACTTCTTACACTTTGAAATCAGAATAACTTTTTGGTCTTTTCTATCATGTCTCATTTATCATCCTAAACATATCTTAGTGCTGTCGCCTATTTTGAGGCAATTGAGAAGTCATGAGGTTCAAAATGACATGGTCATGATGAGAACACTGGAATGGGCTCTGAGCAAAAAGCTTTTCTTGAAAACTTTGATTTTTCTAGTCAAACATACCATACCTGCTTTCAAGAGAGCACCAACAGCAATGATCCTTCTCTGCCTATATTACCCAGCATAAAACTCAGCAGAACAAGGATGATCCACACAGGCAGGGTGTGTCTGACAGAGGGATAGAAAAGGGTTAAGAATGTTCACATGCAAGATAGCAATCAACTCTTGTAAGAAAGTAATTATAAAATGCAGCTAAACAGCTGAAAAAACCTTTCAATTAGAATTTATTAATAACGGTGATTTTTTTATTGATCAAATATTTTACATTTTCTGAGGGATATTTCATTATTGGCAATTGGTTTTGATATAAAGATGCAGTAGGGATATATAGAAGTAATGCATAATTTAAAATAAATTTATTTTTCTTAACTGATTTTTTACCTACTGCATAGGACAGTGAAATAAAGCTATTTAAACATGTATGATTATTTATGAAAATTGTTAGTATAATGCAGCAGCAGAAAAGACTGCATTTGATTAAGAATGGATATGCTGCTGCTAAAATACCTGGGGTTATTGCGCTTTAATTATATTAATAATAAGAATATAGAGAACTGGAAAAGAGTATTCCAAGCTTTGCACAGTTCCAGGCTGGTTCAGTATTTGGGAAGTGAGTGGACAGGGCAGGATTTCTCTTCACAACACCGTGATCAAGTTTCTGTTCTGCATTTGCTTAGTTAAATGCCTCATAAAGTTTAAGGCAGTTTGGCAATATACTTGCTGGAATGGATGAAAGGGTGTATAAAAGAAAGCCACTAAGCCATTACACAAAATAATCTTTCCTACTATATTGACCATGCTGCATTCTGCACTTAAATAACCATCCTAGAAAAAGAAATAATGGCCTAATAAAACATGCCAGGATGCATACTAAATGTGCTAGGAGATTGGATATTAATGACTAAAAATTCTAGCTGATTAGACAATTGTCTTTTGAATGTGCTTTTGTGTATATCAGCAGCTGTGCCCAGACCTCTGCAAGAAGGTTCTTGGCTGGAAGCTGGAGGTCTTACATTAGTATAAAGTTGGATCAAACTCTCTGCAGCTGAAGTAAAAGGCAAAGAGTATATCAATAAATATTGATATCAGCCTGGTAAACTTAAGCTTTCTCTTTTATTTTTTTTTCTTCTGGGAAGACCAGTAAGAAATCAGTGACCCACCATAATTGTACTTGGTGGGAGGGTGAAATTGCCCAAGTCCAGATACCACTCATTTCCCACTGCTTCTGTTAAGGGAGAAAAGCAGTTCCCACCCCCAGTGGAATAGTGAATGCCCTGGGGAAAGTGACATATCTCTAGGAGAAGAGCTTTTATTTTTCTTTTTTTACTTTTTGTTTTTTTCCAACGGTCTTCAGTCAGCTATTACTGACTGACTGCCTGTTTCACTCTGCCCATGTATTAGCAGCACAAGCTGGTATTTTCTAATTTGTATTTAATGCTTGAAACAGCATAGCATCAAAGGATGCTATGTATGCAAGAATAAAACAAAAATCAGTTATTCTTTTTCCTATCTGTTATCTTTGTGCTTAGTAGAAGAAGTACCATTCTCAGAACTGGTATTCAGCAACAGCACCTTGCTACATACAGAACTAGTTTCCTTAGTAGCAGGTGGCTAATAAGGTACCAAACAAAACTTCTTTGCTGTGGCAGTACTTACCTAGCAGAACACAGGAACTGGAAAGGACATAATGCCTTGACACAATGGCATAATACTGTGCCACAACTGCACTGCAGCTATCTTAGCAGAGATGAACATGTAGAGAATAAGATGTAAAAACACACCTGAGTTTTGCTTACTTTGCTTTATTAATCTGAAACAAACTAGAATAAGGCCTCTTAGCATTTTTTTTTACTTCAATAAAACTGTTCTACCTTTCCAGTAAAGAGAAAACCTTACTTTCTTCTGCTAGTTCTATTTGAAGTGAGAATTTTAGACTCTGTGCTGGAGTCTTCACGCAGTGACAGATAAAGCATGGCTGAGAAACTAACAGGATTTTGTCTGTCTTTTTAACCAGATTGATTCTTTTTTGTTGTAAAGATATCTTAAGGAAAAAACTAATTATAGGTCCTGTATAATTTTATAACCCCCTTTATAGGAGGATGAATACTCCACACTGACCAGTGGTACATTCTAGAGTCAGAGTTTCTTCAGAAGAATAGCAGTAGCACATCACTGGAAGAGGATAATGCAGTGCTACTGCAGTGCTAGTGAGTTTAGAGTTTACTGCAGTGCTACTAAACATTGCTGACTCAATGTTGGATTTATATAAGCTCCAATATGTACACACCTATTTTAAGTAAACTAAGTATCACATTTGGGGGATTTGCAAGCTAATTTTCAGAAAAAGCTTAGTAATTTTGGTAACTAAGAAGAAAGGACTTTTATTTTAATTTAAGGTTTTTTTACCTAAAGAGTTTCATCAATTGTCCATCGCTGCAGCTACTGACAAATGAGGAAGAGACTGTTGAAAAGGGTAGGATATGCTTCAGTTACACTTAGCAATTCCAGAGGGGGAGCACAATCAATGTTTTTTTTAAAATAAAAGTAGAATCACCAAATATTACAAAGTTGCATGATCTTCCTTGGTTTGAGCTAGTCTTATGGAGGTTTTTCAGCTAAACTACTTTAAGCTGTTTTTCTGTTACTTTCCTGCAGTGCCCCATTGTAAAAGCATGATCATTCTTACTTTGCTAACCAGCAGAACTGAACAACAGAATTAAAAAAGCACAAGTACAACCGTTGATGTGTCAGCAGTGGTGTCTGATATGTCCAGAAATCCACAGAATTGGAAACCAAACCATTAACATTAAAAAGCTTTAACTGGGGGGATTGTGATCTGCAAAAGATAAAAGAAAGAGTGGTGGTGGGAGGAAGAAACACCAAACACAGTGAAGATATCTGTGCCATTAAATTTAGAATCATTGGTATTTGCTATTCATTTGCAACTTGGGGGTCAATATAAAGAGATTTAACAGATATAGAGAGTAACTTTTATAGAGTCCTGGATGCACAGCTAGAATCATTACAGCTCTGTGGAAATGGCTGTTCTTAGCTCTGAAGGAAAAGAAAACAATAGATAAAAGATGGCAGACTGATGAAAGTGGTGTAATACTTTATAGACCGAAGTTCCTAAGATATTGCAGTGAAATAGCAATATAAATCTTCTTTGGTATTTATTCTGCAGTAGACCAGCATTCCATAAATGAAAAGTGTATTTATTAGCTTCTGTCTGTTATGGTATGTACAAACACACTGCTGGTTGTGTGCAAGTAATTTGTGTCCACCTTAGAAGCACAGTTGGTTAATAGGGCTTAGATCTCCCTTCTCAAACATTCATGACCTATTTGTTTCTATATTAAAGGTTATTATCAAGTAGAAGATATTTTCTTGTACTCCATGTGTAAATTTTTTTTTGCAGAAGATGTATTTTTTTTTTTTTTTTACTTAAAATGTAGCCTTGAATGGGAGCCTGAGCACCTGTGTCTATGTAAATGAAACTGCTGGGAGAAAGAGTGTGATTTCTTCCAGGTCTTAATCATCCTCATGAGTAGTCACAGCTTCTCAAGCAGTTCTCACTCCCCAGCAACCTGGCCTTGAGCACTGGCAGCTTAAATTCCTGTCTGGGGGAGACACTTGGCAAATGTGCAGCTATGCCTGGGACCACGTGTCTCATTTAAATGTATTTATTCTTTGCAGAACAGCTCTTGCTGTAAAACGCTACAGATAGCCCTAGAGCATTAGGCATTCATGTGTGGTGGAACTGCCTTTTCTTCCTTTGCTTTAGGAAAGCTGTACTGCAGAGATCATTGAACAAATCATTAGGGCTGGGATAGGGATGCAGCTGGGGTCTGGCAGCTGGATCTAATACTCTTGAGCCTGTCTATGACTCTTTACGTCTTCCATAAGTGGGATAAAATTTGCTGTCCTGTCAAATTTTGTCTGAGAATTTCTACTCACTCTTACTGCTTGTCAGCACAAGACATGTTCTGAAATATACTGATTTAACCATCAGGAAGTTTAGAGATGCAGAAGTGAGCTGAACACCATTCCTTCATGCCTAGAGTATGTTAATTTTGTTTTCACTGGAGATTGACAGTTGCAGAGTAGCTGAAATTGTTGCAATTGTTCCTTTACTTCTGTGTTTTGCTTTTTTTCAAGTGGCCTTTTGCTGCTTTATGTCCCTGAAGAATATAAAACTACCTTAGTTTTTTGCTATCCTTTTATTCCTTACTTCCTTCAGAGATGCTCTGTTTAAATAGTACCTTGGGGAAAAATAGACAGTATCTTGAATTATTAAGGAATATTTTTGAGAAAAATCTTGAGAAATATGTTTTCTTAAACTTACTTATCCATAGATAATGTCTTCCAATACAGTCTGTTGTATAGTGGAATTTATGATGGGGAGAAATTACTGTGTTTATTCAAATTGTTTAACTATTTTAACTTTTCTCCTCCACCTACAATAAAAAGATCTATAGTTCTTAACTTAATACCACTGAGAAACTTCTTTGAGGATCAGTAATTCCCTCATTCTGCTAAAAGAGAAACTGAGTTTAACAAATAAGGCAGCAAGTGTTGCTTAACCTTTATTGCAGTTGCATTCCCTTTCCCCCGAACAATTAAAAGTGAAAGAAAACATTCTTCTGGCAGTGAGGGAGCCAGCCAGCCAGTGCATTCTGTTGGTTTGTGCCTCTGAGCAGATACCTCGTGTATCTCTTTTCGTGTGTTAGATGGTGTGATTCACTAGAAAGGAAAAATGTACTAGACTTGAATTCTTCAAGGGAATTTACCAGTTGGCTGAAAACCATATAATATAACATTAATTTATCCTTTCAGCTGGGATCCAAATCAGAAAATCTAAGGAGTATCTTTCAGAGGTACTAGTTCTGTAGAGCATATCCTGTATGCTTGTGTTAAGAACTGTAAATCAGAATTAATCACAACCATGTTGAACATGCAGAGTTGGACTGAGCTGTGTTGTTTTGCTGCTGCATGTGAGCTCAGGGGCTGAGTCCCACACAGAGGAACTGCTGCTACTGCTGCTGCTGCTTGGCTGCTGCACCTCTTTGATCACGTCTGGTGTGACAGCAAGTTTTGATTACTGCTGGCAATACCTTTGTGCTGATTATGTCAGTTAAAACCTGCCCAGGATTCTTTTCCTTACTTGCTTGGTCTTTCCCCATTAGAGTCTGGCTTTTGTCCTGAGCCTGCACAGCATTGCCAGTCTTGGTTGTAGCATTGCTACAACCATGAGATCAGTACTCAAAAGTGAAATGAGCTCTGCTTGCAGGGTAGTTTGGAACAAAAGCTCTGATTTTTGTTTGTTTGGGGTTTTTCTGTCGATTTGTATTTTGTCTCATTTCAGATTATCCTTGAAAGCTCTCACAGTATCAGATAAACACCGAAGCAAGCGCAGAAGTGACAGCATGCTGGGGCCAGGGCAGCAAACTGTCAGACCTGTTCAGCAGCCTCAGAGCAGCCTAATTATTCTCAGTGTGCTCTAGTGAAAGACAGCATGTGTCACTGTCCTGTTAGCCAAGAACAAGTTTGAAAATGCACATAACCCAAAACAAGCACCAGTTGCAGTGAGGGAATGGGCTGAGGTCTGGGCACACTTCTGGGGGTGCCTCAACTGAAATTCCAGCTTCTGAAAGTGAAGGGATGCTCAAGTATATTTGATTTTGAGGGATAAACAAGACATAATGTTTTTAAATAATTACTTTTATTTTGGTGAGAAGAGGTTGTTAATGTAATGCTAAGGCTATGTTTGGCCTGTCATTATAGAATGTTGTTCATCACTAACTGAATACCTCAAACCTAGTTACCACATTTTTTCTATATAACTGTTTTCCCTAATTAGAATGAGTTCAGGAAAGAGCAACGTGTTTGGAAGCTACAGAAATTGCTTCTGAGGAGATTAAGGGAATTAAAATTCATAGCCTGGTGCGCAGATGATTATTGGGGGTGGGGCATGATTCCTGAAGTATTAATGACAGTAAAAATATTCTTCATCCTAAAAATGGCAGAGAATGGATTAGAAATCTGGCCAGTTCCAAATCATTTTTGTTTATCAGAAGGAAGACATGAAGGCATCTCGTTTATGGGATTTGGGTTTCACCCTGTGCATGTCAAGAAGCACGTGAAATGAATTTCTCATTGGAAATATCTGCCCATCTAAGCTATAAGCATGGATTGTATAGAAGGTGTGGTAAACCCTGCAAAGCTACTAAAGAAAAATTTGATCCCTGCTGCAGCATAAAACAATCAAAAGTGGTATCTGAAGTTTTGTTGAAGGTTTCTGTAGGTTTCAAGATTGTGTGTTTCTGTTCTTCCCTCATTTCAGCATCTGCAGGAGCCTCATGAGGCTGTGCTTAGTTGGGCATTATAATGCTTCCTTGGGGAATATCTGCAACCTTCCTTTAACTTACTGAAGTGATAAGTCATTGTGAGCTCATTGTTCCTTTCAGGGTTTGGTTTTATCCTAAAGCTGCTTTCCAGTTTGCCAGAAAAGCAAAATTGCTGTGGCAGAAAAATTCCTTTGCATTCTATGGATCTTCAGACATCATTGTAGGTTCTTGCATTGGAATAGGGTTTTGAGCTGCTGTGTTATGTGCTGAAAAACATCAATTTATGCCATTTCTTTCAGCCCCTTCCCCAAAAGTATTTTTTTTTTTACTCACTCTTTTGTGGAATAATGAGAGTCCTGTTCACAAAAGCTTTCAATTTCCTGAGCTGTTAGTACTTTGCCTTACTTACACTTTTAACGGCAGAATTAAAAGTCTTAAGAAGCCTCTGAGATTGTCAGAGTGAAAGCTGTGAATGAAAAGGTCAGAAATTTTAAAAAGAGGGAATATAAAAGAAAATGAAAGCTCCTTTACCTTTCATTGTAGAGATTTTATGCATGTATATCCTTGTATTGTCATCCATTTATTTTTCTTTCTCCTCCTACCATTTATTAGGAGTAAACCTGCTTATCAGAAGTCACCTATATGTAGGTGAATTTCAGGCCCTACACTAAAGAAAAGAAAAAGTCTTCAGTGTCCATGTTACAAACCACCACAGAAGGCAAGAATAACCCATGGTCTTGTCAATAGATCTCTTGGGATTTATTTGAGTAAAACAAAACTGAATATAAATATATATATATATTTATAAATAAATGTATGTAGGGTTTCTTTTAGAACAATTTGGCTGCAATGGAAAGTAGCTATGTAGCCTTTTTGTTTTAATAATAATAGTAATATAAAATCTTAAAAATAAAATTTGAGAAAATGTAGAAGGGAAAAGAAAGGTTAAGAATAGACGGATATTACCACACCTGGATCCATGACTGAGATTTGATTGTTGCAGTTTTAATGTCTGTTGGTTGAAGTGATAGTCCAAGTCTTGATCCATTGGGGATGGGGGAAGCCTGCAAAACACAAATTTCAGTGGGTTAATGTACATTCAGGGTCAGGTGGGAGTATTTTGCACTATGTGATTGTCATGGTTTAGGGCAAGTTTGGGAGAAAACCTCCAAAAGGGGCCCCTCCCCCCAACCAGTTCAGGAAGGATTCCTCGGAGAGAAGTGGAAAGAACCTGTTTATTTAACAGGCACAGCACCCCCCAGCACACAAAATGAACAATACCAGATGACACCACTCTTTCACAGCTCTGAAAAAGATGACAAGTGCAGGAAGTCTCTCCTGGGGTGGGCTCTCTGTTATCAGTCCCTCCGGCATTGGGAATGGCTGCTGCAGCCACAAGGTGCAATCTCTCGGTGTTCCTCAGGTTCCAGTCCGGAGCAGGCTCGAGTGGTTCCAAGAGAGGGAAAGAAAAACGGTCCTGGGAAAATTTGGATTGCCTAGCTAAACTAACTAGTGAGCAGAAGCAAAAGCAGGAGCAAGAGCAAAGCAAAAGCCACACTATGCACTGCCCCATCTCTGTGTCCCGCCGACTGTTGGGGAGTGAGCAGGCTGATAACAAAACAAAACAAAACTTTGCTCTTCAGAGCCAGTCTTGAAGGCACAGAACATAATATCCAGCATAAACAGAACACACAATTGAGAATACAAAGCATCACCCTAGGACAGTGATGTAACACAGTGGATCAGGGGGTACTTTGGGTGTCACTGATGGCTTATGACACCTTCTTAGACAGGACAGCTCCCACGTCTGGCTGAGCCAGCTATGCCCCATCAGAAGGGATGAATACCCTCAGGTCTAAGTGTTAATGGCCTGGTACGTCCCTGGAAAGAATTTTTCACTTCTGAGTCATTTGTGAAAGGGAGGACACCATCATGATAAAAAGCTCTAACTCTCCTCGCAAGATCTTCTCATTGACCTCTTCCCTTGTGTGGCTCAAAACCCAGCTGCTGCTAACGAAAGTCAGTTTGTCATGGTCATCCTCCCGTGGTGGGTGTGCACCCCCTCTGCACATGGGTGGTTACTTTGCATAGGGTCACCAAAGCTCTCTGCACTTTTTGCAAAAGGTCAATAGTTTTGAGTCATTAACCATTAACCTTCCAGTCTCTCACGAGGTGATATGGACTAATTCTGAATGTTGCATAATTTGGAACGGCAACCACATGTTGCAGAGTGGTAGTCAAACCTCATATTCCATCTGCAGTACAAGTCTAATTATATAGAGCTAAGGGACTTAATCAGGATTACAGACACTTCTTTAATGTGCTGCAACTATGTAATAGCTCATCTTTACAGGACAAATACATTCATTTTTTTAACAAGTACATCAAATGTAGAAATATGTCAGCCTCTTCAGCCTTAATTTATAATACTTTCTGGTTGCTATGGTGAAATACAGTGCTTCACCTTTGGAAAAGCCAAGGAGAGAAATAGAACATTTATTGTGCGCGGGTTATTATATATCAGAGAGAGGTGCAATACAAAAAAACAGCTGAACAATAGTAATATTCTTATGATTGTGGTTAGTATTTCAGTCCCTTTTTAGCTATTTTTTTCCCCTTTGGTTTAGTTGCTAACCATTCATTAAACCATAGAGAGCCAGAAACATCTGTTTTGAAACAGAGGTGTTGCAGAGGATAGGTTGCCAAGTTTAAATTGATAGTTGGTTTGGAGATTTGGTGATGAATATTCGTTTGTTACTAGAATATCAGATTTTATTACTGGCATACATGGTTCATTTATTTTCTCATCCATCACCACAGAAAACACCTTCCCTTCCCTTAGGAACTCATCTGAGGACATCTAGCTGCACAACCCATAAATACATGGCTTCCTAGATGTATGGGCTTCCTAGATGTATGTATGTATCCACATGAGTGGATATAGTCATAATGTGGCTAACATAAAATGACTGAATATGGAGCTGTGAATGCTGCTATTCTGTTCCATCATTTCCTCCAGTTTAATCTGCTGGCCTCCCAGTAGTTTTTTAATTTCCGTGAATAAAGTCATTGATAGTGGCATCCTCTTGCTTCAATGTATAATTACAAAAATACTAGTGAAAGAAGAAACTCGGCAAGTCAGATGTTACCATATTTGTTCCAAATGTGAAAAGACTGAAGAAGACAAGGGTTGTACAGGCAAAAAACCCTGTGTTTTCTTGTAAGCAGGAAAAGCATATCTTAGAGGAAGGTGGGTTTCTATAATTAACAAAGTAGTTGGGTGTGATTGGCCCTTAGTTCCATTATTCTGCACTTCTCCTGTGTAGATATAAATTTGTGCTTAGAAATTTGGTAGTGGCCATTCCTGCTGCAGCAATTATTATTTAATATAAAAAAACACCCCCAAGTTTGTAGGCTGAAGACACAGTTGCATAGTTTAGAGGTAATTTCATTTGTCAAACAAGCCAGTGGGCTTTGCAATAGAACAAACCAGAATTTGATTACTGACTATTACTAAATGTAATTTAACCTCGTTTAGGAAGCATATAGCTGCTCTGTAATCCTTTGCTAAAGCTTAATAAATTAAAATGCTACTGTTGCTCCCTTGGACATTCCATTTAATTTACAAACCACTTGTACACTAAGTATTTTATACATATTTGTATAACATGCTGTATCAATTAGATTTTTTGACAAATAAATCCACCTGAGCTATGTTATGAAGGGACTTGGCAATGGTTTTCTTATGGGATTCCTTTCAGCTCCTGTTTTCAAATCAGTAATGGCAGCAGTCCTTTGATATAGATCAAAGCAAGCACAAAAGCTCAGAAGCAAGTGAGAGTTATAAGGTGAAAATGAAGAGAGGAAAAAAGAAATGAAATCCCATGCCATAGCCTAGAACCGTAATACAGCTGTAACTGCAATATTATATTAGTGTAATTTACTAAGTATGAGGCCAAATCTTTAGAAGCTTGGATATCATATTTTCTTCCTTGATTACAAATCAGTGAAATTTATCTTGCCTATACAGATGTTGAATTTTTCCTTTCTCAGCCTGTATTCACTTACACTCATTAAAGATCTAAAGCACTTATTGTAAATATGGAAGATGATAGATAATATATGAATCTTTCATAATTAGGCTCTACCTTGCGCTTCTAGCTAGCAAATGTTTTCCTGCAATTCTGCCTGGATAAGTAATCTGCTAGTGCAATATTGGGCACTTGAGCAGCTGCAGGGCTGGTGAGGTGAACAATGTGATTCCATACATTAGATTCATTTTTCTACACATTTTATAAAAGTTACATGATTAGCTGTAGCAGCCTACAAAGGAGGTGTTACACTCAAAATTATTTTACCCTGAGACTAATTTTTGAAAAGATGTGTGTAAATTAATTTCTTCTCCTGGTTCTTGACATGCTTTCTGGTAGACATATTTTTCTTCTGCAGATCAAAGATAGAAACTTTTCTGTGTAGAAAACTGCAGTTTATTGCCTGTGAGTGAATTTCTTGCTGGTTAAATAATAGGAGGATTAAGTTCATTATCCACCAGATAACTTTGCTAATAAGCTTGGATTTGGCATGAACAAGAAGCTGAAGCTATGCCGTTTATCTGACCTGTTTGTAGGTGCCCTTTCTGTGTTTGTTTGACCATTTCATTCTCTTCTGGCTGTCTAACATGTCCCTCTGGAAGAAGAGAGTACAGAAAGAAGGGCAGCTAATTAATACTTCCAAATTTTGTTTCTATTTCCAACTCATCTGCAGTTTCCTTTTTCAGATACGTTGGGGGAAAATAATCAAATAGAGTCTAATGAACTATTACACCCAGCCAATTAACACACACACACACATTAATTGTAACACTGTGCAGATTTTAACACCTAGGAAGGTAGTAAAATTCAAGTCAATTAATGAATAGTATTACATCCTTGACTTGAAAATGGTTCAATTTTGGTCAGCCCCACTGTACATTAGACAACTGCAAATCCAGAATGTCTGCACAGAAATGAAAATCATTCTCAGTATAAAGAGAAAAGTCTGAAAAGACTGATATTGTTTATAAGCAGGTGTTAAAAAGAAAATAAAGTGAAAAGACATTAAACACTTCAATGTATTAGGGATCAGGTAGATTCTCTGTAAGAGTCAAAGGAAATTTTAAAAGATGAGTTTATAATTTCCAGTAAAAATTTCTTGTAAACATATTAAATAAAAGTTATTAAAGAGAATTAGGAAGATAATTAATTGCATTAAAAGAAAATACATTTTAATGTGATAATGACAGTGACAGCTGTAATCCAAAACCAGGTACTGACTGGGATTAGTATAAAAGAAGTGTTATAATACCAAAGAATTTTGAAAGGACAAGTTAACCATATTAAGTTGTAGGAAAATTTTATATCCCTATATGCTAATATTTGAATTCTTATTTAGGTATTTAAGTATTTCTAGAATTTAAAATAGTTTTATTCCTTGGTTGTTCAATTCTTAGCATCCTGTAGTTATTCTTAAGCATGTGCTACTTCTTTTTTTGTGTTAAATTAGATGGAATTGTTTGTTTTTAAATGGCAGTTTTTCTCTGTTCTTAATCAACTTCGAAATGAATGAAATTTAATTTCCAATATCTTAGCTTTATAAATATTATTTCTCAGTGTTTTTTTCTTCTTAGGGAAAATTGATGGTATTCTACAAGCTCATGGCAATCAGCTACAAAATGTTTTAGTGCATAATACATTGTCTTATTTAAGGTGTCCTTTTTATATTATTTGCATTCCACACATAAATGATTTTATTTAAAATTATCAGAGTAGCCAGTAATTAGTTAGGATTGCTTGTGGAAAAATATTGGGACTCCAGAATTGGATCACTCTTGTAGATGCCACTAGCATAGATATATCTACTCTGTCCAGTTCACAACTCACTTGGGATCTGTGCTTCCAAGTAATGTGTGTCTCCTACAGCACTTTAGCACAGGTTCCTCTTACATATTTACTTAGGAGACAAAAATTTGTATTGTTTTTATGCAGAGGTCCTGAGTTCCAGCCAAAGCTCTCTGCTCAACCAGGCCAATTGTCTTCCCCTCTGGCTCATCTTTTAGCACATGGGGAGCAGCCTACTCCTGTGACAGTAATATTGCTTCCTTAGGGCACTTCCAGCCTCCCTGGACCCCTTTGCCCTTTAGGACTGCCTCCAACAGGATTTTCTCAACCCTATCAAGCCAGTGTCTGTCCAGAAGTCCAAGATGGTCTTTCTGCTGAGGTCCTTCCAGAGTTTCCTGAGAATTTCACAGTTTCACAGTTTTTGAAAATGTTTTATGGGAATTTCTCTTTCCCAAGTGCCGTCCCTGGGATGGCCTGCAAGAACCACATTACTTACCAGATGTCCCACTGGACTCAGCAGGTCCAGTGGGACATGTCCCCTCATCAGCTTCCTCACCAGCTGTGTCAGGAAGTTATCTGCCACACACCTTCTGGTCTGTCTGCTCCCTGCTGTGTTGTATTTCCAGGAGACATTTGGCAAGTTGAGGTCCTGCATGAGAACAAGGGCCAGCGATCATGACACTTCTCCCAGCTGCCTACAGAACATTTTGTGTGCCTCTATCCTGATCAGGTGGTCTCTAGCAGACTCCCACCATGGTATCTGCCCTCTTGGCCTTTCCCCTGACTCTCACCCATAAACACTCCACCCTATTGTCACCATCATTAAACTCTAGATAGTCAAGGCTCTCCCTAACATACAGGGCTACCCCACTGCATCTCCTTCCTTGTCTGCTTCAAATCTCACTGGAGAAGAATTTAAGGACAGTGGAAGATGCAATGTTTAGATGGGATAGCTTCATCACAAGTTCTTGTGCTTTAATTTTTCCTTCTGTGCAACCTAGTGAAGAATCACAAGGAAGTTTCTGCAAAAATAAATGTATTGCTCAATCACCACCAGAATGCCTTGCAAAGTCAAAAATGAAAGGTGGATTTAGGGAAAGAGAACAAGCCAGAGCAGTGCTTAGATATTATGTCATCCCCTGGTTTCATTTTTTTTTTCCAATTTAATGTAAAAAATGGTGTTTCCTTTTGTATCCAGGAGGAATACATAATGGAAAAAAAATTATTTTTCTCTCAACAACTATTAAAATTTGTTTGTACAGTCAATACAGGCTCCACATAAGAATGTGTCAGACAAAATATTTGTTTTCAAATTATTGAAAAAAATAAGTGTGTGAGAGAAATTGCAATGGAGTTTGGATTAAATAAGCATGCAGAGAGTTTCTGTATGTATAACAGAATGTATGTATTCAAAATTGATTAAATTTCCAAATTTTTGGGGGCATAGAATTTTTTTAATTAAACTTCTTCCAGAAGAACTTACATCTCTAAGTAACATTGATGTTTTAATCTGTTGCATGGCATTTGGCAGGAAAGATTTCATGTATCACTTCCTTCTCCTTTCCACATTGTTTCTTATCCTTGCTGCTTTACTTACTAGGTTTAAGGCTTGGAGACTCACAAATTCAGTGTATGGTTCCCCTAACTTAGAGAACTATCATGAGAAACAACAGGAAAAGTCAATTTCTTTTTTTGAGGAGGGATTCTCTGAAGTCAATAAACAGTTACATTAATTCAAATGGGTGTTCTCAGATTTTTCTTTCTTTCTTTCTTTCTTTCTTTTTTAATTTAAACATTCTTCTGTAACTCATTTGCTGTGCAGGTAGAATTGGCCTCTAAAACTCATCAAATTCATAATTTTTCTCCCTTTCATTTTTTTTTAAGAGGTCCAGGCCTTTCTTCTTGTGTAAAGCAGAAAGCAAAACCTTGGCTGTGTCTGGGACCACTTCTTGCTGAGTGGCTTTCACTTGTAAGTGGGTTGGCACCTTCACTGGTGGAATAGTAGGGTCTCTGCTCCCAAAGGGGGCAGCTCAAGAACACAAGGTAGCCTGAACCTACTCCATGGAAGGAGAATGTGGACTGACAGATGTCTCCATGTTAAGAATTCCCCTGATAATTCCATTTATTAGAGATAAATAAGGCCTCTCACTGCTGTAGTGTGAGTGTAGCATTATAATAGGATTGTTGCTTTCTGCAATATTGTAAACATTTGTTCATGCTTTATCATTGATGAAAAAGAACAAAAAACAAAAGCCTAAATAGGAAAAACCTCAAGGAATACATAGAAGCCAGAGATGAGAATGAGGTCAAGATTAACATGTCAGAGCCTTAAAAGGAGAAGATTATATAGAGTACCTAGAAGTTATAAAGAGGAAACAAAATGTTACTTTTCTTTTAAGAGGAGAAGAACTTAACAGCAAAATTTATTGAATCATTAATATGGAATATGAGGTAAAGAGTAATGACGTATTTGGAAGGTGCAAATGTGGGATAGTGTGTTTGGTCTGATTTATTTTTACTGTGCTTTCCTCTAAGACCCTGCTTTAGCTTTACTTGTTAATGGGAAAGTGAACTGACACTCAGACTGAGAGCATATATAAATAATACAGAACTCACAACACTCTAGTATTAAATACCCAGAAATGTAAAATCAAAACATATTCTTGCTTATATATTCACTAGATATAGCATAGAATTAACTGATGCACACACATGCATTTTTGCATCAATAAAAATATCTAGCTTCTAGAGTTCTGTTTATATGGTCCTGCAGTGTGTACAGCCTTCAAAGAAAACCAAAAAAAGCTGATAATAAACTGTAGATTATATTTTTCTTTCTCTATGTGGTAGCCCATAAACAATAGATCGTTAATGTTACAATTTGCTATGCTAATTTAAAATTATAACGACTTTTTGAACAAAAATAGAAATACCTGAACTCCTTGAGAGTTAGAAAAAATTTTTCTAGTCAAAAGAGGTTAGCAACCTGAGTAGCTGATACTGGACATAATTTATGTAATTTTTTTTAGTGCTAGAACATATTTTAACTTAATAAAAATATCTAAAATACTTTTTTTCTGAGGCTTCCCTTCACCTTATTGTTGTGCTTTGTATAGCAATGGACAGGATTTATTTAAAATTTAAGGATGTGCACAAGAGTAAGCATTTAGGCATAACCTTGGTTATGCATGTGCTGTATAAATATTCTTCAGAGCATGTTCTTCACACTGGGTATCCTCTTGGTAATCACATTAATAAACACAGGACAATCAGTTTTATACAACCTATCTAATAAATCAGCTGGGATCTTTTCCCGTGATGTGTAGCCTGGGTAAGAACTTCCCAGGAAAATGCTGAATACCCATTAATGTATATCAGCATTTGGGGTTCAGCACTTCTAGGTTCATGTCCTGAGGCAGAAAAGCCCTGTTTTGTTTCTCAATCAATAAAGAATACATTCTTCCTGGCTGTGGATCAGGAGTTTGGGAGTGCATGTCTCCTTGACAGCACTGTATTCTGCTAGCTGGCAGCCCTGATCGTGCTGATGTGTATTTCTTTAATTTCTATTCTCACTTTCAGTAAAGATTTAATTAGACTCTGGTGATGCTTAAGAAGAGGAAGGGGCAGAATTTCTCTGATTATTGCTCTCTCTAATGCAGAGGGCGTTAGTTTTCTGACATGCAGCATTTAGCACGTGAAAACAGATGTCTGTCTTTAGCAAAGAGTCATATCTCAAACTTAACAAAAATGGTGCTGAGAGGAGCAGGGGAAGGGCTGAGGAGCTGGGCAGAACTGCAGCACCTGGGTCTGGGAGCGCTGGAGCACTGAGCGCTGATAGCAGCGTGCTCCCTCCTGCAAGTTTGCAGAGCTTTTCTTCTTGGCACTGAGTCAGCCAAGTCTCCTGCTCGACACAGATGTTCCTCCAGCAGCTCTCAGTAACGCTGCTCCACGGATACAATGTCATACCCAGAGGTTCGTGGTCCACCTCAGCCTTCTAGGAGGACTCGCTACTGATGAAATCAAATGCTCAGAGAAGCATGAGATGCAGGGCTTTATCTGATATTTTATCTCAGCTAGAGTGGCTGCTGAACTGCCACTGCTTGCTATAGTGGTGCTTTACACCACTGCACATTTCTCCAAAGCAAACTCTTGGTGAAATCCTCTAATTTCCCTCTGACTGCAAACCGGGGTGAAGACTGGAATGATTTGCCTGTTGGAAGAATGTTGACTCTCGAGTGGGAGTCGGAGGGACTACAAACAGTGGGTATTGTTGTGATTATATTTGCATCTCTGAAGCTGCTTCATTTGCTGGGACTGATTGATTTTTCAGAAGGTAAAGTGGTCACTCACAGTTTGTACTGTTTGTAGGTTTGGTGTCTGATCTGCTAAAATAGAGAGCATCAGCTATAAAAACTGTGAAATGAAAAAAGGGAAAGTAACAGACTAAAAACCCTGGATTGATTCTGTTGCTTTTGCTTTTTTATTGAAAACAGAAGTAGATGCTAGCATAAGATTTTTGTTTTGAAGTGAATTTACAACTGTGAGAGGGTGTTCATTAAAAAAAAGACTAAAATAGTGAACAAAGCACCTGTCAGTTTTCTTTGAAAGCTGTTCAGTGCCACTGAACTTGATAGATTTTAGTTCAGTTCATGTTTAAAAAATGCTTTGCTCTTCTGATTTATGATGCAATTAGAGTTTTCTTCTGTATAAGTATCTGTGTTTTTAAAGTCTGTTTCACAGATAAATGCAATACACTGTTATTACAGGATGAGCTTTAGGATCAACCCTGCTGTGCATCTTTAAAAAAAAGGCGTAGATGCCAACATTAAATGTGTGTATTTAAAATATGTATCATTAATATATGTTTTAAAATTCCTGTTGCTTGCTCAGAATCTTTTCTGCTCTCTATTTTATGGGTCATATCATTTCATCTACTCCCAGAGGGCTTCACAGTAATTTATTAGGACTTTTATTCCTATTAAAAATGAGGTTTTTTTCATGTTTTATAGAAATAAGCTATTTCAGGTCAGTTATAACTGAGATTTTTTGCTGTCAGCTTTTCAAGTTTTTCACAAAATGTCACTGAAACCCTTGCTCAAAAATTACTTGCTTTTGTCATTATGTTTGCTCATGTCAGTCTAAACCAACCCTTTTTGCTGGGTAACAGCTCTCAGTCAGAATCACACAGCCAAGGGGAGCACTCCAGTTCTCTGAAACATTAACTTTTTATCATAGAATAGGATCTTTGATGGATGCAGATTCACATAATCACCTCATAAAATTGTTCAGAGTTCTGATAAAATTTGAAATCTTTAACACTTATATGGTTACTGAACTACCGAAATGAATCATCTTCAAACTGTATGTGGTGGGAATATATATTTGCTTTGTTACTATATAATGTATTGATTATGGAATTTTTCAGTTCTAAACAAATGGTAATTTACTCCTCATAGCAGTGCTTACTTTTGGATTTTTTAATACTCTGGATGTGTAACATTTGCAACACGTAAAAAATCATCATGGTTATGGATTAGCTTCAGCTTTATTCCCTATGGTAACAAATAGAGAAAAAAGATTGAGATGCAATATTGCTCTTTTTTTAGCATATGTAGAGTTAGAGCATTTTCCTCATTTCTCACTGGTATTGCCATTAATTTTGTGGGAAAAGTTTTTATGTGATTTCATCTCTATTAAATCACTTTTAAAAAAATCCTCCTAGTACAAATTACACTGATTTTAATAAAAATAATAATATCAAGATGATTTATCAGTTAAGCACACCTTGTTGTTCTAATGTACCCATTAGTGTCATGGCATTTCCTCACATGATAATAATGTCACTCAAAAGTACCCAGCAGCATAAACCAATCCCTTAATGTAAAAAGATTAAACTTTGTGGGGTTGATTTATTTATACATGCAGTGTGAGTAACTCTGGTGACTTGAGGGATTTCCAGTTCCCCTGAGGCTGATAATGTGCTAATCAACTTTTCCATGTTTGGGTAGCACCACTACATTAAACAACAATTCTGCCCTAAATGGTTAAGGAACATTTTTTATTGTGTATTCAGAACTAGTGATTTATTGTTCACCCACTGAATGCAAGGAAAGTTTTTCTGTTCATATCCAAGGAGGAGCACATTTAAACTGCCAGCATTGGTCTGGAAACCAAAATAAGCAGAGTCTTCCCCATCTACCACATGCAGGCAGGTCATGGGTCATATGCTGAAACAAATCTATTCCCATAATTAGGCTTTCTGATTCATTAACATGCTTGTCTTAACATCCCTGACGCATTGACTTATGCTGCAAATATCACTGAAAGAAATGACAGCATGCCTGATGTTTGCTGTTATAGGGCAGAGAAGACAGATAAAGGACAAATCCTTAGTTCCTAACTTGCTGCAAGTCCACTGATTTTAGTGCAGTTATGGTGAAGAAGAGCCTGACTTGCCCTCATCTCCATGAGAAAACAGGAGAACCCAGTCAATCTGCTTAGTTTTACTGAATAAACTGAGTCACAGGATTACCCAGGCTTGAAAAGACCTTTGACACCATCGAGCCTAACCTATATCATTACAGTGTTCAACAACTGGCAGGGCAGAGAGAAACCTGATTTTTATCATGTGTCCCAAACTAGGGACTGTGTTATTCTGATTCATCCATTCTCTACTTTCCAGCAAGTAGAAAACAGACCAGAATGAAGATAAAGCTGGCTTCACTGGAGGCAGTCAGCTATTTCAGTTAAGAGGACAGAATTGAATCAATACAACTTTTGCTAGGAGAGATTGAAACTCCCCTTCCCCTCTCCTTCCATTACTTGGAGAGTGGTTGACACTGACCATTATCTTCCCTCCAACTTCCTTGCCTGGAACTTTTTCTGCTGGGCAGCTTCACTCCAAAGCTTTTGTTTTGTTACTCAAGCTGGAAGGGGAGGAGAGGAGGGAGATCAAACTGAAGCAATGGATTAGAACAGGGCCAGGTTTAGAGGGAATTCTTCCACCAGAAACCTGGAGGTAGGAGAAGGCAAAATGAAGGATTCACTTTGCATTTCTATGTCCAGAACAGCTGTCAAGTAGTAGCTATGCAGAGAGATTATCTAAACATGTATGAGCAACTTTTTAAAAATCAGGGAACTGCATAACTCAAAGTCTTTGAAAGGACAAACTCTATTCCTTTTCCTGAATCATGCCCTGATTGTATCTTGTAATAACATCTCTTACAGAAATGCTTTACTTTTTCATCTGAATAGAATCAGCCATTGTTGAAATCTTTTTAGACTCACTTATTCCTTTCTTATTCCTTACACTAATCTCTAACAGTCTCCAGAACTTGTTATCTTTCAAATTCTTATTTCAGATATAAATGTCATGTTTGGCATGTGAATATCCTATGAACTGCAAATCTTTTGGTTAGTAGGACTCACTGGTGTCTAAATGTCTTTAAACTCAATAGGCTATCAAGGGTGGGTAAGAATATTTGATCCTTAGTTTCTCCTACTGTGGTGCAAAGAAAAGACCAGTTCACCTGCTGTTATCAATGAACATTTTTGGCTGCAAAGTCAGCTTTGTAAGTGATTTGTTGCTTTAGCTACAAAGTGGAAATTGGTTCAGGGGGTAAATAGAGGTAGTTTTTAATAGAGGTGGTTTTCTGCCTTAGGATATATCTGCGCTATGCAGGTACAGAAATATCTTTTTTTCTATCAAATCTAATCTGGATGGACAGAAGTTACCTCCAGTCCAAAAGTCATGTTAGTGAATTTATCTGTTCTGTCACACAAACTGCTAAAATGTGGCCTCTTTCATAGTTCAGATACTTAAAAGCACAGAGAAGATGTTTGGTCTGTCTGAACCATCTGTGTTAACATGTTGTTAGTCACCCTTACAGCTTAGCAAAACCAGTAAGGTTTTAAATATTTTCTTAAGTGCAATATGACTCTCACCCTTATGGTATGGGGAAAGACATGCTGCTGAGAAATTCTTTATTGCACCATATTTGCTAAGGAAAAGAACATTAAAAATCAAGGGAGTTTTCTCCTTCTCTGCATGTGGCTGACATGAATAATCCTAATTTGAATGTCGTCTCCATCCACTTAGAGCTGTGTTACAAGTCCAGCTTCCAACAGTCTCCTGTGCTGCTCCCTCTCCTGCATAACTTCTCTCAGGGATGCAGTGTAGTGTAATTCCACAATAAAGAGAAAGGCAGAAATACACCTTGCAGCAGTACCTGTCCCATTGCCTTTTCTCAGCAGCTGCTTATAACACCTGTTCTCAGAAAGATGTTCAGTTAGCATGTGTTGAAACAAGCACCTCCTACTTGTCTTTTTTTTCATCTCCAGACAGTGCAGGATTGACAGAACTACTTTATTCTGAGTAACCCAACCCTCCTTGTAAACCTTGGCAGACATTCTGGATGCAAGGTCTCTAAAGGAGAGTCAGTCTATAGAAGTATCGATTGCACAGCAGAGAGTTATTTCAGAAGACCAGATGTGAAACTGCATTCAGTTGCTGCTTTAAATCCATCCTTGATCCAAATAGATGTAAAAACTGAGGTGTGGATTTCAATATGCTCATTTATATAGGTACATTTCTCTATGCTTATGTTGGATGCAAGACAGGCTGTGAAACTTACTGAAACTTGTGACCATCTTAATACCCAGCCTCAGGGTAGTAGATGATGCTCTATTTACTCTCCATCCATCCTCAAAAAGTAGTCTTCTTCAGGCTTGGGAGAATGGTTTGTTTGGAAAGCAATGTCTTGTTTAACCTTAACATTATTATACTGAAAGTGAATTTTTGACTTTGTTTTGCCTTCCTTTTAGTTCACTGGTTTTTTTACCTGGACCTAATTACATGATGCACAAATCACATCAAAGTATAAAGTAATGTGCTTGGTAAAGAACAGCAAAAATCATTCTTTCATGTCAAAATTAGAGAAATCAAGCTTTTATCAAAATAGGAATAAAATGCAACAATTTATGTAAAAGTTTTGAGGAAGAGCTTGTGGTTTATGAAGATCTTTTCGTCAAGTGCTTTCCATGGATGTCTTTAAGGAATCTGAAAACAACTAAATCACTGTAGAATAGGTCACTTTAGACCCACATCTGTCTGAATTAAAAAATCTAGATGCTGCATGAAAAATGGTGAAAAATATTTAGGAGCTGTTAGAAATATTGCCAGGAATATTTCTGTAAGGATAACATATGTCCTGTCTCTTCATGTGGGAGTTCACAGACCCTCTCTGGTTCAGGATCATACAGGATATTTGCTTTCTAACTGGGGTAGGGCTCCTTGTGGCCACACTGTTCTAGGAGAATCCTTCCCCTCATTAGATCCTCTGCTTTGTAGTCTTGAATTTCTTTTCAAGAAAGCATTCATACTAATAATCCTTTTAGATTGACTATGTGCAGGTAGAGAAATTTCCCCTTGTATTTATCTTTGCAAAGGTAGAGTTGCTTTTGAGCATCATTTGAAGCTTCTGTAATTCTGAGTATTCATCTGAAGGAAGTTATTTATCCAGCTATGTCTTGGCTGTTTCTGGCCAAAATCCATGTATTTTGAAAGGAATGGAGGTGTTTCCTCCCAGAATATAAATACAGTCACCCAAAGTAAAGGTGGGGGACATATATTTGATACCTGCAGCAAAATCTTCATCTAACCACCTCTCATCTCCAGGTATGGATACCAGGAGCTTCCTACAGAATGCCTGGATTAAGCATTTTCCCTGTGCACTCTGCCACTGCTCCATGCCCAGGTTGCTTTTAAAATGTAGCTCTGGATAAAATAATTCATTTTAAGATGACAAAAATTTGATATGACAAAATACGCTTCTGAAAAATGACTTCACTTGTTCAGCTGAGTATAGGTGTGGAGAGAAAATGTACTTTAGTGCTGAGAATCTGCTCTCTAATGTACTTTAGTGCTGAGAATCTAGAAGGTCTTGCTGTTGGAATATTTGCAGATGTCAATAATCATTACCTAAAATTCTATAGAACAAGATTCAATATACACAATGATGGAATGACTGAATAAAAAAAATATCCATAATAATGTACTGTTTAGAAATAATGCAGTCATCTTTGGTCCTTTGAATCCTAAATTATTTTTTCCATTCTTGATGCATTTTTTGATCAAAATTCTTTTGCCTTTTATTTTAATGACATATGTGAGATACTCAGTGATTTTGTAGGGATTTATGTATCTGATTATGTGTAGACCTATTTGAAACATTGAAATTTACAAAGCAACTGGATCTGTTCTAGGTAATGCCAAAATAATGCATAATTTGGAGATATTACACTACAATTTTATTGTCTAGTATGAATTTTAACTCAAAAATACTTACAGAATTACTTTGGGGGAAAACTGCAAAAGCAGCCATAAATCTTATTTTGCAGTCTCATCTGTATTTTTGCTTCATGTTACTAGAGCAGTGTGAAGAAGCACAAATGAGACCATTCTGTTCATAGAAGTGAAATATGCCCTTCCAAAGTCTAGTTGGGGAAATTTTAGAAATAGGACAATAATAGTTTGATTGCATGTGTGTATGCATTTGTGTATATTTCATTAAGAAAGAGGAATAATCAAAACTAAAAACTTTGTGTACCACATTTTAAGTAGCTTTTACCAGAGAAGAAGTAAATTTAACAGAGAGGATATCTCAAGAAAACAATTATTACATGGAAGGTCTGACATAGGTACAAATTGGTCAATTTCATGTTTCTTTTTTTAAAAAAACCATTACTGATCAATGTCTGTAAGTTATGCTAGTACTACATAGTACATATTTTCATGTTAAAATAGTAGGATACAGGTTAGATTATTTTATAATTGCTTTTAACTAGATGTATAGATTCCATGTGTGCATTTGACTGATTTTTGGATATATGTATATATATTATATATATTATATATATAGATATATATGTATATATATATATATGTATATATATATATATATATATATATATATGTAGATGAAGGGACCTTGACTGTTCCTGATAGATATCTGCCCTTATTTTGAGAACATTTTCAGTCTTCCACTAACCACTCAAGAAAAAATAAGTGACATCATAATGGAAAAACATCCTTGTTTAGACAACACAGCTTTCATAAATTAGAAGGAAGGATATTGATCACTGAAATGAGTCAAACCAAAACAAAGTGCAACAGTTTTGTGACTGTTTTGTGATGCTCCCAAAGGAGGCTTGTTCCTTGCAGCTAAAACTGCTGGACCGGCAGAGTGGAATTAGAGAAATTTGAGAAAATATAGTTGAGAAGAAAGGGCAAGAAGAGTCTATTTTTCTTAGTGGTCAACCACCAAATGAGTAAGTAGCAAGGTAAGGAGGGACTCTTTTTTTTTTTTTTTTTTTAAATAAAATAGAAAAGTTAGGAAAATAATTAGGGTCTAGAATTTCAGCGAATTCGGTTTCTATATGTCGTGTGTCAATCACATTTCATTGAGCATGTACTCCTGAGCAAGGAGAGGAAATGTAGCATTCCCTGCTCAAAACCAAGTTCTGTATTTCTGAGGGACCTAATGGGAGCTACTTACTAAGCTGTGATTCTTCAGACATTTGTAGCAACAGAGGGGCTGGTTTCAGCCTAGATATGTCTGAAAAATGCAACCAGAATGTTCAACCTGTGTTCTAGCAGTTTGATCTGTATCCTTCTTGAACTGTAAATATTTCAGGTTTCTTTGTTTCTCAGTAGAAGACTGTGTTCTGGGTTTTACACTTCATGATGAAATTTGAGCTAAGGCAAAATGTCCATGCTAACATTTGTCTTGCAAAGTTATATTTATGTAGAAATTATCTGAATTTCTTCCTTTGAGACAGTAACAGAAGAACATGCCACTTGATGTGAAACAACACTCCTGGGGGAAGTTGTCACTTTCTACAAGTGGTGGAGCAGTGGTATTCTTTATATTGACATACTGCTAGTTCCTTTTTATAAGAATACTTGTGATTAATATCCTCAGACTGTTACCTAATCTGCAATCAACATTGCCCTATATTTCTTCTGTAGTTTGGATTGTTTGTAAGTTTCAGACAGGTACCAAATATCAGCAACTTCAATTGTATAATTAAAAGAACCACAAGTAAATAGACAGCTGGGTTGTCATTCAGGAACTCTCATTGTGATTTCTTTCCTTTTTAACCTTAAAAAAATCTAGAAAATGGTAAAAATGATGCTGGTTAACTCATGTTTTTTGTGAGAATAAGTAGGTTGAAAAAGTGGCATCCAGTGCTGAAGGGGTGAGGCCATATGGTGAGTAATGAGAGACAGACATCAAGAGGTTTCTCTTAATCTCATTGTCAAAACCTAGATTTGAAACTTGAACATGGTGAGTGATAATAGCTTCAAATTGTTGAGACATTTTAAACCAAAAAATCACTCTGAATCTAGATAGAAATGTATTTGCATTAGTCAGTATGCAAGACTTGTTGTTTTTTAGTAGTAATAGCATGTATTTTCTTGTTGAGAAAGAATATGAAATCTAATATTCCAATAAAAAGCTGGTTTAGAATAAATTACAGTAAGATTTTGACTGTAGCATAGTGAGTACCTCATGTTGTACTCTTATACATGACCTGCAGTTACAAATGCTTCATATTGCCTATTCTTCTTAATACAAACCTTCATGTTTCTTCTTTTTTTATTATAAATAATGAATTTGTTTTAACTCATATTTTTATATATATAGAGAAATATGCACTCCTTTATGACATACATAGAGCATAGAATGCATTTATACATATATTCAATGAAATATGTATGGGAAATCATTTTAGGTTTAAATTTATGGTGTACTAAGTGCAGGTAGATGAATTTGCCATATTTCACAGGCTGAAAATTTTAAAAAATACCTTAGGTGTTTGTTTGAAATATTTCAAATACAGGGCTTATTTCTCAGTCTCTTACAACAGTTTTTTAATACAACAAATTTGTAACAAAAACACATTTTTATTTTCAGTATGAGGTGCTTTTTTGCTATTAAAATTTGGCATTTCCTATGGATTCAATTTTCCCATGCATAAGAAATAAAATTAATTTGAATTTAAAATTGTAAAATAAATTATAAATAATTTGAAAGATGCTTTCTTATTTTTATGTTGTATATAGGGTTTTTCTTATATTTCAGTAATGATACTCTGCAAATAAATTTTTGTCTGTTATGTTTCATTAATAAGTACCTGCCTTACATTGCTTCAATTCTTTCTCCCTCTGGGCAGCCTTTTGTCCTCATTATTGAAGTCACTAAATGGAGCCAAATCTGTTAACTTGCAATAATCATTTTGGGATTGGATTCAGCCCCTGATCCTTGGGAAGATCAGAAAACTGTAACTTTTCTACTTGTTTTTCTCAGTCAAAGAAGTCACATGCTTTGTGTGATACAGAGCTTCTAGTATATAATAGAGATTTACATATGCACATCACTTTACTCTCTCAGAATACTGAGCACAAAACAGCATTCCAAATATAGCAACCACACTAAAGTGTAGGCTGTTTTTATAGAAGCAGAGAACTTCTGTGTATTACCAATAAATGGATGCTTCATTGTGTACCCATATATTACCATTAATTTCTGCTTTTAGCTTTTTCCTGAATAGAGACAAAATTGCTGAAAATAATGTCATTAAAAGCTTTTATTCAGATCTCTTTTATCCATGCCAGGTTAAACTTGTATCTCATAGACAAACACTTGAATAGAAGTATCTGAAGTATTGTAATTAAGTAAAATCCTGAGTAGCAAATTCTTGCTCTTCTAAATTTTATTAAATGGTGCAATTTTGTGTTATTTGTATAACAAGATACAGTAGTTGCAAAAATTCTCTTGGTTATTATTTTAAAAATTAGATTTTCTGCCTATAGGCTTTACAGTTCAGGATTATTTCTCTTTGGATCACTGCAGAAGTGGCCAGAGAAAAGCCTGGCAACACAGGGAGCAGCAATCTTGAGTTCTCTGCTGCTGAGAAGGAAGAAGTAGCAGCAGGGGAATATTTATGGCAGCTCATACTTTCTGCACTCTGCATGGCATCCCAGTTTGGGATCTCTGATGGGAGGGAGAGAGAGGAGATTCAGTGCAACACCCAGGTGAACTGGAAGCAGAACAGAGTGGGTTCTCCAGTCTTCTGGAGTGTTGAGGAGGTGGCAAAGAAGATATCATTTGCATGCACCAACATGACTAAGCAGGAGAGTTTGTGCTGTATAGTTAGGTCAGCCATGCCCAGAAGCATTGCAATGGATGCACATTTTGAAGGAGGGCTTAGAACCATAATAGGTTAATTTGTTAATTACAGCACGGTTTGTTAAGGACCTGATGATGTTAGCAGCCTTTTAAGAGTGGATAAAAACAAGAACAAACCATGTGGGGGTGGGGAGGGCAGATGCAACCCCAAAAAATTAAACGGCTTAGGATTTTCTGTGCTTGCCATTTATCCAGGGAAGTGTAGTTTTTCACTGCATTGGATGGTAAGTGGACACTTGAAAACCAACTGGTTTCCAATGAAGAAGCCTGGCAGTGCAGGAGTACAGATGAAAATGCTCTGTGTTTTAGAAGGCTTGAACTATGAGTTTTGGGGCAGATCTCAGAGGAGACTTTTCAGCAAACTAGGCCACATCAATTCAGTTCCTAGATATTGATCTTTGTGACCCAGTTTAGACACCTTCATTTGAAAACGTAGTTTAAGCACTAGTGATTCTTTGCATGGTATTTATCCTCAACATAAAGGATAAAATCCTTTGCTTTTTGATGTGTTTTCATGTTTTTTAAGTTGTATGATCAATCTCTTCATGGAGATGAATCCAGACATGTCTAAATCACGTGGTTTGATGTGAAGGGTAGCAGACTCAGATATCCAGGAAGCTGCTTGGAAAGTACATTAAATTACTTCACACTGAGAGAACAGTTTTTATAGACTTGGTTTATGAACAATCTCCCTCATTCATGTTTCAATAAAGACTAGTCTTGCCCTGCAGGAAGTAAGAAGCATTATTTAACACCAAGTGATTCACAGTGTGTTACTACTGTACTACACAGTTGTACATTTCTGAGGAAAAATTAACTTAATAATAGTTTTATTACTTTAATCCCATGATAATTGAGTTCATAAATTCTTGCTTTGCAATGTATTTGAGAATGGTTAAGAGAGTGTAATTTTAAAAATTGTTGGAACCCTATGTTATCTCTAGTTGTATATTTTAAAAGAAAAGTAATATTCATATTTTCTGTTGCTTTCTTTTCAATTCTGGTCTTTTTGCAAAACATTTCTTTAAACTGAAACCTTAGTTCCTGAAAAATTGTTTAGAGGATTTTTGCTAAAGGTCTTGGTACATTATGCAAAGGAGAAAGGAGAAGAAAGTTAACAAGTTAGAACTGAGGTTTTGCTTTTTTAATTTAATTGTTATGTAGAGAAACTGAAAACCCAAACTTTTCACAGAACTAAAATTCAGAAATTCATGGGCTGATAGGAATGTGAACTGACAGAATATATGAAGCCTTCACCTGACTTAATGCTTTCTGATTATATTTTAAAATAACCATTTTACTATTTGATAAATATTTTACTCTGGAATCATGTTGTTCATTCCCAATACTTGCAAAAAAAAAAAAAAAGGAGTAAATCTCTATATTATTACCCAAAATGTAGTCCTTTAATATAAATTTATCTTCTGGTCATCCTATGTAGTTTGTGCTTTTCAAGAGTGCATGGAAGGTTTAAAAGCAGAAAAAAGTGCCAAGCTCTCTTAAAGCTGGGATCAAGAAAAACTCAGTAATGGACACATTCTAATGGGAAACATTCATGTGACACCCATCTCCTTTGAAGTTTTCACCCATTTCTTTCTGCCTAAATATATTAGTAGGGCAGAAAGCTCTTTAAAAATAATTTTACTTAGCTAGTACATGTGTTAAGACACAGAGGGGTTTTTAAGGCCTACAAGTAGATAAAAGTTGGACATCTGAAATTCCTGTCCTTCTATAAAGACATGAATTGCACTCTGGTTTTTCATACTGACAGATGTGTGTATGCTTCCTCTGGCAGATCTTCTTTTCCAGGTAGGAAATACCCTGTTTCCAAAACATTGCTTTGCAATGACAATAGAGGGCAACCTGAGTTATTTGTATCTATGGTGGTTTCATGATAATTAAAATGGGCTCCACACTGGGTATGCTTTGGGGAAATCATTAATCTCCCTTAAATTATCATATCTTTAAATGTGCAAATGTCCATTAGGTGTATGAAATTAATCGTGTAAAATTATAAATTTAACAAATTAAGGTGGTCCTGCTCTGTGTGCAGCGAAGAAGGCAAATACACTACATATTTGCTTTCCAAAGTACAGTGATTATGTTCTTGCAGTAGATGTCGGGATTATTTTAAAAGATATTTTTGTCTGCAGATAATTTTTTATTTTAATTGCAAATTTTCCTGCACACACACATTGCACCCCCTTAGTTCCCCACCACCAAAAAGGCTGGTAGGTGATCATATTTTCAGTGGATTCAGCTTGTTTTGTGGAAGATCAGCCAGCCCTAAGTGGTCAATAACTGTGTTTCACTTAGGGTCTGTCAGTGGGTGTGTTTGACACCAGTCAGCTATTTGTCATTCAGCAGGATAGAAAGCATCTCTGAAAGTGCTGTTTTAAATTAGAATTGAAAGCTTAGATATTTTCACTTCTATCACCACATCTGTCATCCTGCATTCCTCAGAAATGCCATGTTTGTCAGTTGGAGTGAGAGGAGGATGGGAGCAACCTCTGGGTAGCTCAGTGTTATCTTATTTCTCGTCTTCTGCAAAAACCAACACGTTACGGGCCAAGTTGTTATACTAAAGTGAGAGATAAAATACACTTTAAAAAATGCATTTCTTGATGGTATGTTAGCACATTCATTGACTGAAATAAAACACCATTTGTTGATGCTACATTTTTAATTTTTTCCCTTACCCTTCTAGAACTAGTAGGACATTAAAAGTTAAATAGCAAAAGTGAATTCAAACTTTTGTGATTTACAACCATTGCTAAAGGGGACAGATTCATGAGAAGGACTGGGCTGGGATTAGCTAAAGTGATTCTCCTTCAGAATTATTATGACTATAGGGTAAGGTACTGGATTATGAAGGTGTGAATTTATGATATGTAGTGGAGGTGTAATAGGCTTAAAGAAGGAAAGCAGGACTGTTTGTCAAATGTATGTCAAAAATATCACATGACAGTCCCATAGTTTATATTTCAAAAATCTATTTAAAATGAAGTTGAGTCAAAATGATCTGAAGGTTGCCTACAGATCTCTTTAATGGTGATTTGTTTTGTGGTTGTATATTGTAATAATGAATATCAAAAAGCTGCCTAGAGCAAGAATGATCTAAGTATTGTAAATGTTAGCCATCAAGACAATATTTGTCCACAAATTCTTGGAACACCTGTAGGGATTCTAATTAAAAATGAAGGAAAGAAATTATGACTAATTATTTATCTCCACAACTAAACTGGTGTAATTAATTGAAAAATAATGATAACTGTCAAAGCAAACTAAAAAGGTACAATTTCTGCCAGTATTTATTGGATTAGATCTTCCTGTTTTCTCTAAGCTGGGTAGTGCAGTGGTGCTGCTTGTCTTCTGATAGCTGTGTTCACAGGCTGGATGGACACAGCAGCCAGCCCTGTCCTCATTGAAAGCTCTGTCTGACCTCACTCTCACCTTTAGTCTAACACTGGCCCCATGGGACAGACAGTGTACCAGACCACTGCCCTGGGAGCTGTGGCTACGGCTGTGCCTGGCGTGTTAGCAGGGTATGTTGCTCTGGAGACAGACAACCTCCTCCCTCCCCTTTCCCTGTGTGTATTTAAAACACACTCAGTGCTATGTACACATCATCAGCAAAGCAAATTTCAGACAGCAGAGACTATGAATAATATTTTCAGTGTAATCGAAATGAACTTCAGGCTAAAAAACCTCTCTCTTATTATTCCTTCTTCAACAATATTTGGAATTAGGTTGATACACGCTGAGGCATTTTACCTGTCACATTCAAATGAAAGCAGTGAACCATATGCTGGTTATTTTTCTGAATACCTGTTTCATGTGAAAGCTATTTTTGATAAGAACACACAGTTGTGATAGTTCACAGAGTACATTTATAATGTATAGCTACTCGGAGCTTGTCCTGCATTTTCTGTCAATTTCCATTTCTTCCTGAGGAACCCTTGATTATATTCTTCATTGTTAAAGCTGTCAGGTGTTTAGAATACATAAGAAATGCAGAATGTGCCCTCCCTATTGCTATCAGCAAAACAGTGATCTTCAGACAATATGAATAAATTACTGTTTTTCAAAGAGTAGAAAGGTCAGCTTCTACCTCTCTGTTCTTTGCAGAGTGAAATTGTCTGCTTGCTACTGTTAGTTTAATAAGACCTATTAATAATAATATAGAACTTTTTGGCTCAGAGAAAAAAAAATCAAATGTCAAAGGACTTTCAGTCCCATTTTCAGATGATGCACAAATTTATCCATTCAAAAAAACTGCATTATGAGAATGAGACACAAAATATTAATTGCAATTTCATTTTGATTATGTTTCTCATTTTGGTTTGCCTGGTTTTGTTTGCCTGCTGGGTTTTTTTACTGGCACCTGTGTAGTAATTGAAAGACATCTTTGGTTTAAGCAAATCCCGTAGGCAAACTGCTGCATCACAGTGGCTGGCTGTTATCATAGTTGTGAAGAAATCTACTTTTCTGGGCTATTCATTTGTAGTAAAATCACCTCTAGGCTTGTTCTGCAATCTTTAAGCTTTCCTTGATGGCATGCTGGCAGAGAATATCTCAGCAAAGGCAATTGGTTTTGGAATCCTCTCGGCCACAGTAAAGTGATGTCCCCGTTCCCAGGAGAGGAATGGTCTGGAGACCTTATCTAGGACTTGGGCTGTTACCTGCTGCCCAAAGAAAATTAATATCTCAAAATGATGATTGTCTGCTGCATTAAAAGCACATAGAAATGTGTTTTTCAAGGTTATCTATGATTTGACTTTTCTGTAGCATGCTTTTCTGTAGTGCCTTTCATTTATTTAATACTTTATTTCTTATTACGAAACCTCACAGTCTTCTGTGGTAAGGTAATGTTGGATTTTTTGTTCATTTAAACAATGAATAATTAAAGTTGCTTACCAAGGCACAAATATTCACCTTCTTTTAAATACTGATGGATTTCCTGGTAATTATACAGATGTAGATAAATTTTCCAATTTATTTATCGGTGTTGTTCATTGAAAAAATTATTCAAGGAAATTTACAATATTGTGGTAATTATATGTGGTGCAACTTTGACTATCTCCATAAATAACAGAGATAATTGAATACATGATATATTTTTTTATACAAACATTTATAACAGTGAAAAGTTGAAAAGCAATATATTTTAGAAGTTCTTTGATAAAGGCCTGACAAAATTGATTGATTTAGCAAGAAACAAACTTTTCCCTTGCAATAAGTTCCTATTGTTTCCAAGATAAATGGTGAAAAAGCTATACAAAATTGCTGAGAGGAAAAGGAATATGAATGATTCTTCTGAAGCAGCCTGCATTTTTCAGGCCTGGATGTTACTCTAGCTACAGCTGCCAAGGTAGAAGTTATCTTGACTGCCAGGCTTTCAGTTCTTTTCTAAAAAGAAGATTTTTATCGGTAATATTTGTCAGTGAGCAAGAGAAAGCTCATCTATTTGAGAGACAACTCAGTTACCCTCACTCAGGGTCAACTAAACTTTGGAATTTTCTTGTAGCCAAAGGTTCCAACCTAAGTTACTAAAAGAAGCTTTATCAAGCTTTAGAATGTGAAGCCATCATAATTCCCTTGTATTTAGATCCCTTTTGGCAAGCAAGTAGATGTTCATCATTATCCAGCTTTGCAAAGTCAATAAATTCTAACTTTTCTCCCCACAAGTTGCCTGATTGCACCAAAGATGGCACTTTATGTATTTCTAAATGTGTTTCCATGCCTTACAGGAATCAGTGTAGAAAAGAATAAACCAAGACTAGGATTCATGTCCAGCTCCTGGCTTTGTGAAATTGGTCTGATCTGCACAGATCTGTTATGCCTGCAATGATTGGTGTTAGAGATTGAGGAAGTGTTAGAGACTGAAGTTGAGAGATATATTGTATAATTGTCCAGTATTCTTCTTCCTGTATACTTTAAAAACCCTTGTTCAAGGAGAAAGGCTGGATATCAGACAGACATTTTCAGCTGGGGCCAGAGTAAAGCAAACATGAAATTATATATGCTTATATGCTTTTCAGTGTCTTTATAAAAATATTTTGCTTGAACTTTTACTGCCAAGTGAGATGTAACATTGTCTGTCCTAAAAACTGATTACAAAGGTTTTCCCATGGCACAAGTGTTGGTAATAATGTGCCTCAGCTGTGACTTAGACACTTTTTGGGGGTTTACAACTTCCTCACTTGAAACTTGTTGACTGTTACATTTCTAAAGATACAATTTACAAAGAATTCCATGCTGCAGGGTGCTAGGCATATTTCTTCTTTCTAGGAAAAAACGTAGGAGTGTGTAAATTAATAGACAATTATTTCCATTAAAGTCTCAACACCTAAAAATCAGTTGAATAAACTTTGTTTAAACTTAGAAAAAAATGAAATGTAGAATAGAATCAGAGAAATTATTACCTGGTAGGGTCAAATACATGATTAGCCATTCAATCTAATTTATGGTGTTCTCTTGGGTTTACCTAGAAAATTATCAGTAGTGAAGACAGGTAAGAATAAGCATGAGAGAAAATCAACTCAGAGACTTCTCATCTGTAGCATGTGGTGTCACTGTATTATGGCACAAAAGGTAAGGGATGTTTGCAAGTTCTGCAAGGGAAGTTTGCAAGTTACATTGATGATAAGAAACCTCTCATTTAAACCCAGTCTGATGTTGCTTCCAGTGTACCCAGAAATGTACATTAGTCATCATTATAAAATAACTTTTCTGACAATTACCAGGATGATACATGGATACTGCTGTTGTTTCATGGACACAAAAAGCTCTGCAAATCCATCCTTGCTATTTCTGAGTTGAAAAACATAAATAAATTCTGCAGAACTCTGAGCACATGGCTGTGCTAGAGATGAGGTAATGGCTGGATTGCTGTGGAAATTTATGGATCTCCAACAAACCATGGTAAAAATGTTCTGTATTAATATGCAGAGTCAGAGTGGCTCTTCCATAGTAAAAATCAAATTAGGTAATGGAGTTGTTGTGGGTTACTCTTGTGCTTTTGTTGGTACAAAAATGCTGTCTAACTGAGGTGATTCTTCCTGTTGGAGAACATAATAAAGTATTTGGGTTCTGTACAGCTGTATTCTGCTCTGGGGCTAGGGAGAAAAGTAAGGAATGCCTTCAGAATGGCTCCTGGCTTTTTTGTGAGTCACTCTGACAGCCTAAGGAGTGCTTAAAAAGAAGTATTATCACCTCTGGAGCAGGCATGAGCAATTACTAGGTGTTTTTGAGTGCTACTTTGTCATCTCTTCTGAAATTTCCCTTCTACTATATTTTTTTCTGAATCTAAACTTTCCTTTTCACTTGAGGAAGGTTCATAGAAATCTCTCATCCCAAAAAGTACTTGTTGTACTTAGAGGCTTAATGACAATGATTTCATAAATACTGGGATGAATAAAAGAATGTGTACTACATATATATATTCAAGGTTAATGAAGGTTCACTGAAAATAATAGATGCTTGTCATTCTGATCTTTCAAAAATATCACTCTGGTATTGTGGTATTGTCACTAACACTTTGGCAGCCTCCAGGGTTCATGACAATGTCATATCAGTCTGTGCCAAAGGGACCCTTAATCTGGACAAGGCCTTACTCCATTTCATATCCTTGGCAAACCAAAACCCCTTTTTTTTTCCTCAAACCTTAATTAAACAGAGTTCCATCTGGTGGGACTGAGAAGGAGCCTGTGCATATCATTTCTTGCTTCTCAGCAGCTGAGGGTAATTGTTGAAATTCAATATGGGTAATCTCATATTTGGCAGAACCTTAAGCAGTTTTGGCATTTTTGACAACAAATTCTTCAAGGAAATTACTTCTAGCTTGCCACTCTTTTTTCCCCAATTTAATTTCATCAGAATTGCTATAGGCAACTTGAAGACTTATCTTTCCAACAATTTTCCCTTTAATTCTGCAAGTTGTAAAACTACCCACACTCGTAGTTCTCTGTAGTATTATCTATTAACTTCTTACAATATTAATATTACTGATCACAGATAATAACCCCCTTAATTTCATTATTAAAATGTAATTATCCAAATTAACTGGCAATTATGAGGCAGGAGCACATAAACGAAACATTATTTTAAGGCTGAATTGTAGATAAATGCAAAACCCCCACCTAAATAAAATATAAACTTGCTATAATTAGACATCCCCCAAGACTTTGTACTTTTATGTTGCTGTCGTCACCTGCTTCTGTTAAAATGGTGTCTTAGAAGAAAATACCGAGGTGGGAATCACAAGATACTTTCTCAGATTTAGAAATTCTGAAGATTACATTCAACACCCTGAAAGGGTTTCTCGTTCCCATAAAGGGGCTTGAGTTCCACATAGTGAAATAACCCTTCTGCAATGGAGGCAGAACTCCACAAAGCTCTGATAGAAGTGCCAGACTGCCTTGCATACACTTGAGTATGCCACAGTTTTGGATGCACTTGATTTTTTTTGTAGGGAAAAAACCTCCTTCTCTGAACTGCTTCATTTCCTTAGATTCCATCCCTAGAAAATCACAGCCAATCTAATTTATCCACTGGTTATCCTGGAGGTGGCTTCTTTCAGTGTGCCATGCTAAAATTGTATCCCATTACTCCAACAAGCAGGTTATCCAAAATAAACTACAGTGCATCTCCTATCCTTTACACAGGTCCTATTCTACAAGGCAATATGCACTTCTTAAAACATAAAATGTGCTTTGGTGTCAGTATTTAATTAGTAGTTTTGGGGTTTTGCAATACTCTCTCTTCAGCTGGCTATCAGAGATATTGTAGAAAGTAATATATTTTTATAAAATTTCAGCTTGTTCACTGTGGAGTTCGGCTGTTTGTCTCTGTCCCCACACACGCTTAGGGTGGTTCTGGCAGGCTGGGTCTCAAAAGATGAGTCTGGACTCCAGGGTTTTTCGGTCTTCAGAATTGTTTATTATATCTTATCTATAATGTCCCTTCTCTGCCCGACTGGGATCTGACCAGCACAGCAGCCAAAGGCACTCTGACCTTCCCCCAAGGCGGGCACATCTTTTATAACAAAAACTACATATATCATATTTACCTTTTATCCCCAATACCTATCACTCTCGTCACTGGATACATTCCTACCCTAGACCAATCCCCAAGTGCCAACACCACAGCAGAAGATGGATGACAAGAAGAAGGAGGAAGAGTCTTGTGACCTGCCTTGTTTCCTCCATCTTGTCTCCATAACCCCCCTGTACCAACACCCCAAAATGTGTAATTTACCCTATAACTACGTTTTTCCCTTCACCATTCACACCCGGGTAATTTCCACAGGTTCCATCTTCTCATACATCGGTGGCACATCCCTAGATGGATCAAAATCAAGCCCCCAAGTGCTTTTGGCAACATTCCAAGACCCCCGAGACCCCCAAGGGTTCTCTCGGTAGCTCTGGACATCAGGAGTGATGTGCTGAGTTCCCACAGTTCACCAAAAGGATTTGCAGGTCACATTTACTTTTTAGACTTTTTGGAGTAACAATTACATCTCATGCTCTATTTCAAGGTGAAATAACTGATAATGTAATTTCAA
Source organism: Serinus canaria (assembly GCF_022539315.1). Taxonomy (NCBI): domain Eukaryota; kingdom Metazoa; phylum Chordata; class Aves; order Passeriformes; family Fringillidae; genus Serinus; species Serinus canaria. The sequence continues at coordinate 54,609,903 of NC_066317.1, forward strand.
TATTTTACCTGGTTCCCTTGGAAACAGCTTCCATAACAATCTGTTATAGAATAGTGTATTAATCTTAACACCTGTTGGGTTCAGAACCTCTTGATACAAGTATATGTGAAAGTCAGTCTTATGAACTTTAGCATCTCTACTTCCATGGGTTTTGACACTTTCCTTGTTGGGATGATTTTATTGTTTATTGGTTTATTTATCCATGCAGTCCATTGTAGAAAAAAAAAAAAAAAAGTAAAACTTCCCTTCTCCCCCTGTTCTGTAATTTGAGATCAATAACTTTCTCCTTCTCTGAGCCTCTAGGACTTAAATTTAAGTCATACCTTTTGTGTTTCTCCTTTTCTAGTAGAGAAATTCCCACCCTCTTCTACCATAAACACCAGCTCTCACTTTCCATCTAAAAATTCCTTTAGGTCATCTCTTTTAAACTTGAAGGTGTCATGTTTTGAAATTCCTCACTGGAAATGGTGGTCCATTTTACTGGTCCTTTCTTGGATTTCTGTGGAGGAGATTGCTGTAGGTTCACAGCCTTCTCACCCATTGCTGTGTTAATAAGGACTTTATCTGTGGCCACTGAGGAACTTTCTGCAGCTCCACTCTAATTTTTTACAAATTTCTGCTCTTGCTTTAAATTACCTCTGTCATTTCATTTTTATATCATGAGCAATTTAATTTTTTTTCTGACTTGGTCTAATGAAAACTGTCATTTCCAATTTCTCTTCTTCATCTTATGCCAGCATTGCTGTCTGCTCTCAGATCAGCAACATTCTGGGTTTTTTGTTGGTGGTGGTGGGATTTTTGGAGTTTTTTCACAGGGGATTTTTTTTTTTCTAGTAGAAGAGAAAAGACACATAGGGCTCTCATAAATTCCAATGCCCTTAAATTACTGCAGATGTAAACTGTGTTTCAGGGCATGGTAGGACTAAAATGAGACAGATTTCTCGTGACAATACTGTACCCTCATGCCAATAAGAAAATTGTAAATACTGTTTCTCTTGACTTCTTTACTACGTTGTATGTGTGATTTTTTGAGCCATTTTAGAGCTTATAAAATATTTGTCAAGTTAACTGCATCCCTCAGTAAAATAACTCTGTAACTCAGTAGTTACAGAGTTTTTCTTAGAATTAATGTTTACCACTCCTACTGTCTTTTATTCCAAGATCCTCTCTGGCTTTATTACTGACTTCTTTTTAGCTTTTTATTACTGGTTTTTACTGACTGGCAGGTGCCTACTGATTTCATTTTCCAATATGTTCACCTCTGTCTTCTTTGCTTTAAAATAATAGACAGACCAGACAAACGGAGTGTGGTTTATTATTCTTGTGTAGATCTATTAGAAAGCTCAAGGAGTTATGGTTCACCAAGATCACTGTCAAAGTCAGTGAAGATGTAAAAAATTTATCCTTCATTTCCCAGTGTTGGGGATACTTGTTCCTGCTGGTGAAAGATACAATCAGGAATATTCTGTGTTACTGTAATTTCCGGTGTGTCTGTTATGCTTATCTTCACACAAGCTAGAAGGAGATTTTTCATTGTGTCTGTTTTATGTGGCTTCATGGCTTATATCCTGATGTCAGAGCAGAGCAGATTCCTTGTAGTTTCTATTGTGCTCCATTTATATCTGACTGGTAAAAAGCAGAGTTACTCTGAGTGCATGGCTTATTGAGACAGAAGATTTTCAGTCAGGGCAGAAGACACACTGAATCTCTGAAATTTCCAAGTAGACGGTACAATAAAAACTGGGAGAAAACCCATGTCAAGCTGGAATAAAAAAGGCAGAGTGAAGAGAGGTTGGGCTGTTGAGCTGTGTAATTAAGCAGTATCTTATGCCTACGGTGTGAGGCTGAGGTTCTGGACACAGGAGTGATGTGTAACTGTGTACCACCAGCTCTTTGGTAAATGCCCCTGTGCATGTATTACTGCATTAGATGTTCATGGAAATATGAGGTGGTTATCTATTTTTTCTTTGAATTCTGTAAGGATTTGAACAGAAATGCTCTGCTAAAGAGGAAAGATAGGAGTGAATCCCTCATTGGCAGATAGACATGCTTTGTATTACCCCTAAGACAAGAAATAGGATGGGATGCTATACTCCCCCAAAAAATGTTCAAACTGAACTGTAATTCTCAGGACTTCTTTTACTGAAGAGTTCATTAATAACAAGACCACTAAACTAAACTGCTCAGTCTAATTGTGGAAAAATAATCTTAATATTAGTTACACATAAGACAGGATATATGTAAGGGACACAGTCTTTATGATATTTTCAACAGATCTATGACGTTTGCTTTTTCCTAAAAGGTATTTGAGTTATGTCTCCTAACTAAAAGGAAAAGCTGCTTAGATAAACAAATTTGTAATTAAAACAGGAAACCTACATCCTCAAAGTCCAATTTACATCTAAGGAGACAGCCAGGGAGTTCCTCTTAGACCATCAGTTCAGCTAACAATTTAAAAGCTAAAGCCTCAGCATAATGTTCACATTTTTGGCTGAATGAAGCTGCAGTAGATGAACAACTTTCAAAAACAGGCAGTGGAAAAAATCCAACTGATATGTAAAATTAAATATAAGTTAAAATAGTTACAAAAAAAAAGAAAAAAAGGTCAACTTTTGTTGTTTGCTACTTACTTTTTCTGGTATTACCTCAGGAATTACATACCCACAGAGACGGTATCACTTTGGGTGAGTATTTAACCCAACCAGCTCTTAGTTAGGCATTTTTACAACCAACAGATTATTTTGCCAAACCATGACTTTGGCCAAACCATAATCCACCACTGTGCTTTAGTGAAGGTCACTGAAAGGTGCTAAAGGATTTGTGGATGCTGCAAGGTGCTAACTGCACAATATTCCCCAAGGGACCAAGACTTCAGAAGGACTCCTGTCCTGACACATTCGCACAGAATTCTTCTGGAGCACCCGCATTGCACCAGGGAGATGGGAAAGCTTTGCCCCAATTTCTCTCCCAAACCTCTGCAATTTACCAATGTTCATAATTAAAATTACTTTAAAATGAAGGTCCTTGTTCTGGGTCACAATAATTACCATGGTGATTTAGGGAATATAACTATGTATAATTTCCAAACTCACTTTGAGAATTTGAACTCTGTACTTGTAACTGTGTCAGACTGAAAACTCCACTTGTACTCCACTTTCTGCCTCCATATTGGAGAACAAGCTAACAAAGGATGGCTAGGCTTTGATTCAACTTATTAATGTGAAAGTATTTTTGAACAGTTTTGAATGTTACCACATGTGATCTGAGAAAGATATCTGATGAACATGCATGAAAGTTGTAAAAGATGCTTTCAGATCCAGTGTTTTTTAGAGGGAGAGTAGGTGAGACAGATTTTGTTGAGAGGTAAAAATTAATGTCAGAGAGATAAGGAAGAACCATGTATTACTCACACAGCTCTGATTCAAGTAGAAAGGAAAAATTTATTGTTGAAAAAATAATTTTTCACCTTTTTTAAAAATATTTGATGAGAAATGTAGAGACAGGATAAAGTGTATTGGAGATTTTTACATGTGGCACATACTACATGCTAGAACTGTTGTTTAATCCAGAGGAGGTTAATTGTAAACCAAAATGTTGGTCAAACTAGTGCCCTGGAAAATGATGGGGGTTTAGCAATTGAGGCTTTTGGGGAATTTGCACTGGTCATAAGGCCTGGGGAAACTAGGCTGTGGGAGATCTCACCTCTCACTACTACTGCTCATTGTCTGCCAAACATTATAGCCTGAGACAGCATCTGGAGCCTGAAAACCAGATTTACATTTTAACAATGTTGTTTTGGTAAGTAAACCCAAAATAACAGCTTAAGGAGTTATCAGCAAAAGGAGATTTGCCAAAACTGTGGCGATTGCTGGCTATAAAAGTCAACCAAATGAAATAGGAAGATGAAATAGTCTTATTTAGCTGGTATTTCAGAATGTGTTTATAATATCAACAGTTTTTAAAGGAACTTAGTGTTCACAATGTAGTCTCCTGGGATGTTAGGAGAAAACAGCATTCAGGCTACTCCCATGAATCCTCAAGCAGTTATGATAGGATTTGATTCTGGCTAGCTGCTTTTATCCTCTCTTAAATATAATCCTGATTGAACTTGTACTAAAAAATCAATGGAGGAATTTAGAAGAGATTCAGGAGGATTATTTGTTGATTCCTTTCCAGAGGGAAAACTTTAGGGAAGAGATACAAACCCTTAACTTCTAAGTTATGGTGCTCATCTTTGCATATTTTCCTGTAGATCTAGTGATTATTTTCTATAACTGCAAGACTAAATCTCCTGGATTCTCTAAGCAAGGTTTCCTTATACAAGAACTAACCAGAGATTTTTAGAAGCTCTGTTTTGCTGCAGTGCTACAGCATGGTTTTTCCAGCTCAGACCAATCTGCAGTTTGCATTCTGATTTCCTCACTGATACTTTGGTGTTTCTGGCCCAGCGTGTCAAATGTCATGGTTCCTCCCATAACAGCAAGATGAGATAAAGGGTTGATTTTCTCTTTCTTAAAAGTGAAATAGCGCATACCAAGGGAAGATGACTTCATTCACATCACTCTCATCTTATTTCAGGCTGTCTGACTTATGAGCAATGTTTCCCTTTCCTTTATTTCTCCAATCTTCCATACACCTCCTGACAACTCAGTCTAAACTGCTGGTGTTCTGCAGTTACATTACTAATGATATTTTAGACTTCTACAGCAGTCTGTGATGGGGCAAGTAGCCAAAGAAAAGCAGTTTTAGAGCTGTTACTGATCAGTAACTAATTAGTTACTTTGTTACATAAAGAATGTGTAGCTGGAAATTACTAGTGAAATCTGCTGATCAGTAATAAATTAGCAGTATCTGTTTAACAGGATGAAGGGAAAATGTGCTGGAAAAGCTCATGGGAGGACATAAAGGCAGGATGCTGGCTTTGTTATTACCTCCTCTTCCATGGCAGCAGCACAGGGAGAAGGGCAGTGAAGGGCTGCAGTCAGTCCATAACAGTTTCCATTTCTAGCTCCTTCCTCCTCTCACTTTTTCTGTGCTCCTCCCTTTTCTGGGTCTCCTGCCCATCATCTGCACCTCCAGCTTGGTCTCTCCACAGGCTGAAGCTTCCTTCAGGAAATATCCTCCTGCTCAGGCACAGGGTCCTGCAGCCACCCCACTGCTGTCACAGCTTGCCAGTTAAACCAAGCACAAGTGGAAATAAAAACCCGGGTAAATACTCAGTCACTGAATCATATAACATTTTGTGCTGTGTTACCAAATATTTACCTTGAAACTAGATATATTCTCGATCTTACTAGGGCAGTTGAAGGAGTCCAGGTTTCATGGTACATAAAAATTTTGTTAGTATCCAGCTTCAGAGTGTTTTGCAGTCATTTCATATACATTTGTTCTAATATTTTTGGCTCACAGAGCATTATTTCCAGTTCTCAAGTTTGCATTTTTGATATATTTGCTGACAAGAGAGATATTCTTTCTTGGTATTGCCTTAACTGAGCTAAACAAATTCAGGTCATCCTGGGAATTTTTGTTTTCCCCTATTCCATCATCAGTTCATCTTTGACAAACATGACTGAGCAGAATTTTGCATTCTATCATTGAGTGTTTCTGCTTGATACCAAAAACTCAGAGTTTTAAACTTTCTCTAAAGCATTCTTCTGGCATGGTCACTTTTCAGATCAGTTGTTGATGGCCATTTTATGATCAAGTAACAGATCATCCAGATTTTTAATTTCTCTGTCATTTCAAAATAAGCGCATCCTTTATCCAGCTCACCTTTCCTGTTAGGGTATTTAGACTACTACTGTTTATTGCATCAAAATATTTTATAAAAGCCCTTTTATTTTGGTGTTAATATTTGCTACAAGGTATTTTCTCAATACTCATATGAAGAGTTGTGAAGAAAAATTTGCCCATTAAAGGAGTTAAAACAATTTCTTGAAAAAATTGTGATGGAGAAGTAAGGAGAGACATAAATATAAACATCCTTGATAAGGTTTTCTGTTAAACTGATGCTGTCTGAGCAGGAAGTTTCAGAAACTCAAATACTTGATTAACCTAAGTGTTGAATGACTGCAAGATTTGCAAGTATACTGTAAAGTATTATTTTCCTGGTTAATGTCTTAATGCTGCTAATAAAAACAACAAAAGGAAAGCAACATATACTCCCTTCTTCACATACTGAGCTGTTCTTTTCTTGAATGACCTTCACAGACTCCAGTAAAACATCTGTTTGTCTTTCCTGCCCGACAAGAAGGGAACTGTAAGAAAAGGAAAGGGTTGCTTCCACTCACAGATCTCAGAAACCTTCTGGCTTGTTGTTATTGTTGTAAACTTGGCTCTCAACCACCAAGATGATAACTGCAGAGTGGCAGTCACATATGCTGCTTTCATCTTTTTAATGCCCCAAAGTTGTTCCCCTTTCTTTATTTGTGTTTCCATGGCAACAGCCATTAAAGAAGTTGCCACAGGTGTTTTTATGCTTAAACTTCTTAGATCTGTTAGCTGACCAAAGCCATGCACCTGTAGCCTTCTCATTCCCACTTAACTTACTCCTATTTTCTATCCAACGTGCAATTAATTGAGTATTCAAAGCAAATACATGGGCTACCACCCAAATTTCAATTCACCTAACTATGCCTGATCAATGTGTTTGTTGCCTATTTACAGCTGGGAGAGTTTGTGGAGATTATATTGTAAGAACCTTGTGCAGTACACAAGTTTCTTCCATTCAATTAAGTTTCTCTTTAAAGTCATGATTCATAGCTTCTGTTGCTTAGTTCTCAAAAGTGTAAAATGAGGAGGATAATTATGTAACCTCTGCCTGAATATTGCTCAATCCCTGTGTATTTTAAGCTTTGGTTGTTGATGAGTATAGGAGTTTGCTTTTTATGCAGAAAAGCAGAGGCATGGAGCTGAATTGTTTAAGTGGGTTTCAAATCTGAATGCCTCATCATCTTTGGATATCCATTTTGTGTTACACACCAGGAGTGATTTTGATAGCAAAGCTTTAGTGTAAATCATAAAGCTCCCATGGCAGCTTTTTTGCAATATTTTGTTTTGCTTTTTTTCCCCTCACATATTTGCTGCCTGGTTGATTTAGGATTTCTTAGATCACAAGGGCCACATTCTGAGTGAAATTGTTTTTTCTCAAGAAATGTTCTTTCTAAAGGAGCAGAGAGTTGTAATTATCTCAGAGCTGGGAAAAGCTTGAAGTTGCAGTAACATATTGATTGAAATTTATTACTTTGGGGCTTTGTATGAGACATATAGTGACTAGGAAGAGCTTATTAACAGAAACTGTTTATCCCACCATGAAGTTGTTTATCTTGGCATGTGACTTCTGATAGTGCTATCTCAGATGCCTTACCTTCTTCCACCTATTCTCATCTAGACATTATAGGGGACAGTCTCTACTGCCAAGTAAATTTAGGGTTCAGACTTGTTTTAATGTAGAATAGATACCACTTCCTCTGAAAGCAGCGTTTTGTTCTGCTGACTTAAAAATGAGAACAAGTGGTACCAAACATTTTTTGAATACCTTCTTCATGTAATAAACTTTGTGTGTATCTTGGCTCATCGTTCAGAACTAAGGAGAATTGACTGGGCTTGCATGCATTTTGTACTTAAACTCTTCATAGTTTAGCTCATGGTTTTCTTATTTTTCTGAGCACAGATCTGAGTATCAAAATGCTGGTTGTGAGTTGTAAGAAAGGTATAGGAGTTCACGTGAAAAAAGTATATCTCTGCCTATTATAAACACAAAATTTCTGGTGTATACTTCCCAATAAATGTGTCCAAACAATCAAGTAACTGGATGATTTTAAAGTTCAGTTGACAGATGCTTTCATTCAGCTTTCACTGCTTTTGAATTACTAATGATATAGTCTGGTGACAGCAGTGGAGTTACACTCCAGGTGCCCTAAAATCAGATGAAGAAGATCTGTCATTAAATCCTGAGAACTGAGAAGAGAGAGTGGCTGTGTTGCTGGCTCTGCCCTAAACCACCCTGTTTGATCTGTGTGTGTTTTGATTTGGGTCCAAGCCTCTGTGCTTGGGAAGGACCACAGCCATCAGTCCAAGCTGTTACAGGCAATATTAGTGAGGAGCCAAAACAAAAGGGGTGTGATGGATGATAACATAAGACCCATTCACAAGAAATTAGATTTTTAAAGTACCAAAGAGAAACATTACAGAGCTCAAACAGCAGTAAATAGCTGCTTTTCCCATCCTTTACCCTGGAGGAGGCAGCACTAATGTTGCTACAAGCCAGAAGGAATGTTGTTTTAATAATTGAAACTGGACACTTGATCTTGCCACAGATCTTCTGCCTCATTAGACTTGCAGGCAGTTCTGATTCCTGAGTGGCTATTCTTCCCAGAGGCACAGAAATACATACTGAAGAAAATAGTGTACAGATTTTTAAAATGTAGTTCCCAAAATGCATCCTTTTGTCTTCATTTGGGTTGTTAACACTTTTTTTCCTGATGCTGATTAAGAAGCCACCTAAAATGGGAAGGAAAACTAGAAATATTTTGATTTCAGACAGCTTTTAGTAACAGGATCTTTAAGCAAGTGTTAGTTGGATTTGGCTCAAATAATAAATTACCTGATGTAGGTGAAGATTGACATGATTCATAGTTGTTGGTTTTGTAAAATTAGAAACCCTGGTGTCTTCTTTAAACTTATGCTAGATGCTATTATATTCCTTAATGCACATTCTTGATAAATATTTACTAATTACAGCCTTACTGGAATATTAAACAGCCAGAACCATCCATTATCCAAGTGTGTGAGGGTGGAGAAGATGGAAAGAGCCCATCCTCAGGAACTTGTGAATGTGTTTTGCTGGGAGGTCACTCACAGCACTGTGCCAGCCTCTTCTGAACCAGGGTTGGTGGTGTGTTAGTGGTCAGCCTTAATCAGCAGCTATGCTGACACAGATTGATAGAGGCTCGAGTCCCACCTCAAAGATATAACAAAAGTCCCACTTGGGCCAACTGAAGCTCCTTGACAGGCTGTAGTTAGAGAAGGAAAGGGATTTATAATTTATGGGGGTCATTTGCTCTCCATAGGGAATTGTCACTTGTAGAACAAAGAAACAAAGATGGTGATGCTGTCAGGTGGTCATTTATTCTGTTGCCTAGTCTAAAGCTTTAGCCATTTCTGACAAAAGTTTTGAAACAACTAAAGCAATGTTGAGTCCACAATATGCCTAAGAAATCAGATTGCTCATAATAGAATGATTTTTTAAAAAATCCCAACCCTTACTATATATCTTTTCTGAAATTTAAGATTATTACTGCTTATGCTGTTGTGACCCAACAGGCATTAGAATATGTTTCTGGGTTTTGTGACAACTTTGCACAGAGTGAAGATTGTTATATAGTTTCCCTTCAGTCTTATCCTCCTTAGAGGAAAGAAAAACCCCTGCTTTTCCAAGGTCTTTCTATCAGAGGCCATTTCACTCCTGATGCTCATTGTGAACTCACTTCCACAGGTCTGTGTCCTTGAAAAACTGTTCCCTGACACTGCTCTAAAGCCATACTTGAAGTTTTACTAATTTTGCCAAGTCATTCTTACTTCAGGGAGCACTTTGCTCTTGTCTCAGCTGAATTTATTTTTTGTTTCCTGGCCTGTCAAAATCTCTTTGAATTCTAATCCTGTCTCCAGTGTGCTCACAGTTCTTCCCAAAGATTTCCTTAGAACAGTTATTTTGATCTTATGATCTGTGAGGTTATTTCATTTATCTTGCAGGTGTTAGGATGTGATTGTCACAAGTAGATTTTGGCCAGAAAAGTCTTTTAATCATACCAAGATCAGTCATTTATGCCATATAGAAAGTTATAATTTTTTGGGTATCATCAATAAACTCAGCTTGGAAGTATTTACAATATTAATGACACATAATGAATATTTGGCTCCTTATTTTTTTCAGTTTTTCTTCATTGACATTTTTCAGCAGAAGTGCTGAAACAAATGCCTGCATTATTATTTGCACAAAAATGAAAATGATTTATCATATTTTTAGCATCTTGGAATGCTCTTTTGCTTCCTTTGCTATCCACTGCTCAAGCATGATATAATATAGTTTCAATTCTCTAATGTAACTGCATTTTAGCAACCAAATCCAAACTAGCACAGCCTTGGTAACTCCATTGTAACTGCAGTAGTTCATATCTGCCCAGTGCCTGCACATTTTTTATGCAGCTCCTAATTGTTAAGAGTGATTTCAGTCATTTCTGTTACACAGACAAGGATATGCAATACCCAGGTGATGCTAATCTACTAAGTCAGTGGAGATGACTCATTCTCCATGAACTTTTATGTGTGACAGGATGTGCTAGTCAGTCAGAACAAAGGTCACTTCCACGTGATCTTCCATATAGCTTCTGTCTACATAATTCAATCTTAGGAATGGCTTCAAATCCACCTGTTCTTGGAGACTGTATTGCTTGCTAAAAAATGATACAATTTCATCTGCCATCAGTATTATAAATTTATGATTGCTGATGTATCATTGTTCCTCAATATTTGACATTTTAATCAGATGTTCCCTGGGGCGAATTTTCATTTCAGATCATTAGTGTGATTCTTATTGGAGTACAGAAAGAAATGTAATGGAAAACACCCAGGAGCAATTTGAAAGGCAGAATTTTTCTGTGGAAGGTTCAAAGTGTATCAGAGTCCCATTTTGACATTTTTAATGAAATAATTTAGACTAATTTGGTATTCTGACTGTGAAAAGAAGCTGTTTTAGGTTAAGCATGGAGGATCTTCCAGGATTACATGGGCCTTTCAATTTTAAGTAGTCCAGTACTTCTAATATGTGCATATGGCGTGTAGGTTCTTTCTCTTTCTTTTGGTTGCAACAAAGGGGAAAAAGTGTAAAACATTTTCTTGCTGTGTTTCTTTATGCACAGTGGTGTTACTGAAAAAACCAAAGCTGCAGGTGGTTTTGATTATTGGACTGCAGCTTTCATGAGGGAGATTTAGACTGGAAATGTCTCTGTTCTCAAAACACAGTGTGTATTCCAAATAGCCAGCAATAAAAGAGGACCAGGATGGCTTTTCACATACCTCAACAAATATTCCTCTGGATTTGCTATCTGGAAGGAACTAAGAGTGAATATAGTAAAGAACATTTCAATAAAACCAGAATCTGTGGCACCAGATTTCAATATATTTCTGAAAAAATATGTATAGATTAATATTAATTCTCAGTTGACAAGGAAGAGGCTAGAGAATAACATGGCTAACTGGCCTAAATTTCCAGAATATATTTCCTGATGTCTTTCCAATTTTAAGGTCAAAAGGAAGGTGAGATCTCCTCACCAACCCAGACCTTAATCCTAAAAGGCAATGGGCATTCTGCCCCCAACACAGCAAGACAATATTTTTGCCTTGTATGAGATTAAATTTATAAAATTCAAGTATTTGTTTACTTCTTCAAGAAGAAAGTATGATCTCATTCTTCCCATCCTTGACATAATTTTCACTGAGTTTATCATGAGTGATCTGGGTAATATTCAGCATTGCTTTCAGCATATATATACACATAATCTTTGAGGTTTTTAAACAACATTAGATTGATAGTTAAGTCAGTCAAAACATTCTTCAGTTAATTAGTTCTTATGTACAGAATGATGATTATCCTCATAAGGTTAAATTCAGAACTAATTTTTCTTCATCCAATCTATTTCCATGAGGAACAGGACTTCTGCTCCATCACTTTCTATTTTTCCTATGTCCACTTCCGTCAAAACTTTTCAAACAAATTTATCCTGAAGTGTCCTAGGATGTTCTACCTCTTTTGATTGAGCAGAATCACCACAACCTGGTGAAGGACCTTGTTCTGTCTCTGAAGAGTGTGAATGTGCTCTGAAGGACCATCATGCTAAAGAGTAACTTCTAGCTAAAGAGTAGTACTTTGGTCTGTCTCTTTCATAGTGGAAGCAACTGCCAAATTCTTTCCTTCATTCATTCATTCTTTCCTTCATTCATTCAATCATTCATTTTCTGCTGCTGCTGCTGTTGTCTTTATGCTCCCGGAATTACTGCTTTGTTTTTGAGACAACATCCTAAGGGAAGGAGCCATGTGTGCTACTTGCAGGTTTTGATTTATTCTTGAATGGTTCTTCATTAATGTCAGAGCATTGCTACAGACTTCACACTATGAGAGATTTCAACAAATCCTAACAATTTTTTAGAAGATTGTATTAGGATTGGGCTTCTGTTGTACAAGTGTTAAATGTGCCTTCCAAGAGGTGGAATCTCCATCTCTAAGATAAGCTTGTGCATAACTTTTTCTTGACTTATTATTTTGAAATAATTAATGACATTATTTTGAAATACAGTATTTTCAGTTGAACCCATCTCTTAAAGAATGCAGTTGAGCCCTTTTAGACACACACTATGCAGTGAAGACAATTTTAATTAAGCAGTTCTAAGAATTTCATTTATTCAGCTGTAATGAGCCCTGCAGCATATAAGTGAAATGATAATGTTCTTGCCACTCTGAAAAAGCTCACAGTCTAAAAGCTATGAACTACTAATTTGAGGGAATAAAATAACACTTTTGCTATTGTTGTGAATTCCCTTAGTGTATATTATATCCTAAAGACATTTTAGGAAAGGTTTTGATGCGAGTGATGTAACATCTTGTTTAGTAGCATCATAGTCTGAGGGGATGAGATGAAAATAGCAAATGCCAAATTATATATTTTAGTTACACAAATTTGTATAAGGAATGTTTAGCAACTAGAATAAATAATGCTTTTACAAAGTCTGTGTTAATTAATTCACCAGGTGAATCTTTTAAAAAATATTTTAAAGAATATATATATATATTAAAAAATCACACATAGAAAAATTGTATTCCAATTTGGAAATACACCATTAAAAATGGTTTCATTTTAAAATGAGCTTTTTTCCTTTGATGCAGCTGCCCTGCAGTCATAATTAAAAGCTAAAAATACTTCTGAACAGGGTGGTTTCAAAAAATTGTTGACTCAGAACTGAGGAGACATTAGAATGATTTTCCTGCATATGAATATAAACACTTGTTTACTTCAGTGTAAGTATTTTCTATCTGCTGATCAGATCATAGAACTCCTCCAAGAACGTTGAGTCCAACCAGCACTGCCAAGTCCAGCACTAAACTGTGTCCCTAAGAGCCACATTTACATGTCCTAAATCCCTCCAGAGATGGTGACTCCACCACTTCCCTGGGCAGCCTGTTGTAATATTTGACAACTCTTTTAGTAAAGAAATTAGCACATATCTATTTTGAGTTTATCAGGAAGTGGTCCTGGTTGACAAAAGAACCCGTAACAACCCCAATATCAGCAGGACCCTAAAGGCTCAATCACTTCCAGCTACAGCTTTGTCAGTAGGAGAGATTATCCACTGCTTTCTTACCCACATTTCTCACTCTGGGGTGGTTATTGTCCTCTCACATCTATTAGTTCAGTCTCAAAGACAAACCACACTAATACAAACAGTTTCAATAGTATTTTGTTCACATGTCTAAAGATACATACATGTGTTGAGTAACGAGGTTTCATTTCTGAATTAACTGCCATAATGGTTGTGTCACTGGCTACTCAAGGAGAGAAAGAAAATGGCAGATGCTAATTTACAGTATATTGCACCCTGAAAAATAGCCAGGTTTGATCTCAAGAACACATTAAGCTATACTGTAACAGAGTGCTGTAGTAAATTGCTTATTGATTCTGAGACACTGAACAATGGGTCATCAGGTCGCTTTCTCAATATTCCTTGTCTTGTTCCTTCTTTTTTAAAAATTTAATTTTTTAATTTGGATAACAATAATAAAAGTTCCATAGATTGCAAAAACAGTATTAAAAAGTCTAAAGATCTTCTAAAAATGATTAATTATAAATAGAAACGACACTTTGAAAAACATTGTTGCATCGCTAAAACAAAAGCAATACCAAACACCTACAGATTTTTTTTTAAAAAGCTTAATTAGCTGGCACTAATATACCCATCATTAATCATTTATTCCAAACAGTCACCAAAAATATTGCTGATGGTTCATTAGGTATCCTTTTCTCTCAGTCAGTCCAAGTGTTTTTATTAGGAGATCTCAAAGAAAAGTCTTCCTGCTGGCCCTCTTCCTGAACCGCAGCAATTTCCTGAAGTTTCAGAGCACAGATTTTCTTTGTAGGTAATTGCAGACAGAATGGTACAAGGCTCTGTGTCACTGTCTAGTGGAGTGCAGCTACTCAAATAAGTTTGACTGTGCAAAGTGACAATTTCCCCAAGCCTAAGTGATCTGAAAGAAAATGAAGAGTGAGAACGCTGCTCTACTTTTCTGAGCTGGCTAATAAATCTCCTTGTGGCACAGGTCACCCAAATAGGCACATTCTGAGAGATTCCTGTCCTGTTCACAGGATAAGACTTTCATGCAAACATTCCTGGTGTAACAGCCTATGTTTAACAGCATCAGTTTAAAAATTCCACTTATATATAAAAAGATCAGCTTGTTTTGTTCAAGATTTTCTTTTCTCTTTCAGTATGTTTATTCTGTGGTTTTTATTACTGCTTTTATTTTTTTTTCTAACTTCTGAGGATGCCAAAACTAGTAGAGACATTTGATTTCTTAATAAGAAAATGTGCATGTAAGTCGCAAAAATTATCATTAAATACTTATATAAGAAATAATATCTGAAATTATTACTGTTCTTTTCAAAATAAATCTGGGGTTTTTTTTTTTCTGTGTCCCCAGTGTCTTAATTCTAGAGGCAAACAACAACATTTTGTTCTGTATCTCCTAGCAGACCTTTGAAAACTGCTGAATTAGGCATTATTTTAGAAAATACGAGCTCGTTTTTTTTGTGCCTGATATAATTATTTTATTACCTAATATAATTTTTTTTCTTTTAAAAAGAAATACTCAAGTGGGTACTTTTCTTTAAAAACAGATAAATCCAGTCTAGAGAAGCTGCTCTCTTGAAGCCTGTTAAAAGACAAAAGAGACAGAAACTTTTGCAAAAATGCCATAGTTGGGAATTTGCTTTCTAGCCAGATATTATTCTATATTGGTGGGAAGGAATTCTGATTAGTTATGGATTTCTGTTTTAAATTCTTAGTGTCGGTAAATAAAATTACATTAAATGGATGTACATGGGCATTTGAGAAGGTTTTAAAAAGGGTTCTTCCCTTCTTACTGCTTCTTTCACCAAATTGCTTCCAGTATTCTTAATTCCTATTAGATAAAGTGAGAATTGTGGGTCTTCCTGTAGGTGTTGGTAATGCTCTGTATTAAAAATTCACAAACATGTAATGTTGTCAATATGCGTTCAAGAGTAGAAATAGATATTTTCTATGCAAATGTTTCTCCACTCTGTTATTGTTTTAATTCTGCTTCCCAGCCCTTAATAATTGATACTAGTTCTAGTGTTTCTCTTCCAAAGCTGTCTCTGTGGATTTTTACAAGCAACCTACTCTATTCAGAGCTTCATTTGCCAAGTCATTGCTTCTGATTTTAGCTCATTTCTGAAATCCACCTCTCTTCTATTTTACTTCATTTAACTAGATCAACAATATCTATTAATTTATCAGCTTCTGCATTGGATCACAAAGTAGAACACCTTGAGACACTCTCTGTTACTGATTTGTGTTTGGACTGTTCAGTGCTTTTGGGCTTTTCTAGTTACAGAACTTTGACACAGGAATTAATGTATTCCACTCTCTACAGTAACAAACCATGGTTTGATGACTGACAGGCAGTACAGAACACCAAAGAGATTGGCTTCTAATAATGTATTAATCTTTTTGAATGTGAATTCTGTTCAACTGAATTCAGGACTTTTCCACTGAGTTAAAATCACACCACATTATGTGTAAAAAAAAGACCCACAATGAACTATTTTCTGTTATATCTCTATCTGATCACCTGATTTTAAATTGAGCAACAAATACCATTAGATTTTGCAGATATCATTTTAGACAGCAAGGCTCCTGTCTCTAGCCACTGACATTAGACATCTGTACTGTATGGGTTCATGCATGCATGTGTAAGAATCCATAATGAATGTTGTTGTTTCTCTCCTTTTTTGTTTTTGCCTTATGTACATTGTCTGAGACTTATTGGGAAGTCTCCATATTCACACTTTAAAGAGTTCACTGTGGCAATTGATTTCAAGTGATAAAGATTGCAAAGATTCTGAAGTTGTAAAGATTCTGAAGAAATAATCTGAAATTATTGCTATAAAACAAAGCTTCTTTGTGTTCCACTGGGAAAGAAATAATTTGAAGAAGTCTTGAGAAACTAAAAAGAAATTTTGGTTTATTCCTGGCAACATTTTCCAGATTCCCAAGACGGCCAATATCCATGTGTGGATGGGCTATTGGAAGACAAGAGAGCAGCTTAAGGACAATTGCCAAACTATAATAATAAAAATGTCCAAAATATTTTATTTAACTGCAGTCAAGATTGGAAGTGGTTTGGAAAAGAAAATTAAAAAAAACCCCAGCCACCTATCAGAGCCTTCTGTAAAAAGGATAGCAAGTGGATTTGTGTGCTTTTAGGTCTGATAAAAACCAGTATCCAGTAGGGCAATTTATTCTAGCATTGCAAGAGTGTGGTTTGTCAGGATCTATGGGGAGTCTCTGAACTGAACAGATTTGTCCTGGTAGAAGTCCCAAATCAATAACCTTTGCTCTAAAGGGACTTTGCAAATGTTTTTTTTAATTCATGATAGAACCTTTGTGGCAGGTGGTTTCTCTACTGGAAGTTTGCCTCTCCTTGTTTCCTGTATGGGAGCATTGCAGCACTCAGTGGACTTCCTATTTACTCTTTCTTCCAGATTTATTGACTCCTTTATTGATGTTCCTTTGGTCACTCCTTTTACCACAAGTGGACACATGTTGTCATTCATGGTTTACACTGCTTTAGCTGAAAATTTTGAACACTAATTATAAAAGCATTTGGAATAGGAAATGAAAAAGACACAGGTATTTTATGTGTAGCACATAAGTCACAGCTGACTTACCCCAGGACCTCTCATGTTCAAAAGTTAGATATATTTCTTTCTGATTGACACCAAGTAAGCAAGAGGAAAATGAGATTCAGGATCCTCTTCAACAAGCTGAATCATAAAATATCCTGATTAGAAGGGACCCACAAGGATCATCAAAGTACAACTTGCTTGGAAATAACTGACTCAAAGCACAGGAATTAGGTCCATGAGAGCTGGGGTCCCAGAACTTGTTTCTTCCTGCACAGTTGAAAGTTCTGTCAGTCTCAATGTAAGAATTTGCTTCATGCAGCTCATGATAGAGCACTGCAAAGGCTCTGTGCCTGAAGTTAAAATCAAGCACATCTTCCTGTTCAGTAGCTGCCACAGCTTTTGTTCTTTCTAGTGGCTGTTTCCAGCTTTTGAAAAATACTGTAATTTATAATCATCCTGTATGACATTATTGCCTAAGGATCAGAGTCAGCTTGGATTTACAAAAGTCTTGTGGGAATATAAATTAATGTTCTTGTCTTCCCACACATAGTAGGACCTAAGTGATGAGTAGATAGATAAGGAGTCACTGATAAAAGAAGAAATATAATGCAAGAAAAATACAAAGCAATGCATTCCCTAAGTGCCCTTATTCATGTCATTCACAGTTCTTTACTTTTCTCTGAAAATTTGATCTAGTTGTAGCTCAGTGCACAAATAGAGTTTAAAGGGATAGGAAAAAGAAGAACATGATCCAGTTTTCATTTCCTTGTGATATAAATAGAAATTCTAAAAGTCTCAGCTAGAAATTCAGAGAATTGGATGATGAAAAGCTGAGATCACTAAGAGAACAAAGACATCAACCTTATATTAAGGTAACTACTCTAAATGAGCTACATATATTTAAAGTGTGGAGAGTTTCCTCAAGATGAGAAAGGAGTATTACTGCTGGAGGAGCAATGGGGAGAGACAAGTTTAGAAGAATTGTCTGTCCATGTTACAGAGCAGCAAGCACTAACCCCATGTCAGAATGAAATGTTTGTGTCAAGGCAGGAATTTTATCTTAGTAGCAGATTTTTAACAGAGTGCAGGAGATACTAGAACGAAGAATGTAATTAATACATGATGAATGAGAACTAAAATATGAAGTTTATATGGAGAAATTGAAGCTGGAGGCAAAAGAGAAGAAATTGAGCACTACCAACTTAAAAACATTTCAACCACAGGAAACTGCATGTTTTAATAGTTACAAAGTCAGGAGGAAGTAACCAAATTTCCTCCACTTGTTGCAGCACTTTATTTCTTTTGTCTTGTGTCCTGAATTGCCACAGGGAAGACTTGCTATTAGCATTAGTGTGCTGCAGTCAGTGTTTGTGTGTGTGCCTGTGCATGCAATTGTTCATTCATAGAGAAGAGCATCTTTAAAGAGCTGTCCAAAACCTAAAACTTTTAACTCTTGTTCCGTAAGGGATGTTTATTTTATCTTTCAGCGTTAGTCTTTCTATATGTCCTTTGCAATGGTTAGCAAAGCATTTAGGATGGAAAGTTTCAGTTGAAACTTTTTTTCTAATGTTTTTTGCAAAGGTTTCAAAGTTCCTTTTTAAGACAGATTTCACATTTCCTTGTTCAAGGAACTAATTTCATTAGGATTTTTGGCTGGTGAAATCCAAAGGCCTTTTCTTCAATTCTCTGTGAATTAACCAGTCTTGAAGACATTATAATTTGTCGAAAAGCTAAAAGAAATAGATTTTTTTTTATTTTTTTGGTATATTTCACATGCTAGATAAATCTCATTGTTATGACAGTGTGTAATCACCTAACATTTTTCAGGCTGTTGCTAGTTAATTTTTCATGATTTTGCTATACATGGTATCCTTTGGCTGAAATAGAATAGATACCTTTCAAAACATTCTTGAATAAAGAGGACAATAAATGCAATTTCTAATCTCAGAAAGTATCTTGGAGTACCCCAACTTTTTTTTTTTTTTTTTGCAAGGAGTAGCAGGAAGACCTTTTTTCTCTTCTTTCAATAACATTGCACCTTCTCTCCAGCTATGTGACATAGAAAACAGGATCACATCAGTGTTACATGAACTTGACAGCAAGGTCGGCTCACACTTGCCCGGGTTAAGCATTTGTTCTCAACCCCACCCAAATACATCACTGAGCAGTTTTGCAAAGGAAAGGGATTTTCTTGAGCAGTCAGATGCTGTCATGGGAAACACTGTAAAGGAAGAGAGAAATAGGGACCCTCAGTCAGGGATTCCTTTGAGTCTACCATCAAGTCAAAGACTTATTTTTCCTAAGAGGAAAATATTGGGTTTTTTAAACTTATTTAAACATTATATCAAAGGGGGTCAAATGCATCATAGTGTAATATTTCAGCAAATACCTCACTCCTGATTCTTATGAAACTTTAAACTGCACATGGAACTGTTGTCAGTTACGTTCTTATATTCATCACTTAAAGATTTTGTTGCTTCAAAAAGACTCCTTTAATTAATACTTTTAGAACTCTAGTGAAAAGTTACAGTATATGATCACTGCTACCCAGACCTTTAATTCTTCAGCCTATCTGAAATTAATTATAGTCTCTGAATGCAACTGTTGTCAAGATAGATGAGAAGACTGACTAGAAGTTCTGCATTTTGTAGCAAATTACACCATGGTCCTTATGGGATGGGATTGACAAGAATACATTTTTTCACTTCTAGCCAGTCTGATTGCAAACCTGTCATGCTAAAATCCATCATGCTCACATGCCAGGTTCTTAATTACAGATTCAAAGAATCACAACCTTGGTGTTATTAGCACCACACTCAAACCAACTTAGACTGTCACCTCTTGTGTGCCTACAAGTGGTTTTCAAGATGGAGCTGTGCACACAGTTGTAAAAACTACAAAAGTAGCTGCATCACCCTTAAGGAAACAAGAAAAAATTTGAAATAAAACACTGCTCTTACTTTTTTGTTAGTAGGGTGTACTGGATCTAACTGCATCAAATAATTTATAGTAAATAACCTCTGTACAAAGGAAATGTAAATGTAAACATAATGTAACACTTGGTTTTAAGGCTAGTTGCTGAAGTGGAAGGAGTCATACCAATTTCTTCTATTTTTTCTTTATAGTATTTTTAATGAAGCATTTAATGAAAGGCACAATTTTTGTTTTCTTTAGATTTTTTGAAAAAGTGAAAAGTAACATCTTCATTACTTTTTTCTGCTCTTCTTTTGTCTTATTCAAAAAGATAATTACTTGAAAGCAGCATACAGATTATCAGTGGAAAGTGGAGCACTTTACCTTAAGACTGGCAGCTTAGCAACTGGAAACTCTTAGTATGCCAGAAAGGTGTGGTGTCTTCTGTGCAAAGACAGTGTGATGTCACCATCAGCCCCCAAAAAAATCAGCTTTACCCAAACCACAAACAATTGCAGAAAAATATTAGCAATTTAAGCATGGAATATAAAATTTAACCTCCAGAGAAATCCTGCAGAATTCTATGGAAAATTTGCTGTTGACTTTGAGAGCAGGCTTAGAAATTACCTATTCCTGACTGACCTGGGTGATAGCTGACTCACTGACTAGTTCAGCAGAACTGAAAAGCATGAGCTGCTTTAATTTCACCATTTTGTGGCAGTTCTCTCTAAATTCATATAAAACACTTTAAAAGCACATTACAATGACTGCCTGGAGCACTGCAGCTTAATTATTTCCACTCATCTTAATTAGATAATAGTGTGAACACTATGAAGGTATCCTCCTCAAGTTATTCATTAAAAGTATCTCTCTTTGCTCTTTAACTTTCCTAATGAGTATGAAAAGACTTCCCAAAATAGTGGTGTGCTTGTTAAGGGATGTTCCAACACGCTCCACACGTGATTTGGAGGAAACAGAGATGCTTCTCCCCCCTGCTGCTGGTACCAGACACCTGGGATCTGCTGCAGCCACTGGCCCTGAGCCTCTCACTCACCCTGGAGCCTGCTGGAGGTGTTCCCCAGGACACAGCCAGCAGGGTGGCTGGGACTGCCACCCACTGCAGTGAGTGGCACAGAGACCCCCTGGCCCCAGCCAGAGTGACACCACAGACCAGGGACACCTATGTCCCTGCTCTGACTCCATCTGCTGTCCCTGTGGTAAATGTGAGTGTCTGAGTCCAGCACTGAGCATGTTCAGATATGGCATTGACACAGTTTAGATAAAAAGCTAAATTTAGAGGTAATGAATATTTGAAAGGTCCCTTTCTTTTTCATTAAAATTTCTTTACTTTTTCATTCAAATTATCAACTCCTCTTCAGCATTTTTGCTCTTTTTTCTTTTTCTCCTTTCTTTACTTTTTCTCACTTTCATTCCAGCTCATCTCATATCACCCATTTGACTTCTGTCACTCACTTTTGGTAGACTAATTTTTTTTTTGTTTTCAGTTGCTTTCTCCAGTCTTCTTACAATGGTATTTTTCCTTTTTTGCTTTCATATTTTACAGCACAGGCAGTGTGCCATTGGTTTTTAGCCTCCAGGTTAGAACAGATCCATCATTTCAGTTGAAGCATCAATTAGTTTTCCTCCATTGCAAAACTCAATGAATCTCCACTAAACCAGATAAACCCAATCTAGTAATTAGAAGAAATTCAGTCTCTTTAACAGCTTTTTATTATGGGTCTGCTGCTGTTGGTGACCTGCTTAATGCTTGGGGGGGGGGGGGCTTTCACTGCCCCCACAGTGTCATCTCTGGTGCCAGCCCTTCAGGCTCTCCACTGACCAGGTGTCCCTGGTGTCTGCCAGGGACAGTCCAGAGGTGTCTGCCCAGTCCTAGGGCCCATTTCAGTGTTACTCAAGCTTCCACCTCCTTCACTCTTTGTATCCAGCAGCCATCTGCAATGCATCAGCATCACTTGCCATTTCTCAGCATCACTTGCTATTTCTGTGGCACCAAATTGCTTGTGAAGAGACAGAGAGAATGATCTCTCATCTGTCTTAAAAACCTCTTCCTAATCTGTCTTCTCTCTAGATCTCCACAAGATAAGTAACTTTCTGCTGATGTAAATTGTTCTCTGAGCATTTGTATGCATTACAGATAGATAAAACTTCTAATAAACAACAAAAGGGGGAGGGGAAGGGAAGGA
This sequence comes from Serinus canaria, assembly GCF_022539315.1. Taxonomy (NCBI): domain Eukaryota; kingdom Metazoa; phylum Chordata; class Aves; order Passeriformes; family Fringillidae; genus Serinus; species Serinus canaria. The sequence goes on from NC_066317.1 coordinate 54,631,996, forward strand.
GACTGTACAGTTCAGCGCAGCAGGAAATCTGAATTATTGTGCATTTTTTCATATGCTCACAAGGTCCACTTCAAGTGTGATTTTTCTAGAGAAAAATAGTGATCTGGTATCTTTCTTGTCCTAGGGCACCAGCTTAGTTTTACACACACTTAGTGTGTGTGCCAATGTGTTAAGTGGTATTAAATGAATTAAGTCATCTTGACATACTTGTACATTTTCAAGTATTGCACTGAAGAAAGTCTCTGCAATTTTCACTTGGAGATGTTTTTAACAGTTTTAGGTAGTGTTTACGTTGAGCATTTGTATAGAAACTGCTCATAACATAAGCAGTTTTTCAGATTGAAAAGGCATTGTTGGAATGATAAAGCTGTAGCTGGGAAATTTAATGAAGACTGTCAAGAGAAAAGTATGGTCATTTCTCTGCTTTATCACTTTGATGCTTATCTACTCTATTTCTTCTCTCGAGTAATACTACTTAATCCTCTCTTCTTTCATCCTTTTTCCTTTGATAATCCTACAAATGCCAAACTGTAGTTACTGGTTTTGACAAGATCACTGGCTCTTTGCCCCTCGTTTTCAATCAAATCCTGTTGCCTCCAGCCTTCCCAATTGGCTCTGATCTCTAATTTATTGGTAGAGAAGTGTAACTATCTGTTCCTAATCTGCATCTGCCATTGGGAGACTGATTTAGAACCATATGTACAAGAGAATTTAAAGTGAAGGAGAGCAATCTGACTTTTAAATTAGAGTTCTAAGATATTCCCTAAAATGCTGCCATTCATTTTTTAACTCAGTACCTTCATGGGTGATCTGATGTGATCTGTAAGGTTTTAGTAGTCAATGAAGTTGATAAGGTATATATTGCAATGGAAAACAGGAAGCTAGAGTCAGTAGAGGAAAAATCAATAAAATACATGTGTACAGACAAATGAGATTGTCAGGAATGTTTTTCTGGCTTGACAAAGACTGCTGATGATCTGCCACGTAGCCTACTGACAACTCACACAGCTCCTTGGCAGGTGCTACCAAAGAACTGAGGCTGAGACTCATAAATATTTATGTTGTACATAATTTCATTCTATTCCCAAGCTCACTACACAGAAGGCACGTGTTCCCTGACTTGTCTCTCTTCCATGAGTCCTGAACTGTGAATATGAAACCTGCACTTCATTTTGTCTCCCCTGCCACTCCATCTGTGACAAACCATTAACAGTTTAGTGGGGCTGCCAGCCCTTAAGGCCCTGGGAGAAATTCCATCATACGAATGAAATTAAGCGTAAATCATCACGTCAAGAAACCACTTAACGCATTTCCCTTCTGGTTTTCAGAGTCCTTGTCACTTTTGTCTCAAAATTTTGTATTTAAAAAAATAATCTGTCCAGCCTAGATTTCAGGTCTTATGTTAACTCTTTTCCAAAAATATCACATCCAGAACTAATATAAAACATATTTTTTCCCCATTTTTTGTGGGAAGGGATATAATCCTGTAGGTGAACAAAATCCAAAATCCAGCTCTGCTGGGACCTTAGCTCTTCTGTTGAGGCATTGGAGGTGGCCTGTGGATTGTAAATGCTGCTGACTAAAAATCAGAGTTAGATTTAAACAGTGTGAGCTAACCTGCTGACTTTGCCAGATATAGGAGGGAGGCTTTGAGAAGGAAAAAAAATTAACAGAAATAAAAAAGCATGAAGAGAAAGAAGAGTGGGGGGGAAAAAAGAAGAGGTCATTTACATGTGATTTTAGTCCTTCACTAACAGTCAAGGAGGAAATTTTTGGAAGAATTGTTTCTAGTTTGTGAACTAGAAACATCCTCCTAAATAGGATGATTACCAGCCCCAAAAACCTTTAGGGACTCAGATTGTGTATATTTATCACCTAAATCCCATTATAAGAAGGCAGCAATGAGGCAGGTGGGTACTTCTTTGAACAGAGAGTATTTGATGAAAGCAGGAGAGGTGAGCATGCCTTTGGGGGCAAGGGCAGCAACAGCAAGGTCTATCTTGTGCACTTGGTGGGTGTTTAAAATAGACATTCTGATTTATCTGCCACTGCTGCAAAAAGTGGCCTACCTACCTTTGCTTTCATACTGACTACAAAGAATTTTCAAAGGCACCAATCACACTTAGAAGGGGAGATATTTTGCCTCTGAAAACTCCTTTCTAGATGGTGTTTCCTGGGGTAGTCTGACCTGTCTCTGTAACAACAGGGCAATATGTAATACCTACTGTCTTTCTAAAGATGAGATCATACATCTGAAAAAGTAAATACACTGAGTTAAGATAGTCTAAGTGTAGATGTGTATGATTAGAAATATACAGTCATTTATTAATCACTTATAATTTTTAGCCTATAAATTTTTTTTTTTTTTTTGATAACCAGCAGTAACAACACTGTGATAAAAAAGTGACTAGGATAGACACATGACAACAACCTGGATGCTTTTGGTCAAGTACAATTTTTAAAAGCAGCAGTTTGGAAAAAGCTTGCACTGGCCATATGCACATGTTGCACTCTTGATATTAAACCTTGATTGATAAGTTACAGTTCTCTAGTTTAAGTATCTTACAGTTCTCTAGTTTAAATATCTCTGTACAGGAGGTTTAAGTCACTGGTGAATTTAACAGTTGCAATTACAGATATAAATCATGTTAAATAGCAGGCACTCCCACAGGGTGCTGTGTACCCCATGTCTGTGCACAGGGAGCAGTGCAGGGCTACCAAGATGTGAGAATATGTGAGCTGTGCTCCAGTTACAGAACTGCTGGTGAAACATGAGCCCCTCTGGGGACAATTGCCCACAATTCCACGTGGTGTCATACAGAGATGAGTTCTAGGGCACTCCCACAGTGAATTCTGGGGAAAAAATGTGTCTCACAGTTTAATTTTCATTGCAGGGAAACAGATTATTAAATCCATGAGCAAGCAGCACCAGTGAACTAACCTTAATTTGAAGAACCTTCACATCTAGCCCAGAGGAGTTTGTGCCTTACTGGGTTAGGGACAGGAGATATGACATTTCTAGTCAACATATTATTGAGAGGAAAAAAAAACAAAAAACAAACAACAAAACCCAAAAATAATCTGCAAAATTCAGTTTCTCCTGCATATCTGTTTCCAGGCTAAGAATTACTATTATTCTATTCTAGATGTTTGAAGGAAATAGCATCAGTCCATCATTAGCAGTGTGTTGATGCTTCATAGCTCTTCTTTTCATGACCAGCCACTTTAAGGACTGTTAATAAGTGTTTCCTACAGAGTAAATAATTTTAATCTATTAGATTAACTAGCTTCTTAATGTTCATATTAGAGGTTAAGATTTTTCCTTAACCTGTTCCAAACTGCAAATAGGTACAGAATTCACAGAAATTATTAAAATATTTCATCTTCATGATCACCTTTAGTGTTTTGACACAGCATAGGCTCAGTGTGCAGCATATTTTCTCTGTATTAAGTATTTTTTTATTTTAGCTCATGAAAAATCACATTGAAAGCTGCAGTACTGATCAGAAGATCATAACAGCAGTAGCTGCAGAATAAACTAACTGCAGGCACTGGGAATGAAAAGCTTCCATGCTGTTTTCTCATACTGTGAGAAGATAAACTAATCCCCTCACCTCTGCCCTGACCATAGTGTCAAATTTTAAATTAGCTGCCAGAAGTGAGTACAGAGCTATACTGTTCTCCTCAGTTACTCACTCCTCTGATATTACTTTCTCCTATATATATTATTTTGGTTTTGACCTTAATCATATTACTGCAAAGCCCATATGGCTTGCATTGAATTCCATGAGATTTTTGTGTTTAAAAGTAGCAAAACTGCCTATTTACTCAAGGCTTTTAGCTTCAAACCATTTAGATATAATACATCCCTTTATGGTTTTTGAAGCATTGTATACATCATTAGTAAATACATAGGTGTGAACCTATGCAATTATATGTGTATAGTAAATTTTGTAAATCTTTACTCAAACAAATAAGATAGCTGTAGATATTTCTGCATCGTGTCTATACTAGAAAAATTCCTAATAAAAAAATCTTTCAGATAAAAAGATTTCTTTCAAGCTCAGGTAGATACAGTACAGGAATAGTGTGATATGGCAGACACTGCCAGCTGAGACAGCAAGCTACCCATTTAAAGGCTCAGGTTTGGTGCTCAAACTAAAAACAGGAAGTTTGAGATGCCATTAGATCCCAGATTACATTTTATTTTATGCATTTATCTGCACTGTGTTTCTGAGCTGAGCTGATGGCTAGGTGCTACAGGATAAAAGTGTATTCATTCTTATTATTTATGTTAAAAGGTTGAGATATTTCCTGAGATAGTCATTTAGGTCCATCTGACCTTGTGCTGAAACTGGATTGTTTTGTGTATTCACCAGAGCTGCTGCTCTCTCAGAGGCAGAATTTGTCTGCTTAAAGCTGGTTGATTTTTTCAGGCTGTGACTGAGTCATCCCTGGTTTTTCTCATTTCTTTTTCATTTCCTTCAGTGTTTTACTCATATACAAACTGATGTTTTTTCCCTTTTATTTACAAAGTTTAATATCCCTAAAGCTTCTTGCTTGCTGTTCCCAAATACAAGCACATACTTAAGGATGGCATGGGAGCAGTTCTACATCATGTCTCTAACACCAGGATTCAGTGCAATTGCAGCAGAGGGGATAAGCAAAGATTGTCCTGGTGCCTGTGCCCTTAGCACAGGACCTGCCTGTTGTGTCTTTCATCTCTTGCCCCATCTGTTTTGCACTCTGGCTGTTGTGGTAAGAGCCATCATAGAGCAGTGTTTGTGTTTCCGTGCATGCAGTTGAGATGAAAAGTGCAGGAGCTGGATAATGTCCCAGCCAAGCTCTGCCTCTCTCAGGAACATAAATCAGGTACTGAGCTGTTTTACAGGTGTTAAGTCTGCCATTTGCAGCAAATATCCACCCAGGCAATGCTTGCTCATATCACCCATTTTTTATAAGATGGTTGGTTTGGCTTTGCAAGGAGATACTCCAACAGTTTCCATCACAGTAAATAAGGGTGATGCTGTTCAGCTGCTTTATAGCACATGAACATTAGCTATTCAGCCAAATTAGTCTTCAAAATGAGAGTATAAATAATAGCTATATTTTATATATGTAGACTGCCAAATACCAAAGGGAAACTGACTACACATCATGGTTGGTATTTTACTACTCAGAAAAGGCAAAAGTACCAGATTGGTTATCACAATTGCCAAATTCATTATATGGGAAAGCTCAGCCATGGAATTAGAAGTCTGCCAGAAAGGACAACAAAAGATTTCTTTGAGATTTCATTTTGGTTTGGTTCTGTTTTCCATCTTGAAATTCAAAATCAAATAGACTTAAAATTCTTTAAAATATTTTACCATTAAAATTTTTACACATCTTATTTTACCTTCTGTTGTTTCAAATTAATAATCTGACCCTTCTCTGTTAGATGGATTAAGGTGGGTTATAGGAATATTACAAGAGATGCACACAGACAAACAAATCCCCTGTATTGGAAAGATGCAGGAAAGATACAAAGACAAAACAATTTTGTTGTCCTGTTCAAAAATTCTGGTTGCCCTTTGTGATTCATGGTGGCTGCAATCTGTTTGGCCTTTTCCCACCAGGATTCTGCTCTAATGATGAACTCTGCAGCATGTACAGAAATTGTTCTCAAGCCTCTGTTAACAGTCCTGATAATATATTTTTTAGGTTTCCTCTACGCTCAGAACAGTACCAAACACAGCATTAAAGAGCGACTTATGAAGCTCTTGCCCTGCTCGGCTGCCAAAACGACATCTCCTGTTACTCAAAGCAAGTTTTATTTTTCATTTTTTTCATTTGATTTTTTTTTATTTTAGGTTTGCATGCATCAAAAGTTATACTTTCATTAACTGCTCATTTGAGAGGCGAGATATCTGCTGAAGTAATCAAATGGTTTGCTGAGGTTTAAAATCTAGTGATGCACAGATTTGTCTATGCAGAGTAGGATGGCAAAAGACCAGTGCCACAGTCTGCCACACAGAAGCTTGGAAATTGCAGCAGAGGGGATAACCAAAGATTATCACTTTGCACTTATGGTCTGCAAGTTAGTTGAGAAGTGATTCCATGGTTAAATTTAATACCTGCTCTCCATGTGTTCGAAAAGTGGTAACTTTTTGGCATTTTTATGCACATGACTGTGTGTGCTTGCTATCTAGTACACAGGGGGTACCATCATAACTGGTCTGGGAGGAAAGGATTGGCCCTGCTGGTTTTGAATATAGAACTTCAAACTGTTTAGGGAACAGGAATTAAAGTTGGTGTCTGAGAGAAAAAGAAAGAGTGAGATTGAAAAGAATGTGAATGTGGATATACAGGAAAAGCACACTGATATTATATTGAAGGTCTTGATAAAATCTCTCCACAGTAGGTAAGAGATAAATACAGAGGGCCAGCAGGAGTGAGAGAGAAATCAATACATAGATACATATATATCCCTAGATAGAGATTAATTATAGTAATATCACTACAATGTCTTCCTATATAAATTCATTCCTATAGCAGATTTTAAAATATCTCTCTGGATTCAATTCAATCTAGATTAATTTGACTGAATTCTAGGCACTAATATGAGCACCTAAAACCAGAAGCTGAATTGCCCATGTGTTTCCTGTATACTCTTCTGAGAAAGCAATCAACCAATCTCAGGTGAAAAAAGCCTGCAAGAGCAGTTCCCTATGTCTAGTGAATCTAGGACAAGCAAAGGCAACTCGACTAGAAATACAGGCCCCTACTAATGTCAAGACTTCACAGGTATAGATCTAGGGTTTCTTTGTTCTATCCCTCTTCACTGCCTCTCATATGCTCCTCTGTAGAGAAAACTCTGGTGCTTGCTTTCCTCTTAAGAATTTGAGATGAAAAGGGCTAAATTTCTGGATGTACACTGATTGATTTATTTCATGGTGTCTTCAGCTGATATGTTTTAATTGAAAATAAGGTATCCTAAAAACTGCAGTTACTGTTGGGGCACTTGTTAATAACTCTTTCTGGATAAGTTACTTTCAGCTGCATGACCTGAACAATATAGCCCTAGACAATAAAAGGAATCAGAGAATCACAGGTTTGCTTGAGTTGGAAGAGAGACCTTTAAAATCATCTAGTCTAGTCCTCCTGCACAAGACCAGGTTTCTCAAAGTCCCATCCAACCTGAATATTTCCAGGGATGAGGAATGGAATAGATAAGGAAATAGAACACAATTAATAGAAAGTTTGATGTGTTTGCTTGAAGTTCCTGGGAGAGTGACACATCCTCGTTCCTTGCACATGTCCATGCAAGTTCTTTATCTGCACAAGTAACCAAATATATTTAGAGTCAGTCTCAGAAACCTTGACCATGTCAAACTTATACTTTCCTTACTGAAAGTATTCTATAAACCAGGAAAGATGTTGAACTAAAATGAGTATTAAATATTTCCTATTAGAAAACCAAGTGGTTAAAAAGGTGCATTCAATAATTTTCTCTGTAATCTCCTCAATAATTAAGTGCTACATTAGGTAAGAATTTTATATCAAGTGAAAATCTTGAGTAAGACTATCATTGTAGATAAACACCATTATTATTCCATTTTGACATCATGTGCTATTTCATTTCTGCTAGCATGAAAGAAGCAACATTATAGTATCCTAGGAATGAAAACAGCACCATTTGCAATAACAATCACATGGTGTGAATTCCTTAGAAATTATCAAGGACATATTTTTTAACAAGTAATCTATAGAACTATACATTGAATATAGCCTGAATATATATTGAATATGGCCTGAATTTGCATTTCTGCACTTCTATTAATATGTGCTTACAAAGGTTATCTAAAAATGTAAAATCTTGTTTCAGCATTTGTATTGAACATATTTCAGCCTTCCTATTGAAAAAAGCATGAAAAAGAACGCTTTGTGTGCTCTAGTCTAATAACTCTAAACTTAAAACCATCATTCCCTAGATATGTGCATGGGCTAGTACACTAGGGTAGGACTACACTCAGTGGTTTTGAAAAACAAAAGCATGCTAAATAGGTATTAAAGAGTTAGGGAGGCTCTAGTATGGAGTTTTTGCACATTTTTTTACAGATATATACAGAAGAGTACATTTGCTTTTTGCTATGTTTTTACCATCTTGTTCTTTAATGAATAATGAAAGGTTCAAAACATATCTCCTATGACATTTACATTAAAAAATGTCTTTACTGTTTAGCTATAAGAAATCTACTAGTTAATTAAATCAGGAAGAATTTTTTGTTAGTACTTTAATGAGGGGTTGTGAACTTACTTCTGGTTTTCAGTTGACACGAAATTTTCTTTCTATGAAAAAAAGAAGTATTCCTAACTGATCTAGGCTGAATAAAACAAAGAACTGAAATAGCTAATGCCATAGAAATCATTATTTGTTTAGAAATAGATAAAAATAGAAATAGTAAAAATAGATTTTCACACACTTTCCCACATATTTTAAAGTATAGATTTTTCTTTTCCAGTCTGGTATCTAGAACTGTGAAGAAAAAAATTAAAAACCTGCAAATGACTCATGAATGCTATAACATTTTAGTCATCACAGTTGGTTGATTTAAAGGAAATTTATGATGATCTTGCATTTTTATTATTTCTTTCTATAAGACACTAGAGAAGTCAAGTGTAAAGAATGGTATACTAAACCTTTTCATTAACATCATCAGCCTATTGCAGTCTTCTACATGCTCACTGAATCATTTAAAGGCAATAAAAATGTTTACTACTAAGGATATACCAAACACTGTGCTCAGCACGTTGTCTGGCCTTTATCTCTAGCCTCACATTTATTATGTGTATTCATTTAGCTTCCAGAAAAGCTCATAGATGTCTCTCTAGGTAGCCAGATGTTTTACAAATGGGTGCTTAGAGAACTCATTTCAAGTTAAGTCTTTTTCCTGTCTAAAAACAAAACTCATTTAAATCCCATGTAACAATTCCAGTATAAAATACAAGTGAGCTTTCAGCAATATTTATTCTCAGGTTGATTTTTTTTCCAATTTAGTCCAAGTACCTAGTGTTGAGTTGTGATTATAAAAAAAATAAAATCATCTGGATCACACTGAGATGATCCTTGTGAGAAGAGTGCTAACAGCACCATATTTTTCACAAGAGAAAGAACAAAGCCCTAAATTTTGTGAAGATATTTCCAAATAGTTTATATATTATTAAATATCTCTTTAAAGGTTGTTTATATTTTGTTTAGCTAAACTGTATCTTCTGATGCCAAATTTCTCCCAAGCAGCTGAAAGCTATTATTCCTGCATTATAGCAAAACAAAAATGTATGAAACTGTAGGCATAATGCTACTTTAACTGAGTATTCTAATACTCTGTGTTTATGAATATTGAACCAAATAAAACTTTTTTCTAAGAATAAAGAGTCCCAGATTCTAATGAAATAAAATATGTATCTTCAACATTGTAGAAGTGAGAATTAGGCATTTGTATTGTTATATTGCTATAGTTCCTATAACTCTTGCACTGAAATAAGCCAGTGATTTCATTAAATGAATCTGGAGTACTAGATGAGTTATGTTTAAGGCTGTCAGTATTTAGAAATGGACACACACTTTTGTAGTTTTGATCACAAGTGACTGGCTCTCTATTGTAAGTTCCTTTAGCTGTTTCATTGAACTTTCACATTTAAAACTCTACCTAGGAAAAAATGCATTGCTAATTCCCATTAAGTCTGCACTCAGCTGCAAACCTTGAATGAGTATATCTACATTTTTACTTACCTAAAGGAGAGGTCACTAAAACTTTCATGTTCCCCACTTAGACTGCTCACCCTCAATAATATTTCTCCTAAAAGGTCAGTTGTATGATATTCAAAGTAAGATTTGCTGCTGGATGTGCAATATCAATTTCACATGCTTTCTAGAAGACAACTTCACAATAACAATCCCACCTGATAGAGTCAATTCACATCCATTATCTAACTGAAGGAAAATTTATAGTTTTCTGAAGTTGCTTAATTTTTATAAAATCGTTTCCTTTGGTCAAAGAGTTGTACAAACAAAAAAGTCATACTGAATGTATCATGCATGCTCTTGCAGGATGTTGGCTTTCCAGTTTGTTGGTTTTATTACTCATGAGATAATGTGCAGCTACTGGATCATCACTGCTGTTCACTATTCTTTGCAGCCACAGAAGCAGATGAGAGACACCCTTTTCCTATGAGTTCAAAATGGGCTCATCATTTGTCATTAAAGCTGCAAAAACAAGTCTTTAAGAGACTGTCCTTCCTTCCTTCCTTCCTTCCTTCCTTCCTTCCTTCCTTCCTTCCTTCCTTCCTTCCTTCCTTCCCCTCTTCCTTTCCCTCCCTTCTCTTTCCTTTTTTCTTCTCTGTCTTTTTGAAAGGGTTAAATACTTCTATTTCCTGTATTTCTTGTTGAGCTTTCCTTCTCTGTCTCTTGTATTCTGCAGACACTGTAGAAGATGAAATGGAAATGGCCACAGTACGACATAGACCTGAAGCTCTTGAACTGCTGGAAGCACAGAGTAAATTCACAAAGAAGGAACTTCAGATCTTATATAGAGGTTTCAAGAATGTAAGCACTTCCTTTTTGAATTTGCAATCTGCTTATGGGACATGCCACTGCAGTCTCAGCTGTGTAAGAGTGACTAGCAATGCAGCTCATGAGATTCAATAGCTAAATACTGCATATCTGATCAGATGAGGAAACAATCACTCTGAAACAATTGGTCTAAAGTCATTAAACTATTTAATGAACAAAAGATGCAGACAAAATAGAAAGCATCAGGGAGAGAATAATTATAACTTAGTAGGAGAAGTAAGTTACTCTTAATAGAATAAGTATTATTTATCTAGTAGGACTTTGTTCAAAGGCAGATTGAAAATTGCATTGAGCTTGTTTGTCTAAGGATGCAACAATAGAAGAGTCCTGAAAAATTTGGTCAGTAAGAGGAAAGATTTTGATTTTTGTATCACAGGAGCTGTCACAAGAAGTAATTGATTTCAACTGCACTAGATGACTTTTTTATCTGGTGAACAGTTGTAGATAACTTCATCAGTTCTCACTAGTTCTACAGATCTATACACTTCTTAGATCCCTTTACTAGCAGTAATTGTGATTTTATTTTTTTTCTGAAAATGTGTGATGTAGGGGCAGGTCCAGTGTTTTATTTGGCAGGGATCTCAGCCGAGGACCCCAGTACATGGGTGTAGTCTGACTCATTTTCCAGTGTGTACAGCTGCCCTGTAGTGCTGGGCTTGGCTTTGACTTGTCAGGCATGCATGGTTAGTACAGCAAAGAAACTCAAAAGATGTTAGTAAGTAGTGCTGAACTCTGTTTTCTTAAAAATATACTTTTTCTCTATTTATTTTAGTATCCTTTATCTCATTGGAAATTATGTGGAATGTTGAATGCAGTTAACGTTGGGTAGAAAATATTAAAGAAGTATTATATTAAAAAATTAATGATAGCAAATTTTTAATCATCAATGTTTAATTTTAATCTATAAATTCAGCTGCAAGTATTACAATGTGCAGATGTCTCCTGCTAATCTGAAGCTAAAGATTAATTTAATTGCATTTATCACCCTGTAGTTTAGCTTTTCTTTCCCCCTTCTTGTCGGTGGCATTTACTGCTCAGATGAATTAATAAAAACACAATGAAGCTCCATTATGGAATCAGAGAGGATACCTTCAATAGCTTGTACAAGAAGTGTAAATCTTGCAGTTCTTAGTTTTCCTGCATTCTGTGAAGAAAGCAAGACATGCAAAGGGATGTTTTAAACACATATTTTTACCAAAAGCTTAAAATCCAAGCAAGACAGAGTCACTTAATGTGTCCTGTCTGTATCAGTCTCAGTTCCAGAAAGTATATAATGTTGGCATGTTAGTGATTAACAGTGATTGCTCTTAAAAGCTTTTCATTTCCTCAGGGTTCCAGAGAACATTCCCCTGCTAATGACAATATTCTCCAGGCATTGCAAATCATGATCTAATGTCCCTAATTATCTGAGGCAAAAAGGTACAAAGTATAGTGGATAAAATAAGCCTTCTGTCTGTTTCTCAAGAATAATTATTTTTAGAGTTTCAGAAACCAAGAGCCTTGATATTTCTTTGCAAAAAATGAAGTATGGAGAATGAGAGAATAGGTTATATGGAAGTATTTTAATTGATACTTTTTTTAGCATTTTTTTTGAAAAGAGGAATTCCAGCTCTTTATGTGTTTTTCTGTTCCAAGATGTAAGTTCTCCTTACATCAAAGGAATGTTGATGGTAAGACACGGTAATACATTTTTATCCATATTTTTCATTTCCTTATCAGTACATGATAATTCAAGACATGCATGTATAACATATCTTTGACTAGATGATAGAGTTAATGAACATGAACTTCAGTGGTTTTGTGTATAATATCATTGCAAAGTTATCAATTATGATCTAAAATGCTGTAAATCATGCCCAGGGCTAGGGACTGTTACAAAGAAAAATCAGTTTAAAGTAGTATTCTTTAGCCCAAGCATTAGATTTCAGAAATGGATGATTTCAAGCTTTTTGTTGAGTTGGAGTTTGTTTCATTTCTCATATTAACAGTTTCTACTGCAACATCTGGTGCTAGATCACAGTTCTCTAATCACTTCAGAGAACTGGTAGGACAAGTCTACCTCAGCTCTCTGAGTATCTTGTCTATGCTGATTAGTTCACCTTTCCTCTCACATATCTATTTACCTTTTACTGAATATATCTTGAGTGGCTTTGGTGGGTACTGATCCACAATGGCATTGCAATGTCTCCCATGCTCTGTGCCTGGACCATCCCCCCTTGCAGTGCTCCATCATCCTCTTCTGCCTTCTCACATTGTCATCCAGCCTAGTGCTACCCTGCCAATATTTCCAAGCACACATAAGCCCGTGTGCTTCACACATCTGTGTACCAGCTTCTCCTGGGTGCCACCCAGCTGGACACTCACTTTGCTGTGTGGGGCATGAGCCAGCAAATGTGTCTGTCTGTGCAGAAAAGGCAGTTCTGCTTTGGGTAAGGCACTTCCAGCAGGTCAAGGGAGGCCTGGGAGGCCACACCAGCCCTTCACCCAGCACTGGTGAGGCTACATCTGAAGTGCTGTGGCCAGTTCTGGGCCAGTAAAACAAAAGAATGGGCATCCTGGAGAGAGTCCAGCTAAGGGTCACAAACACATCTGAGGGACTGGAGCACCTCTCCTGTGGGGAAGGGCTGGGAGAGCTGAGACTGATCAGTCTGGAGAAGAGAAAGCTCAGCATGGATTTTATCAGCATATATAAATATCTGAAGGGTGGGTGTAAAGATGGAGCCAGGCTCTTTTCAGTAGTGCCCAGTGCCAGGACCAGAGGCAGTAGGCACAAAGTGAAACACAGGATGTTCCCTCTGTACATCAGGAAACACTTTTTTACTGTGAGGGTGACTGACCACCAGCCCACATTGCCCACTGGGTTTGTGTCATCTTCCTGCTTGAAGATATCCAAAAGTTACTTCTCTGGACATGGTCCTGGGGATCCTCCTCAGGACATGTGCAGGAGTGTGAAACCAGATATCTCCAGGGATCCCTTCCAACCCCAGACATTCTCTGAGTCTGTGATATTCTGGTAAATCATTCCACTAAGAAGGAAGTTACTGAAAAGATTTAATAAGGAAAGACAAAGGCACACACATTTAACATGATGTCATCAAAATCATGTGCAGATCCTACCTCTGTGCTTTATGCTTTTCACCTGATATTTGCCTGTTTTACTATCTCTTCAATAGTCCAAGTATATAAAGCAAGATAAATTGAAGCATGAACTTAAGTTACAGTAGTTCTGCTGTTGTTGTGGTCTATGGGGTCCAGCTGTTCATCTCTGCTCCCACACACGCTTAGGGTGGTTCTGGCAGGCTGGGTCTCAAAAGATGAGTCTGGACTCCAGGGTTTTTCGGTCTTCAGAATTGTTTATTATATCTTATCTATAAAGTCCCTTCTCTGCCCGACTGGGATCTGACCAGCACAGCAGCCAAAGGCACTCTGACCTTCCCCCAAGGCGAGCACATCTTTTATATCAAAAACTACATATATCATATTTACTTTTTATCCCAATACCTATCACCCTCGTCACCAGATACACTCTCACCCCAGACCAATCCCCAAGTGCCAACACCACACCAGAAGATGGATGACAAGAAGAAGAAAGAAGAGCCTGGTGACCTGCCTTGTTTCCTGAGCTCCCACAGTGGTCCTGTTAGATGACATTAGCAGCATCCTACAGTACATTAGTACTAATTGAAAAGCTTTTGTCTATAGAATCTCACTCCAGCCTGCTAATTTCCCTGGATCCTTTTGAGTTTTAGGACATCTCTTCCAAGATAGGAATGAACAGAACTTTTTACAGTTTACCTCCAGTTTTTTGTTATTGCTGACTTCAAATTGCTTACAAGTAGTTCTGGCTGACTTCAGATAAGAGAGCAGTAAAATACACCTGCATTTCTGTAGTGCTGATGATTACAAAGTCTGGTTTATTATCATCAATTTGATTTTCCACTGAACACAAATTACATGCAAAATCCAGCAGAAGGAGCAGAGGGTCTCGCAGAGCATTTTTGTGTGTATGTAAACACCTGAAAGCTTTAGAAAATCTCAGATCACTTTGTAGTAGAGCTGATGTTCTGAGTAAGCAAGAGCTAGAATATAATCACAGAAAATGCTCAAAGATGATTGAAATGCCTGGGGAACAATGGCTGTTTTGGTAGAACTCAAAGTCAACATTTAAAATGAAGGGGGATATACACTAAAGAAAACATAAGGAGGTGGGATAAGCACCTTCAGATGACACAACTACTATATGGAAAATTATCAAGGGAGAACTTATGTCTATATTAGGTAATTTAGCCATTTTTAAGCTTCTATACTATCCTTGAAAAATGAGCTTAATATAAGGCCTAAGCCCTTCTCAGGCTGAAAAGGTTGTCCCCAGCACTCTGGCTTTACAATATTCCTGTGCTGTTGTTGATGAATTGTTACTCAGCTGCCATCACAGTGGGGCATTTCCAATTTGTATTTGGCTTCCTGACATCCCATTTCTTGTAAATTGAAATTGTGATTTCTGCAGTCATTAACCTTTCAAACCAACAGCTCTGTGGCAGTCCTAGTACAAGTGGTACTTCACAATAACTTGTACAGACTATCAAGCATGGACTCAACATGTGGTCTTTCTTTCTCTTCTGTCCATTGATAGATCTCTCCCAGTTTTAAAAGCATCCATTTAAAAAATACCTAGATAATGCTTTTGCTGAACAAAAGATGCTCCTGTGCTAAATTTAAATGTTAATAATATTTTTATTTTGGTTAGTCATTCTTGTAAAAATTTTTGTAGAGCTTTGTGTTGTGAAGCTCCTGGACTTTTCTAGAAAAACTGGAAGGATTTTTCATGAACCTGAATTTTACCTGGCTGTATACCAGAGAAAATGTAAATTGAAGTCATAAATGCATAAAAATGTCAGTGGACACATACTGGAGCTTTAAATAGGCAGCTCCACACCTTTGACATTTATTGGGAATTTCTAATACACTTTTTAACTTTTGCAAATTAGACAAAGAATGATAATAAATCTGACAATGTTACAGCTCAAAGATGTTTCCCTCACCCCAGCACCCATCTATGTGCATAAGTTGAAATATGATAATTTATTCAGAGATTTTTTAATTTCAGTTATGATTTGGTGGAAACATTGTATCACTGTGTGTTGCATTTGTGGGTCTCACAGAAAGTTTAATGGAAGCTAGTTTCAGAGGTGATAAAGCTCATTTATTGATTTTCTGAAGCATTTGAGTTTTGTGTTTGAACATTTTCCCATTTAATTACAGTATTTAAAACAAAAGAAAAATTATAAATTTTCGGGAAAGTAATTGGGATTTAGAAGAACAGAATTGAATTAGTACATGGAATACAAATAATTTTCACCGTATAAAAAATTTTTCTACTCCTGCAATTTTTTGCTTAACAATGAAGATAAAAATTGGGTCTATAATGTGCATTTTGCAGGATATGCACTAACTTGTGCAAAAGCTGAAACACCTCAATGTAATTTTGAGTGCCAAAGTTAAAGTTGTCAGAATTATTAAACTTTTCTTAAATATTTGTATGCATGATATTCTAGGTACACTATGTACACAATTTGTTTTTTTCACTGCAATTGGAACCTACTTGGTTTGAAAGAAGGTATGAGAAATGTATCTCAGTGTCCTACACATGGATGGCCTTTACCTTTTTGGCTGTGCTATTTGCACAGCCTCTGACCTATGGCTAGTAGAGATGCACAGTTCTGTATTTCACTTCTGTCTTTCAAATGTAGTTTCTAAGATAATCAATGTCTTGATTACAAATTATTTAGTACAAACTGAAATCTTGTACCGACAGGGGATATTACGTTTGACTGTTAGAGAGATGAAAAAATGGGCGTTGCAAAGAGTTAAAATATCTCTGTGATGATCCAAACCAGAGATTTTGAACCTCCATTCCATTTTCCTTGCTTTCTTACTTAACCTTTTCCACCTGTTCTAAAGCATGACAAGGGACAATGACAACATAATCCTCTTAGTTTAGATCTCTGGAACATTGTATATTATGCAACAGAGGCTTTCATGCTACAAGAAGTAATATTTTAGCTTGGATCAGCTTTCTCTGTCTCACAGAGATAATAGGATTGTTCAGTTCAGTTCAGATTGATCTTCAGTTTGTTGTGATCACATCCAGTTCTGTACTGAACCTGTATGTTTGTATTGCAATGAGTAAATGCAGATTCAAGGTTAATACAGACCAGAACAGAGAGGGAAAACCCCAAACTGAGCATCAGTGGAAATAGCACTAATGCAATAATATTTTGCCCTGACATCAGTCCTCCAAAGTTTGTTCTTGTAGGTGAAGTAGCTTAGAGCTTAAATATGCTTTTCAACCTCCCATGTGGGGCCCCAGGACAGCAAGGAAGATTTTTCATTTGACCAGCAGTCGGTGCAGTTGCTTTTCTTTGAGACTTGACAACTATCTTACAAGTCTTAGGGCTTGACAGCATGCAGTCTGAGCAAAATCTTTCCAGATGCAGAATTTCTGACCCAGCAGAAGAGAGCCTAGAAGAAAAATATAGATCAGTTAAAGGTTTCTACCTGGTTTCCTTGGCTAACATGAATCAATACTAAAACCATTTGAGCTATATCCCTCTGTGACTCTGAATATCAAACAGGGAATGTTCTACTGGGCATCATTGCATGAGACATTCCCATTGTGCTGAAAGCTTTTGCAGAGGTGCTGACCCCTCTGCACAAAGCAGTGTTTGAACACCAGCCTTGTGGACATGCAGAGGTTGTTCATACAAAGAAATATCAACAACTTGTCTTTTCAGACAGACATAGTGATGACAGCTGAACAGGTTGTGCCTCAAGCATATGAACCCGCTGAACTTTGAGCATAGAAATGCCAATAAAATGGAAAAAAAGTAAATGGAAGTTCTAAATCTTACAAGAAAATCAGATAGTAGTAATTCAAACTGAAAATTAACATTTCCATACGTTAGAAAACTCCTGTGACTTGTTTGTCTTATTAAACTAAACAATAAACACCAGCATAATGAAGATCAAGCAAGTAAACCTAGAAGCTAGATCCTTGTGTGCTGTCAACAGACAGATTTCTGTAAATCTTCTGTTTCTCTCTGAGGCTTCAGTAAATATGTATAATGCACATAGCTCAAATCTCCCTTTTTTAAAGTTGAGTTCTTGTTTTCCAGTTGTGCCTCAAATCATTTGTTTTATCAACTTTAGATGACAGAAGAATAACTTTAAAATAACCAGCCCTTGCCAAGGAAGCATTTTGTTATTATTCATTCATTTGGCATTCATTTGTTAGGGGCTTAGAAGGAACTCTTCCATATTTCAAACAAGGCTATGTGAAAACCTTTTAACAATCTGAGCAATAAATAATTCTTACATTCATCATATATTTCCTTCGAGTGTTAGTAAAAAGACTTGACACATTTCAGAAAGTTTTCAAGTAAAATAATTTGGAAGTACAGTTTGACAGGCCTAGAGTATAGTTGTCAGCTGCCACAAATTCACAGATCTTAGTGTGTTCAGCAGAGATATTTGTTTCAATTAGTCTCACAGTTACTAGCAGAGATTGAAATCTTCTTTCTGAGAGTTAATAATGACCTCAGTCCCTACACTTCTATTCATCTCATGGCTTGCACGAGACACTTCATGTTGTGCTCACTAGGGAAAAAATGTCATCTAGCTTACTAAGGACTGTCTTCATAATAGTGGCTGCTTGCTCATGAATTATCTCTAAAAAAGGTAGGTGCCAAATCTCTAATTAAGAAACGTACAAAAAGACTGTGACTTAAATACCCAATATTACAAGGAGTCCAGAGCACCAAATGCCTCTAAAGTTCTGCTTTAAAAGAAAAAGAAAAAGAAAAAAAAAAAAAAGAAAAGAAAAAGGAAAAAGAAAAAGCCCACATTAGATTTTAGTGGAATTTTATTGTTCTGTATGCTTGTGAGCCCCTCCTATTTGGAACTGGCAATACCCTGTCCTGTGCTCTGTGTGTGCCCTCCCTGGGGCTCACAAGTGCCAGGCTGACACTTGAAGCACAGTGCAGACCTTCTGCCTTACCAGCCAGATGCTCAGTGTAACTCATCTGTGGAAGAGCTGTTTCCTACCACATGAGCTTTTCTGTGCATCACTTTGGAATATAAATGTTTCTCTACTGGAATATGAGCGGCCAAATGTCATCTTTGGCTACAGCTCACTGCAGTTACTTTTTTTGCAGCATCTGGGCTAAGCACTACAGAGCCTGGTAATTGAGTTATCCAACAGTGGTTGGATTTTGGTTTCTGGGCAATCACTAACATTAGAAAAGTAACTTTTGGTGCAATGCAGCTCTGATGATGTTGTAATTTAAAAATTTAGTAAGGAGACTCTTACTCTCCTTTCTCTGCCCATCTCCTTTTGTTCATGAGCTGCAATGCATATTAACTGTAACTGCCATAAACATTGGACTTTATAACACACAGCTTAACATAAAATTGTTCTCTGAGAATATTTATTAGTTGAGACAGCAGCATTCAAAAATCCCTCTACCTGGCTTTCTTGCTACCAATTTCCTTGCTTTCAAAGAATTTGTGTACAAAATGTTATAATTTTTTATTTAATCTTGTACTAAGTTATCTCTCTGTTCCCCTCCAATTCAGATGCAGCATGTGGACACATGTGTTTTCAGGTGGGGATCCTAAGCCTGCAAAATGAGGGAAGAAGGAATAAATATACCTTCTGGTGAAATTTCTGATGGTGCAGTTCAACCTTTTGGGTTCTATGGACTTGATAGATCCATAAAAAAGATAAATCTTGTTTGTGCTGGATTCAGGTATCTGTCATGGATCCCAGGAATTTCCAAATGATTCTGGATCTTTATATTTTTTTCTACTTTAAATTTCTGATCAATGTGAACAAAATTAGCAAAATACAGGTTTTGTCAGAAGTAAATGAAACAGATGAAAGTCCTTCCTTTATTTCAACAGAATTAATTTCTGTTTACAAATGTCTTTAGATCAACATCTGTGCTAAAAACAAACACTGGTAAATCTTCAAATAAAATAGCAAATCACAAGTGACCTCAAGGTCAAGTCTTTCAGTGTCAGGGAAGTTTATTACAAGTCTTGGGTCAACCTGCATTTACCTTTGAGTGAGAGTGTCTGACAGAGCCCGTATTCTTTAGGTCAGCTGGACATTTGTGCAGTTGCATTTCAGTTATGTGAATGATTCTCATATTAGCTTTCAAGTAATGGAATTTATTCAACCCAAGAATTCCATTGTGAAATAGTCTTAAAAGATCTTAGATACGGTGAGTGTCAGAGAAGAAATGGGAGCCAATAACTCAGAAGACAGCATGACTCAGTAAACACAGCATGAAACTAGAAGTCTAAAGACTCCAACCTTTTGGCTCTCTGACTGGCTTATTAACTGCCACACACCTTTAAAAGCCTTTACTATCCCACTAAAAAGCCTTCTGGGTTGCCTGAGACCATTATTCCAGTGCTTCAGGGCCTGCGTGGGCTCCACATTGACAGCTGCCTCATTTAATGTCTCTGGTCTGACAGCCAAAACCTTTCAGAGGGTCCCTGGCCATCGGAGAGATTGCTTCTCAGCCATTGATCAAAGCCTCCTCCAACACGGCTTGGGAACAGTGGGCAGTGCCAGTGGGGGGGCTGGTGGCTGTGGGAAACTGAACTTTCCCAGGGGCTGGAGATAGCAAAGTTCATCCCCAGAGGAGAGAAAATGAGCACTGAATTCCTTGGTGTTAAGAGCGAGATGTGTGGGCAGTGTATTTGAGGGAGATACTCTACCCCTCAATGGCCAGGCTCCATATCTGTAGAAATCACAGTAAACTCATGCCTGAAAAAACACTGATCTAGAAAGCACTTTATGTGTACTTTATGTATGTCTAACAATTATTTACTCACTCCATTTATGCATCTCTGACACTGTGATCAGCTTCACAGTAGCCTCACAAAAAAGAGGTTCCAAGAACAACTTTTCAAAGTGAACTCTCAGTGACTGAATATAGCAATATTTGTATCTGAAATACTACCTACAAACTGTAACAAATACCAGAACAACATGATTATGATTGTTCTGGTGATTTAAAATGTCAGCATTAAGCACTGTATTTAGATGCACAGGCTATCAAGTCAACAGTCTACTTCACTGAAAAAGAGGTAATGGAGCATAATTTATAACAGTCTTAATTTCTTATTTTGTTCTCAAAATCACTTTTGTTCTCAAAATCAGTGGTTGTGGAACAAAGACAAATTTAATGTGGCATGAACTTAGCAGACTGTGCAAGAAGTTTTTATGTCCAGCAATTTCAGCCTCAATGTATCTCCATAAGGAATGATACAACTATGAGAAACAAAATCTGTTTTTTAAGCCTAAAGTGATTGACAGATGACTTTTTTAGATGTATTTGATTCTCTAGTTATCTCTTTTTATTCTTCTTACCTGTTTTAACTGAGAAATGTCTTCTCCTTTTTTATTTCTCTGTGCTGTTCATGTTTTCATGAAAATATGCCGGCAAATATCAATCACCATTTGTACAGGTTTATTTGAGTATTCAGTTCCAATTATTTGATTTATGCTATAAATTTTAGATATGCTGCCAAAAGCAATGTATTGAGTACCTGCATATGAGGAAAAGGAAAGCTCCAGAACAGTCTAAAGGAAATTCATATAGCTTATATAGATATTTTGCTGTGCTAAAAGAATTATCAGTTTGTACTAAACTTACTAAACTTCAAATTGCATTCTGATGCTTTTCTCATGTCTTTGAATTAAAGGAATAATATCTCCTTTATAAGTAGTTATGGTACATCCTCTGTCATCTTATGGAACTGTTACCCCTCCTT
This sequence comes from Serinus canaria, assembly GCF_022539315.1. Classification (NCBI taxonomy): domain Eukaryota; kingdom Metazoa; phylum Chordata; class Aves; order Passeriformes; family Fringillidae; genus Serinus; species Serinus canaria. The sequence continues at coordinate 54,653,456 of NC_066317.1, forward strand.
CTCAAAAGGATTTAGTTGTGGGGCCACAAATCCCACTCTGGTCCTTCCATGATCACCATGAGCCATAGGGCTCTTGTGGTCAAGTGTCTTCCCCTTGCCAAGGAGCTGCACTCTGGGGAGACCTTTGGGCAGCAGCATACACGTGTCAGTGTGCTGTGCTGCTGGACTGGGTGAGCCCAGAAATGGCAGGGAGGTTTTGGTACCTGGGGAGGGGACCCTGTCTCACACACTGAGTGCCGGAGTTCCTCTAGGATGAGGCATATTGCCCTGACTGTGTGGACAGGGAAGAGGCATTTTGTCCCACAGACCACATCTCCCTCTCTCACCCACAGCAACCTCAATTCACATCATTGCCTCAATTGTGTCTGATTTTCCCCACTGTACTTGGTGAATCAGCTCCAACTTATGCTAATGTCAGGCTCAGTTTTATAAATATTTATGCAGGTAAGCACATTTGTTCTTCTGTTTGCACTGCTGGGGCCCCTCTCCTGAGACAAAGTGTTGTTAGTAGTGGAGAAAGCAAAAACCTTTGTTAAAGGGTAAATGTATTACCATATAAAATATAAATAATGAGCACAGTGTTTGATTTTCAGTGTCTACACCAGTCCCCATTGAATTTTATGTTCTTTGCCATTTCTGAAAGCTCTAGGCGCTGAAATTCCTTGGTATTTTCATTGTATTTAGCCCTAACCAAATATTGACCTGTCTGATTTTACCATTGCACATCTTTGAAAGAAACAAAGAACAACTGCTCTGAAAAATACTGGAACAGCCTGACTTAGGACACACTTTCAACCTGACTATCTTTCATTCAGTCATGTGTCTCAGGAATGCCAAACTGAGTGTTCTTACTTCATTACTAAAATGAAAATTTGGTTTAATGTCAGTACTTAGTATCAAGGTCCAGTTGACTGACAAGAATTCAAGACAGGATATAGAATATTTTTTCACCCTGACATGCTGTTTCTGCTTCATAAATGCCTTGAGCCATATCCAGGCTTTTCCATTTTCTAATATGGCTGTGGTGCAAGTCCACTAACATTTAGCAGGAGGTTGTTACTACAGTTTTTTCCTCAGTGAATCTTCCACTCTTCAAGGATACAAACAGCTTCTAGGATAAACAAAAGCACCCTCATGGAGGAAAAACAAAATAAATGCCTTCATGGTTTTAAAGAATGGAATTGACCTACCTTAAAATATTGCTTTTAGGGACTGGTAATGTTCTCCATTCTGCTCAAAAGAATCACTTGAGTGGGTCTAATGAAATACACCCAAGGGACCAGCACTTGCTAATATGGAGTGATTCCTTCTCCTCTCACCTAGGATTTCAGCTGATTTGAAAGGACTTGATTAAAAGAACTCACTTGGGAATGTGTGAAAGGCAAGTCACTGAAGCAGTGCTCACCTAAATACAGCTTTTCCCAAGAGGGTGAGCACCTTGTGTTTGCCAAAGCGTTTACAAGCAGCTGCCCTGCTGAAGTATGGGTTCTGCTGCACTTAGTTTAATTATATTTCCTCCTTATTTGTAAAATCAGGATTGTAAAATGCCATCCTGCAGTGACAAGTAAGGTCAGAAACACTAAGCACCACTCAGATGCCTGGGACTCATCCATGAAGTTTGGTGTTTCAGGCTTTCGGGTGAGCTTTTAAGTTCAAATCTTCAGCTGTGTTGTTTACTGTTGTTTTACTGCCAGTGCTAATAATAAGAATCTAAAAATTTCACTAGTTAGTGGGCATTGCTAAACAAAGAATGGCTCTGATTAAAAGCATTTGCTGGCACCTCGCCTGCTGAGTTGTGGAAGCAGCCAAAGTGTTGATTGTTATTTACTGTGTGAAGCCACACATGCTGGATGTGAGCCAGCTCCTTTATTTCTGCTTGTCTTCCTCTGAAACTGCCATAGCAAGTACCATGTGCCATAGCACATCTTTGCTGTGCCACAGGGAAACATTATTGTATCTCTTCTAGGTGGCTAAGTAGAAGCAAGTTCTGTGTTTTACCTGATGAGACAAAGCTTGAAAAGAGTTTTTACATGTATTTCACCAATGGATGCCAGTGGAGATGTGTCAAATCAAAACTGCCACAATATTCCTAGAAATGTAGACTGTTGCCACTGAGCTATGAATATGCAGCTCCTGTGACAGAAATGGACATGCAAAAACCTGAGGTGTTCCCTCTGTGAGTCCTTAGCTGAAGTAATTCTACTGTACTTTAAGTCAAAGATGAAAGATCAAAAGGAAAGTTGTCTCTTTAGACCCAGTAATTAGTGCTCTCTGTTTGGGTCTCCTTTCTTTTGAGTCTTATAAAATAGCTTAACCTTTACACTGGTAACCAAATAGGCAAATTCATAGGAAGATTTAAGAGTAGGGACAAAAGACTTCTGAGGTAACTGTCCCTAAACATTCCAAACCATTTCCCTAACCATTACTCTGTATGTCTTTCATCCCATACAGCTTCTATAAAGACTGGAGAAAAGATTTCTTTCCCACCATCACTATTAGCTCTCTGGGCTCACAACTGTATTCAAGGATGCAAGACCAGAGTATGTTTTTTTGTATTCTGATCTATAAGGATTGATTCTGCAATAAATGAAAATAGAAAACTGCCTTAGGAAGATATTTGGACCCTCCTGAAGTAAATAAATCTGATCTAAGATATAATTTTTGTTACACATATTTCATCATTCACCACTTTTTTTTTTTGTTACAACATCGTTCTATATGATGGCATGGAAGTATTTCTAAAAATGCAACTAAATATTTTTTTCAATAATGGAGAGGTGTTGTGAAAGTGATTTTTTATAGCCCACTCCTGAGAAAACTGGCATGAGAAATAAAATTTAAAAAAAAAATAAAACCAAGAACTAATTCCATTTCAGGAGACAGGAGGTTAAATTGTTACCTCTCCCTTTCCTGATAATACAAAATATAGAAGTGAAAATTGAAGTTAAAAGCACCAGTGATTTTCAATATAATTGAGTTGATTTTCAATAACATAGGTTATTCATTAGAGAGAATGAGTGAAAATCCATCCAGCTAGAAATAGATAATTATAAATATATTCATAACTGTAACATATATTTTTATACATATTAGGGACAATATTCCACAGATGAAAAACATAATTATTCTGACCTTAAATTTTCCATAAGAACTAATTTCCAGTAGTGTGATAAATAAAACTTTAAAGCCCTCATACCACCTTTTATTTTGAGCTTTTACAATTTCTGCTCTCTGAGTATTTTCATGTATCTAACACATGTTAATATACTGGGATTCAACTCTCCTATGAAGTAGGAAAGGCTTTGAGCCAGTACTCTTGACTGGGCACCCAATGCACATGTGCTCAAAATTGTCCTTTGCCCATCCCTTCCACAGCAGTCCCTGCTGTTCTTGTCTCTGCATGTTTCTTAGTAATGAACAGCAGCTCCTTCAGCAGCCTGTCAGGAGAAAGGCAGGTAAGGTCTGCACTTGTTCCATTATAGCATAGGCCTGGGCAGACCCCAACATGATAGGTGTAAAGATAGAATAAAGCAAATTGTCATCCTTTGTGAGCAGTTTGAGGCACTGTCCTGCCAAACATCCTCCCAGTGCTTTGACAAACTGGCTTTTACAGCAGGCAAACAGCAAAGCTCAAGGAGAGCACAGAGCTGGGTGAATAATGTAACTGCCTGCTCAAAAGAGCCAGGGCAGGTATCTCTCCTCTAGTCACTGCAATTATCTCATACATGTACTGGTTTCCTAAAAACATCCTCAAAGCTCCCATTTGATGTGCTGACATGCTGAATGATAAATCTATACAAAGATTTATAAATGATAAAATGATAAATGATATATCATTTATGAATGATAAATCTATACAAAGATTTATACAAAGGAAACGAAATGTTTCTGTATTTCAGGTAGTTTCAAAGAGAGAGGTTTAAATGCAGGAGCCCAAATACTGACAATGCAGCAGTCCAGAAGGCACCAGTTCAAAAAAGCTGATCAGAGAAATTACTGTCTACAGTAGAATACAGAGGCATGGGGGTTTTCCATTTAGTTCACCTTTAAATTTTACCAAAACCTAATAGACAATACTTAGCTTATATTTCCACCTCTGCAAATTTGTTGTTCTCTTGGGGACATCTAGGGCAGGAAAACAGCAGCTCTCTTCTCCCCCACATAATCTTCTCCTCTTTGTTCTTCTAGAAGTATTTAAAGAAAAAGAAAAGAAAAAAGAAAAGGAACATAAATATGGTTGCCTGTGATTTCTTAAAATCTGTATTAATGAGAAAAAGTCTTTTGAACTGTCTGACTAGTCCCAGATTTTTTCCAGTCTTAATTTCTAGTGCTTTGTTCAGCCACACTGCAAATATTTCAAGAGAGAGGTTTTTCTCTGAGTTAGGTTTCTGAGACTGCTTCACAGGCTGGTGCATGGCATCTCTTTTAAGATATCTTTTGAGATATTTTTTTATACTGCACTTGTTTTCTTTTTAACAACTTCAAAACCTTCTCTCCCCCAGACACCTCATTTTGTTTGCATCATCTGCTTTGAAGTCCTGCTAGAGTAAGTTCACTTTTATTAGCTGCTGCAGGATTTTAACCCTGCTCTTGGTGTTTCTTCTATGTTGGCCAGTAGTGTGATCAACACTCCAGAAATGCCACACAGTCTCTTTTCGCAAAGATAATTCCTGATATGTGTTCTGTGTTTTTTATGAAATAATCCAGTACCAAAAGTGAACCCTGTATTCTAAGAGTACTTTCAAGACAGAAAATTTATCACACTTGCTCTCACTTCAAAATAAATAGACTATAAAATCTATTCCTGATGAATATAGCATGGACAATTTTATTTATATTTACTATCAGGAAATTAGTTACAAAATTACAAATTTATTTGGTTTTTAATTTACAATAAATTACAAATTTATTTATTCTTGGCATGCAGCTCTAAGGTAGATCAAAATTTCAGTTTAGCCCTGTTGGTATTGAGTAAATACATCTTTAATTCTAAAAGTCTTCCCAAGTAACCTGGCTACAATACTCATGAATGAATTTATTGGATTATAGAAACTCATTAAATCAAATCAATCAAGTAATTACATTTCTTAGGGGGAGGTATCTGATCAGATAAAACAGCACGAATGAGAAGGAGGCAGAAGGCAAGTTCCTAGAAGGCATATGCACATAGAGCATATAGGTACACACAAAAAGAGAAAATATTTAAATCAATTGACATGAACATGTATCTAAAATGAAGCAGTATGAAAACTGAAACAGCAGATGCAGCATGGGATGGGAAATTTGTCATGGAAAATTCTATAACTGAAAGATATTCAAAGTTGCCAAACTCCAGCTTTACCCAACATTCCAAATTGTTATGCAGACAAAAGAGCTTTGAGTTTGTTTCTCCTTCATTCTCTTTTCTACAGAGAAAGGAATCTTGATTAGGTAGTAAAGAAGAATCACCTACTGCACTATTTTAAAAAATACTGAAGGAGAGTTGTCTTAGACAGCATGAGGCTAAATAATTTACAGGGTTTGGAGTAGTTCATAAGACCATGTGCTGGAGGTGTAATTTCCCAGCAGCAAAATTGCAAGCAAGAGAGATCATCAAAAGGCAGAATCATTCTTATTCTCTGTCTGTTTGTCAGTTTATATTATTTTCTCTTTAAAAGAGAGAGAACCAGATTCAGTTCAAGTTGAACATTCCCTCCTTTTTATTCTCCAGAAGGAAAATCTAATACATTAGTGCAATTTTAAAAGATTGTCAAACAGAAATTTGCTGTAACAAAATAAATTACATTCAGATCAAGGAAATTTTTTAAATAAGCCTCACATTTTTATTTCAAACTATTGAATTATTTCCCTCTCTTTTATAAGAGTTTAATGAAAGGTTAGATAGGTTTTTTTAATTATAGTTTATACAGTGGAAGAAGTCAGCAATAGCTTGATATAAAACCTTGGGGCATACTTAACAATTACAATATTTAATCTCTTTGCCTGAACTGCACAAATCTCCTGATAAACACAATAAAGCCAGATTTATGAGTCAAGAAAAGTACAGTCATGGAGGTAAATCATGTTGGCCACATATACTTTTAGAATGAAATTATTCAAGATCAGAAGTGTTCCCTGTCATGTAGAGTCTCAGAGGAAAGATGCGTGCTAAAGAAAGAAAAGTTTGAGCTGATATTTCTGGTAAATGTAATTGGCCGGCATCTCAGATTTTTAATGAATGTCCCTTAAGACACCATTTCTCCAGACCTTCAAGGATGGAAAAGGTAAAATATTTCTGGCAATGCTGTGGCAAAGAAGAGAGGAAACTACAGAGGGACAAGCTAGAGAAACTCAAAATGTCATTCCTGCTAAAATATAATTCTCTGAAGTATAGAATTTTCTGAACCTGAAAGTAGGTTGCCTTTTCAAGCAATGATTCTTTCAAACAGTGTGGTGAAACCAGAGCTTATTAAGCAGCAGAAAAGAAGGACTGCCTTTAAAAGAGGTATGTAGATCATGCATTTCTCTAATAACAAAGGCTGCCAGCTTATTTTGAACTAAAAGATAAAAAATTGTATCGATTTTTTCAAAGTATTCTTAATTCTCCTCTAACATCACAAAATTTAAATGCACTCAGAAAATGGCACTATCAGTCTTCAGAGCTTCAGACTAAGGACTCACAGTGTTGGAGTTGTTGGCATTTTCTGTAAAAAAGGGGAGTGCATTCTTTGCAAAATTCGAATCGTTTGAATGTCTTTGTCTGCCAAAGAAAAAGGAAAAAAATGTTGTACATTTTTATAAGCCATAGAGTTAAATGACCTCAAATGTGCTTTTTGTCCATTATTTATTTTTATCCATTAGTTTTTAATCTTCTGAGGAAAAAATAAAGGCAACATCTGACCTGTACAAATTCAAAAATACAGGTTTTCTCTTTAATTCCTTCAAAATGGGCCTAGCTCTTTTTTTTCTTGTCTGAAAAAATTTACCAGTTGAGAAGAAAGAAGGCATTGCTTCTTTTTCTAAATTTCAAAATGCTGCATTGTTTTTTCATGCTCACACCCATCTCAGGGTTAAGGCTGTTTATTCTTCCTCCTGCAGGTTTGGGAATGACACAGATCATATACCATTATATGCTTGGAAGAGGAGGTTGTAAAATACTTTTGTTATGTTTTCTACATTGAATAGCTATAATATTATTTCTACGAGTATCTGAAGAATTCGCTGATGTTTTCTTTATTGTGCTTTGAATCCAAGTAAAAATACTGCTCCTTTTCTTATACAGCTCCAGAAGGCTTCCCAAAGACAAGCAGCTCAGTAGAATCATAACATCATAGAATCATCAAGGTTGAAAAGATGTCTGAGGTCATTGAGTCCAACCATTAACCCAGCACTGCCAAACCCACAACCCAACCATGTCCCCAAGTGCCACACCTCCATGCTTTTAAATATCTTCAGGGATGGTGACTCAAGCACTTGCCTGTGCAGCCTGTTCCAATGCTTGATAACCCTTCCAGTGAAGAAATTTTCCCTTATATCCAATCTGAACTTCCCCTGGGGGAACTTGAGGCCATTTCCTCTTGTCCTATTGCTTGTTACTTGTAAACCTGCTAGAAGCCATAAAGACAGTGGCCTAGCTGACTACAGTCTTTTTGGATAGCTGCTAAGAGAGAGATGTGTTAGAGTGCCCTCATCCCCAAAGACATGACAGACAGGGAGATGCCTCCTCGATTATGGATTGCCTTACCTGATGAAGGGTGGAGGTTCCTTTCACTCTCCCTCCCATTCCCCAAAGGCTTTGGTTCCAAAGGCAGTGTGGCTCAGCAGTCAGTACTTATGTAATCTTATTTAAACCTGAGCTCTAGCTGAGACATCAGTGCCTGCATCAGCCTCTGTGCCCAGGGACAAATAATTCTGTATGTGTAACTCTGACACTGATGTTTGTTTCTGTTTTTTTGATTAAACAGAATTCTTTCTTGCTATATGTTTGCATGTGCTTAGTTATGATGAAAAGCTGATTTAGCTAAGGATAATTGACATAAAAGCATGATAATCCTAGACCTAACATGCATTTCTCAGACCATGCATTTGTCTCTCAATTAGAGATTGCACTATTTGTTTCTTAGCAGAAGGTGACAGAACTATGAATATCTCAGTGATTTTTATTTATTTTTTCACAGGAAAAGTTGTTATTACACTGGTAAAAGATGTTACACTACTCTTCATCTCCATTTCCAGCTATTAATTTTCCTGAGTTTAGGACTAGGAGCACATATGTTTGAGTCCTCAGTCCAAATAGCATGCTAATGGTCAAAAATAACCTTAAAACTTTTGTTTCTATAAGTTTTTTCTTTTAAAGAGCATACCAGGCTTTTTACCCCCTTTTTGCATTAAAGAAGGAGTTAAGGCTCAAAGAGAATTAAGTACATTGCCCGAAGTCTTCTGCTCAGTCTGGCAAAATCAGGACTAGATATCAGCTCTCTAGTCTTGGATATTTATGCTTGACATAGTAAACAATTCCAGTATTCCTTCTGCTTTTCCTGCCTCTTTGCATAAATCATTGATTTAGCCCTCTTTATTCTTCTCCTTCACTTATTTATTTTCTTTATAGTCACTCTATTCAGAAACTTCCTACATATTCTGTGTTACATATTTCAATTTATGAAAAAGGTGTAAAGAGGCAAAAGGATCTGCAAGGCTTGAACAAGACCTTCAGTGGCAGGGTCTTTTGAATTCATGGAATAGAACTCTTCCAGTGGAATGTGACTGCATGTTCTATCAGTTATACCAAAGTGTTTACATTCCTGCTTGATTTCCATCCATGCAAATGCTGATTGCAGCTGGGGGAGTGACTGCTCACAGCCCACAGGTGACACAACAGCTCCACTCACAGCAACACCCTGGCTGCTGCCCACGTGTGTCACTCGGGTCTCAAATGAAGTTGAGATCCACGGCATAGAAGGAGTTTTTGTCTCATGGGAATTCTTTAGGAAGATACTTCAGTGTGATAATGTGCATTAATAATTGGATGAAAGTGCAAAGTCACACATTTTAATGTGTCAGTCACACACATGCTGTGGATGGTCTCCTGAACACATGTGCTGAGTGGACCAGATTGGATGGTCTTCATTTCTTGTCATTTCCTTTTTTCCAGGAATGCCCCAGTGGTGTTGTCAATGAAGAAACCTTCAAAGAGATTTACTCTCAGTTCTTTCCACAGGGAGGTAAGTACTTGGCAGACACAATTAGTACTGCAGGATGTCTGCTAGTTCCTAAGTCTGACAAGAGCCTCTTGTTCAAATTAACAAAATGTTCCCTCAAACTCTGTCTGAGCTCAAGGGGTACTTCCTTGATAGCTGGACACATTTTTTAATCTGTATTTCTGAATGAAATGCAATGGTATCTACATGAAGTCAGTCTTCTGTTATGAAGTTACTACCTGTGATGGGTACCATTAAAACAAATTTCTCTGAGTAGGTTATTTTTCTTAAGCTTTCTAGAAATTCTTGCTCATTCTCTTTTACTCAAAAAAACCCTTTCAAAGTAGGAGGAATTGTAGGAGGCACTGCAGGTGCCCACTCATATCAACAGCAGAACCCCCACTTTTAATTCTATGGGATTTCTCTTCTTAAATGCTAACCTTGATTTCAATTAACTGATTTCCATGAGTTATTTTTTATTTCCATTATCTTTTGTGTAATGAAGGTAACACAAAAATGTTTAACAGTTTGGTTTTTTTTTTCCTTGAACCTCACATTTCTTTAAATTTGAATTTTTTTTCCTCTCTTTTCTTCCTCTTGCATTTGCTATTCAGTTACCCCTCTACATATTCTCCTACAACCCTTCAGTCCCACCTCTTGCTTCTCCCAGAGCTCTTGAGATTTGTGTATTTCTCTGGGACTGTTCAGAACTCCTTCTTTTCATTTTTTATTTGAAACCCATATTAATTGGAAGGAACAAAATATCTTCCCATTAGTTTTATTTTGAATAAAGACCTAGAAGGTAAAGAGCAGCATTCAGTGCAGCTTGCCATCTCTGAAATCATTAGGAAGTAGGCACACTTCCTAACAAAAGGCTAGAAGGGTTGACCTGCCTACTGATTGTTTCTCTTTGTAAACTTTTAGACCAAGCTAACAATTACAGTTTGAAATATTATATTTTATAGTTGCCCTTTACTAAATCACAATTCTCTGTGATTTAGTACACCTTTACTACGCTTAATAGAAAAAAATCTATCATATTTCCTATTGTTACACCCGGAATTTTTTTTATGGGCAAAGAGAAAGCACACCTGTTCTAAAAGTGAAGTCAAAAGATGTTGTGAGAGTAAATGTAATCTTAAAAGACTAATCTTTATTAGTCCAGATCTAGTTGTTGCTGAGAAGAAAAATTATTTATGTACTTAAAATGGATATCTACGAAATGTCTTATTTCTACCCCTATTCCTGGTGTTAATGCTGACCCTCCTCTGGCATTTAGGGCAGTGGCATCCTTTGGAGGAGGAGGTGAAAATTGCACTGGCATGTCTAGTTAAGAAACCAGACTGAGTTCTTAAATCTTTAAGGTCTTGTCAAAATAATGTGTCCAGCTGAGGCCTTTAAATTTCAATTGTTCTTAAAATAATGATTTTATGCATATCCAGTATTAAAAAGGAAAGAAGAATCTTGAAAGTTTTCCCCAAATTTAAACATGTAGGTCTGTGTTCCAGTTGTCTGTGTGATGAAAAACCAGGTACAACATGATGTATCATTATGACAATTCATATATTCAATACATAATTCATATCTGAACAAACAAAATTATGTCTATAAGATTTTAAGCTTCAGGGCAACCAATGAAATTTTTCAATGTCATCCAGCAAGTCACTTCCTCAAGCAACTTCCAAGACTGTCCAGGACAGGACAGGTACAGGAGAATTACAAATCAGACAAGGTGCCACAAGAGTAACAAAGGAAAGCAAATGACACTGGATTGCAGCAAAAGCAATGTATTTTAAAAAGCAAAAGAAGCTTTGTAAAAAACTTTCCATGCCAGAAAGGGCACTCCAGGAAATTCTTTTTAGATTCACTGCCATACAGGTGAATGAACATACTCCCTGCATTTTTGCAGTGTATCACCTGAAATGAAGGTTGGGATTTTTTTCAGCCCTACTGGGTCATGGATAAGAATCCACACACTGAATAATTATTACACTCTTTTATCACTTCTGAACAAATTAGATCATGCTTGCAGTTTGATAAGTCCTGCTCTTCCATGTGTAATGATTACTGGGTTTTGCCGCTGATGTTTAAAATGCTTTGATGGTGTTTTTCAAGGGAATTCGAATTTAAGAGCTGTTCCTATCTCAACCTGTTAAAATAGCAAATTAACCTACTAGTTATGATATCAGATCCTTGGAAAGAAATTGTATTTCATTTCAAAGTTAAGATTTTGTCTAAAATGAATAATGTTCAAGATTTAGGGGGGAAGGGGAAATTAGGCTAAGTAGCTCTAATTAAAATACTAGCATGCCTCATCCTGCTGTGGTTTTGAAGGCAAAATTTCAGAACAGAATTGCTTGAGCAAACAACTCTGAAAAAGGCTTTTGATTTTTTTTTTTAGAGGGGTTACCAGAAAAAATATTTTTCAACTAGGGACTTTTTTTAATATACCATCATACAAAAAAGAGTAGCATATTGTATCATGCATGGACAACAAAATTACAATCCCTTTCTGTTTTCTGTACATATACAGAAAATAACCAGGAATATTTCAGATGTTTTTAAGAAATGGGTGTCAAGAGAATAGGAAGGTATTTAAAATTCCTTTTACAGTAATTATACCTCTAAAACATATTTTTTTCCCTGAAGATGATTTACATAGTATATTCTGTTGCACAACAGAAGTCTCAGTAGATTATAGAAAATATGACTATTAAAATGCTAAATATAAACTGTAGTCAACAAATTTACATTTTTCAGCTGAAGTGTGAATGTGTCTGCCAAGCTGTGCCTAAGTAATTACAGTGGTTACTGGACACATGGAAGAATGAATGACTCTCTCAAATACTTGGGGTGGGGATTTAATTCTCTGAAAATATGTTAACAGACAGGTTTTAAAGATTGCAGGTTTTCCTTGTTATGATTATCTCACATCATTCAAAAGAAACATATGGAAGTAAGACCAGAGAATTTTCTTCAGGTCTGAATTTGTGAAGCACAAAGCTTTCAGTTTTGGTATATCTGGTTCCTCAGAGTCTAGGTGGCATTTCAGCTGAGTGTCACCACACTATTGCTCAGTTAAGACAAAGCAGTATTTTGGGCTGTGAAAAATAAAGGTTTGCAGGATTGATATGAAAGGTAAAGTGGGCTAATGCCAATAAATCAGAAAATGGTATTTCAGCATTGATCAGGTTTTTCCATGAGAGGGAGTTTGTTCTGCAAAGGGGACGCTGATTTCATAACACTTTGCCCTTTATTAATAATTTGTGAGGTTAATGTTAATTAGCCTACAATTATTGTAAACATATGAGGTAGAAAGGGAAAAGGGAGTATTAAAAGTAAATAAACCCTCGTCCTTCGTTAATTTGCATGATTTTGAGGGAAGGAAAACCACTGAGGACAGCTGACTTCCCTTAACCCCAGCAGCTTCTCCCTCACATCCAGAGGGCTGTCTCTGGATAAGTGCTCTCCCCACAATATATTACTCCTGGAGCAAGTTGTACATTTTGGAAGGCATTCAGTGGAAATAAAAGGATGGATATTTACAAAAGTTACAGTCTTGACAGATTTATATTCATGCTGTCTCGCATTTCTGAAATGAGTCAATATGCACTGGGGAGGAGGTTTAGTAAGTATGCAAATAGTGAAGGGATGATTTGTTTAAGGTCATCTTTCAGAGTCTTACTGACCATTTAGTGAGTCACAGCCAATTTTTCCAAGCCCTAATGCCACAATCATGGGAATTCAGCAGCAAGCCAGCTTTAAGATTCTGCTTCTCAGGAGAGGCTTTCCTCTCACCTGTGGGTGAGCATCAGACCCAACCACAGCAGCAGCTTTCTGACAAGATCAGCTTCAACCTGGGGAACAGATCTGTGTGCAGAGCAAAACCAGCACACATGGTGTGCAGTGAGGGTGGGGTCTGCTTCCCTCATTTAACAGGAGAAAATGAACACAGTCTTCATTGTAGGCATGTGCTCCCTGTCACAGTCAGTGTTCCTGTTAAAACAGGCTGTTCCAGAGTACAATAGTATGTCATCTTTGCTATTTGCTCAGATATCAGTGATTAGCAAACACAAGAATAAAAATGAATAGAGATATTCCAGACAGAATTTTTCATTTTTTGGTTTTTTTGCACTTATAACTTATCCCTCCTCTCCTGCCAGAAAGGAAATTTAAATTTCACTGGAAAGCTACTCTTGCTATGAAATTTTGGTATCAAAATATATCTTGGCATCAAATAGTTTAATAGAATTAAATTAAATTTTATTAAATAAGATGTACTTACTGTGAATCTTTTTTCTGCTTTAAATTTTAGATTCCACAACATATGCACATTTTCTGTTTAATGCATTTGACACTGATCACAATGGATCTGTAAGTTTTGAGGTAAGTGATGCCATTGCTTATTTCTATAAAATTGAATACTTTGCCATTCCTTGTAATGAAGTCCACTTTGGTGGCTGGCTCACATTAGGGAAAATTTAGGTGATGTGACTCAAGTTTCGAGTTTTTCCAATGTAATAAAAAAAGTCATTACTTTGCAGTTGTATATTCCATAACGGTAACTCAGACTGTGCTACTACATAATATTTTTTAAAATCTGTCAATTTAAAAGGTAACCCAATTTATACACAAGTTACCTGAAATGGTTCTCCCTGTCTGCCTCTGCAAGAGATCTCTGAACTAAACTAATGTTATGGGGATGACTCAGCCAAAATCGGATTTTTCGTACTTAGTTTCCAGAAAGTTCTAGAAAAAAGCTTTAAAGCAAATGTTTTAAAAGCACAAGAGTTGGAAATTCATTCTTCCTCCATTTACCTGCCCAATCTTTTTTCCCAGTTCTGCCTTTCCCTGGTAAGGCTGATGTCATCCACACAATATAATATGGAAAAAAGAGACCTTACTGCAACACTGTAGATGAGAACAGGGTGTGCAAAATACTGCAAAGGAGATAATATTTTAAGCTGTAGAATTAAAAAAAAATAAATTCATTTGAAAAAGGATATGTTTGTTTTGTCATGTTTTCTTTGGTTTTGATTATAATGAACTAATTATTTCCATTTAACTTTTGATTGGATTGTGATAAATGCACTCACTAGGAGCAGGAATGGAGGATTAATTAATGCCTTCTGTACATACATGTCTTCTTGTAATATGCAAGGATTCCTCTGATCTAATTACAGAATCGTAGAATGATTTGCATTGTAGAGGATCTTAAAGATCACCCAGTTCCAAGCCCTTGCCATGGACAGGGGCACCTCCCAGGAGACCAAGCTGCCTCATCCAACCTGGCCCTGAGCATTTCCAGGGCTGGGGGATCCACAACTTCTATGAGCAACCTGTGCCATGCCTCACCACCCTCCCAGTAAAGAATTTCTTTTGTGTGTCTAACTTTAACTTCCCCTCTTTCAGTTACAGCAACAGCAGGCACATTGAGAAAAATTATTTTTACAATGAGTAGTTGAAAATTATTTCTGCAATTATCATGAAAAAGAATGGGAATGAAAGAAATGTTTGTACCTTTTCTGGTCAATTCGTTGACATTTGTATTTCAGGCAGAAAGTCTTAAGAACTGCACTGGATTGGGAGCACTTTGATTATCTCAGAGTTCCAGTTTTTGCACGAAAAAAGGGCTTTGGAATAAAATAAATCAGGAAAATAAAAGCAGAGGTGCTGAACTTTTGTTCAATATCAAGGCAGACATGAGTGATCCAGGCTTTCATATTATCTGCACTAATTTTGAATCCAGCATAACTCTACTGCTGTCAAAAGACTCTTGTTTCTGTGTCCTTGTAGCAACATTATACTTTCAAACTGCATGATGGCCATTCTAAAAGCATCCTCCTGAAGTTAAAAATATATGTTTTTTTTTTCCTAATCACATGAAAATAGTTGCAAAATGTAGAAGAAGATATTGTGAAATGTGCAAAATACAATAATCTCATTTTTGTCCTGCTCCTTTTAATCCTAGGTGCAGCTGTGCCATTTTCTTTCTATTCCAATCTTTATTCTAGTTTTCTAATTTCCATTAGAAAAACAACAAAAGTAAACAGCTCAAAAGGTAGAGGAGTAGTTTAGAAGTTTGGAGAAAAAATAATCATTCTTTCCAAAGTACTTTCTATATCAAAGTGTAGGAGTAAATACAATTTACTATAATTACCTATGATGAAAATACTCTGTCTATCTTCTGGATAAAAGAAGATTATCAAAATCTGAAATGGCAGCAAAATTCTTTTGTTGATAAGAGTGACTTTTTTTTTTATGTGCTGCACTCTCAATTTCCCATAAAGCAGTAGGAGCTGGAGTTTTAGGTAAAAAAGAGAATTTGCTTTAGTTTTTTGCCCTTTTTTCCTTAAATTTTTAACCATCAACAATGCAAAGTTAGATCTGAGCACAGCTTAAATGCATACCTCAGTTGAGATTTCTTGGTGAGATTTCTGTGTCCTTAGAGTCCTTAGAGTTTTGTCATCCCTAAATCTGTATGCTCTTTGGTAATGAGCCAGGATCTCTACATGAAGGATTTATGTAGCATAAAAACCAAACTTATAAAATTAGGGACTTGAACTTGTCTCTCCTTATCCCATGATTGTATTAATTTTGAGACTAGTTCATTTAATTTGTTTTGTGAACTAATTTTGTTTTAATATGACAGAGTTTCTGAAGACCCAGTGACCCAACTATTGGAGAGCTCTTTGGGCCTGTTAGTGAAGTTTTTTTTTCCATTAGACAGAGACAGATATAAAAGCAAGGTTTTCATTTGCTGCATGTATATTGTCATTGAGCCAAAATAAAGATCTGGCCTCAAAGCTATTTACACAGTCAGAAAAATGGAGACTAATTAACTTTAGACACATTGTCAAAGTAAAGCTCATTGCACACACATGCAAATATCCTAATCAGTATCCTTCATTTGTTGTAGATGCAGATTGAGGTTGTTCTAAATGTGACCTTGCTGAAAGTCATTCAATAATCCCACAAATTCTCAGTGCTTTAAAGCACAATGCCATGCCCAAACACAATGGAGATGTTTAAAGACTTCTGTCATATTTAATCAAAACCAAACTTATATTGGTTAATAAATTAGCAAGCATGCTAACTCATTTCCAGAGAGGAGTACAGTTCATAAGATCAAACACAGCTTCATATTTCACTAATAATAAAAGTGGTGTCCCAGGCAGTATTGTGAAGGCAGGGGTTAAGTAAGTCATGGAATCATAGAATGCCTTGGATTGGAAGGGACCTTGAAGATCATCTCGTTCCCATCCCCCTGCCAAGGGCAGGACACCTCCCACTAGAAGAGGTTGCTTGAAGCCCCATCCAACATGATCTTAAACCCTTCCAGGAATAGGGCATTCACAGCTTCTCTGGGACATGTGTTCCAGTGCCTCACCATCCTCTCAGTGAAGAGTTGCTTCCTAATAGCTAATTTAAACCTACTCTGTCAGTTTAAAGCCATTCCCCCTTGTCCTGTTCCTACAGGTCCCTGTGCAGAGTCCCTCCCCTGCTCTCTTGTAGGCTCTCCTTAGGAAATGGGAGGTGCTCTAAGGTGTCCCTGGAGCCTTCTCTTCCCCAGGCTGAACAAGCCCAGCTCTCAGCCTGTCTTCATAGCAGAGGTGCTCCAGTCCTCTGGACTTGTTCCAGCAGGTCTGTGTCATTCAGCCCCTGAGCTGGATGCAGTATTCCAGGTGGGGTCTCATGAGAGCCAAGAGGGGCAGAATCACCTTCCTTGACCTTCTAGTCCGTTTATTTTGATGCAGCCCAGATCATGGCTGTCTTTCTGGGCTGCAAGCACACATTGCTGGTTCATGTTGAGTTTGTCATCAACCAAAATCCCCAAGTCCTTTTCCTCAGGGCTGCTCTAAATCCATTTTCTGCCCAGCCTTTATTTAGGCTTGGGATTGCCCTGATCCAGGTGCAGGACTTTGAACTTGGCCCCGTTGAATTTCGTAAGGTTCACAAGCCTGATTCTTGCTTTGTGGGTTCAACACAAAAAGGTTTGTCCATGTCATGTAGGAAATGAGCTCATTTTTTTTAGTGAGTGGTGATCTCATAAGCATTTTAACACCATCTGATTTAAAGCAGCTACAAAGAAATAAGTTTCCTTTTAGGAGCAGTTCCTTCTCTGTGACCTTTGTTTTACATACACCAATCCTCCACCACTTCTGTGCTATCACTTGATTCCTTTTCAAAATCCTAAAATCTAAATTTAAAAGTGGATTACGGTTCCTGCCTACCTACTTCTGAAAAAGACATAAAGGAACACATGACCAGGTGAATAATTTTAAGCTTTCCTATGGATTTGAGACAGCACACTAATAAGCTTGTTAATTATTTTATTAATGAACTAATGATCCCCAAAGATTTGCTGAGAGATAAAGCAATCAGAAAGTCATCAACAACCTTGCTAGGAGATAATTAATCACTGCTGAAAAAACCCCCACAAATACAAGTTCATTCCAGATCACAACCAGACATTCTCTACAGCTGTAGTGCAGAACAGAAATGTCAGCAGGCTCTGAGTACACAGAGGTTCTGGTACAGCTGCATTTTGCACCCCTTCAGTGAGACATCCCCCTTTCCTGAAGAATCAAAATTAGGCACGGAAGGAGGTCTTAACAGGTATTAGCATGCTCTGCAGGAAGCTGGCAAGTTACAAACAGGAAGCTGTGGAAAGGAGTAAAGGCAAGTACCAAGGCAGAGACTTTTGTGTTTCTGACTTCACTGTCACAGATTGAAGAAAGACCCAACCTAGAGTTGTCTCAGCTCAGATTTCCTGTTTTAGGCTCCTTTGTCACTCTAGATCAGATGCACCTCTCCCCATTAGGTGCTCAGCTGAGCAGGACCATCCCTCTCAGTGGGCAGTGACAGCATTCTCACAGCATGGATGTATCTGAGTGTGGTGGAATTTTCTTAAAAAATAAAGAGATTCTAAAAGTAGAAAGAATTCCTCTCTCCCTAGAAATTACATGTCTAAACCAGGAGGGAAAACAGCATCTGGGTGCTCTGGTACTGTAATAGGGACTTGTGCTCGTGCTCTTTGCTGAATGGTGTGTGTGATTCGTGCATTACTGAGTTGCTGGTTACATGCATAGAGGTGGGCAGCTGCTCCCTGAGTTTAGCTGCTTCCCTCTGCACTGCTGCTTTGCTGTGGCTTTCTGCACTGGATTGTTAGCTGAACAGCCAGAATGGCTGCACTGCTCCTGACACACACATTGCCTTCCACCGTGCAGAGCATTTTGCCTTTCAAGGCTCTAGCCCAAAATACCCCGTGGATTTGGCCTATATCCACTGAACCAGATACTCCATTTCTGTATGAGTTTCTTACTGTGTTCTTCAGTTGCTTGAAAGTAAGTATGTAGAAAAGACATCCCATCCTAGCTGGTCCTTATCCAGCTCATCACAACTTCTTATTATGAAAAATCCTTTCTATGGTTCCTGAGATTACTCCTGCACAACACTCAGACAAAGGCAATGTGCTTGAACTATGTGTGATCCCAAAACACGCAGTAGGGAAGGAGATGACTCACTGCTGCAATGTTTAGAGCACATACCTGGAAGGTTTTTGAGTTGTCTCTGCTTTTAAACAACCCCCAATCCCATAAAAAACAATATAAAGTCAAGGGTTTTTTCTTTAAACCTACGTTAGAAGGGTAGCCTTGGAAATGGGGGTAGAAATGATTCCAGGAAACCAGCTAACACAGGTGGTACATCACAGAAGGGAACAAAGAGAATTGAACAAGAAATCAAAAATGGATTTATTTTAGATAAAATAAATTTTTAAAATGTTGTGGTGCCAAAATAAAAATAAATTCACAGGTCTTACTTATAATCTAAGAAAATAATGCACCTGAGGACCTTCACAAAAGATTTAAGGAGAAGCTACATTAAGAATGTAAAACCGTGCAGAAAAGATTTGAAGACATCTAAATTAAAAAGGTTACTTTTTAAAAAGGTACCAAATTAAAAAGGTTAATTGCTAATGCTGTAATGTGATCAAATCTGTTCTGAAATTCTTGAACAATTTAATGTTTAATAGTACATTGTTAAAGAACTGTTTGGAGATTTAACCCCGTGACCCTCAATTAGTCATTGAGATGTAGTCAAGATGACCAAAATTCTTTCAAGATTCATGTAGCCATTTAGTCCAAAGGGCATATATACCAATAAGACAGAAATTTTTGACAGACTAAGAAAACCTAGAGCATGCCAATTGAATTGTTAAAAAGACTGAAGCTGTCAGAAGAGTTGTCTGTGCCTACTAGACCCCCTGAGTCCATGACACCTGTGCACACTTCAGTGTATCAGGTATGTTTATTTGACTTTGTGGTACACCAGGCCTTTTAAATTTATGTCTAACCTCAGTGTAGTCCTTGTTGTTCCTGCATTAGACAAAATGCAAAGCCTTGCTGGTGCAAATAAGAAATATTTTGGCTTTTATTGTCTCTACTTTAATGTTACTCTAACACTTCCTGTATGTCATTGCAAGCAATGTAGAAAGACACATTTAAATGTACACACTTGCCATATTCTGCTCAATGTATTATGAAGGCATTTCACAAATTTATGGGTTCATATGCTTATCAAATAAAAGGAGGTGGAGGAGATGGTTAGGCCAAAAAAAAAAGCTATTGTTTACAAAATTGAATTAACATGCTGAGAAATACAGAAGAGAGGTGATGGGAGTTGATATTTTCTGCAATCTGGACAATGCTTACGAAATGTAAATGAGGTTTGTGCTGTCAAAAGAGTATTTGATATGAAAAAAAAATCTATAACCAAATACTGCATATAAATAATCTGAAAAGCCTTCTGATTCATTTCTGTGGAATAGCTCTGCAGCAATAGAGCATTGGTGGGTGGCAAAAACATTAAAATGGCACGTGGACATGTAATATATTTATTGTTCCCTATCATACTTCCAATAAAAGCAATAAGAATTGAGGTATGCAGTGTTGTACATGAAGTTTGAAATATTGGCTGCAACAGATTGATCTAAGGGATCTGGGAACTACATATTCCACTTTAACAAGGTAGAGATTTAACAAGAATTTAATGTTCCTTAGTACATAGTTCTCCCCAGATTGGTCTCCTGTGCTTAGATTATTCTAACTACCATTTAAGCTTTCCTTGGACCATTAAACCATGGGGATGGCTTTTTCCTGGTATTCACTTCAACAGGAACTGCTTATGTGAGACATAGGCTTTTCAGAGGATACAGCCACTGACAGGAAATTATGTTCACTTTAGAGAAAATAACTCAATTTACTTATTAATTATGAGTGTAGGAAATAGTGCCTGGATTGTTAATCCAGTAATCATTAGCACTCACAGTGAAGCAAAGAAATTTGAAACAACACATCTTTTCATACTTCTGACAAATGCATTATTCTGGATTTCTGAGGTTTTGAGGAAAACTGCTCATTTCCAACTGACCAAGACCTTTTGTCTATTTAGGATTTTGTTATGGGTCTCTCAATTTTACTCCGAGGGACAGTACAGGAGAAACTGAACTGGGCTTTCAACTTGTATGATATAAATAAGGATGGATATATAACTAAAGAGGTAAGATCTAATTCTTATGTAATCACTGAAAGTGAATGCTGATAGCTAAGTTCTGCATTCAGAGAATAATGGTTTCATTGTCAAATTGAATGTGTTAACAAGTTATCAGATATTGTGAAGTTAGACAAACTAAAAATTAAAGTAATTGTCTCATTTTAAAGGCATATAAGAGCATCGAAAAGGAAAAATCTTTATAGAAATTGCAAAAGTTCAGAATTCTTCAGAAATTATGTTTCTGAGCTTAAGAGGTACAGAAATAGTTGCCTTCAACTTATGCCTATGTATTTGCCCATACAGTTCCTAGAACAGATTGATAGCATATTTGGACAAAAATGAATTAAGTATGTAGGCAATAATTGTTACTTATTTTATTAGTCTACTCTAATAATTCTTACTACTAGAAACAGGATTTATAAAGAAAGATTCCTGCATCTTTTATTCTGCAAGGATTCAAACACATACTTAAAATAAGTGGGACTAAATGAGCATTTCATCAAAATATAGGGAGGGGGTTTTTTTAAGTGGGGTTTATGCAAATATATAAATTACACTCATAATTTTACACTTTTAGAAAACACTTCAGGTTCATTACAAAAGAGTAATGTATAGAATCATTTCTTAGCATACTACAGATGACTTGTTTTTATAATTATTAAAATTTTCACAAGCCACTCAAAATTCAAAGATTATGATATGAAAGGAGGACTCTGCATAAGTGTAGGTGTGTTCATGGTTGTTTTCATTTTCTTTAGGGAAAATAAGTTATAAGAAGGTGATGTGCTTTGGCCATTCACTTGCTGTTACAGAACTTATTTTCCCTTTTATTTTTATTAATCAGATATTGGGAGATTCTTCCCATAATCCATGAACTTGCACATATTATAAATCATTTGAAATTGAAATCATACATCTATGAAAGCTAAAATCAGATGCTAGAATTTCTAAGAATTCAGTAGTTTCTTCTTGAATCTGTTCAGTCATAAAAAAAGAAACCCAAAAAATACCTAGGCGAATTCCAAAATTTTATTCTAAAATGCAAATCCTAAAAAATTGTGTTCTTTAAAGCAGTTAAAGCAGTGGACATTTCAGAAGTCAAAGAGCAGCACTGCTGTGTCCAAGAACTAGGAGGTCATCTGGAAAAGAGGCCAGGGAAGGGGCAGTGCAGGAGCCCCTTGGGGTGATGGGTGCCCACACTGTCAGCAGGTCCTTGCACTCCCCACCCTGGGATGCTCAGCTGAGGATTCACCAAATGGTGCAATTTTGTCTGAGCTGGTGGGGAAAATGCAC
The DNA here is from genome assembly GCF_022539315.1 of Serinus canaria. Classification (NCBI taxonomy): domain Eukaryota; kingdom Metazoa; phylum Chordata; class Aves; order Passeriformes; family Fringillidae; genus Serinus; species Serinus canaria. Next base: position 54,675,481 of record NC_066317.1, read on the forward strand.
ATTACAGTGCAGAAACAATCTTTTCCTCTTCAGGAAATGCTTGATATCATGAAAGCAATATACGATATGATGGGGAAATGCACCTATCCTGTTCTCAAAGAAGACGCACCGAGACAACACGTGGAAACATTTTTCCAGGTAGGTCACATAACATAGAAGCTGAAAAAAGACTGCTCTGTGAGCAGATAAAGATTTTCATTGCTATAACATATCCTTCCAGTTCTGTAATCCTTTCTATTCTCTGTGGTTCCATTTCAAGTTTCCCAGACCTACTCACCATACCCTGTTTTTTCAACAAAAGTTCTTTAAGTCTAAAAGTCATTTACTATGACTTTTGGACTGGATGTTCTTAGGCTGACATGTAACTGAAATGAGCAATGAAAAGGACTTGTTTCACACAGGAATTCGGGAGGAGAAGCATACTGTGGTGGGTTGACCCTGTCTGGATGCCAGGCACCCACCAAAGCCTCTCTCTCACTCTGCCCCTCAAATGAACAGGGGAGAGAAAATCTAACAAAGGGCTGAATTCCTGATTGCTCAGCCTTGGCCAGCAGCAGGTCCTGGAGCTGGCTGGCATTGGCTCTGCTGCACATGGGGGAAGTTTCTGGCAGCTTCTCACAGAAGTCAACTCTGTAGCTCTCCTGCTATCAAAGCTTAGCCACACAAACCCAACTCCTGTACTTTCTTTCTTTTTCCTTTTTTTTTTTTTGATACAGAAAATGGACAAGAACAAAGATGGAGTAGTTACCATAGATGAATTCATTGAGAGCTGCCAGAAAGTAAGTATTCAGTGTTAAGTACTGAATGTGTATCTGTTGGTTATTTCTATCATACCTCTTTACAGATTTCTGGAGTGTCAGTGAGGGTGATATTGATACCAGAGACAGCATTTTCCAAGGTAGAGTATCTACACACACCATTACACAGAAACACTGAACAGTGTAAATAAATTTGTGGCCTGAATCTGCCAAAGAACTGTTATACACAAGCTCTCAGGGCTTATTAGACAGCTGTGCCAATATCCTTTCTCTCTTTAATAGTGTATTGTTTACACTTGGTGGAAAAAAGTTTCTTTACGTTCAGCTGAATATTTATTTCTATCTTCTGCTCATGCTGGGCCACACAGTTCTGTCACAACTGGCACATAATCATGGCAAACATAATATTGCCTGAAAATTTATTGTCCATGGGCGAGTTTCTTAGTGAGTTGTGATGTGCTTATAAGCAGTGAAGCCTTATAAAAAGAGTGCAAGGGGCTTGCAAAGTGTTGGATGACAAGAATTAACACCAGACAAGTTTTCTCAAGACAAAGGTGTGAGCTGATAGTGATTATCAGCCACAAGCCTTTATGCTACCCAAGTAGCTGTCAATTTCTTGTCAGCAAGAAAAAAATTCTTCCAGCAGTTCCTGGCCCCTAGAGCCAGGATAGAGAACTTCTGAAGCAGGAGTTACAGACTGTTTTCACTCCTCTGCTCTTCAGAAACCAACTTCTTCTCAGACCAGTAGAAGATATGAAGAAAGATAAGTTGTATTTTCATAAATTTAAGGAAATCCTGTTAATTTTTCGGTTTAAAATTGCAAGAAAAAGAAACATGATAGAGTATAAAATAAGAATCATTAGCTTTTGGCATGATAAGAGGTTCATAGAATTATAGAATATGCTCAGTTGGAAGGCACCCACCAGGACAATCAAGTCCAGTTCCTGGCTCTACATGGGACACCCCAAGATCAAGGTTGTTGTGTATAGTAAAGCATCACATTAGACATAGTGAATATGATAGGCCTGATTACATTATGTAAATTGATGTGGCCAATGAGCCTGATACTAATTGTTACAGTGACACATTTAAGAAGTCATAGTCGTTGTCTACTGATGCCTTACCCAGCAGACTGATTAATACAAAGCTGATAGAGACCAGCAATATAACCCCTGCTTATTGATTCTTATCTTCTACATCAAGAACAGAGTAATAAAGAGACAGACAATTACAAGACTATCAAGATAAATGTTTTTAGTGCATTTTTTAGTTTTTTAACTATTTGGAATAGGGAAATCTCTAGATGCTCAAAGATGCTCTAGAAGCAGTCTATTTTTATATGCATATGTAGCTATTCATTGGAGTTGTTTTTTGAGTGCAGCTACCTAGTAAGTGATATTTTGTTTGATTTTAATCCACTGATTTTGGAGGGAAAAAAGCCAGCCAAGAACTCTGCTAACTGTGGCTGCTCTGTGTATCCTTAGCAACAGGCACTGGGCAGTGTCTCATCTGTCAGCAGTGCTCTGTGGCACTGACTGTGGTTCCAGCTTGTCAGTCCTGCTCAATACCAACAAAAGTCATTTCCTCTGCCAACACTGTGTGATCATCAGAAACAGAGATGAGATTCATTTCCCAGCTGAGGTCTGTAGCATTCTGGAAGCTAAATGACACATTGATCTGCATATGACAGCGATCATGGTGATGGGCTGAATGATTAATTTACAAAGAAAATTAATACCTTTAGTAAGCAATTGCCTGCTCTCCTTATCCAGTGCAATTCCGTCTCTCAAGTCTGTTAGAAGATTTATTTACCTGTTCTAAGTATTCAGAATACACGTTAGAGAGATGCTCTCTAAACTGGGACATGATGGAGACACAATGAATGCTACAGAATGCTACAATTGTCATCATGCTATTTATCTCACCTTCCCTTGCTTTTAACTTCAATGGTGGCTATGTTTTTTTGACACAACATGTATCTTGATACCTAAATTTTTGTCTCTCTGCCACATAAGACTGTTTTTATTTTAAGACTTCTGTGCTTTGAAATGTGTAATTCATGTTTATATCAAGATTTGGTTTTAGAAATGAGGTTTGAGGTTAGAACATGCTGAGTTGGATGAGACTCATCAGAATAAAGTCCAATTCCTGTCCCTGTGTAGGATATCCCAAGAATCAAACCATGTGCCTGAGAGCACTGTCCAAACACTTCTTGAACTCTGTCAGGCTTGGTGCTGACAGTGACCACTGTCCTGGGGAGCCTGTTCCAGTGCTCAGCCACCCTCTGGGTGAAGAACCTTTTCCTAATATGCAACCTAAACTTCCCTGATAAACTTCAGGCCATTCCCTCAGGTGCCGTCAGTGTTCACCCCAGAGCAGAGATCAGTGTCTGCTCAGAGATCAGGTCTCCCCTCAATCTTCTTTTCTGCAGGCTGAACAGACCAAGTGACCTCAGATGCTCCTCATAGGTCTTTTCCTCCAGAGCCTTCACCACCCTCATGGGCTCCTTTGAATGTTCTCTAATAGCTTTATGTCTTTTTTATATTATTGCACCCTAAACTGCAATTTTCAAGGTGAGGCTGCCCCGGCTCAGAGCAGAGCAGGACAATCCCTCCCTTGCCCAGCTGGCCATGCACTGCCTGATGTCCCCCAGGACAGAGCTGGCCCTTGTGGCTGCCAGGGCATTGCTGGCTCATGTTCAACTTTCCACTGAGCAGGATGCCCAGGTTCCTTTCCACAGTGCAGGTCTCCAGCTTCACGTTCCCTAGTCTATAAACACAAGCATCCCAGGTGCACATTCCAGAACTGGCCCTAGGTAAACTTCACATGGTTGGTGATTGTGTCACCTTTTGCCCAACCTGGAAAATGAAACTCAAGATAATTTTAGTAAGGAGGTAATATAAAAGGAGATCTTTATTTGAAGGCCTTCAGAGGTAGTTATGGAAAGATGGCCACAAAAGCCCACTGTCCCCAGAGGTGAGTACATTTTTCTAGGTTTTAGGAAATTAGCATAATTGATAAAAGGCACCAATGAGGAGGACAAGTGGTGATGTAATTTCCCCCCAGGTCAAGCCCTTTTTCTGAAGCCCCCTTCAGCACTGGCTGTACTTTGTCCATGAGAATGGATCTCACAGAGCTGGTCTCAGCCTTGGTTCTCAGGGAGAGCCAAGACAGGACAGGGGCCTTGTACCCCCCAGAGCATGGAGCTCTGGAATTTGTTATCTCTTTCTGCTTAGGGAAAGGCCATGGAAAAGTACTGGGAAAACTAGTCACTAGACTAATACAATAGACTACAGAGCTACAAATATATGTGTGAAAATACAGAGATCATAGAAAAAAAGGCAAAACCTAAAACGGCGCCATTCACACACCTCGCTGTTTTTTCCTGGTCTCCCTGCAGGGCCTCCCAGACCTTGAGTGAATGGAGAGTTCTTCCTAGTTTAGTGCTGCCCATAAATTTGCTTAGTATTCCTTTGAGTCCTTCATCTAGGTCATTAATGAAGAGAATTGGTTGAGCATGAGCCCTGCAGAGCCCCACTAGTGACTGGGTTTCAATCAAAGTCCTTCAAGAAACTCAGTTCAGGAGTTAATGTGGCTTCACTCTTTTCAGGATTACATATTTTACAAAGGAACATGACTGCTGCTTTTAAAACCAGACCTGCAGGAAAACCTTTTGTTAACATTCTGATAGGTATGAGATCTAAAAAGGTAATGTCTGAATCTTTAAATAGACCTGAAGTGTGTTCTGCCAGGGAAAGGCTGCAGGAGCCTCTTCTTTGAAGGTTATCTCAGGCAAGATTTGCTAATATCTGAGAACTGGCGTTCCTCTACTTTGCGTTGGAACCCAACTTAGTGATTTGCAGAAGTATATCCCTTTTACTCCTGTTTTGCAATAACTAAAGGAAATGTAGCATGCTTACTTTACAAGCAAGAAGGAACACAACAAAACATCTTTGAATAGAGGTTCTACTTCAGGTTCCTCAGGTATGTTCCTGAGATTATTTTTTTCTAGTATCAAGAGACTTTGGTGTGTTCTTAAACACTAATTTTGCATATATGTGCCTTTCTAAAAATTTGTGCTGTTGTGCTGAGCACTTGTTTGGCACAACTATCAGTGCAGTGGCACTGTACAGTCTGAGGTATACAGGTGGTTCAACGCTCTTAATTCACAGTCCCATTGCAAAGAATGGCCTGTCCATTCAGAAAGTGTTGAAACAGTTATGCAGGGAAGTATAAAGCATTCAGGCTTTGAGTGCTGTCTTCTCTGGACACTGGGTAGAAGGATATAAGTAGAATGGTTCTTCCCCTCATCCTCCCTCCATCTTAGCTAGGGAATATGTATGACCTCATTTCCCTGCCCTCCCTACCCCAAACATGCATTTGAATGTCAGTCTGCCATCCAGCCTCCAGCAGTCTCTGCTCCCGCAGGAGAAATGGACTATGCTGCCCTAGATACGCCAGACTGTGTCCCAGAAAGTGGTGGCTGTTTGTCTGGCTTCATATAAATTACCAAAGAGCAGATCTAGGTTTGGAGACACAGGAGTGGGGGTACCTCAAGAGCTAAGCACTTCCCAGTTCCTTACCTGCCTCCTTTCACTGACTGGTGCCAGTGGGAAATGGTCTGACTTGGGCATTGCCTCATATTGACAGCAGCACCACAAAGAGCAGTCAAGGGACTAAGGCATGCACAGTGCATGGGTGACTGTCAGGGCCAGTGACATAGGTCCTTCTGATAGTGACAAAAAGGCTTCTGGCACGGGTATTTTCTGCTGGAGTAACCCTTTCCATACACAGTGTTGATGGTTTGGGCTACCCTGAAAACAGCAAAGAAACCATTTTAAATTTACAAAAAACTGGCTTAAAGGTAGGTCAGGTCTGCCAAAATTCATTCATCCAGGTTTATGCTTCATATGGACAATGCTTCATATGCATTAACACATCCCTTTTTCTTGAATTAGGGACTCTTTAACAAGTTTAATATGAAAATTTGTATAGAAAATGTACTGAAAAAAGAGGCAAATGAAAAAAGATACACTTGCCAAGGAATTCTAATGCAAGCATCTGGTTTTCTGGTTTTTTTTGGTATTTTTTTTAAAGATGACAAAAAAAGCTACTAAAACTTATCATGTTCTAAATATTATGACAAGCCTGTATTTTCTTGTGAAGACTCTTCTAATTTGACTGACTAAGGGAGTGGCATTGGAAGACTTCTGCAAAGAAACAGCCAGCCTCAGAAATATGGAGTTGATTTTAGAAAACTACCAGTTTCATTCATGATAATACATATGCAGTAAAATGGTTAGGAAGTGTCAAAACAATTCACAGATTCAGAGCACGTTGTTTGCTTGCACATTTACTGAGTGTAGATGCTAGTTTAAATACAAAAACATTTGTACTAATTATATGACAAGCGAGTTAAGTTAAACTGTTAGCCTTACATCAGTGATATTCACTAGTTTATTGATGTTTCAAAGCAATGCAGTGAGGAAAAGGATCATTTATTTTAACTTTCAGTAATTTAATATAGTAGCTTTGCTTTACAAAATTTTCAAGCATTAGCCTATATAGTGTATTTTTGAAATTACATATCATTGCTTAACTAAGTTATTTTATTGTACAGAATAGCACACAGATCATTCCCTACAGCAGCATCACTTCAGATGGCATACGGAATCAAAGATAAAAAACCCCACTGTGCATGTTTCATAACATAAATTAAGCTAATTATCAGACTTGTCATTTTCTACAAAGCAAATCACCCACTAGACTGAACAGTGACTAATTTAACTGGAAATTGATACTGAACATGTGTTACTGGAAGATTAATGTACAGAAAGCTCACATACTTATCAGTAGTGGAGAATACTATTGAGATAACCTTTCTAAGAAGTGGGTTTTTGATGCAGATTTTTCTTGAAACGTCCAAAAATAATCTACAATTCAGTCTTTTTATTCAATAAAATTAAAGATGGCTTTATCATCTCTGAAGAAAGTACTAAAGAGAGGGATCATTACAGTGGAGACCAGCAAATGCTAAATAAGCATGTAATAAATTCTTATGTTGTGTGTATATATATTGTTTTGTGCTTTGCATCCAGAAAGTCAACAAATATGGGCTACTGCAAGTAACTCTTTCTTCTTTACACTGAAATGTAAAGCTTACAAACAAAAATATTTTTTGCTAATTGCTGTGCTGAGAGTTACCTACTGATAAAATCTGGAGCACGGTGATGTGTTGGTATAATATGGAACTGGAAAGATGAATATTTTATTTTAAAAATACAAATAATGCAAAGCAATCAAAGCAGAAGTAGCAGTTAGAAGCAGTCACACACTCTTTCAGTGTGAACCCACAGAAAGTCTGAATAGAGGAGCTGAAGAGTGCTGTGGTGATACTTGTTAAACTGACTGATTTTGGCCCAGCAATTGTGCACACTTCAGTCTATTTTTCTTAGTCATCCCTAACTATGAAGCAGAAGCCTTAGGATTGAAAGAAGAATCCTGTGTACTGTGCATTACATGTACAGATTCACACTTGATACAACTATTCCATCAGTATTTATTGTCTAGGTGTATTCTGTTATCCTGAATATAAACCGATAACCTCAGAAATGTTACAGATCTAATTTTCTTAATATGCTTTTGTATTCTTGACAGAATTGTTTTGGTTTCATTGAAATCCAGAAAAACTTATTTAAGCATGGACCCATTAACAATCTTTTTCTGCTAACCATTTCTCCAAACAAGCTGAAAAAAAAGTTGCAGTTAACTAAAATGTTTTACCACATTTCAGTATAGATATCCACCAACTACATTTGTAATGGTGTGTGATTTTTGGTTATGTGTTGTCTTCTTTTACAGGATGAGAATATAATGCGATCCATGCAGCTCTTTGAAAATGTGATTTAATGAAGACTTTAGGTCTACAACTAATGGACAAATATGAACTATTCTGCAACATTATCTAAAAAAATGGATTTCCCACTTTATCATAAATAAAGTTACTCAGCTTTACACTGAGAAATGTATTATGCAAGTAAATTTTTTATTATAAACCCTTCCCAACAAAAAACCCTTTCTAAATTATACTATCTAGCACTTCCACAGTGGCTATTTAATTAATAGGACTGTACTGAAAAATCAGGTTCTTACTACAAACTCAAAAAACAAAAAATACAACTGACATTATGCACCTTTATTACCATTCCAACCCCTAGTTAAAAAAGATACAATAACACAGAGAATAAATAAATATTCTTAGTTTTGCTACTCATTTGTACTGGACTAAGCTCCAGGTGTTAAAATGTACTTCTTAAATCTCTAGCTTCTAATTTATACAGAGGCATTACAATTTATTTTCTTCTCATATTTCTATAGTGTAGTCATTATTTTTGAATAATATTTTGAGTTAAAATGCTATAATAAATGTGCAATGCACACCTTGCTATAATTGCCTTCCAACTTTGACTTGTTTTTCTCTTCAGAAAAAACCGCCAAAACCCAAACATAACTAAACAGGTAACTTGAGAGCAAGAACTGTTATAAAACAAAACAAACAAACAACCAAACAAATTGCTTATGGATATTCTTATTCCCTAAAAAATATGAGTAAGCTTCTCTCAATCTCACCTAAGTCTGCACTTAATTTATTATGACATGAATATCAGAAATCCTACATACTGTATTTTTAATTCTTCTTGGATGTGAATGAGAAATTCTTTGCTTAAAATTAAGGATCTTCTGACTTCCAATATTTCATGAAGAAACCTTAACTGTATCCTAACACTGCTTTTTAAGTATGTGTCTTTCTGCCTTTAATGAAGAAAAAGGCATGAAATTTTGAAAACTGCCATCAAACTTTAGTGCTGAGAATGAACATCACTACATAGTAACCTCCACTAATAATGACTGCTAGAGGCTAACATCTATTTCATCTTTTTGTAATACCTTTAACTATGAGACAAAACCAGGAAAACAATGAAAATTTCAGCTATATATCATCCATATGTGATAAATGCTTTACATTTTTTAAGATCATTTCTTCATTAAGATTGGAGCTACTTAATTCTGAACCTAGAAAGATTCTTCTAGGAAAGTATGCATATAAAATATAACACTGCCCCTCCATCCATGTAATTTTTAAGATATATTGTCCACAGAGTCCATGCCAATACTTCAAAATAGGTGAAATGCTATCAGAAATAGGCCAACCTTCATTGTGACATTGCTGCAGAAAGTGTGAAAGGGGATTAATGAAGTAGAAAGAAAGTTACAAGAATTATTTTGTAAAAATAAATCAGGTATCTATTCTGGTGTAGAGATGGGATGTTAGAGGCATGTTGAAGGCTGCTCTGCTATCACCAGTGTAGGATAAGAGTAGTACAATACATGTACACCTGAAATCTGCTGTAGCGTGTTTGTGTAAACTAAATGTGCACATTTTGTAAAAAAAAAATAAAAAAATAAAGTAAACATGAAGACAAAAAGGACCATGATCAATTTTTTGAGTAGTTAAATATCTGCTGGCAAAAATGCATATTGAAGAAATACTTTTTTTTAAGAACATAAATACGTTTTTCTTAGCACAGTTCTGATCTTGGCAGAGTTTGGTCCTGAAGTGAATTTTAGTCAGGCTGTGGTAGTTTAAAAAAAACTTCTGAAATTGCTTTCACATGACAGACTTTTATTAATACTCTATGCATCAGCATCTTCTTATGAAAAAAAACCATCCTCTCCAACAACTTAAAATGCCAGAACTGAATATTCCTCAGGGGAAAACATTTGGTGCAAATTTTGTTACTTTTGTTAACTCTCCCTGACAGTGTACACAAATACAACATGTCCCTGAACAGCATTTATTACAAGAACCAATTAGGAATTATTTTGCATTAAAATTCAAATACATTAATGGACAAATGCTGTACTCTCCAAAGCTTGACAGCCAGGTAAGCTGGCTTGTACAATCTTCTTTTTGTCTTTATCTTATATTTCTCATAGCTTCCATGCTCAGAAGTTTATTAACGTATCTGGACCTAAATTCCCAAGCAAATCCCAAGCATATCTGTGATGTTACTGAACTCAATGCAAAGGGAGCACAGTGTATTTCAAAGTTGCCTCCTCCACCCAGCGCCCATTCAGTAGGCTCAAAGTTAACAGGAATTAATTAGCTGAGCAAAACCTCAGCTGTGGCTCTGTGGAGCTACCTGATGCCTCTACACTGTATTTTCCAGGGCCTCTCCGGGCTTTCAAAACAAAATGTTGAGAATGCAGTGAGTAAGTTCAGCTTTGGAGCACATGCTGCCTGTTTACTGGGTTCAGCTCCACTGCTTCACAGCCTTTAAAAGCTGACTCTGAAGAAGTCTGAGAAGGCTCACAGTTCTATGTCTAACCTAGTCCTCATTAACCTAAATGTGTCCATCTGTGCTGCGTCACAAAAGAAGTTATGTATTTCAAAAGCAGCTAAACATATGTGATTTAGCACCAAGTTAGATTTTATTTAAGTAATTACAACAAAATTATTTTGCATCACACAAATACACAAAACATATAAAGCACTGCAGATATAATACATGAAATTGTAATTAAAAACTAAATAAGAATCAATATTTATTCTGCTCTTGAAACAATAGCACATTAATCAGTGTCATTGTAAGCCAAATGCATATACAAATATACAAAGAAAAGTCTTCCATAATTACATATTCACAAACTGATAAGACTCCTGAGGAATATATACTGAGGAATATACTGGGGAATAATTATTATTTTAACAGAATATATCATACCCCAAATAAGCGCCAGTGATATTTACAGTTTCTTTCCAAACTTCACCTTGCAGTATAAATCACTACAGTTTCCTTGTTCAAGAGTAGATAGAACAATAGGTTGGAATTTTAGATTTGATGATTGCCACAGTTGCCTGTTGAAAAAAACAAAACAAAATAAGGGGCACTAGCAGTACATATGACAGTACTTATATAGTCTCTATAAATTGCATAGTTCACAACTTTTACTTAGTTATCTTGCTACTATCAAACAGTAGAAAGCTAAAAAGTTAGTATTTGCTGAGAAATTTACTGTCAAAAGGGCTGAAAATAATGAACTGAGAAAATGCACCATTGTGATTACTAATGCTGGGGAGTAAACATTCAACATAAGGGACATGAAAACTCACACCTAAAAGGGAGCACAAATATATACATGAAATAATAGGGATTTTTATGTAGAGGAATGATATTCTGGAAGGGATTTCCAACAAAAGTAAGAATCATATGCTTTAAAACTAATTTAGAAAATAAATTTAATAAATTAATTGGTTGGATTATATAATATTGCTTATAACCAAAACTTAGTAGTTTTTTCCAGGTTTTTTTGCTTTATCTTATTACAGTCTTTTAAAAAGATATACAGAAAGACCTACTCACTAACAGGTAAGACTTCAAGAAATCAGGGGACTGATAGAAGAATTAGAGTTTAATGACTCACTGGGTTAATTATATTATCTAGACATAAATTTTCAGAACATTAGGACAAGCTGTAATTTTCCTTTTCTTGTCTCACTTCATACAAATAATGAACTCTCATCATCCTTCATTTTTCATGATGTTTTTCAAGTCTGTAATACAAACACTGCTACTGCTCTTAAATGAACATGTGCACACACAAAAATGAAGAGGCAGCTACTGATTATTTGGGCATCTGCTGGCTAAGGCACACAAGCTCAGTACTGCTAGACCTGCCTGTATGGTCCCTGCTCCTCAGGTTATTCCTATTCTTTACAAATAACTATTTAATGTAACACATACAACTGTTCATAGGGTCAAGAAAGCAAATATTTTCTCTTCTAGATGAACATCAAAGTCAGTACTCCTAATTTTTTTCTCCTTTTCTCCTTTGTGCACAATGAACAGCATGTCATTTGTCAAAAAAATGTTCAACAGAAGAAACCTCTGCTATCTATTACTTAAAGCATCTTTTTGATTTATAGCCATTGCAGATCCAAACTCTGGGTTAACCAGGGTGGGCTGGAATGTGAGTGTCATATTCCCTCAGGAAATAGCAAAACAATAAACTATTAGTGGGAACAGGCAGGCATCATCAATAACAGCAAAAGGAAACTTTTTGCAGGAGTAAATCTTGTTGAGAAACGTATTTAGTCCCAGAAAATGGAACACCAAGCATCTATCCCAGCCATACTGAAGCAAGAACATGACCACAAAACCAGAGATGAAAGCTGTTCTGACAAAATTCTATTAAAAAGTGTTGATTACTGAATATATCTGATCAACTCACCTTTCCACCACAGTGCTCCAACTTTTGTAAAGCAACAGTAACTTCTTCTCTATATTTCTTGTCCATTAATCTCTTTAAAAGCTATTGGAAAAGAAAAACAAAAAGGTTTGTTGCACAATATAGTAAAATATATGCAAAGAGGCAATAATAACCTATTTTGTTACTTTATTCCATCTTACCTTTGCTAAAGTAAAGACACAAAGAAATATTACTTTATAACTTGTAACTGATGTCAAAGTAGGGAACTCAATAAAAGCAAATGGAATAAAAAGTTAACTAAAGAGAAACTTAAATTCAAAGAAAACTGATCTGTTAACCCACAAAAATATTTCTTTTTCTTTTACCAAACAAATTGGAAAGAAATATCCACCTTAAAAAAAGACATTCTGAGAGAATTATCCACATGAAAAGTTAACTTTTTTATCACATGCATTGAAAAAGATTTCTGGTAGTAGAAATACTTCAAAAAACCTGCTGTAATTTCTCTTCTGTACTGATTGTCAAAAAAAGTCTTTTTATTTTGCTGTAAAAGTGCACTTTGCAAGCAGGTTAAAAGGCTGTCTGACAGAGGAAGGATGTCCCCAGAATAAGTTGTTATAAAAATACTTCTCATGATCCCACTCAAAGCTAATTTAATGACAACTTCCTTGTGCAGAATTCCCATCTGAAAGGAGAGGGGATATTTGCTTCTGTTAATGTATTAAAATGTTTATGGTTTTGCTAAGATATTCAGACTTAAAATTAAAAACTCATTTTGCAACAAATTTTCCTCCAAAACAAAGCATCTGGATGTTTTCATAAATTGTAGAGAGAAGACTTCCATTATTCCCCAGTTTACATTAACAACAGTTTTTGGACCTTGCCAAAACTTTTTAAGTCACCATATTATAAAAGAACAAAGGACCCACACTGGGGACTATTTGAAATACTGCTTTTCATGGAACTGCTGAGTCCTCTACTGTGTCTGTGCAGATAGTATAGTAACATCTCAATAAGAATGCCATGAAAATACAAATTATTTTTTAATTACAGCATTAAAAACTTACATTTGTGAGTAGAAGCTTAAGATGATCATTAAGAGATGGGCCAACCACAGCACTCAATTGTACTAAAGCATCCAATCCCCTTCCAAATACTTCATCATCTGCATGGGCCTTCAGAAGGGGAAGAAATAAAGAAAATCCTGTGAGTAAGATTCAGACAAAGTAAGTTTTTCTAAACTACAATCTCTGCATTATGATTGTAAGGAGTAGTTTTAAACACTAAAACTACTGTGCAACTGCTAATTGCTATAATGATACAAGTTTAGAAAGAGAAGTACAATGACTAATATTAGTCTCTAGAGGCCAAATTTAAAGGCAAGGCATATTTTTAAAGTGGAAAACAAAAGCATCCATAAAATTTCCACAAAACTCTTGAATTTCTTCTGAGACAACAAAACTAATAATTTATTACTGTTGAAATAAAAAATGTGGCATGCAGAAAAGCTTGCTACATTGATAATTTCAGTATTTCACAGCATATTAGAAATAACCTTTCAAATGCTGATATGTTGAAACTGAGAGACACCATTTTAGTTAAAAATGTAATGAATTCTGGGTAATTTCTATGTAATTCATAAGAATAACTTTCTTTGTTGGAGAAACAGAGGAACCAATGACTTTCTGCCTCAATTAACTTAGTCCCCTGCCAGCTAGACCTGCCAGCAGTTATCAAGCTCTTATCTACTTCTTTATTTCTCCCATGGGAAGGTTCTTCTGTACCTGACTTCTCTAATGGTTTCATTATGCTGCTTTTCCTTTAGCAGAGAAATAGAGTCATAACAACTTATTTTGGTCTCATGCTAAATTATAAGTTTATTTAAACAACTACTTTTCCTCTTCAGCATCTGGGACCTGAAAATTTTCTTTTTAACTAGAAATCATGGACTGCTTGTCTAGAAGAAGATTTAAGGCATAATGCCAAAACAGTGCAACAATAAAAATTATCAGAGGAGTAATATTAATTGGAGGAAGAGACAAGCATTATTTTTTTAATTTTGCATTTAAGCTAAACCAAAGATAGTGATAACACACAATTGCATACTCTGTTACATCTCTGATTTGAGATCACAATTAATTTTCAAACTTCAAGCCATCTTTGTTAATCAGAACTGAAACACAGCTAGATTAAGGGACAGCTACTTACTGAACCAGAAAAGGGCTCTCAAAGACATGAAAGAGATCCAAAAGAGATAACCTTCAAAGCCAAGGTTATCTTTATTTTCTGATGGTGTAAAAGAGTTAAAAACATTTTTTTAGATTAAGAATATGACCTCAAACATTATAAATGTATTCTTCCTTTTTCCTCATTGACATATTCTGGAGATGGCGCTGTGCAGGGCTGGGAGTTGGACACAATGACCTTGTGGGTCTCTTATTTTGTGATTCTGCTTTACCTTTGTAGCATGTTTTGAATTGTTACATGTAATAGATGAGTATTTATTCCTGCATATCCATTTTACTTCACATCATTTTTATTTTTTGTGTGTTATTGTGTGGACATGTTAAAAAGCCCACAAACATATATATTTATTTCTGCTTATATTAAAACCTTTAAGAAAAAAGTTTCATAAAATTTTCCCATAGATACTGTCATATAGTTATACAAGGAGTTTTCCATCTTAATTTATATTTACAGACATATAGCTAATAAACCAAGGCAAGGTTAACTACAGAAAGAGAAATTATTCCTACCCCCCAAACCAAAAGCCCATGCAATAGATTTATTGCAGTAATATTACCCATGTAGTTCCCACCAGCAGCAGGATAAAAAAATTAAAACCCAATAAAATCTCTGCATGAAGAGTAAGACATACCAATGCAGCCTTTAAGACTGGAACTAGACGAGGCAACAAGGGAATAACTTTTTCAGCAGCACCTTCGACCAGAAGTAATTCTTTAAAACCTTCCTTGGAAACAAAAGTATAGGGATGTTTTGTCTCTCTTAATCCCTGTTGCAAATATAAAACATGGTTTTCTTAATACTGAGCCTTCTTTTAAACAAAAACACGTTTTAAAAGTTCCACACAGCAGCAAGACTGTGTTTAGATTTTGTCAGATCAGTTCAAAACATAAAGTACACTAACTCCACCATGTGGAGCCACTGGGTACAACTCTGCTCACAGAATATTCTAATTAATTTTTCTTTTAGAGTATTGAATATTAAAACTCCCATTACGAATACTGCCAATTCAATCAATATTTGTACCTCACTACCTTTAATCTAACAACCCAAGGTATTTTTTCAATGTGAACATGAACTGGTACAGGCTATATCTGTATAGGGGTTTTGTACTCTGAAAGGAAAAAAGAATAGAAGGTGAACTATGGCAGGAAAGACACCCCACACCACATATCTCTCTATGCAACACTAAAAATGTGTAGATAGCACAAAGATGCACACCTAGTAAAAGTCTGACTGGCAAAACTCAAAGATTTAAAGCCATGTGTCTGAAGCCTTTTTTCTTAACATAAAAGAAGTTTTGTGTTACATTAGGAATTGACATTTTTGTTTAGTACTTAAAAAAAGAATAAAAAAAAGAAGAAATAAAAGGAGAAAGAAACAAAGAAAATAAAAAGGAAAAAACAGGGGGAAAAAAGGAAAAAAGAAAAAATAATGTAAGCCATCTCAATATATACACTTTATTCTACCTGCAACATTGGATTCAGCATTTATTTAGACACCTGGAACATATTTAGTGAGAAATGTCACAGACGTTCTGAAAAAACAGAAGCCTCAACATTGTGTATAGTACTTTTCCACTTATTTACAGGACCCTATTTCCACTGTATTCAATCTATTGAGGAGAGCATTCTTACTTCACAAGGTAGGTGTTATACACAAAAATAAGCCAAACAATTTAGTTTACAAAAGAATCTGCAAAACCACAAATTTCATTCAACAGTTGGGCATCTGAGATGTGGTCTTGCATTTGATCAGTATTTTGAAGATTAAACAGCTCTACCTAGCTCTCCCAGAAAGCTCCAGCTAAAGAACTACAAATAGCAATGTTCTTGACCATTTTCATTCATACAATATTTTCACAAGTGGGGTTTTGTTCTATTTCTCTAGAAGCAGAGCCTAAACTAGCTAACTTAGATTGTTAGCAAATGACATTTGCAAGTAGGAAATGGTACTTGCTTAACATTGCAAGAAATTGAGTTTACCTCTGCCAATGTTAAAAGAAGAGGATCAAAGGGAACAGTTTCAGGAGGGCATTCCCACTGCAGTTTGTGCTTTACTGACCCATGCACTAACCTATATAAAGAATAAAGTTTTAACAAAATAACATGTATAATACATAATTTATTGCTAACGCTATTTGCTTTAAATGTATCACCAATTAGTTTGTTGTATTCCTACATTACATACACAGTCTCAATACATAATGCTCTCCTTAGTGAAATTATAGGATCACAGAATCAACTAAGTTGGCAAAGGTCTCTGGGATCATGGATTCCAACCTGTGTATATGTATAATGGTTAACAGTGCAATTATACCAAATTTCCAAAATATGGCAGTTTTCAAAATTCTGCTCCTAATCACATAGAAATCAGAGAATAGAAGTTATAAAAATTATAGAAGCCTTTCATGCCAACACAGAAGACATTCATTTTCCAAAGTTACTTATTTTGAGAAGTATATGAAGAAACATTTTCCTCAAATAGCAATGGGTAAGGAAAAGCAGTTGAAACTGAAGGAAGATCATACTGGAATTCACTATTTACTAAGATACAAATAAATTTATCAATGCTATGTATTAATGATTATTTTATACAATTATATACATATACATCCTATTAATGATGGCTTATATTTTTGTACTTCTGCATCCATGTGAAAAAACACCAGAACATTTATTGTCTAGACAAATATATAACCAAGTAAAACAACATAAAATACCCTAAACTTGCTTGTGAGTAGTTTTGTTAATATTTCATATGCCTGAACACTACAGAATAAGAAATTCAATAACATGTTGTCATACTACTAAGGCTGTGCAAGGTCTACTTATTAAAATGGCAGTAATTTTATTTTCTTTGTTAGTAGGGATAAGTAAATTAAATTACCTGAAAATATAGTTTGTGAAAGACACTTAGGAAACCAAATGTGCACATACCTAACTATTCTTTAAAAATGTGGCTTTGATATTTACACAGCATAAAAAAAGAACCAAAAGAAGACAATTTCAAAGGCATGGGAAGTTGCTTTCTGATCTGTAAAGAGTTAAGTATTGGAAATTTTTCCAGAACTGAATGGAATTAAACAACCTAACTAAAAGATGAAACATGAAGAGATATATTTCATAATATATTTAGTAAAAATAAAAACCAAACCCAACACACCTGCAGGGAATGCCACCCCTAGCATATGTAGCAGCAAATGCAGATGATGGTTGAGAATAAGCACGAAACTGTGAGAACAGAAAAAAAGGCATTATTTATTCATAACAGTAATGTTTTATAGCTATTATGAATATGTTAAAACTGTTTATCAAAAAATGGACTTCATCCTATGATTCTAAAACAAATCAAAAAAAGAAGTACAGCTATGGAGTGGAAAACATGTAAGTGATACATTTATCTGAAAACTGCTTTTAAGACTCATCAGTCTGGGGAATTGTTAAAATGAATAAAAATATACAATCTATGGTCTTCTGATGGAATCACTTAATTTTTTTTCTTTTTTTTTTTTGCAAATGGTAATATTAAAGTTTTACAGGTTCTTTCCTAAGCAGAGTAAGGAGCTCCCACTTCCCTGAAGGTCATGTTGTTATACTGGTAACATGCAGAAGGCAGTTTTACTGCAATTCCATCTTGATCTGAGTATAGACAAAAGTATATGGTGGCAAGATGTGGGAGAAACCCCAAATATTGGGAAAGATGGTGGGAGAGCACTGCAAATGCACAGGAAGGTTCATACTGGGTGAGAATCTAGGAAGGACACACTGGAGAAAGAAACTAGGACCTTCAAGCAAGGAAAAGCTGCACAAATTTGGTTTTTATAATATACATGCTTCTTATGCATATGAACTATTATATTATTTATTAGCATGATCATTTAATGCTGCTTCCCAGATAAAACACCTTATCACAAAACATTCAGAAGGAAATACCATGAAATCTCAATTTTTATCTTTTGAATGTTTCAACCTACATTAAGATTAGTAAAATTGTGTTCATGGCCTAATTTTGGTCATTGGGCTACTTGCCAAGAGATTTCAAGTAAAAAAGATGCCCACATTAAAGTATTCAGCCTCTGTTTATCACTAAAGTACCTCTGCATTTCATTCACTTTCCAAAAAGCCTGTGACATTACTAATTGCAAATTACATGGCCCAGTGGTGAACTATAATTCATGCATTCAATGCTAATTTTCCAGGCACGGGACTTCCAGGAAATAAACAACTCCTTTCATTACTGCTCTCCCAAGAACACAAATTTTTCCTGAAGGATTACATAGTTACAGTAACTGTGAGTTGCAAATAATGCTCACCAGCAATTAATTTGCCAGATTTTATGAGGCCTTGAATACCTTCAATATGCCACCTGATTCCTGGTTTCATTGCATAACTGAAATAAGTTTCTCTAAAGCAGCAGGTGCCAAAGCTTGGAAGTAAGAAAAAACCAACCCTTTTTAATGTTTAGCTCCAAATCTCTTTTTAGGGCAATAGTACATAAAAAATAACAGTTACCATGCAAGCCACAACTGTACCAAAATACATTTTTAGAGTAATGTAATAAACAATGTTATATCTTCAGGCATTTGAGCTTAAAACATAAGGTATGTATGATTAATAAAAAGTTTAATAAAAGTTTAATTTCAGTTAAAAAAATAGGACCAGAAGAAGCACGACCTGCATGTAATTTCATAAAGTAAGGAGCACTCTTCAAACTACAGATGGATTTTAACCAAACAAAACCACCACCACCTACACATACTGGATCAATAGTTTTAGGATTCAGCTTGGCACTAGGCTTTGGCTGTGATTCTGGAGAACATTTCTTGCTTTTCTGGGCTGCAGACTTTGTTTTTATTTGGATGCCTGATGACATTCTTAGAACATTGCTTCCTACAAAAAAAATTAAAAACATAAAATAATTTTCATTCCTAAATGATAGAATACAAAGGGTTAGAATCCCCAGGCCCAAAGACTGACATGACCAACCAACCAAGTAAATCTGAATTAGTGCACTAGGAAATAGATGCTCATTCTTACATATTGGACACAGTGCATGGGACAATTGTAATAGTCCTGTCGCTCCATATTTCAAATGCACACATTTCCTAACCTGCTCCTCTTTACTTGTGTTCTTTGAGACCTGCAGCATAAGTGAATTAGGTACAGTCTGCTTTCAGGGCAGCCTACAAAAATATGAGCAGCAGTACAGGCCTCAGCAGAAGAGCCCAGAGCCCATCTTCTGATTTCATCCCATCTTCAAATTTCATCCGAAGAAAGCAACAATTTGAGGAAGGTCTAGGATGAAGGAATGAAGCAAGTACATTCAGGACACAAAACCCAAACCACAATCAATAGGAGATGAGAACAGAAATGTAAGGCAGCAAAAATAAAAAAGAACAGAGAAAATGAATCCAAATTCCACCAAGAAGAATGAAAGTACTTTTTAAAAAAGACTGCAAAAATAACTTTGTCTACATCATTTAATACTGATTTAAGCACACTTATCTTCTGTAAGTCAATGCACCAGCTACACATCACTACAAATGTGATGTGTAATTGGGTTCAAGCGTCTCTAATAAAAATAATAGTTCTCTACTTATTTACCATACCAAGTCTGATATTATGATAAATTATTACTGATTTTACACGACTTCAAATATTAATAAAAATATAAATAGTGAAAACCCTAGGTTTGAATATTATAATGTTCAGTAATTTTTGCTGTGGTGTATTCCGCATGGAAAAAAACAATTTAGTAGATAAGACATTAGATTTCTATTGTGAAAAAGTAATTGCACCATATAGAGATACAAAAAAATAGGAAGCCACACACAGAAACAAACATTGCCTCAGGGATGAGCAGTGTGCTTGCTGTCCAGCCATCACCCTTGGTGACACCTGTTTTTGTTAAAAATATGATTGAATGCCAAATACTGAGATCAGGATGAATCAGAGACAGAACTGCCATGCTACTCTCACCCTCTGCTCTATCAGCCACCTGCCTTAATCTCTACCAGACTCTTGTATGTACACTCCTTGTTTAGCTTGGCTATTCTAATTCTTCCCTCTGAGCAGGATTTCCAGTCAGGTAACTTTGTCACCATCTACATTATGAAATCTTTAGGATTGCTTCTGTTTCTGGTAAGTGATAAGGTCCCAGCACATGTGTGGATACACTGTTTTTATGATTTGTGGAAAGAATTAAATGAAGTGCCCAATTTTACTAAATGCTGTGAAACAACATTCAGTAAAATGTTGTTACAAACTATTCTGTTTGTAAAATGGAAGTCAAATGGAAAACATTAATAGAGAAATAAATCTACTGATTTTGTATGTCTGTTTATTATCATAAAATTCCAATCACATTAGTGTTAGAAGACAGATTTTTAACTGTCAGAAAATTAAAAATCAAAATTGTTTCACACTATAAAAGCACCAGATAAGTCCTTGACAGTAACAGCATGTATAACAAAATAGTGCTATCCGTGTCAGACTTTGAAATGTACAAATAATACAGTCAGCTTTCTAATACCTATATAAATATTTTTTTTCAGAAAAGTATTTAGAAGTAATTGAGATGTTTTTAATTTTTTCTGTTTTCCAAGCAACGAAAATACATGCTAGGGTACATTAGATAGCACTGACCAGAAAAAGTACTTTTCACGAGGAGGTCTCACTCTTCAGAGATGAATGCTCTCGCGCAGTGAGGAGCTGGAAGGGTCACACGGTTTTGTAGAGAGATCAGACAGATGAAGCACAGCCGTGAATCAAACAAGCGAGGTTTGATATAGAAGTGACCCATCTACTGGCAGATGACAGACTTCAAATCAAGGAGCGACACTTTAAACAGAAATAGGAGAAGCACTTTTAAGAGACATCTTTCAAAGGAGGAAAAGCGCAGCCTGGAGTTCGGGATCTAGAAATCACTTAAGGCAAGCAGAATGAAAGTCAGCCGGATCTGAAAGGCGAGGTTGCTCCCTTACCCTGCCGAGTACCAACTCTCCCGCAGTGCAGAGAGAGAAACACATGAGGGGCTTCGAGCGCCGTCACGGCCGAGAGGCTCAGGCAGAGAAGCTCCGGCGAGTTCCCACAGAGCCCCCGGCCCGGCCCTCCCGAGCACCGTGGGACACACAGGGACCCCGCGGAGCACGAGGGGCCGCCTGTCCCGGCCCCGGCTCCCGCTGCCTGGGCACGCTGGGCTCCGGGCACGCCGGGGTCTGGGCTCCGGGCACGCCGGTCTCGGGGCACGCCGGGCTCCGGGCAGCGCCGTCCCCGCTCCCCGCGGGCCCCCGGCGCCGCCGACGCTTCCTGCCGGTTGCCAGGGGAACTACGGGCCGCCGGCAGCCCAAACTTGCTCCGCGCTTGCTGCAGACGGAGCGACAAGGAGATGGAAAGATGGATTTCGTTGGGTTTTTGCTTTTGGTTTGTTTTTTTTTTTTTCCAGCCTACCTTGTATGCTGTGATTCAAATAGGAACGGTGAATTTTCAGGTGACAGCCACCGCCAGTCGGCTTTTTCAATTTTTAAAATACCTTCCCCTGATACAATACTGTAAGTTCCTCTGAAAATACAGCCGCTTTTTGATGCTCAGATGAGATATCACATCTGAGTGTGGTAAATAAGCTTTTAAGTAAAAGGCTACTTTTTCACTTGACCACGAGAGTGCTTTCTTGCTTTCTTCAAGAAATGTGTATATTCATTAATGCACACAAAAAGAAATCTTCAAGGAAAAAGTTTCCTTGGTTTACTTAAACTGGTCGGGATGGAAGCTTTCCACCTTACATTCTTTCTCACTTCTGTCATTTCTTCTGCAGAACTGAATGTGGATAACTGAGACTATTCTCATAATTTTCCACAGGGAAATAAATTGACAGTAATGAAAAGTAGTGGTGGAATATTTGAAAAATGCCATTGGCGTTAGATTTTGGGCAATGAAGGTATTCATAATTGCTTTTATCCAACATAAATACTTTTTATCTGACAATAATGATAGTCAAAAGTGAGGACATCTGCAGGGTTAAAACAGGACGGCATAATTGAGTGCCACTGAAATGCATTAGTGCAAGATACTATCTGGAAATACAGAAAGAAAATACCTATAAATAATATTGGAGAAGGGAAGATTTTTTTCTTAGTATTTTTAACTAAACTCAAGAGACATTATACTACTTTAACAGAATTATTTTACTGTTCCACAATACTGAGGGTAATACAAAAATTGATGTCTTTTTATCCAAAAAATTCATGGACTGATAAATGACCTCAGAAGAAATCCAATATTGTAAAGCAGACCAGGAAATCTTTGAAAGTCACACTAAAAAATGCAAACCAGCATGATCATTTCAGGATGAGAAAAAAACAAATCCGCTTTTTTTGATCAAGGTTTATTTTTAGTTCAGTGTTTTAGTATCGTTTTATCCATGTAGCTGTAATGGCTGTTTTGTGAGTACAGACCAGAGCACAGCTGTCGCCCTGATTTTCTAATATTTTCTAAGCCTTCTGATGTTTACCTCCTTGTGAAGAACTTTCTCACACACTTTCTGTAGATAACACATTGTTTTGCATTCCTTTATCGAGGAGGAGAAACTTGATGGGCTGGTAGTCTGTCCAGTGGCATTGGAGAGGTGGCACTGTCACCCTCCAATCCACTGTCACTTTTGGAAAACTATAAATATTGGGGTCAGAAAATTAACTTTCTCTTTTGCTCTTCACCTTGGAGCAAGGTGTGCGCCTGGTTCTTTCGTGTCCGATAGTGACACACAGCTATGGAAGAAAGTAGTAGCACAGTTCCTAAGTCAGTGGGAGGTATGAACTGCTGTGCAGCACCAAGCAAAACCCCAGTGATCAGCTCTGTGGAGTCACAGCTCCCACTGAGCTCACGGCAGCCCAGAAACAACCGGGCTGGAAAAGGACAGGGAACACTCCAGGCTCTGTGCAAGAGCAGGGCTTAGTTCAGAGTCCAATCATTTTCCTGAGAAATGCAAAATAAGAGAGTCCTGCAGGGTGTGTGGTACTGCACTATATGATAGAGATAATTCATGCTTTGTAACAGTGTAAAAATTATAAAGATCCAACCATGCCTCTGACCCCCATGGCCAGAAGCTGGGCCTTCCTCTCTATTCAAAAGATTTCCCGGACTGGCCCAGATAAAATCATGGCCATTAAGGAGTGAATGAGTCCTTCCTGGGCAATCATCGACCATTTCCCAGGAATGTCCAGAACATCACAGAACAGCACCTGGAAGAGATTACACGAGGAACTGCAGATGTCCTGGCTATGGCTGAAAAGAAGACTATCTCAAGGAGCCCAGCCAGCCATCCAAACCTATGGACTGACTTTTGTATGGGACTGAATCTGTGTAGTCCCCGTGATACATATGTAGGGACTTACAGAACTCTTAGGTCATGTCTGCTCCAGGCAGAATAAGCTGTATATAAGCTGGATACCTGGAGCAGTGGGTGTGACACTCTGGGCAGACGCTGACACTACATCAGTCAGACCCAGGCTCACCCAGCGTCAAAGTCCGAGGTTGACGCTGTCTTGGCTGTGGCAGTTTTGTAATATTCTATTTTTCGGTTGTCTATCTAATAAATTTATATTTTTTTTTATAAATTTGGCTGCCGATTTGATCATTTACAACAGTACTACGAGGAGTCCTGCTCTTGGGGTGTTGGGTGTGTGCAAGGCTCAGCTACCTGAGTGCTGGTGTTCTGGGTGGCCTTGATCCTCCCACATGGCAGAAACACAGACTAAAATGATCCTAAATTCCTGGAGTAGAACAGGATGAAACTGTATCCCTATACATTTTTTTCTAACTGGCATGATATTTTAAGAGTTAGAAAAAGAGAACTTCTAAGGTTAAACACCCATTCTGTCCTTTCTGATTCCTACAGAAAGATCTTAAAATGGTGTTTATTGCACTTGTCCTATCCATTTGCAGATCCCCTGCTCCTTAAGTAGCTTCTTCATTATTATACCTGGCCTTGGATTTTCTCATTTACTATAGACATGGGGGATATGGGTCAAAATACTTTTAATAAAACATACTTATTTAAAATGAAATGCTTTTCATACTGCATCTTACTGGTTTTGATAGTTGTAATAGGAAATAGTCTGTGACATTTTAAAGATACTTGGTGGATGGACAATTTAGGAGGAAAAATACTGTATGATCAGAGAATGGATCAACAAAATATGACAAATTTTAGCATTTTTCTTCATCATGATGATACCAGTTTGTAATGTTAAACAGGGTATAATGACCCACTGTTTATTACTGTGTAATTGTGTAGCATCAGCTCCAGTTCTTATGAGTTTCTTCTTTATGCATTTTAAATTTTTTTAAATTTAACTGCCATAAACCTTCCTAAGTGCTTGAAAATAACTAAAGACAAAAATATGAATAATTTCCAAAGAGTATTTATAATGAAAAGAAACTTTATTATTTGTGTGTTCAGTTGAGCATATAGAACATGAAAATGAAAGCTAACTCAGTAGTGATTACTTAATTTTCATAATAATACTCAACCAGTTTAAATAGAACCGATGATTAATTAATTACCTATAACTTCTGATAAAACCAACATGCAACTTGACTTCTTTTTTTCATTAGTCGCAGCTAAATAGTTAATTACTGAGGGGGAGGAGAATTCACCAATGCCAAATGAATTCTGAGGCTTATGAAGTTAAAAGTGAGGCTTATTGGAATATGGCTAATTGAAAGAACATCACATAAACCAGTCATGTGTTAGACCTTTTTGTCTGAGCATATTTACACCTTTGTTAAGCTAATTCATTTGGCATGGTTTACACTTGGCATGTTGCCAGAGCCAGTTGAGAAATTGTGGGGAGACTATTTCTTGACAAATGCAGGCTTTTGAATGTGGAAGGAAGGGAATTAATACTTTATTTTTTGTCATAATTTAATTAATTTCCGTTGTTAACGTTTCCCTCTCTATTTTCAGCAGCTTTTCTGTTAAACAATAAGTGGTTTATGCTGATTTGTTTGTTATATTTTTCTAAATACAAGAAAGAGATTAACAACAGACTTAAAATTGACTCATTTTACATCTTACTATAGTCCTAAATATTCATGTAATAACACACAAACATAGATTTTCATTTGAGATTATTTTAGAAGTTAATAAACCAAGTGCATTTTTATCCACAGCTGGGGGCCAACAACTTGCAACCGAATAACAGCAGTGAAAGAACAAAACATGTTTCCTCAATGTATGTGGTAATTCCTTTCATTTCCCCAGAAAATTTAGAAATTCTCTCTGCTCTCTCAAAAGGGGCAAGTTTAAAGTGAATTCTAGGAGTGTGTTACTTAGATAGTCTTCAAATATCATTCCACAAAGCTTTTATCCTGACTTAACCACTCTGCCCCTTTATAAATAGTCCTCTATAAAAGAGGAGTTACTTTACAGTGTTTGGCAATAAATGTGAGCTACAGAACAGATTGTAGACACCTAATTGTAGTTTTCAGGTTTGTCTGCAAAGATTGAATGCTCCAGGCACCTCCATTGAGGAGCATTGCATCAGATGATTAGTTCAGTGCCTGTCAAGCTGATGGAGCTGTGAATCTGCCCTTTTATCTTCAGTGAAAATTGGTGTGAAACAGCTCACTTCAGCTGAGCAATTCTGGATAACAGCCCATTGATTCTACTGGATTGCTTACTCTTTTTCTGTAATACACCAGAAGTTATTTGATTGCCTAATATTAAGTGCTAAGATGCTGTAAGGATGTTGGATTAGCAGATCAAAGTCCTGCATAAAATTCAGAAGCAAGGTCCCAAGAGACAGACTGACCCACAGGTCAGGTTTTGATGTTTCAGAGTAACAAAATTTCAAGCAGGTATGACCCCCAAGTTTACAAACCTGATGAGATTCCCAGTGGGTATCACAGAGTACAGAGTACTGTCAGTGTGCAGACACCCTGCTTTGGGTATGATTTGTGAATGAGGGTGCAAGGCTGAGCACAATCAAGTAGTTGCATGGACAACTGCAATAAAATTCCACCCCAGGTTTTTTGATTGCTCTCAAGGATGTCCTGCTGATCTGAAATTATTAGGAAACTCAGGTTTTTCCATGAACATTGAGTGAGTCACAGAAATTTATGTCCATATAGATATAAAGATGCTGACTCATCATTGTTCCACTTTTCTTTATGTGTTGAAGTGTTTAAAGCTGCTCTGCAATGATTCAGTTATACTTGCATTCATCTTTTACCCATGGCCACACAGAACCAACGTTCCTGTCTCCTCCTAGTACTACCAGGAGCCAAAGTAGACCAATTATCCTCATTCTTCAGTGAACTGTACTACCTCAAAAGGTAGTACTCCCTCACGAATCTTCTAATTTTTCACATCACCATCAATAATGGCAGTTTGAATTTGCTTTTTCTGGTGATGCCAATTGCTCAGGAAGGACAGTTTATTCCATTCCATCACCCAGATGCTGGCAAAATCACAGCTACTTCTGTAAAAGTACTTTGCTTTTCTACAGGAGAGATCCATTCCCACAAGGATAGTCAAAATATAAAGAATTAGGAACCTCCTTCAAGTCTCTAATTTTGAGTTTTATGACACTTGATTTCCTGCTTCCCTGCTGTTCACTGGAATCTTCATTCCTAATTTTTCTCAGGAGTCCTAATCAGAGCATTTCAGTGGTTAAACAGCTAAGAAGAAGACTCAAAAAAAGTACCAAAGATGACCTGGTGGTGACCACCACTAACTCATGGAAACATTTAGAAAAAGGTGCCGTTTCAGAGAAAAGTAGTTGACTAACAACTGGGAAAAGAAGAGGGGGAGCTGGATATATATTTGTGAATTCTTCTCTGAATTTCACAATTGTCCAAGTTTTCAAAGCTAACAAAAGGTTTTGAAAGTGGTGGTAGAAAGGTCACTGGGCTTTGGAAAGTCTTCTTTTGCCTGATTTGTACAGACTTGAACCCAGACTCTGCTGCCTCTCAACCCTGACAAACACATCATGATATATCCAAGTATTATTCTCAGTTGCTTTAGGGCATTGCCATGATATTCTAAATTTTCCCAGACTACACATTTTTATTAACTATTTTCTTCACTAAACGGTGGAAGTATTTGTAAGTAGGAACAGAATGAAAGAATGTATCTGTGAGCATAGTAATCCAGAAGTTGGGTACTACTTAGTAACCAACATCACAGAAAAATGAAAGAACTAGAAAAAACAGGTTCTCATTATAAATCAGAATCTACCTTTAAAAATGGACTGGGTATTAAAGATGACACTACTTTATCACAACATTGGGAAGCATTGGGAAATGTTCACCATTATTTTATATTGCAGGTACTTTTATCTAATATGATACATGCCACCCCATGCAAATAAAAAAAGAGATTAGGAGTGTGACCTTTCTCTTTGCCCCAAGAGCATGCCATTATTCTCTTCTTCCTGATTTTTGTGAGCTTGGAATTTAATTTTAAGAAAAATAAAAAACTTTCTCATTGAATAATGTTATTTAAATGCAAGACAGACATGAATGAGCTCTAACTGCAGTCACTAGATACTTTCTATAATTATTTGAAAAAAAAAAATTCCTACTAAATTTCTAAGGCAGGATAAATATACTTTAAATTCTGCTGAGGGAAATAATTAAGCAAAGTTGAAAACTTGCACCTTATTGTCAGGGTGATGCTGTGAGGGCTGATTGACATGTTTTTCTCATCACAGTTGAATAGAGAAAAAAACCCCAAACCAGTTGAGGCACACGCTGCAATTTCGCGTTTTCCCACTTGGTGGCAATGATTCCCTCTCTTTCCTTCCCAGTTCTGTGCTCTCAGATAGCGGCTGCTCTGCATTATGCAGCCTCCATTCAGAGGAACAAACAAGGAAAAATCATAGTTTTCCTTTAGTTCAAATATCAAAGATGGAAAAATAGAGGAGTTTGTTAAATGAAAATTTATTTTATAGTTCACTTGTCAGAGAAAATGTGTTCTTTGATAGGATTTTTTTTTACCAGTTTTATCCCACTCTAAGGCACAGATCAGTAGCAGCAAATAAAGTATTAGCTATGAGCAAGTTTAGCGAGTTTACTGAAATGTATAGCCCTTGAAAGAATAATGCAAATAATAATAAATACAAAAAAATCCTCAGCAAATTTACAAGGCATCACAAGAGTATTTCTACCCTTAATTGTCTTCTATTTTCTTTCTTCTTTTTTTTTTTTTTGTTTGTTTGTTTGTTTGTTTTCCCAACAGCAGGACTAAACCTATGTGCTTGGTACTACTTGCTCTGCAGAGAGCATACTGGGGAAGAGGTCGAACTGTGCTGGCTTAGCAAATCTATGTCTGTAGAAACTGTGGCTAGGTGCAATGTGGTCTTTCACAACATTTACAGACCTTTCAGCTTTTGCCAGAGTCCATGAGGCTCCCTTTGCTGGATCAGACATAGCACAGAGCTGCAGAGAAGGCATCAGGCTCCGAGGCACACACAGCTTGGGAGCACTGCATCACAAAAGCATTTCATCTCTCCCACACAGCAAGCACAGCTGGCACTTGAGATAACAAGTCCAGGCATGGTAGGCAAAACATCTTTGCTTAAGACATAGAGGAGGTTTGAAAAACAGGCTTAAAGTTCCAAAGACTGAATTCAAGTCGGTGTGTCAGTAGTAACAGCCTAGAAGTACTGGCTGCAGAGATGGTGGAGAGCTGTGGCAACAGTCATGACTAAATCATAAGGAAAGAATTGAAGGTAGTGGTGAACAGTTTTCATAGTTTCTCCTTTCAGAAAGTGGTTCAGTAACATCTCCTCTAGCCCTGCCCACACAGGAGTAGCAAGTGGGGGAAGAAGGCTTCCCTGCTGTCTCTTGCTGTGCCACTGGATTTTGGAGGAGGATGAATTGAAACATCTTTGTAAAAGAAAAAATAAAAAAAAGGAGTTAAAAGGTAGGGGGAGGAGAGGGGACAGGGGGGACAGTGCACTGGAGCTGCAGTGAGAAAGAATGCAGTGAATGTAGAAGGTTGGAGAGAGAGCTAAAAATGAGGTTACTGGAGGTGGCATGCAAGCAGAACACAGCAATGTTTTCAAACTCATTTCTTTTAGACTTCATCTGTTCATGGATTGTAGTTCCTGTAATTCAGACATATTTTGGTTTTCCATAGTTCCAAATTTTGATATGAGAAGAGGCTGGGTAAGGGAAACTAGAGGCTAGAGAAAATACATAATTAACTAGAGGAAAAGGGAGAGGAGGGGACAAGGGGAAAGGGAGAGAAGCTTCTGCTCAATTTAGTACACTTCTGCAGTCTGTATTTGAAACAGTAGAATATGAGCATGTGTATTTTTGAGGAAGAGAAAGGAAAGGATGGGAAGGGAAAATGTGGGGAATGAGTACCTCCCTGCACTGTTCAGCACAGGCTGCCCTGCTGTTGCTGGATGCCAGCATAGGTAGTGCCCCCTGTGTGGGTTGACTGGAGAATCTCAAGCTGATGCCCTTGTGGGCATAAAACTAATCTCAAGAGTAGGTTCAAAGGAGTAGTGGTGCTGTAAGAAAGGCTAAGAATGCAAGAGCCTGAAAACTTGGTAGATTCTGTAGGATAAATACTAGCAGATACACTTAATGGCAGGCAAAAGAGGAAACTTCCCAAGAGCCTGCCAGCTCAGTTATTTGCCATGAGACAAGGCATGGACAAGTGGCCTATCAGCTATATATATCTTCTATCAGCTTCAAGTCTGACAGTTAATTCTGTTCACAAAAGAGCTGTGTATTTAAATACTGTGAACTTGCCATCTCACAGAAAATATAATTTCAAAACTATTGCACATTCTAACTTTTGTTGAATGGAACACTGGGCAAATCAAAGATTAATGCATCATATTGTCTGTCCTTTGAGTGTTTAGTGTGAGAGAGCTGAGAGGGTGTTCAGGGAAGACTACACAGTATGAGACAGCTGAACATAACACTTCTTGTGGGTATTCTCCCAGCTTTCAGCCTTTTGCCATTCAGTAACATCCTGAGCCAGGGATGACTGCAGCATATTCAGAAGTTTTCAATGGGAGATTAGTATTCACAGCAGCCTGACAAGGAGCCTTGCAGCTCACCCTCACCTTTTTAATGATGGTTGAGTATTTGCTATGAACTAATTTTATTTCTTGTCAAATAGTTCTTCTGCTCAGGATTTTTCAAGGTTGCATCATGAGCAGAAGAAGTTTATGTCATCCCACATATTTTAGCTTTTTTTGACTGGATAATGAAAAATACAATGTCACTTCTCAGAATCTGAATACCAACTCTTTGTTCCTAAAGCCACAAACTTATTTAGGTTTTAACTTTTTTAGACATTCTGTAAAACTGTTGTTAGTTTAAATTGTGGCAGTTTTTCTAAACTGTAATGCAAAGTACTTCAGTCTGCAGTGGGCCAGAGACTACTTTATAGCTGTCAGCTGATTCACACTATACATGGAAATTTTACTCCACATGGAAGACCCCACCATGGGAAGACCCTACTCCTGTTATCCTCCTTCATTACTATTTCCTTTATTTATTAACTTCTTTTCCTACTCTGAAAATAGGTGAAAGTCTCAGGACTACAGTTTATTTTCAGGCCATTTTAATCTGTTTGCTGCTCTAGGCTCTCAAATGCTCCCATCAGCCACTTGTTGTGTAGAATTCCATCCACAAAACTGAAATGTCACCATGTCCATTACCAGCCCAATCTAGGAAGTGCAGTGCCCCACTGAATTTTTTGTTATAACATATTCTTGAGAGCAATGAGACTCAGTCCTGCAGTATTATTTCTTTCTGTGCATCCATCTATTTTATTTAGCATATATACCATGAATGCAGTTCTAAAAGGATCCCATGAGCACTTCTAGTGTGGAATTCAATCTTGCAATCTAGTACAGTGTTCTAAAGATGACTTGACACAGTGGTGTTATAATTTTGGAAAGCAAAGCAATCAATGAGGGACAAATAGGGTAAATACACTAGTGTCCTTGCACAGTAGCCAAAGGACTGTATCTGTTAGGACAAATATTGTGTGCATTCCCCAAGCAGTGGAGAAAAATTGTGGGAGAAGATTGGGTCACCAGCTGGAAATTTTTTGTTGGTTGGTTTGTTTTGTTTATTCTGGTTAGGTGTGTTCTAATTTGAATAAATATTTTAATGTCCTGTGGTTTTTGCTGAACACTAATTATCCATCAGGGGCAATGGGTGCTGCATGACAGGTTATTCAGAATTTATATTATTTCTTTGATGCAAATAATAATATTTTCTACAAACCTTCTTCACTAAAGTGTGATTTTTTACTCAATTGTTTCAATGTTTTGGCTTTAGATAATGATAGCAGTAGTTAGGAATTTATTTAATAGTTTGTATTTAAATTGAAGAGGCAATGACCATTTAAACCTACTCTTTAGGTTTTGTTGTTTTACTGGTCTTTTACTTACAACAACATGTCAGCCAGTAATATTTATTTTCTTAGTACTCTCAGACACTGGACCTTGTCACAAGGAAAATGAAAAAAGGATTAGTCCACTGTTTTGACAAGCAAGGACCAGATATTTTTTTGCTAAGAAAAATCTCTTTATCTGAATCTGACTGTTAGACCCAAACATATCGACATATTCTAGTTTTGATGTGTGTGCTTTTTAAAATCTGCTTCTAGTACTAGGTCCTTCAGTTCCTTACAGGTACAAATACAATTTTCTGGAGTGCTGCTGTTAAGATCTGATTATTATGATTATTAGAGAGATGCCTCTACCCAAATTAAGGTACAGACTACACCATAGGCTGAAGTCAATGGTATGGATTTTAGTTAAGTAAATGTGAGGTGGAGAGAGATAGAAGGAAACAGAAAAAAGTAGGGGGATTAAGTAGTAAGATATCACCACCCATGGATCCAGACAGTGTCTCATTGGTCTTCTGTTCTTAGCAGTGGGGATGAGGTCACTCTAAACTTCTCCCCACCTATAAATTTTAGCAAACAAAGGAATTAATTCTCATTGGGTACACAGTTCTCTTATTCTATTGGTTAAATGATTCCCTTGTTTCCATTGCTAATTAGTCCCATGCTCAGTCTTCCTCTTATTTTGAGTCAGTGGGCCGTGTCCTCTCCCTGCTGGACTCAATCAAAGCTGATTTTAGCACAGTTGCTGAGTTGGCTTTCTTTGTGGATTCTTTATTTTCATTATCAGTGCTCTCCCAGCTTGTTTACCTCTTCCTAATTTGAGTTAATCAGACAATAGTACCACCTTTATCTCATCCCAAGTTCCAGTCATGTAGCTCAACTTAAAGCCCAAAAATCCAGGAGTTCACTGAGACATATTCAGATTGGGGTGTGTTTTGGTTGTCACAGATGAACAGTTGCTTCTTTATATAGTTTGTCATAGTGGCAAAGTCCTTTGGTGATCTTAAGAATGAGACCATTATGACCTTTTCAGTCTTACAGCTGCTTCCTGACCACTTAGTAGAGCAAACCCTGGGAGATGGGTTTTGAGCATCAGCTGTGCTTGGGAGCCTGTGAAATTGGGTATAGAGCAGCTACAAATGTCATAGTGCTTCTAGAGCCAACATGGGTCCAGAGGCACTGTGTGCCTGCACTGCCCTGAGCAGGAGCTCTGGTGTTAATAAGGCCTGTGGACTCATGCCAGCAGCTACCCAACACTGCACCCCTGGACCTGAAATGATTTTAAAAAGGATGGCAAGAAAGCTGCAGGGTGCCACATAGTCAGCAAGAAGCTGTAGGAGTTCATTAGCTCTCAGCAAGGTCTGACTGGGCTTATTAACTGCAGCTCAGCACCACATTTCTTCAGTTCCTGGTGTGTGGGCTGTAGGTACAAGAAATCCTCTGCAATCTGAAAGTTCAATGGTTATTTTAATAAGAGAAAATTCTTATTTTTGCAAGATCCTGAGATATTTTGGACATAAAATCACACTATATTGTATGAGGCTTTCCCACATTAATTCCAGCTGAGTGGTATATCTGCACAGTATAGCCTTTTTGCTAATCCCTACAGTGATACCTCTGCTCCAGCAACGTTCACCCAGCCTCTCAGTTTGTGAAGTTTCAGGACTCCACATGATGCCCTGTTTACCCAGGTTCTTGGTTGGTGCATAAGCAAAACGTGTGAAGATACCATGGTCACTAACACAGCTGTGAGAGGTTCACCATGCTGAAGAGGTGTAAGGTCCAAATGCTCATGTACAGGCTTTTTAACTATAAATGTGGCAACAGCTTCACTGTGAAAAATAGAAGCACCAAAAAAGCAGAGGTGACAGTCAAATCTTCAGTTACAATCTGTTGGTAACAAGACACTGGAAACACATGAGGTCCACAGAAGACTTAGAAAAACAGATCAGGAAGTAGCATTTCCCATAAGTCTCCTTGGAATATTGTTAATCATTTTGGAAAATGAAATTGGGATTTAGACAAGAGTTCTGAAAAGTGCTTATGCTGGAAATACGAGCCACAAAAGTGGCTGGAGAAAAACAAAAAGAGGAGCTTTAGATTATAAAATAAAAGCTTCAAGACAGTATTAAGTACAGATGTTTGGAAATACCTCTCAAATACAAAGTAATTTACACTAACAAGACTGAACTTGAGCAGGCTGAAAAATGCCATGTGACAATTTTACTGAAAGAATTGTTTCTGCACAGTAGAATACAATAAAACTGATTCTGCCAGGCCCAATTCAATGCTGTTATGTGCCCTCAAGGCACCATTTATACTCCAATAAAGGGAATTTGTGCCTTGAAAATTATTATATCCTTAAATCACCAAAATCCCCTGCATTTTGTTCTTGCAAAGCTACAAAATTACTAATTCAAGACTCCTCCACAGAAGGTTTAGCAGCTAGTATTTTTTCCTCTCATCCCAAGGATGTGTTTCTGGGTTAGGATTTTTTATTTAGGATCTTTGAGAAAGAAAGCCCTTTTAGGTAATGAAAGATCATTTATCAAAACAAAAGAAGAGTCTTTAATGTGTTACTCTTTAGCTCTATTGTGAATGTAGTGGCCCATTCCAGATCAGCCAACTTCTTCATCAGCTTAAAAAGAAATTTCAAATAGGGCAAATCCTAGATTTGGCCAAAACTCCATTTGTTTGTTTATTTTTTTCTTATTTCAACTTGCCAAGGATTTGTGTTTGACTTATTGCCACCAATAAAACTATTCCTCTTTCAACAATGGGCTCTCTGGGAATGGTGTGGGAAAGCTAATCCCATTACACGGCTCTGAAGTTCCCATCAGTGGTGACCCAGGAGCAGCAGCTTATCAGGAATTTAGCAGAGCTGTCAGTGGTCAGCTCAAGTGGGATATTTTTGTCTGTGAAGTGAAGCAGGCCAGCAGGAGCAGTAGTAGGGGTTTGTTTGTTTGTTTTAAGTAAATAGAACAACAGGGAACTTCTACATCCTTGACCTGAAAGCCATTTAATATCTTCCATTAAATGGAAGACATTAATGGCAGAGCATAGAACGGTGTCATTAACACATTGGTCAGATGTGTTAATTAATTTATAATCCACAGATGAGAAGAGTCTCCCCAAGATGCTGTGTCTCATGACATTTCCTCTGACTCTCTCTCTTTCCAATAGTTCAGATTATCCAAGTACTTTCCTAGGTGTCTCTTAACAGAATAGTTTTCCTTCAAGGGAAGTTGTTTTCAGATTCAATGATGCCTTCATTATTTTTCTCCTAGTGGTGGGCATCTTGTGATACCTCTAGCCACATGGCCAAGGTCTCCTGATGATATTGAAGGAAAGAAACATACCTGGAGAACGCGTTCTCTTTTTTTTTGCTAAGATGGAAACAGTGATAGTGCTGCCTGAGGACGGTGCCTTGCTTCGCCGTACTGAGGTGAGACTTTGCTGGGGAGGGACAAAATTATCCATAGAAATATTAAAAAATGCATGGGAAAACATGTAAGAGTATCTTGGTTTTGAGGAGAGCAAGATTAATACAGAAGAAGAGAACAATGTGTTGGTTTTTTTTAAGTGTAACTGTGCCTTTGACTTACGAAGCCATCTCTGCATGAAGGGGAGGCTGCATCTATCTTGCAAGCACTGCTGTTTTCCAGAAGCCCAAGCACTGCAGACTGAAATAGAATAGAATGCCAGATTGAGCCTAACTCCAGTCCTATTAGTGTTGGTGTCTTAACTGATTGTCCTAATTGTTCAATTAAAGCAAAATACAATCTGGTTGTGGCTAGAAAATACCACACTATCAGAACTCAAAAAAATTCAGATTCTGGTTATGGTGCTCGTGGAAATCTTTTATGTGCAGTTCTTGCCATCATTTCCCTGACATTCTCAGTATTTCTCTTTTACCTCAATGTAATTATAATACTTGTATTCAGGAGACATAAACCAAACTGTGCTCATGAGAGTTTTGAATGGCCCAGTGATGACAGCCTAACCAGAAAGTCTAGTGGTTTAAAGTGTCATTTAGAGAATGGCCCTCTTACATTCTTCTGTAAGAGTCAATGCATTATTTATTTCTTTTTAAATCTCCTTTATTTTAAGCAATTATATTACTTCAGAGCAGCTCCTATTCCCTAATGTACTTCTCAAGATGAGCCAATATTGAAAGCTTTGAGATGTCATCAGCTCCCAGTGCCAGTGATGACACTGAGGAAGCTCAGTGATTCCACAGACCAAGGACTCTACATGGAATTGTCCTTCACCTATAGTTTGATATTTGTTTGTCTTCACAGATTTTTAATCAATGTCACATGGCATTGCATGATTCTGAATTTCTGAGGGTTTTTTCTGGTTTTTGGTTTGTTTTATTTTGTGTCATTTTGTTGTTATTGTGTACTCAATATTTCGACCACATAGCAGAACTGGCTAACAAAATGAAGCTGTTTTAAGAGCACTGGGGTGTGCTCCCTAATACTTGCTAATAGAAATAAGGAAGCTGAACTAGATAAATATGATCTGTGTTTTAGTTTTGCAATTTTTTTTTAATTGCCTGTTACTTCATTTCCCAAGGTCAGTCTTGTCAGACAAGTGGACCAACAGTTCTCTAGAGTAACATAAAACCATTAAGTTGCTCTTTGATCTTGCACCTTCTTTAGAACCTTTTAATCAATTAACCATGAAGCTACTCAGCTTGTCTTATTTCCTGCACATAAAACTGCTCTGGTCGAGCTGACACATTACTACATTATAGATCAAAGATTGAAGGAAATTTCACATCCAGCCAGGATAATTATGTGGAATTTTTCTGAATCCATTATATACATTTTCATGCCTCAAGTGGATGAAAACCAGCATTTTGATCTAGAATGAATTAAAGGATTCATGTGTATTTTAAAGGTTGGTTAAATTGGTTTGTGCATGATTGACCTTACACAAGGTGTGGATAGATTTCATGGCAATGTTACTGAGCCTCAACTGTCCATCTGTCCTTTGAAAGTGATCACTACTGATAATAATAGGAAACATGACCCATTGTAACATAAGCACTGATCTCTTGCTTAGAATACCTTTAAATAAAAAAGATATTTTAAATGTTGAATGTATTGTAATATGATACAGATTGAAATCCTCTTAGCTCAGGAGTAAAATTTTGATAACAGAAAGAATTGAGGGTTTACGTTTGTATAGGGCCACACTTCTGTGATCTTGTTTGTATTCATAAAATGCTTTTTTAAATCAAGAATTAGAGATACCTTCAGTATTATGTTTTTAAAGATTTGTGAGTGTTTAAACTTTTATTTTCAAGTTATATGGGAATGAAAGTGTGTCAAGATAAATATACCATTCCTTCTGGCCAAATACTGGACTACAAAAACAACTTCAATCAGTTCTTCATTTGAGCTTTTCCCTTAAGTGAGACAGTGTTACCCACACTGGTCCAGAGGAGCGAAGCATCTGCTCATTCAGATTTTGCTTAAGGCATATTTTGCACAGCTGTTTCTTGTGGGACTGGTTTGTTCCCCTTCTGCCTGCTGATGCTGAAAGCAAAGATGGCCTGGCCCAGATAAGAGTGTCACCTGGTGCAGGTGCAGTGATAACAGGTAGAAATACCAAGAGCCAGCATGATTTCTGAAAAAAAATATGGCCCAGTGAAGAAGCATTTTTGAAAGAATCCACGTTATGAAATAAAGGTGTAGGATATTCTTCACAAATATCACCTTATTCCCTGAAGACATATCTTGATTTTAGACTCATTAGACTTAGAAGCAGGTGGGAAATGGGAACTCTTAGAGCTTCTGTAACTCACATTCTTTTCACTGCTAAGTTTAAGCCACGCTCTCTTTGCAAATCCCTATTGATTTTTCTGAATGTCACACTTCCTTTAGTTAAACAGATCCCTGCTGATATTTGTCTTCTTCCTTTTAAGCGGAATTAAAAGTGAATGAACAAGTTTGTGGATAGCATGGATAAAGTGCTCTTTGATAGATGTACTTCTTGTCTTCTGAACAAAGATGAGTGCATTCAGCTCTTGGTTCTAAGGAGGAAATATTTTCCTCAATCTCCTTCTGTATAAATCCCTCATTTAAGTCTAAATGGAAATTTACCAGAAAAGGGAAGGATATTTGTGAAGCTTAATTTTACATTTACCACTGCAGTATCTCTTTCGTGCTGGATCCAGGATCCAGTGGGGTGCTTTCCTTCTGGGATTTGAACAGACACAAAAATCCAAAAGGAGTCAGTAGGCGGTTACACTTAATTTTGAGAGTAAAGCAGGCCAAACTTTAGGTTCTTTGTTTGTTTTGTTTCTACCTCCAGCTATAAATCATCCCAGATTCATCAAACTGTTTGCAAAGCTAATCCATGCTGGACCAAGTTACAGACTGGACCAAGATGTAGGTTTATAGTAATGTCTGATAACAGGAAAGACTTTACATCAGAAAGGAAAAACTATCTGGATTCATTACATGTAGCTTCAAGTTTCATTACAAAAGGTTTTACATGGCTTTGATCCTCTAATTTGGCTAAAAACTGAAAAAAAAAAAGAAGTGATGTCCATGTGCACGTAGCTATTTCAGTGCATGCATGTGACTAAATTAGATATGCTGTACCCCAGTGAACTACAGTGTATTCCACACAGACATGCTGCATTTAAATGCATAGAGTGCAAAGTTGAGATAGATTAGGTCAAACCTCCTTGCTGCCAGCTACCTTGAATTCTTAATCATACCTGCTGCTCAGGGGAACCAAAAAGCCTGAATAAGTTCTCATCCTGAAAAACAAACAAAAAAAAAGTATGCACTTTCTAGCCTTATATATTCATGTATATATATACACACACACACACTAAAGATTTTACAAGAAGAGTCTGTTTTCCATAATGCTTTCTTATGGAGCCACAATTAAGTGAGTCTTTAAGAGAGAGTACTAAAGAAATTACTTCAAGAAATGACTTCACTAGAAGCAGTTTTACTACAATAGTGCTCAATTTTTTTTTAAAAATTTTTTTTGTTTGTTTACAGACCTCCTGTCTTTCATTTTTGTGTGCAGTTGCTGAAGAGGAATTGCCAATTCCCTTTGTTCCCCTGGAGCTTGGAGCCCAGCACTGAAGAGCAGCCTCTCCTTTCCCACAGATTCTCAGCATCAGCTCAATGGGGCAGCAGGGCAGAGATGAGCAAGAGGGGCACAAATGTTTTCCCAAAGCAACTCAAGTGATTTTTCCTTTAGCCAACAGGCTGCAGGACAGACCACATTTCCATACCCAGGTCTGGTACACTGAGAACTCCTTTTCTTTTAGCAGACAGGAGTTGCAGTGGCTCCAGGCCAGCTAAGTTGGGTTTACAGCTGCTTTGCTTCACTGAAACAGCATGAAGCAGCTTGAATCAACAGTGAATCTGGCCCTAGATGTCTTAAATCTTAAATATTTTCTTCTGTCTCATCTAATATGGTTTTTTTTCCTGAATTTCACAAGCCTGTTAATTACCATATGAAATTCAAATGCTAAAAGAACTCATTCCCAAACAGCTCTTTCATGTCTGCATAAAGTAGGATGACTTGTGTAGCTGGTCACTATTTTCTGGACTTTAAGGGTCCTTCTACAGAAGTTTGAAAATACATATTTGTATTTGTTATCCACAAGCAATAGCAACAGTTAATTCCCTTGTGAATTCACTGCCTAAAATTTGATAATATTCCTTATTAGCATTATTTTTCAGGCATGCATGCCTTACCTATTTGAATGCTTATTCTTTGTTCTCTTAGTAAAAAAACAAACAAACCAGACAAACTGGGACATATTTTCTGTTTGTAGTGTTTGCCTGTGATTGCTGAGCAGATTTTCAGTGAGTTCTAGTTTCAGTGAGTTCCTTTCAATTAAGCTGGTTGCAGTTGAAACCTGAGAGGCATCACTCTCCATGCCATGCACAGATTGGGAGTTCTATTACTTAAATGTTTTGACAGCCACAGTTCCCACTGATTGGTACTAACACTTTGCCATAAAAGTTTAATAAATAATACTTGAGTTTTAAATACTCAAATGGTAATTAGAGAGTGTTCTTTCCATCACCAGCATGGTGTTTTAGCCTGATTAGACACCACAAGTTTTCTTAGGGAAGGCACATGCAGGAAGGTGATTGCTGCTGATTCAAAGTTTCTAATTTAGATTTTTTGTTTACTTTTTTTTTTTTTTTTATAATTTAGAGCTATAATGAATCTTTTTCTGCAGAGGAGTATGTGCTGTGCCACATGATCTTGCTTGTGGATATTCTGTGTAGATCTATGTGTCTTCTATGGTCATTTTTATTTACTGTGGACAATGTCTCATGGTCTTACCTTTCCTCTACAAAATAAGCATAAAACGACACAAAAATGGGTGAACCATTAGGGAAGGAGGTCCAGTGAAAAACAAAACAAAACAAAACAACAACAACAAAAGAAGGGAAGGGAAGGGAAGGGAAGGGAAGGGAAGGGAAGGGAAGGAAGGGAAGGGAAGGGAAGGGAAGGGAAGGGAAGGGAAGGGAAGGGAAGGGAAGGGAAGGGAAGGGAAGGGAAGGGAAGGGAAGGGAAGGGAAGGGAAGGGAAGGGAAGGGAAGGGAAGGGAAGGGAAGGGAAGGGAAGGGAAGGGAAGGGAAGGGAAGGGAAGGGAAGGGAAGGGAAGGGAAGGGAAGGGAAGGGAAGGGAAGGGAAGGGAAGGGAAGGGAAGGGAAGGGAGAACAGGCAAATCTCAGACTCTTTAAACTGGCTATTTCCAAACAGCAAGCAACTTCTAAAGCACAGATCAGAAGGTACTTCTCTTATTGCTGTTACCATAGCAGAAACACATAAATGTGATTAAATAAATACAGCTAATCAGAAGAAAAAGAAAAAAAAACCCAACCAAATTTGCAGTAAAACCAGCTCACGTTAACCTAGTCTCAGAGGACTTTGAAAGAAAACATACTTCTAAAAATGTTCTGTGAGAGATTTTAGGCACAGCTGCAGGAAAAAGACAGTATCCTTTTCCTCTCTCTGGAAGCATTAAATCTGTTATGGAAATTAAACAAAGTCAACAAAGTTTCATAGAAACAACAGATTGAAGCCTAGAATGTTAAAAATGATGAGAAATAAGAAAAATGTCCTGAAGAAAGGCTACTGGATAATTTTAAGGAACTTTAATGTCAGAATAAGCAACCCAGGCACATTAATCCTATCTTTACTTGTGTCTTGTGATATGGAAAGTATCCTAAAAGGAATTAAAAAAAAAAGTATAAGTAGTAGCAGTCAAAACTAGATAAACATCCCCTGGTGTAAGTCTAAAAATCTACAAAATAAGTAAGTTTATATCACCTTATGGCTGTCAGACTGTTTCAGAGGAGCTAGTTTAACATTTTCTGAATTATAAAGGCCATTAGAATGTTTTATCTCATTATCTGGATGTATAACCTTCTTCTTTAAGGCAGGTCTTCTGATCCCTCTACAAATGTTAATGCATATCTAAAACTGGAACAAAATAAACAAGTCTCAATTTCCTATATGTAGCATAGGGCAGTGATTGAGATTACTGAGGCTCGATGTGTAGAACTAGAGGAGTTTCCCTCTTATCTGGAATGAAATAAAAGGATGGAATTGTTAGGACTAGAAAACACTACTAAGATCAGCATTCTGAAACAATGTTGTGGATCCAGGAGGCAGTTTTAAACCCGTTCCCATGGCTGAGAAAAGTTCGTGCAGCACGGGTGTCATGCTGTAGAGCTGGAGTGTATTTGCTGGGACTGTGGCTAGCCAGAAGTCTTGCTGTTCAGTGAGATGACTGCTCTTTCTCAGCTTGACAAATGACATCCAGCTCTGACAGGACACTTCTTCTTTGCTGGCCATCACCCCTACGGACACTGGCCAGAACAGCAGCAGCAGGAACAAACCCTCCAACTCTGATTTAATCACATGGAGCCCAGGAGACTAGTGAATGGAGCTGTTAACTCTCTGTTTAGTTTGCTTTTCCCATCTGTGTTTTATTAAACTGAGGGCAAGATTTATTCACTTTTTTTAACATCAGGATCTGTTGGTGTCCAAGATGATGGTTATGTTAAGGTATACATACACAGTTTAACCTGGCTGAGGGCCAAAGAGGCCTATGATTTCCAGCCTAGACAATTTATTTACAGAAGGACACTAAATCCCTCTATTCTAAAATATTTTAGAAAGGATGAGCATGACTTCCCACTCTGCCAGGAACACAATACAGTGGGAACACAGTGAAAGAGCAGGCTCTCCAGGCATGCAGGCAAACTCTTCAGTTTTACTGTACTCCTGACAGCCTCTACATAGTCACAACTACCAATGATTTTCTGATTTCTGTTCCAGGAATCTTAAATAGATTGGAGGTACCAGCTCTGTCTATAGATACTTCTAGAAACCAAGAATTCTGAATGGCTCAGCTGGTGAACTGCACTTCATAGGAACTGAAATGACGTGCCAGGCTCTCCACTGTAAGGTGGGATAGCTGAAGCACAGACACTTGCATGCCTAATGAGCTACTGCAGGAATAACACTTGCTTCCAAAGGAGAAGAAAGGAACCAAAAGATGGGATTTTGAATTGCTCTGGAAAGATACACTTTTGATCAAATAATAGGAATAACTCAAGACAGAAATATCAAGCGTGTCTTTGTCAGAACTGTAAAGGGCTTCTTTTTAAACGTTTCAAGCAGCAACAAATAAAGGTCCCAAAATAGGGCTTCAATACAAACAGCCCCCAAGACTTGACAGTTTTCCAAATCTTCTGTGCATTTTCTTTTTAAGAGGGAGCTCCTTTTTGTAAGATACCACTCTCTCTCTCATCTCTTAGTCATCACCTTAGTCACCACATCTTAGTCACCCTCTCATCAAAATTAACATGGTGACAATCCATTTACTCTCGTGCCTTGCTCCCATCCCTGCAAGTACTCTATGGATGATTAGGTCTTCCAGACTTTTTGTCATTTCCAAAACCTCTGCATGCTCCTCTTTCAAAGCAAATGCCTTCATAACATCATGAGTGTCATATTGTGGCACCTACACATACTGCACATCATATTACAATGATTCTTGTAATACTAAGGCTCTTGGTGTCCCCCTATGGCAATAAAAAGTATCCTGAAGACAGAACTTTTACTACAATACATCTTAGAAAATGAACTCAAAGCTTGTTCATAGCCTAGCATTGGTTTGCTTAGAGCACAGTTTTCATCCCTCAAATATCCATTTGCCCCAGAAAAGTTAACACAGACTGCAGAATCTGGTTCCATGTGTGATAGCTGCTGTTCTGAATTGACTTTCAGTGTTAACAAAAGAGCAATGTCTTCAGTTAGCTTTATTCAAGAATGATTTTTTTCCACGCTCTTTTACAATTTTGTCATCTGTTAGATGACAGCTAGAGCTGTGCATGAACCAGTACAAATTAAGCAGTATTCATGTGCTTTGTCTTTTTTACAGTTTTTAAGAACACTGGCAGAAAATGATGGAATCTTCAAGTTTTATTTTTCTTAGTTTCTAATGAAAGAAGAATTCTAATTGTACG